>NC_045427.1:532793039-533413664 GCF_902635505.1 Sarcophilus harrisii | reverse complement strand
TATTGGAAAACATCATGAATTTTGTTGAAAAAAAATTATTGATCAAGAAGACAATGGCAACACCTGATCCAGGTGCCTGTTTTTTCATTTCTAGAAAATGGACAGTCTACACACTCATTGAAGTCATCATCAATGAAAACAGGGAGGATGGCTTTCACAGTTGATTTTTCAACAGTGGAATGCATCTTTGAAATTGCATGGGATATTGAAACATAGAACAAAATGAAATCTTTTTTTTTTTTTTTGCAACATGAAATCTTACAGATTCTTCTTAAATAAAATTACTTAGGCATATGACAGAATTCTAATACTCCATGAAGACTTCAGAGATCATATATGTCAGAGGTGTTCACTAGCACTATGAAAGACATATATTGTTCTTAATAAATAAAGGATTTTCTATTGATGATAAGGTTATTTAAATGCTTTTATTTGTAAATATCTTCCTTCATAAAACCTCAAAAAATTTTGAGTAATACCAATATGAAATAAATAAGGCAAATCATTCATTCAAGAAAAGTGAATTAATGATGAAAAATGCATAGCCAAAATTATGACATACTATGGATAAGCAGCCAATCAAACTAGTTCTTCAATGTGTGTATCTGATAAATGCTACAAATAGATAAAGATCTTGATATGGAATTGAAAAGGAAAGGGAAATCAGATAGAGAGACTGTCAGGCCTTGAAAAATCCCAAGCTGCAAATGCACATTTTTTTTTTCACTTATTATTTTTAAAGGATTTTGATTTCCACTTTTTTTCTCCCTCTCTCCCCTCACTACCATATTGGAAAGCAGCTAGGTGGTGCAAGACATCAATCGATATGATATAGGTACACATGTACTATCATATTAAACCTATTTCTACATGCCATGTTGTGGGAAAAAAAAGCAGAATAAAAGAGTAAAACCATGAGAAAGAAAAAACAGCAAAAAGGGTGAAAATAGCGTGCTTCAGAAATCTGGATTAAGAGTCCATACTTCTTTATGTGAATATAGATTGTATATTCAACATGAGTCCTTTAGAATTGTCTTAGGTCATTATAATTGCTGAGAAGAGCAAGGTCTGTCAAAATTAGTCATCCTCACATTGCTGCTGTTAATTTGTTCAATATTCTCCTGGTTCTGCTCATTTCATTCAGTACCAGTTCATGTGAGTATTTCCAGGTTTTTCTGAAATCTGCCTGCTCTTCATTTCTTATAGAACAATATTATTCCATTACATTCATATGCCACAATTTGTTCAGTTATTCCCCAATTAATGGGCATTCTGTCATTTTCTAATTCTTTGCCACAACAAAAAGAACTACTATAAATATTTTTGTATATGTTGGTTCTTTTATAATTTTTATGATTTCTTTAGGAAACAACCCTAGTAGATGTATTGCTGAATTAAAGGGTATGCACAGTAATCTCTTTTCTAATATTTTATTTAAAGTATATAAATATTCATTGCAGAGATTGGTCTATAATTTTCTTTCTCTGTTTTGGCCCTTCCTGTTTTAGGTATCACCACCATATGTGTATCATAAAAAAAATTGATAGGACTCCTTCTATGCCCATTTTTTCAAATAATTTATATAGTATTGGAATTACTTGTTCTTTAAATGTCTGGTAAAATTCACTTGTAAATCTATCAGGCCCTGCAGATTTTTTTCTTAGGGAGATTAATGCATATTTCTTTAACATCAAAATCCTTTTAATAGTTAATTGAGTTACTTGATACCCCATTACAGGTAAAAGTCAGAAAAGATCATGAAGTTGTAATTAAAATATCAAGCAGTTAAAGCGGCAATGAAAAAAATGTGGTATTGTATGACATAAGTAGAATGAAAGCTTGCATCAATGATACACATAACCAGAAAAGGAGATAGATTAATTATATACTAACAATGAGAGATAATAAATTAAAAAATTAAATGTCATGCTGGTACTTCTAAGATACAGAAAAATAAACAGGATGGCCAATAAGACATCAGGCAGATTCTATATGGAGGTATTGTACGATTGTTTTTCAATCATGTCTGACTCTTCATGACCTCATTTGAGATTTTCTTGGTAAAGAGACTGGAATAGTTTGCCATTTTCTTCTACATCTCATTTTACAGATGAGGAAACTGAGGCAAAGAGGGTTAAGTGGCTTGCCTAGGGCTACCTGGTTTGTGAATAACTGAGGCCAGATTTGAACTCAGGGAGGTGAGTCACTCTGTCTCCAAGCCTACCATTCTATACACTGCACCACCTAGTTGTCTTCCAAAATGGTAGAATAAGGTAAAACATTAAGATGAAACCAGGAGTGGAGAGGTTGAGATTCACATCAGTAAAGGAGGCACTCTCAAACAAATGACAAATGAAATAGTACATGCCTCAAAAGATTAAAGTAAGTCCATTAAATAGTGTTGTGTATATATATATATATATATATATATATATATATATACACACACACATATATGCATACTTCTTTAGAAAAAGAGGCCACTTAACCTGCTCTCTTTTCATCAGATTAAAACCATATTAGAAAATTAAAAATCTGAATCAATATCATATCTCAACAAAATGATGAAGGTATTTGAGCAATTCCCTACTTTTCTATGTGTATGCCTTTCCCCTCTTTCAGTTATTTTCTTTCCCTAAGATGAGCCCCAAAGATGCTGTCGTAGGTCTCTGTGATAATAAAGAAAAATTCCTTATGAATAAGATACCCAGTGGTATCAATGATTTAGTATGTTATTCAAGCTAGTGTCATTTCCTTTAATCCAGAAAGCCTTGTATGAATTGATGCAAATGAAGTGAGTAAAACTAAGAAAACAATTTATTGAATAACAACAATATTGTAAAGATAAACAACTTTGAAAGACTTTATAACTGAACAATACTATGACCAGCCATAAGGCCAATGGACTCGTTATGAAACATGCTATCCACATTCAGATTGAAGCCCCATTTTTTTTAATAACATAGGAATTTTAATTTGCTTGATTTTATTTTTCTGATGGAAAAGAAATTCTCCTTTCTCATTGGGTAGGCAAGGCAAAGGTGGGAATGAAAGAATTTAGGAACAGAAAATAAAGTAAAATTGAATTTTATAAAAGGGAATATTTATATTAAAATCAAAGGAATGCTATAGTTCTACACCCAATTAACAATAGCATAATATAATTCAGTAGTCTTCAAAGTGTGGTCTGAGAATCCCTGGAGATCCCCAAGACCTTTGCAAGGGACCAAGAGGTCAAAACTTTTTTATGAAAATACTATGATGTTTTAATTTCCAATAAAGTAAACATCAATAAATATAACTCATAAACAAAAGATCATTCAGGGTCCTCAACAATTTTTAAGGAAGAGAGGAAGGAAATAATCCTTTGTTAAGCACCTACTGTGCTAGGCATTTTACAAATGTTAATCTGATTCTCACAACAATTTTGGGAGATAGGTGCTATTATTATCCCCATTTTACATTTGAGATACCTGAAGCAGGTAGAAGTTAAGTGTTTTGCCCAGGGTCAAATAACTAGTAAATGTCTGAGACCAGAATTGAACTCATAAAGATGAGTATTCCTAACTTCAGATATGATGCCATCTATTTGCCCAGAAATTATAGAACATCTTAATTTTGGAAGGTGCTTAATCAATGTTTGTTAGTTTGATTGATTGACTAATACAACATTCCCTTGATCTACCAGTATAATAACTGTTTCAAAATATCATAGACTCCTGGGATGCCTCTTACACATACAGCGTAGGTTCCCAGAACAGACTACCCTAGTTTCAAGGATTGCAAAGCATTCAGACCTACTCAAAAATGCTAGCCAATGTGTTTACCTTTCTGAGTGAACTAGTGAAGAGAATTAATCCAAAGCAAAAGCACTTAATGAAATGGTATAGCAAGAAAATTATTAATAGAGCATTTTCTACATGAAATGTGGTACCCTTTCCCATAAAGACATGTACCATCAGTGGGAAGATGGGATATACACAAAGAATATGTGGAAATGCACATATATAGTAATAAATACGTGTAGCTAGATTACACAGGTGGAGAATGGATAGGATATGGGGAAAATATGAATGCATACAAAGTATGGAGAAACACTTCTAATTCAATAGGACCACTGAAGATATTGTTTCATTTCTGTACCTTTATTCCCAGCATCTAACACAAGAGTCTTACACATAGTAAACACTCCATAAATACTTGATTGAATGATTGATGTTATGATGTTGTTCTCTGTAAACTTACTTCCCACTGGTCTATAGCAGTCACAAAATCTCCATACACTGTAGAGTCTATTTCTGTGAGACAGAGCTCTGTGGGACTTGTAATTTTTCATAACACTTATCTATTAGACATGTAAATGTTTGCCAGATGTTGCCATTGTTGGCTGGTTGCAGGTATAGATCCATACTGTATGCAGTCAAGATACTTCTGTCTGATGTAGTAAGCATCTTTGCCTACAGTGATATCTTCTTTTGAGGAGAGTGGACTCTGTTATGCTCATTTATATTTAAAGCTAAAGCTTTTTATAGCTCATTCAGAAAAACAGCAGCCCTTAAGGCATAGCCATTATACTTGCAAAAGTGCTTTCTAGGAAAAAAAATCTTCCTGGCTTTTTTCCCTTAAGGTCTAGGTTGCCTATTCTTTCAGACTCTTGGATGCATCAGCTTTTCTTCTCCAGTAATACATATATGCATACATATACACACATATATACATGTGTGTATAGATAGATATAGCCAAATATATAGCCATATATATCTGTATTCATACAGATAGATAGATATACACCTAGCCATAAATACCATACTCTTCAAAATACTAAGCAGGTTGCTTCCCATCTAGCTCTTCTAGTGGCTTAATCTGTTTTTTGAACCAGACTTCCTAGTCCCAGATGCTCAAGTATCTCCAATCAAACACCTTTCTGGAACTTAGATAGGAATTTTTTATGCCACTCTATTTGTTTCTGATGACTAGCCTATACCTAATCTGCCTTCACAGTAAAAGTTTCCCTTCTAAAAAACTGAGTCCCAGTTTATCAATTCCAATTCTCTATCCTCTACTTGCTCTTCCACAAATATAATTGGAATAAAGAGTGTATGAAAATAAACAGAAAAACCAAAACAACAAAAAAACTCCTATCCACTAGAAGTTATCTTGGCCCTGTCTAGCCACATTTCTGGCTTTATTATGACTTTGTGACCAGCAAAATTTTCAGGCTTTAAGCTCCTTTATAAAAGGAAATGATGTAAGACTGGCAAGACCTATTTTTGATGAAAGTAGAAAAATTCTGTATGATCACCATTAACCATTCTTAAAATAATATAGCCATCATTTCTGATCAGTTTAGACTGGTAAAACACATTAGAAAGCTGGTCCTAGTCCTTTCTTTTTATAGATGAGGAAATTAAGACCCAGAGAGAGTAAGAGAATTGATTTTGTTTGTAAATGGAAGAGCCAGGAGTCATAATCCTTAGTGATCCTGAATAAGCACTTTCTGACAGTGTCTATTGCTCCACTGAGGTGATCTATCTAATGGCTTCTGAGTAGAGCCTAACAGGGGAGCATGGGTGGTGTCCATGGTGCTGATTGGACTCAGGAGCAAGGTGGAGGAAATTAATTGAGGTGCAAATCGCAGAGAAGCTTGTAACCACAACACAATACTAGGAATCACATAAACAAGGTCAACAGAATCAAAAGAACTAGAGGCAGAAGACACTGGCAGAGATAGTTGATAAATTAGGTCCTGGAAGGTGTCTGGTTAAGAGGGAAAGTCTTGGTTTTAGCAGTTAGTGTCAGGAGATCAGAGACAGATTAACTGGGCAAACCATGGGGATTCAGTTTCTTATGCTCAAAAGCTATACAAACATATGAGAATGGTAATGAAATAACATGGAAACTGCTAAGGTTTCTTGGAGTTCAGGGAGAATTCTGGGAAGATGGAAGGGTAGGTCAGTAAATATCAAGGTTTCCAGATTTCCCCACAAAGAGAACAAATGTGAGCCTCGAAGTGAACATAGACTGATGAAAGATCAAGGAGACTTGGGGCTCAATAAGCATCTTCCTGGTACAAGCCATGAAGACCCGAAAAAAAGACCCCAGACTGGGGATTAATCAGTGTGAAGAAGATCCTTCCAGCTAGCTCAGCAGAAAAAAAAACAAGTGGGAACCTCTAGAGCTAGCTGGATTTAGTTGGAGCCTCAGCAAAAACTACAGAAACTTTCACCTCCTGGACAGCATGTGGAGTCCAGGGTTTGAGTCTGGGAAGACTAAGGAAACTCCAGCTGATTAGTAATTCCAGACCCAGCTGTATAGCAGGGACATCACCCTGAGGGAGAAGGAATCAGAACATCTTGTGAGGCAGTGGAGCAGGGTCACTGCTGGCTTCAGGCACTTGCAGGAGCAGGTAGCTTTTGGTTTGGTGTTCCAGGTCAGAGGGAAGGGCTGAAGTTAATATAGAGGCACTATCTCTCCAACCCATGAAGTGCTTATACTAATATTTGTCATTTAAAAAATGAACCAGCAAGGAAGAAAGGACCCAAACATAAAAACTTACTATTGGAACAAGGAAGATCAGGTTCATTTTCAGAGAAAGATGTAAAAACCTTTCACCGAAGTAAAAAGCACCTTCTATCCCAAAGAGTAAAGTGAAATGGCTTCCTTCCCAGAGAAAATTTGTAGAATTCAAAAAAAACTTAAAAATCAAATAAAAGACATCGAGGAAAAACTAAAAACAATCCAAGAAAAATGAAGATTATAAAAAAAGTTAATCTATTAGAAAAGAAGAAATAGAGTCTCAAAGATAAAAGAACTGGGCAAGGGAAAGCCAATGAAGCTATAAGAGATCAAGAAATAACAAAACGACATAAAGAATGAAAAAATAGACCAAAATGTGAAACATAAGAAAACTTGATCTGGAGAACAGATCAAAAAGAGAAAATATAAGAATAATTGGACTACCTGAAAGCTGTGACCAAAAAAAAGAACCTTGACACAATAATGCAAGAAATTATCCAAGAAAATTGTCCTACAGTGATAGAACAGGAGGAGAAAATGCATGTTCAGATACACAGAAGCAAAGGACAATCTGAAAGAAGAGAGCAAAAATCAATAACATTAAAAGACAATATTACCTCCATATATAGCAAACAATGGTGTTGAAGACAGGAAGCACAATAACAATTTAAGGATTATAAGGCACCCAGAAGAATATTAAAAAGTCAAAAAATCTGAATGCAAGGAACAAAGCAAGAAAATTTCTCAAATTCTGAACACTGAAAACAAAGTACCAATTGAAAAAATTCGTAGATCATGTCTAGGGGAAAAACAGAATCTGTACTACAAACTCCAAGAAACAATGGTTAAATTTTTAAAAAATAATTATAACTTTTTATTAACAGTACATATGCATGGGTAATTTTTTACAACATTATCCCTTGCACTCACTTCTGTTCCAATTTTTCCCTTCCCTCCTTCCACCCCCTCCCCTAGATGCCAAGCAGTCTTATACATGTTAAATATGTTATATCCTAGTACATCCTAGATACAATGTATGTGTGTAGAACTGAACAGTTCTCTTGTTGCACAGGAAGAATTGGATTCAGAAGGTAAAAATAACCTGGGAAGAAAAACAAAAATGAAAACAGTTTACACTCATTTCCCAGTATTCCTTCTCTGGGTGTAGCTGATTCTGTCCATCATTGATCAATTGGAACTGAATTAGATCTTCTCTTTGTTGAAGAAATCCATTTCCATCAAAATACATCCTCATACAGTATTGTTGTTGAAGAGTATAATGATCTCCTGGTTCTGCTCATTTCACTCAGCATCAG
Organism: Sarcophilus harrisii; assembly: GCF_902635505.1. Taxonomy (NCBI): domain Eukaryota; kingdom Metazoa; phylum Chordata; class Mammalia; order Dasyuromorphia; family Dasyuridae; genus Sarcophilus; species Sarcophilus harrisii. Next base: position 533,405,832 of record NC_045427.1, on the reverse strand, counting down.
TTCATATAAGTCTCTCCAAGCTTCTCTGTATTCATCCTGCTGGTCATTTCTTAACAGAATAATAATGTTCCATAACATTCATATACCACAATTTACCCAACCATTCTCCAATTTATGGGCATCTATTCATTTTCCAGTTTCTAGCCACTACAAACAGGGCTGCCACAAACATTTTAGCACATACAGGTCCCTTTCCCTTCTTTAGTATTTCTTTGGGATATAAGCCCAGTAGTAGGACTGCTGGATCAAAGGATATGCACAGTTTGATAACTTTTTGGGCATAATTCCAGATTGCTTTCCAGAATGGTTGGATTCGTTCACAACTCCACCAAAAATGCATCAATGTCCAAGTTTTCCTGCATCCCTTCCAACATTCATTATTTTTTCCTGTCATCTTAGCCAATCAGACAGGTGTGTAATGGTATCTCAGAGTCGTCTTAATTTGCTTTTCACTGATCAATAGTGATTTGGAACACTCTTTCATATGAGTGGCAATAGTTTCAAGTTCATCATCTGAAAATTGTCTGTTCATATCCTTTGACAATTTATCAACTGGAGAATGGCTTGATTTCTTCTACATTAGAGTCAATTCTCTATATATTTTGGAAATAAGGCCTTTATCAGAACCTTTAACTGTAAAGATGCTTCCCAGTTTGTTGCTTCCCTTCTAATTTTGTTTGCATTAGTTTTGTTTGTACAAAGGCTTTTTAATTTGATGTAATAAAAATTTTCTATTTTATGATCAATAATGATCTCTAGTTTTTCTTTGGTCACAAATTCCTTCCTCCTCCACAAGTCTGAGAGGTAAACTATCCAATGTTCCTCCAATTTATTTATGATCTCATTCTTTATGCCTAAATCATGGGCCCATTTTGATCTTATCTTGGTGTATGGTATTAAGTGTGGGTCTATGCCTAATTTCTGCCATACTAATTTCCAGTTTTCCCAGCAGTTTTTGTCAAATAATGAATTCTTATCCCAAAAGTTGGATCTTTGGGTTTGTCAAACACTAGATTGCTAGAGTTATTGACTATTTTGTCTTATGAACCTAACCTATTCCACTGATCAACAAATCTATTTCTTAGACAATACCAAATGGTTTTGGTGACTGCTGCTTTATAATATAGTTTTAGAACAGGTACAGAAAGGCTACCTTCATTTGATTTTTTTTTCATTAATTCCCTTGATATTCTCGACCTTTTGTTCTTCCATATGAATTTTGTTGTTATTTTTTCTAGATCATTAAAATATTTTCTTGGGAGTCTGATTGGCATAGCACTAAATAAATAGATTAGTTTAGGGAGTATTGCCATCTTTATTATATTCGCTTGGCCTATCCAAGAGCACTTAATATTTTTCCAATTATTTAAATATGACTTTATTTGTGTGGAAAGTGTTTTGTAATTTTGCTCATATAATTCCTGACTTTCCTTTGGATTCCCAAATGGTTTGGATTCCCAAATATTTTATGTTATCAACACTTATTTTGAATGGAATTTCTCTTTGTATCTCTTACTGTTGGATTTTGTTGGTGATATATAAAAATGCTGAGGATTTATGTGGTTTTATTTTGTATCCTGAAAATTTGCTAAAGTTGTGAATTATTTCTAATAGCTTTTTAGTAGAATCTCTGGGGTTCTCTAAGTGTAACATCATATCATCAGCAAAGAGTGATAATTTGGTTTCCTCATTACCTATTCTAATTCCTTTAACCTCTTTATTGATTCTTATTGCCAAGGCTAGCATTTCTATTATGATATTGAATATTAATGTTAATAATGGGCAACCTTATTTCACTCTTGATCTTACTGGGAAAGGTTCCAGTTTTTCCCCATTACATATGATGCTTACTGATGGTTTTAAATATATGCTCCTGACTATTTTAAGAAAAAGTCCATTTATTCTTATCCTCTCAAGTGTTTTTATTAGAAATGGATGTTGGATTTTATCAAATGATTTTTCTGCATCTATGGAGATGATCATATAGTTTTTGTTAATCTGTTTATTGATATAGTCAATTATGCTAATAGTTTTCCTAATATTGAACCAGTCCTGCCTTTCTGGTATGAATCCTACTTGGTCATAGTGTATTATCCTGGGGATGATTTTCTGTAGTCTTTTTGCTAATATCTTATTTAAGATTTTAGCACCAATATTCATTAGGGATATTGGTCTATAATTTTCTTTCTCTGTTTTCTACCTACCTGGTTTACGTATCAGTACCCTGTCTGTGTCATAAAAGGAATTTGGTAAATCTCCTTCAATCCCTATTTTTAAAAATAGTTTATATAGCATTGGAGCAAATTGTTCTTTAAATGTTTAGTAGAATTCACATGTAAATCCATCTGGTCCTGGGGATTTTTATTAGGGAACTGGTTAATAGCTTGTTCTATTTCTTTTTCTAAAATGGGACTGTTTAACCAATTTACTTCTTCCTCTATTAATCTGGGCAAGCTATATTTTTGAAGGTATTCTTCCATTTCATTTAAGTTATCCAATTTATTGGCATAATGTTGGGCAAAGTAACTCCTAATTATTGCTCTTAATTAGTGATGAGTTCTCCCTTTTCATTTTTAAGACTAACAATTTGATTTTCCTCTTTCCTTTTTTTAATCAAATTTACTAAGGGTTTGTCTATTTTGTTGTATTTTTCATAGAACCAACTCTTAGTTTTATTAATTAATTCAATAGTTTTTTTTTTTTTTACTTTCAATTTTATTGGTCTCTCCTTTTATTTTTAGAATTTCAAGTTTGGAGTTTGACTGGGAGTTTTTAATTTGTTCCTATTTTAAAAATAAAAAAAAATAAATTAAAAAAAATTTTAAAAAGAAAAAAAAGAGAAATTAAATTATAGGCAGCAAACTTCAAAAAAAAATTGTTCTTATTCTAGTGTTTTTAGTTCCAAGCCCAATTCATTGACCTTCTCTTTCTCTATTTTATGCAAGTAGACCTCTAGAGATATGAAATTTCCCTTTATTACCACTTTGGCTGCATCCCACACATTTTGGTATGACATCTCATTGTTGTCATTTTCTTGGGTGAAGTTATTAATTATGTCTATGATTTGCTATTTCACCCAATCATTCATTGGTATGAGATTATATAGTTTCCAATTATTTTTTGGTCTATTTTTCCCTGGCTTTTTATTGAATGTAATTTTCATTGCATTGTGGTCTGAAAAGGATGCATTTACAATTTCTACATTAGTGCATTTGAGTTTGAGGATTTTATGTCCTAATATATGGTCAATTTTTGTATCTGTTCCATGAACTCCCGAGAAGAAAGTGTACTTCTTTCTGTCTCCATTAATTTTCTTCAAAGATCTATCAACTTTTCTAGTATCCTATTTACCTCTTTGACTTCTTTCTTATTTATTTTGTGGTTTGATTTATCTAATTCTGAGAGTGCAAGGTTGAGATCTCCCACTATTAGAGTTTTGCTGTCTATTTCTTCTTGCAGCTCTCTTAATTTCTCTTTTCAGAATTTAGATGCTACAGCATTTGGTGCATATATGTTTAATATTGATATTGCTTCATTATCTGTGATACCTTTTGGCAAGATATAATGCCCTTCCTTATCTCTTTTAATTAGATCAATTTTTGCTTTTGCTTGATCTGAGATAAGGATGACTACCCCTGCTTTTTTTTACTTCACCTGGAGCATAGTAGATTCTGCTCCAACCTTTTACCTTTACTCTGTATGTATCGCCCTGCTTCAGGTGTGTTTCCTCTAAACAACATATTGTAGGATTCTGGCTTTTAATCTAGTCTGCTAATCGCTTCCTTTTTATGGGGGAGTTTACCCCATTCATATTTATGGTTAAAATGACCAATTCTGTGTTACTTGCCATCTTGTTAACTCCTACTTATGCTTTTCTCCTTTCCTTCCCCCTTACCCCTCTCCCCAGTATTAAACTTGTGAGGACCATTGGCTTCTCACAGGCCTCTCTTTTTAGTATCCCTCCTCCCACCTTAGAGTTCCTCCCCCTCTCTTGCCCCCTTTCCTCACAATTTCTGTATTCCCTTATAATTAGCTTACTTTTCCCCTTTTCACTTTTCCCCTCTCACTTGTCAATGAGGTGGAAGAAGTTTCACCATAAATCAAATATGTCTCATATTTTTCTCTTTAAGCCAATTCTGATGAGAGTATGATACACACTATGTTCATCTTCCTGTATTCATTCTCTCAGATATAATAGGCTTCCTTTGCCTCTTTGTGAGATGTAATACCCCCACTTTACCCTTTTTCTGGTACAATTTCTTTTCTACTTCTAGTTTCTAGAGCAAATTATACATGTGTTCTTTATATATCTTTATAGCAGAAATATAGTTCCCAAAATTTCTTTTTACTTTTTTAGGTATCTCTTGAGTTCTATATTTGGAGAACAAACTTTTTGTTTAGTTCTGTTTTTTTTTCATCAGAAATAGATGAAATTCATTTATTTCGTTGAATGTCCATTTTCTTCACTGGGAAAAAAATGCTCATTTTGACTAGGTAAGTTTTTTTTGGCTGCATACCAAATTCTTTAGCTTTTCGGAATATCAGATTCCAGGCCCTTCAGTTCTTTAATGTGGACTCTGCTGGATCCTGGATAATCCTTATTATGGCTCCTCTATCTTTGAATTGATTTTTTCTAGCAGCTTGTAATATTTTTTCTTTGGTTTGATAGTTCTGGAATTTAGCCACTACATTTCTTGGAGTTTTGATTTTAGGGTCCCTTTTATAGGTGATCGATGAATTCTTTCAATGTCTATTTTACTCTCTGTTTCTATAACTTCTGGGCAATTCTCTTTGATAATTTCCTGGAAAAGTGTCCAGGCTCTTTTTTTCATCATATTTTTCAGGGAGTCCAATAATTCTCAGATTATTTCTCCTAGATCTATTTTCCAGGTCTGTTGTTTTCCCAAGAAGGTATTTAACATTTTTTTCCATCGTTTCATTTTTTTTTTTTTTTTTATTTTGCTTGACTGATTCTTGGTGTCTCCTCGAGTCCTTCAGTTCCATTTATTTGATTCTGATTTTCAAAGAATTATTTTCTTCACTCACTTTTTTATATCTTTTTGTAATTGTCCAATTGAGTTTTTAAGTGAGTTGTTTTGTTCTATGGAATTTTTTTCCATTTTGCCAATTTTTTTTGGAGAGCTATTTTCTTTTTCCAATTCACTAATTCTGTTTTCAAGGATTTGATTTCTTTATCCACTCTATTTTTAAATGAGTGGGATGATTTATCCAGACTCTCTTGCCAAGCTTCCCTTTCTTTTTCCCATTTTTCTTCTAGCTCTCTTGTGAGAGCCTTTTTAATTTCTTCTATGAGAGTCTTGTCTATTGAGGACCAGATCATATCCCTCTTTGGGGATTCATCTGGAGACAGTGTTTTTAGTCTCCTCAGGATTTAAAGCCTGCTCTCTATTCACATAGAAACTATCAATAGTTAGAGTCCATTTAAATTTTTTGCTCATTTTGTCAGAGAAGAATCAAAGAAGACAAACTAGCAAAAAAACAAATGCAGTCTGCTTTTTTTTGGGGGGGGGGTGGCTGGATGGTATTACTGAGCTTCTTCTACAGACTGGGTGAGGGGAGGGAGGAGCAGCAGTGAGTTACTAGCAAGGCAGCAATGGGAGTGCTGTGTCTGCACTCTGAGACACTGAGACTCTGAGAGCGTGCTGAGACACTCTGGGTGGGTGTGACGAGGTCTCCAGAAACCCTAGCTTTTCAGGGTTATAGTCTTTACCCCCTGTGTTTATAGCTTCTATGCTAGTCTACTGGCTTGCTGCCAAGACAAAATAGCCACATCGTGGTAAAGTTCTTTCCCCAGAAATGGCTGAGATCACACCCCACCCCTCCTCTAGTTTGCTAAATGTGAGCTGCCTGCCATGCTCTTGCTGCTGCCACCTGCCCTCAACCTGTGCCCGATTTAACCATCCCCACCCTCAAGCAAAAACAGACATTTTCTGGCCAATTTCAAGGATGTCTTCTGTTGGTAAATATTTGTGGGGGTTTTTTTCCAGTCAAGCATTAATTCCGAGGCTTGTCATGAAATAAATTCTGAGAGCAAAGGCAGAGATTAGGTAGATGTGTGTGTCCTCTCCACTGTCTTGGCTGGAAGTTGAAATAGTGGTTAAATTTAAAAATTTCAATGATGACCACAAATTTTGCAAGCAACCAGGAAAGTTTCTAATATAAAGAGAAGAAAATATAGACAATACAAAACTATCCTGCATCCAACACAAACTACATAAAAGAATAAAATGTATTCTTTTAAAAATAATTTTTATTTTCAATTCCAGATTTTCTTCATCCTTACACTTCTCCACTCATTGAAGACAAGAAATACAGTCCAAAAATATACATGAAGTCATGCAAAATATTTCCACATTAGTCATGGGCCAGGATGGAGGAACAAAAAAAAAAAAAAAAAAAAAAAAAAAAAAAAAAAAAAAAAAAAAAAAAGAAAGAAAAGAAAAGAAAAGAAAAAAAAATGCTTAAAACTATGCTATTTGGAGCTATATAGCAATTTTTTCACTCTGAGTTCTTTCATACGTCATGGATCATTACATTGATCATGAGTAGCTAAATATTTCATAATTGACCATCATTAAAATACAGTATTCCAGTTTTACTCACTTCATTTTTTATTGATTCATATGTCTTCCTAGATTTTTCCTCAAACTATCTCCATCTTCTTATAGCACATGATTATTTCATCATAATCATATATCACAACTTAACCAAATATTCCCCAATTGATGGGTATCCCTTCAGTTTTCAATTCTCTTCCACCACAAAAAAAGCAGCTATAAATATTTTTGTATATGCGTTCTTTTTCTTTTTATTCTGTCTCTTCTATAAAAAGTATTTCTGGATCAAAAGGTATGCATAGTTTTATAGCCCTTTGGCCACAATTCTAAATTGTTCTCTAAAACGATTGTATCATTCATGTAGTTCTACCAACATTAATGAATCCAAAGAAGCCAAAATTGTAATCGTGCTATCAGACAAAGAAAGAAAAAAACATTCAAGACATAAGAAGAATTTTTAAAAACTGCATTCCACTGAAAGGAACCATGAGCAACAAATCAAAAACAATAACAAATTTAAATGCCTTAGCATCTAATCTCATAAAAAAACATTAACTAAAATACAAGAAGATATAGTGAGTAACACAATTATAACAGGAGATATATATGCCCCTCCCTCAGTTTGGGATGAGTCTAACAGAAAGAGAAACAAATGTAAAACTGAACAAAATGATGAAGAAATTAGAGCTTAAAAAACTTTACAATATCTTTTAAATGGTATTGCTAAAGAACATGTCCATTTCTCAGCCCCATATGGAATTTTTACAAAAATCAACCATGTATTAGGACAATTAGGACACAGTCGTTTGAAAAAATGTGTGTTACATTTTTTCATGATAAACATGTCTTTTATAAACCATAACAATAAAAATAGTATTGATTCAAGGAGCACAAATAAAAGGTAGAGACTTATTAATGAAGCCCTAAATAATCAGTGGGTTGAAGAACAAATCACAGGAACAATAATTATACAGGGGGAAAATGATGATGAATCAACATACCAAATTTCTGAGATGAAGATGAAGTAGTCATCAGGGGAAAAATAATATTTCAATAAAGATACATTAGCAAAAGAGAAAAAGAGAAACTTAATGAACTGAAAATAAATTTTTAAAATTAGAAAACAAACTTAAAATGAACATGAAAGATGAGATATTACAAACTAAGTCAATAGAAGAGAAAGTAGAAAACAAAATAAACTATAGAATTAAAAAATAAAATTAAAAGCTGGTTTGTAAAGGGCTGAATCTCTGAGCAGATGCACTTGAATAACCAAGCACTTAAGGCTAATTACCAATTGGACAATACTCTTAGCATTTGCTTGGAAAATGGCCCAACCCACCATTCTGTGCTGGCTCGATCTGTTGGCCTATAGAGTGATCTGGAGGAGAGAAAAAAAGGTGGAGTAGGACTAGGGAGGTGACGCCAGGCAGTAGAACAAAGAGGAGATTCCTGTGTCCAGACTCTCTCCTCTCACTTTGACAAAGAATAAAGATCAAGCAATATTTTTTATACTATCAGTAGTTATTTTAAATGGAATTTCTCTTTGTAACTCTAACTGTTGGATTTTGTTAGTGATATATAAGAATGCTGATGACTTTTGTGGGTTTATTTTATATCCTGCAACTTTGCTAAAGGTATGGATTATTTCTAATAACTTTTTAGTAGAATCTCTGGGGTTCTCTAAGTATACCATCATATCATCAGCAAAGAGTGATAATTTGGTTTCCTCATTGCCTACTCTAATTCTTTTAATCTCTTTCTCAACTCTTATTGCCAAAGCTAGCATTTCTAATACAATATTGAATAGTAATGGTGATAGTGGGCAACCTTGTTTCACTCCTGATCTTATTGGGAATAGTTGCAGTTTGTCCCCATTACATATGATGCTTACTGATGGTTTTAAATATATACTACTTATTATTTTAAGGAAAAGTCCATTTATTCCTATATGCTCAAGTGTTTTTAATAGGAATGGATCTTGGATTTTATCAAATTTTTTTTCTGCATCTATTGAGATAAGATCAAGGACTTTTGCTTATCTTGACTCCAGCTGATTTTAAAGTATCCAGGATGCTAACACCGTCATCACAGTGGTTCTTTGAAAAGATTAATAAAATTTATAAATCTGATTGAAATTTTAAAAAATTAATCAAAATAGCAAATGAGTGAACACAAACAGAAGGAATGAAAGAACTAATCAGAATCTATTATGCACAGTCATATGCTGTTTAAAAAACTGAAAGAAAAAACCTAAATAGATCAGTAGTAATACCTTCAGAAATATAAAATGCCCAAACAGAAAACCAAAAAGAGATTTTTTAAATAATTTATTCTCAGAAAAAGAAATAAAACTTGCTCTAAAGGAAGTGTGAATGAAAATATTCCTGCTCCTGATGAATTCAAATTATTATTTCATACTTTTAAAGGCCAATTAGTATCCAAACTACCAAAAATTGAGCGAGAAAGTACCTTACCAGATTCCTTTTATGAGACAATATGGTCTTATTACCTAAATGAAGGATAAAATACAGGAGAACAAAAGACCAATATGATTAATGAATAATAATTCAGAAATTTTAAATTAAACTCCATCAAACATAATACAGAGATTTATTTAGGAAATCACTTATGATGAACTTGAATTTATACCAATGATTCAAGAATGATTCAACATTCAGAAACAATTTACATAATTAGTAATATTAAAAAACAGCCCAAACCACATGATTATTTTAATAGATGTGAGAAAAGCCTTTGACAAAACACATCAATGTATTCTTCTTTTAAACTACAAAGTATAGATGGCATTTTTTATATATAAAAAATATCTCCCTAAAACCAAAAAGAAGTATAATATCCCATAGGGATATACTTGAGCTTTTTTTCAGTAAATAAAAGAGTTAAGCAAAGTCACTTTGCCCATTCTTATTTGATATAGTTCTGGAAATGCCAGCTATATCAATAAAACAAAAGAAAAATTCTAGACACAAAAATAGATAAAATGGAGATTAAAAACCATTTCTATTTGTTGATGATAGGAAGGTTTACTTGGAAAATCCTAAGGAATCAGAAAAGATTAATTGAGGCCATTAATAGCTTCAAAATTGCAGGCCACAAATAAACTAAAAAAATCAACTGTATTTTTATATATTTATATCAAAAAGCAATAATAGAAAAGGGAATTTTATTCCAAATAACAACAAAATGCACTAAGTATCCTGGGATCAATCTATCCTTGAAGAAATATAGAATAACTTAAATAGCTAGAGGAATATTCAGTGTTCAGAGTTTGGCTGGACTAATGTAATAAAAATGATAATACTACTAAAGTTAATCTGCATTTTTAATGGTATCACACTTTTGGGGGGGAATATCTTATATAACTTAATAAAATAACAGTATAATTAATTTGGAAAACAAAAGATTTAAAATCTCAAGGGAAATTAGGAAAATAGATGAGGAGGAAGAGGAATTAGCACTTCCCATCTTCAACTATATGATAAAGCAGCAGTTATCAAAGCCATCTGGTATTAGCTAAAAAATAGAGGCAGATTAATGGAACAAACTAGATAAAGGAAAATCAAAGACAATAGAACTCAATAACACAGTGTCCATTAAACCAGAAAACATAAATTATTTTAGAAAGAACTCTCTATTTGATAAAAACTGCTAGGAAAAATTGAAAACAGTCTAGAAGAAATTAGACTCAGTCCAGCACTTTATACTATTTTCTTCAATCTGCACCAATGGATATGTGATCTTCTTATTTAAAGATCCATTATTTTTAAAAATTAAAAGAGAAACAAACCATACAATCCTCATAAGCTTTCAGCATAATGAGGCAGTTACCTATGACATAATGGTAATGTTGATTAATGAAATGTTTCCATATAAACAAAATTAATATGCTTAAAGAAGAAAGGAAGTGGTCAAATGGATAAAACAATTTTTGGCTTGAATTCTTATAAATTTGGGTGAATTCTCTACATATTTTAGAAATGAGGCCTTTATCAGAATCCTTGAATGCAAAAATGTTTTCCCATTTTATTGCTGTCCTTTTAATTTTGTCTACATTAGTTTTATTTGTACAAAAACTTTTAAACTTATTGTAATCAAAATTATCTATTTTGTGATCCATAATGATCTCCAGTTCTTCTTTGGTCACAAATTTTTTCCTCATCCACAGATCTGAGAGGTAACTACCGAATGTTCTTCTAATTTGTTTATGATTTCATTCTTTGTTCTAGATCTTGAATCTATTTCAATTTTATTTTGGTACATAGTGTTATTTCTAGTCATGTGAAAAAATGCTCTAACTCACTATTTAGAGAAATGCAAATTACAACAATTCTGAGGTACAGTTCCATACCCCTCAAATTGGCTAAGATGAAAGAAAAAGATAATATTAATTATTAAATTAAATTATTAAATTAATTATTAATTATTATTAATTATATTATAATTATATTATTGTGATATATAATTATATATATAATATATATAATTATATTATAATTATATTATAAATTATTATATATATTTATTATATATTATATTTATTATTATATTTATAATATTATATATTATATATAATTATATATATTATAAATTATTAATTATTAATTATAAATTAATTATTAAATAAATTATTAAATTAATAAATTAAATTATTAAATTAAATTAAATTAATTATTAAAAAAACAGGGGCCAAGCAACTTGCTCCAAATTGCAAAGATAAGAGCAGAACCAGAATCCATTTTGTCTAATGTTTTAAAATTATTTAAAGGATTGAAGTATAAATGGTTAGGGCCCACAAAGTATAAGACAAAATAAAGCCAATTAAAGTATCAGATGCACAAACAGGAATAATTTTTAGTCTTTGAATATAAATGATTAATCTTTTTAAAAATCTTGATTGTTTTCATCAACATTAATGAGAAATCAGTTCCAAAAAATTTGACTCTTCCTATTGTTTTTATATTTTTGTCAAGAATTTATTTTATACAACATAGAACATTTTCACAAAACATTGATAAAGGAAAGAGGAACTTATTGACAAATTTATCATTCATCTTGGAACAAATAAGGGCTAACACAGTATGAGGGGTAGGCTATGGAAGATACTTTTTGAATCATTAGTCATGTATCATATGGCACATAGTAGTCATTTAATAAATATGTTTTCTCCCATGCAAAATGTAACTAAATCCTAACTTTCTTGGCTCTACATCTCTATGTTATTAAAAGCTATGCCTGTAAGAGGGAGGGGTCATTGTTTTGGACTGAATTTGCTTAAGTATTTCTATTCTGCTTGGTAATTAATTAGAAAAAAGTCAGATTGTGTGATGGAATGAAAGTAAATTTCACTTGCTTTGCACAGTATAGATCCTTGATTGAATAGACAGAGCAGCCACAGACAGTCTCAATTTCTCAGAAAGTCTGCAGGAAATTAATACACAGAAAGCAATTTATCTTCTAAAGCTTCACCTCTGCAAGAAGAAATTCTGAAGCCAAACAAGCAGGCATCTCCACCACTATTGCCGCCACCACTAGGCTCATGACTGATGCTCTTAAGGTATACAAAGTCTGCCCAAATGCATGTATTTGTTTTTATGGATCATCATTCATAGGAAACTTGTTCTTCCCGTGCTAGAGAAACAACCCAGGAATTCAGCAGGACTGGAGTTAGCACTTAGCCCCAGTCTTGATCCAGAGACAGGGCTGAAGTTGTCCACTTCTCTACATCTCGGTCCTATTGGCTTACAAATAAGGACCCTCACTATCTCACAGGATTGAGACTGGGGGTAGGAAGGTAAGAAAAGATATTTGCTCAGGATTGCAGAGATATAGAAAGATTCATAGGGTTAAAAACCAAGGGGAAGAATAAAATAGTTGAAAAAGAAAGAACTATAAGTCCTTTTCATGAGACCAATTCCCAAAGCATCCTTTCCAAATTTTGCATCCTTAGCACTGTGCTTAAAACACAAAAGGGGCTTAATAAATGTTTATTGAGTGTGACTATAATCACGAGGGTTTAAGGATGGAAAGACTATAAATTTTGTTTGTGCATAAACCTTTAAATTTTATCTAATAGAAATTAAATTACAACTACATGTTTTTCAGAAGTGAATGATGACAAGTTACAGGAATTATGGAGTCATCAAATAATTCTGCTTCTTAAAAGAGAGTGAGGCACTTAACACTGTACACCAAGATAAGTCAAAATGGGTTCATGACCTAGGCATAAAGAATGAGATTATAAATAAATTAGAAGAACATAGGATAGTTTACTTCTCAGACCTGTGGAAGAGGATGGAATTTATGACCAAAGAGGAACTAGAGATCATTACTGATCACAAAATAGAAAATTTTGATTATATCAAATTGAAAAGTTTTTGTACAAACAAAACTAATGCAGACAAGATTAGAAGGGAAGCAATAAACTGGGAAAACATTTTTACAGTCAAAGGTTCTGATAAAGGCCTCATTTCCAAAATATATAGAGAATTGACTCTAATTTATAAGAAATCTAATCATTCTCCAATTGATAAATGGTCAAAGGATATGAACAGACAATTCTCAGATGAAGAAATTGAAACTGTTTCTAGCCATATGAAAAGATGCTCCAAGTCATTATTAATCAGAGAAATGCAAATTAAGGCATTAATTTGCTGATACCAAAACTCTGAGATACCATTACATACCTGTCAGATTAGCTAGAATGACAGGGAAAGATAATGCAGAATGCTGGAGGGGATGTGGGAAAACTGGGACACTGATACATTGTTGGTGGAATTGTGAATACATCCAGCCATTCTGGAGAATGATTTGGAACTATGCTCAAAAAGTTATCAAACTGTGCATACCCTTTGATCCAGCAGCATTACTACTGGGCTTATATCCCAAAGAAATTTTAAAGAAGGGAAAGGGCCCTGTATGTGCAAGAATGTTTGTGGCAGCCCTCTTTGTAGTGGCCAGAAACTGGAAACTGAGTGGATGCCCATCTATTGGAGAATGGCTGAATAAATTGTGGCATATGAATGTTATGGAATATTATTGTTCTGTAAGAAAATGATCAACAGGATGATTTCAGAGAGGCCTGGAGAGACTTACATGAACTGATGCTGAGTGAAATGAGAAGGACCAGGAGATCATCATATACTTCAACAACAATGCTATATAATGATCGATTCTGATGGACGTGGCTCTCTTCAACAATTAGATGAACCAAATAAGTTCCAATAGAGCAGTAATGAACTGAATTAGCTACACCTAGCAAAAGAACTCTGGGAGATGACTATGAACCATTACATAAAATTCTCAATCTCTCTATTTTTGTCCTCCTGCATTTTTGACATCCTTCACAGGCTAATTGTACACTATTTCAAAGTCTGATTCTTTTTGTACAGCAAAATAACATGGGCATGTATACTTATATTGTATTTAACTTATACTCTAACATTTAACATGTATTAGTCAACCTGCCATCTGGGGGAAGAGGTAGGGGGAAGGAGGGGAAAAGTTGGAACAAAAGGTTTTGCAATTGTCAATGCTGAAAAATTACCCATGCATATTTATCTTGTAAATAAAAAGTTATAATTTTAAAAAAAGAAAGAAAGAGAGTGAGGGCTGAAAAAGTTAGTCTTTAAAGGCCTTAAAGCTGAAAATACTGTGATCACAAGAGAAGCAGCATGTCACATCTAAAAAGCTGGCCTTGAAATCTAGAAGATAGGTGATAAATTTACCTATACTACTAAAAAGCTGGCCTTGAAATCTAGAAGATGGGTGACAAATTTACCTATACTACTCTAGCCAAACCACTTACCTGCTCAGAGCTCTGGGACAGCTAAGTAAGTCCATAAATTGTAGATGAATTGCTAGTCTGCACTGCTAGAGGAAGTTTCCTTACTGGGAGTTTCTTAAACCAATGAAATTATAGTCATGATTTTTTGAACTGTGAGAAGAATCAGGGAGAGAGTGAGAATCGTTCTTTTTTATTTCTACATCTCCTTGACCCTCTGTTTAATATGCACCTGATACTTTTCTTAATACATCTCTAAACTATCATACTTCATACTTTTATTGTTCAAAAAAATTACCATGTTAGCTATAGCATGAATTGTAGTAAATTAACTCACTGAAGTGACACATCAGTTAAATATAATATGATTAACACTTTCAATATAAATGTTAAGATTTGCTGTCTTGTGCTGCTTGTCTAACATGAGAGTATTTACTCTGTTATTAATGTGAATTAGTTATATTTAACACATGCAGAACAAACAAAAGAAAACCCCATTCTTTTCCTCATCATTAGAGTTTCCCTGTGGAACAGGAAAATGAGGATAGAGGATAGTTCCAGAGAAATGAGAATGTGAAAATGTTTGAATCATTAATGCTCTTATGCCAAGTGTGAAAAATATAGCAAATAGATCAGAGGATTACAGATTGAGAGGAATGAACCTCACAGAGCACCTAAACCAATACCATCACTTTAGAGATGAACTGAATTCCAGGAAAGTTAAATGACTTGCGCCAAAGATCACATAGACAATGTGTGCTGGAGACAGGATTTGAACCTGAACCCAATTTTTCTGACTGGAGCCAGAGGCAGCAAAGTGCCACAGTGATTAGAGTGCCAGTCCCAAAGGCAGGAAACGAGTTCAAATCCTGCCTCAGAATATGATCCTGGAAAAGTCACTTAGGTTCTATAGGGGAAATAATAGTACATATAAACATTCCACATTGATTGTGAAGACAGAACAAAATAACGTTTGTAATGTGCTTTGCAAACCTTAAATTACAACATAAATGCTAAGCTTTTCTCTGTACTACAGTATTTCACAAGACCGTATAAAGAACTGATGCATTTCTGAGAAATGTCAGCCCCATTACACTACTCTGCTTTCTCATCAACATCTTTGGGAATTACAGTTTCCTCTTCCTGTCTGCTTCATACACTGAGATCTGGAGGCTGGAGGAGACTGTTAGGACCAAGTGAGGTTGTGGTGGATGACTCACAATTGTAGTGAGCAGAGGAATGTTCAGAAGAGGACAAAATGTTCCCTTATCCATACTGCCTAATGTAAAAGCCCATCTAATGATGTGTCACTGAGTCTTCTGGGAATCACCCTTCAGTCTTTCCAGCAATTTCACCCAGCCTAGTCTGGAGAAAGCACTGAAGAAACCAATATTTTAATTTGCTTTTCACATTTGCCTTGATTTCATTATATTATTTCCAAGATTTGATTTTCTTTCATTATTGATTTTGGGATGTCCTTCCTTCATAGCTTGTTTTAATCTTTAGCTTGCTATTAATAATTGAGAAGTACCATAGCTCCTTCCATGGTGGGACAAAAGTTGCCTTCTCACCAAACCCCAATAAGATATTAAGTTGTAAGAATGTGAGAGAGCAAAAGCTACTAAAGAGTCTTACTATGAGGTAGCTTCCAGTCTTGCTGACAAAAAGCTCAGAAGACAGGTAGCACAATGAATAAACAGATAGGAGAGCACGAAGACCTGAGATTAAATTCTGCCTCAAATATTCCCTTACCAACCTTCAATATCCTCATCAATAGAACAGGTGAGATCTACTTCATACAACTGTTGTGAATTACAAATGAGAGAAACTATGTAAAGTCTTTGTGAACTATAAAGTAATTAATAAATACTAGTGATGATGATGGTAATGATGATGATGATAATCATCATCATCTGAGGAAGAAAAAAATGAAAAGAAATAACAAGTGAAAAATAAGAATAATACTATCCATTAAAGAAAGGAAAAGTAAGAGTCCAGAGTAGATCTAACACCCAAATCATCAAAAATGATTTGAGAATTTCCTGCAATTCCTAATATAGAATTTTGCACATAGTGGGTACTTAATAAACATTTTTAAATGGATTCAGAAAAATTCCTAGGCTAGTGATATTCAGCCCTGAGCATTCAGTCCTGGGGATGTTGTTCTGTACAGACAGCTACGTGCCATGAATTTAGAGAAATGGTTCAAAGGAGATGTGAGGGATGAGATCTCAAATGAAAAAACAAACAAACTTAAAAGTCTTGTCTTCCTCATTGTCCAAGGGAAAAAAAAACTATTTAAAAGATAATGACGAGATTTTTAAGATCAAGAAATAAAGATGGTAAAAATTAGATAATGAGAAAGAACCTGGAAGGTTGAACCTCATTGTTCTAGGTTTTTTGATCTTTTTTTAAATCATAATGCCTTTCTTCCCCTTTGTGATATTTACTAGATGTAAGAGATAAGTGATGACAGAAAAGGTTAAGACATCAAAATTCCTTCAATATGTCTTTTGTGTCTGTGTATAAATATGTAAATACATTCATTATAAATATATTTACATACATGTGTATATATGTATATTTATAGTATGATAAATAATTCTGATAATTTTGCTTATATGGAATACCATTAAGGCAAATCACATGGGAGCTAAGGGTGAGCAGAAGGACTTTTCTTACCCTCTCACTTCAGAGATGTCAACTGTGATGACTAAGTGGTGATAAAAAGTTTTTAAATTAACAACCAAGCAAAAAGTTCATGTATATGCTAGAGCTATAATCATTTCCCCTTGACTTTCCTCTTCTTGATGGTTTCAAAGTGTAAGAATGTCTCTCTGAGCTGCCTACAGAGTTAGGTTGGGTAGATGGGGAGGGAAGGTCTATAATCCCTCTCCCCCATTGGAAACCCATTCCTGTTTATGTCTTCTTTCCTGTGGTGCAAATCTCCTTATGAGAACTCAAAAAACAAATGACATCTTCTTTTTTCCTGGGCATCCAAGCATCAAAGTAAAGTCAGCCAGAGTGATTGTTGCAGCAACAGCAGCAAGAATAGACAAGCTAATGGGAAAAGAGTTGCCCATAGAGAGAAAGGCACTGGAAAGAAAGAACCCATATAATTGTTAGGATATTGTGTACATTGTGTAATGGAGGTGAACGTATAAAATGGCTAATCAGCAATCCTTGTAAAGAAACCATTTGCAAATATCTCAAACGAAGTGTGAATATTAGCCTCTCATTGACTATATGAGCAGTAATAAATTACTATATTCTGTTACAATAGTTGTATGATTATTTATTGCTTAGTGTGCCTTTTTCTAGGTGGGAATAAAACATATTTGAGTCCATCCAAATTCATGATTCATATTTGTCCTTTGGGTGCATTTTTTTGCTTTCCCCCTTTCTGAGAGGGACCTTTATACCGGAACCAAAAATAGAATTGCCCTGAAATATCTGGAGTAGGGAGAATGGAGCACTTACTAGAGCTGAATCTACTAGGCAAATCATAAGATCGAGAGAGAGAGAAAGAGAGAGAGAGAGAGAGAGAGAGAATAGAAATGGGTACAGATCCCTAGCCCCTGTGATCTAACTTGTCATTGTGCTAGAATCAGATAAAAAGTAAAAGATTTTGCATAAACAAATACAGAAGAGAAACTTTTTTGCATCAAATGCATCTGATCAATTTTGAAATTCAAATATATAATGTCTTCACATAATTATTTAAGACCAAGAGATAATTGCTAATTATTAGTGGTCAAAATTAATGAACGATTATTGAAATAAAAAATACATGCTATCCAAAACAATATAAAACAATACTTTTTATGTTTCATTCAATGAACATTTATTAAATACCTACTATATGAAAGACACTGGGGAAAACAATCAATCAAATATGAAAAAAATCAAAGTATTTCTAAATACTTCTTATGTGTCAGCTGCCATATTAGGCATTGAGGACAGAAGGAAAAAATTGAAACATTCTCTACTATATTATATTCCATTGGGTAGAACAATATACATCTAAGTAAATACATACAAAATATACAGAAAGTAAATATGACGCAGCTAAGTGGTCCAGTGTATAGAATGCTGGACCAGGAGTCAGGAAAACTCATCTTCCTGAGTTCAAAGCTGACTTTATACATTTACTAACTATGTGACCCTGGGAAAGTCACTTAACTGTTTTTCTGTTTCTTCATCTGTAAAATGAGATGGAAAAAGAAATGGCAAACCACTCCAGTATCTTTACCGAGGAAACTCCTAATGGGGTCACAAAGAGTTGGAAATGATTGAAATGACTGAACAACAACAACAAATATACAAAACAATCTCCATAGATGGAGGAGACATTTGATGCTAAATAGCTTGTAGGTTCTTGAAGGTACTTGAAACTCAATGTTTCTAAGCTTGAATCCATTTTCTCCCCAGATACTTCCTATATTCTCTATGGTAGTAATGTTACCATCATCATCCCCTCAAAGATTTGGAGTCACTTTTGTGTCTTCCTGCTCCCTTGCCCTACTCATCCAATCAGTTGCTTTGTCTTATCAACTCAGTTCCCCATAGCTCTTGTATTTCTCTCCTTTCAACTCTCTTTGCAACCAGGTTTGTTCAGGACTTAATCTTTCCCCATCTATCCTATTATAATAGTCTCCTCATAAATCTTGTTTCCAAGTTATCACTCTCTTGACAGTGCTATACATGTAAATTTTCTAATGCACCATTCTGATCAACCTAAAAGTAAAGGTTCCTTATTGTCTACCAGCTAGCTCAACAGAGTGAGACTTGGAACTAAAATTTGAGTTTCAATCTTGTCTCAGTCACTCCCTTAACTGTATGACCTTTGCAAGTAAAACAATACTATTAATAAGAGACACAAGAGGTAGTATGATATAGTAGCCTTGGAGTCAGGAAGACCCTAATTTAAGTCTGATATATCAACTTTATGATCAAGTCATTTAAATCTTCAATAAATTCTCAGTATCTCAGACAAATTTTTTGGATTCCAAATTAGATACAACTTATCAATCTACATTAGAGAGAGAAAAAGAAATGTAAATTAGAACAACTTTGAAGTTTCACTTTAAATAAATCAAATAGTCAAGAACGATGCAAGATGGATACAGTCAATATTGCTAGTGTTATAGGACAATAAACATACTAATACAATACTGTTGGCCCAGTAAAGGTATTACAAAGCATAAACTCCATAAATATCCTGGAATATGATCTATAATTTAGCCTTGATTCTTAGCAAAGTAATATTGTATTGTTATGTCAGGTATATCTTGATTTGTCTCTATTTTAATTATTTTTCCCCTTTGCTCACCTGCCAGTGCTTGGACTATCATGCATCAATCTAGGAGTTTTTACAAAACACATATGGGTTTCTTTGCATATAATTTCAAGTCATAGGGCTAAACCTGTAGCAAAATAGTCAAATTAGTGTTAGATAATGGGAAGAATATTGGAAATGGGCTTCTGCAATGTATCTAAGCCCAGTTCCCTTTATCACCTCAAAACATCAAGAAATGAAATAAAGCAAAATAACAAGAGAAAAAATATGGAAATGAAAAGTAAAGAAATTTTTGAATGGAAAACCTGAGAGGGAAAAAAACAACAACAAAGAGATCAAAGAAATAAGCATACAAAAGAATACAATACAGAAATTGGGTGGGTTAAAGGAATGAAAGGAGATAAAAACTCAAGAATAAAAAGGGAAAAAATGGAAGTTGTGATAACTATAAATAGACCATCATAAATTAGGATGAAACCATCACAAAACACTTAACATTTGTTAAAAAGAATGGAAAAAGGAAAAAGAAAGGAAAGCCCTTAAAGAAGATGAAATGTGATCAATGTGGGTGTGTTTTGCTTTCTTCCTTTCATTTTCCGCTTCTTTTTTAGTAGGTGAGGGGAAGTGAAATTTAAAAAGGAGAAAATTGTACATCTAAAAGAAATTTTAAAAAGAAGACAGAGTTGATTTTTTAATAACAGAAATTTACAAATATTAACAAAGAAGTGGACCCACTTAGAAATGAATCAAAGAGAAGGAATTCAAGATTGCACAAATATTGGCACAAAATCCAGAGTCAGTAGAATTGTCAGAAGATGTGAAGTTTCTACAAAACAAAGACCTTGAAGGTTGAACACAGTAAAGCAATATAAGAATTTTTGGCCTACCAGATAAACATAATCAAACAAAACACCTAACTGTTATATTTCAGAAAATTGTGTGAGAAAATTCCCTGGAAGCATAAGAATTAGAGAACAAAGGGTATTTGATATATCATGAAATACTAGCAGAAAGAAACTCTTGGTTTAACTTAACCAGAAATACAATTGTTAGAAATGTAGAAATTCAGTTCTGATTACATCATCTGTGTCCTTTCATTCAATTCCAATGACTCCCCATTAACTCAGGATCAAATTTAAAATTTTCTATTTGACTTCTACAGTCCTTCTTAATCTGTCCCTCTCCAACGTTTCCAGATTTTAAAATTATTACTACACATTCTCCTCTACTATTCTGTGATCCCAGTGACATTGACCTCCTTACTTTTCCTTATTTTGGCACTTCTCCCTATCCGTTAAATTTTTATTAACCAACCTCAACTCCTTGAAATTCTGGAGCTTAATATTCAAGTGAAGTCTTTTTTTACTTAAATTTTTTTTAAATATATTTTTATGTAAAACAAATATGAAATAGAAACAAACAGAAAACAGTCATGTGCATAGCAAAATTTGAGAAGATTCAAAATATTAAACAAATTTTTATTTCAAGAAAACATATATAATAAATACTATACATTATATTCACAACTGACCATCTTTCCTTTTTTTGTTTTCTTTTGTTTTCTGCTATGTACTTTTTACTTTATTCTTTTTTCCCCCTTTGCTTCTCCTTACCTTTCCCAAGCAGACTACAGTTGAACATGGGTATATTTACATATGTATATAAGTATTTATATATGCACACATATATACATATCTATATAGATATATAGATATCTGTAATCATGCACATATACATTCATATATATCTGTATAAAGTTGTATTATGCTTGTTTGCCCTCTGTTTTGCTGGAGGTAGGTAACATCATCCTTTTTAGATTCGTGTTTCCATATTTTTCTACATCTATCAACTGATCATGTCCTACATCAAAGTAATATTCCAACTTTATACTATTTAATTATTTTAAATATTATCTAAAATAATATTGATTAATGTGGCTGACATATGTATTTTCCTTATTTTTCTCTTTTTTTTAATGTATTTTAACTTTGTTTGAGAGCAATGATTACTACCCTTACTTTTTTTTCTAATAAATTCCACCCTGTCATTATGATGCTTTTGTGTACCTCTTGTTTCCTATCCCTACTGACTCCTCTACTTTACTTCTACCCATTACCTTGACTTGCTTTTACTTAAATTATCCCACCCCAAGGATCCTTCCTTTATCCTCTTTTCCCACTCTTTCCCTCCATTTTTATCCCATTCACATTCATCTACAGACCCCTCTATATACCCTTATCCTATTCCCTTGCCCCTCTTATTCCTTAATAAATTTAGAAGACTTTTATACTCTTCTAGATATATATGAATTGTTCCCTTTTTAATCCATTTTCACTAAGAGTAGGATTCCAGATCTACCAGCCCTCCTCTTTCATCTGATTCCTTTGTGTTAGTTCTTGATCTCACTCCTCATTCATATAACCTAATTACTCTTTATACCTTTTCCTATATGGTCTTGTACCCCAATCTTTCTTTTGAACTAGCCATCACTTAATGACTATCCTAGGCGTAGAGTTTACATTTCCACATATAAAGCACAAATAGTTGTCCTTATTGAATACTTTGAAATTAATCTATGATGATTATTTCTTTTGGATCTTATGTGTCAAAATTTCTACTAAGTTCAGGTCTTTTTGCAATAAAATGCTGAAAGTCTGATAATTTATTAAATGTTCTTTTTAAAAAATTCAGGATTATGCTTTATTTTGCTGGGTATGATATTTTTGGCTGCAACCCTAGTTCTTTTACTCCTTGATAAATAATGTTCTAAGACCTATGGTCTTTTAATGTACTCACTGCTAGATCTTGTGTGATTCTAATTGTGGCTCTATCATATTGGAATTGTTTTTTCTTGTTTCTCATAATATTTTCTCTTTGATTTGGAGGTTTCAGAATTTAGTTATGATGTTCCTAAAAGAATTTCCTCATAGGATCTCTTTCAGATGATGATTGGTGTGGGGTTTTTCTATTTGTACTTTCACCTCTTTTTTTTTTAACACCAGGATAGTTTTCTTTAATTATTATTATTATATCAAGATTATTTTTTTAGTCATAATTTTCATGTAGTTCAATTATTTTTATATTTTCTCTTCTTCGTCTGTTCTCCAGATCTATTATTTTTCTTAAGAGAAGTCTAAATTTTTTTCTTTTTGTTCTCATAACTTTATTGGCTTCCCCTTGCCCAATTCTTGTTTTCAAGTAGTCATTGTCTTCCTGGATCTCCTTTCCAATTGGTTGACAAAATTTCAATGTCCTAACTCATAGAAGTAAAAGAAAGTGAAAAATGAGCATGAAATAAAATAAAAATTAGAAAATCTGAATAAAATAATCACAAACCCTGAAATTAAGTTAAATCCTAAGCAACTATTTAAATGACAATAAATTTTTTAAGAAAAACCAACATAATGAATAAATTATTATTTGATTAAAAAGACTGGGTAAAAGAAGATCAAAATTACTATCACAAAAAAATTGAGGAGAATTCATATGAAATAGAAAACTTTTTTAAAATCATTCCAAAATATTATACTTATTCAACTGACAAGAAAACTGGAAACTTAAATGAAATCAATAAATATTTACCAAAATGTAAACTACACACTAACAGTCAATAAATAAGCTCTTATAAAGTATTTACTATACCAGGCACAATAGGAAAGAGTTTTTAAACAATTTGGTCTCAAGCAACAAAACAGAATGGGTCACATATGAACTTTCAAAGGAAAAAGAAATAAAGCAAACCTCAATAGACTCAGGTAGATTCACAAGTAAATTTTGTCATTTAAAGGAAAAATAATTAAATCTATGGTATATAACTGGTTTTTAAAATAGCAAGGAAAGGAAATAGCTTCCTTAACAAACTTCTTCTCTGAGACATACATGGTCCTGGTACCAAAAACAGGGAAAGAGAAGGCAAAGAAAGAAAACTATAGATAAGCACTATTAATAAATACTGAATAAAATATAATAACAGAAAATTAATAAACATATCTAAAAATTTTCTTCCATGACCAGACTGAAGTTATATTAGGAGTTCAAGAATGGTCAACATTAAGAAAACTATTATAATTTAGCAAACAAATTAAAATGAGAAAATTCATATTTACATTAATAATTGTAGAACAAGTCTTAAGCAAAACATAAGAATGTTCCTTAATTTCATTTTTAAAAAGTATTTATTTAAATTTAACAGCAAGTATTATTTGTAATGGAAAAGTACTAGAAAATTTGCAAATAAAATTATGAATAATGTAAGGATGGTTTAGTGGTTGTTCTTTTTTATGTTGGTGCTAAAAATTCTACCATTACTAAAGCAAAAGACAACAAGAAGAAACTAAATTAATAAACATCATAAAAAAGAAAACATCAAAGAAAAAGAAAAAGAAAATGATCAATTTTCAATTAATCAATAAACACATTAATTGACACAGTGATTAGAGTACTAGAACTAGTATAAGGAATATCTGCCTTATCTAGTCTTAGATCCTTACTATCTGGATGCTCAGGGCAAGTCACTTCACCCTGTTTGCCTTGGTTTCCTCATCTTAAAAATTAGCAGGAAAAGGAAATGGCAAATACTCCACTATCTTTGCTAAACAAAACAAACAAACAAGCAAAAATGGATTTACGGACAGTCAGACATGACTAAAATAAAACTGAATAACAACAACAATATCATATGCCAGATTCTTTTGTAAGTTTGTAGACCAAAAATATGTACTTCTCTCAAGGAGCTTATTTATATTTTAATGGAGGAAATAATATTTACATAAATAAAGAGAGAGTATCAGGAAAAGCTTCATTTTGAATATAGACCTTAGGTTTTTGGAAGAAAAAAAAAAGCAATCAAACACATAGGGGTGAGGAGGAAGTGCATTCCAAGCAAGTGGCCAATATAAAGTGAAATTAAGTGTCTGTGAGGAACATCAAGAAAGACAGTTTGACTAGACTATAGAATATAGGAACGTTGGGGCTTTGTAAGCAAAACAGTGGAATTTCTATTTGATTTTAAGGCAAGATAGAGCTACTGGGTTCACTGAGTAGATAGGGAAATAAGGGAGTGACATGACCAAATCTGTATTTTAGGATAATCACCTTGGCAACTAAATGGAGGAAGAGCAATTATAAGACTATTGTAATAGTTCAGGGAAAACGGCGTGAGGCAAGGGCTGAGATTGTGTGACTAGAAAGAAAGGGATAGTTGCAAGAGGTATTATAAAAGTAGAAATGGCAAGATTTGGCAAAAAAAAAAATCCTGAATATATAAGATATGAGAAAACAAATCTTGATTTTTAATCAGTCAAGACCAAGAGAGATTAAATGTCATGTCTAAGGTCAGTATGGGCTAGGGTGTACACAACCAAAAATTAAACAGTCCCATAGAAATCAAAAGTAATGCTGAAGTTGTGTACTTTGATGATGTACTTTGATGACTGAAAGGACATTGGTTATAGATCATGTTTGGAAAAGAGGTATTTTTTTTTGGGGGGGGAAGGTAACAAGTACAATTTTTGACGTATTGAATTTAAGATTTCTAATGGAGACCCAATTTGAAATTTCCAATAGACAAATGTAATTTCATGATTGGAGTTGAGGAGAGATATTGAAACTACATTTATGGATTTTGGGTTCATCTACATAGAGATAATTGAATCCATGAGAGCTGATGAGATCATGAAGTGAGAGTGGATAGAGTAAGAAGATAAAAGGATTCAGGACAAACCCTTGGGGATTTGTACAGTTAAGAGTTGTGATATAGAACATGAATCACTAAAAGAAATTGAGAATGAAGCAGCAGAGAGACATCATAATTAACTCATTTTTTCGCTATCTCACACATACACACACATACCATATTCAATCAGTTGTCAAATCCTGTCATTTCTGTCTTTTATCGTATTTCTTGCATCCCCTTCTCTTCTCTGATATTGAAACTTCCCTTATACCAGTGCAAATTACAAATGCCTGCTGCTTGGTCTTCCAGCCTCTTCTTCCCACTCAGATTCGTCTTCCACTCTCTTGTCAAATTCATCTTTCCAAAATGCAGGTCCAACCATATCACCCCTCTCCATTCAGCTGACTTCAGTGATTCCCTAATACCTCTAATATCAAATGATATCTTTTATTTGGCTTCTAAATTCCTTTCTAACCTGCCCCTTTCTTACTTTTCCAGATTTGTTACAGATACTCTTTTTTTTTTTCTTATGGATACTCTTACACATTCCCTTCCATATGCTCTGTAATTCAATGACATTAACCTCCTTGTTATTTCTCATACTTGATATTCATCCTTATTCCCTGAATTTTCATTGGCTATTACCAGCTCCTGGAATTCCTTCTTCATCTTTACCTTCTAGCTCACTTGGCTTCTTTCAAATTTCTTTAAAATCTTAGCTTTGCAAAAACTTTTTCCGAGTTGTCCATAATTCAATCCAATAAACATTTATTAAGCACCTACTACATGTCAGGTACTGTGCTAAGTTCTGGGGATAAAGTTTTTTAAAAAGACTTACTGCTGAGGGGTTTACAATCTAAGGAAGGAAGGCAATATGCAAAAGGAATCTGTCAGATTGTGGGGATGATTATAGCATCTACCTCTTTAGGCTCCTCTAAGGATGAAATAAGATAATGTATGTAAAATAATAAGAACTATCATTTATATTGCACTTCAAAGTTTGCAAAGTGCATTACATAATGTTATTTCATTTGGTCTTCACAACAACCACATAAGATAAATATTATTCTTCTAATAATTATTTCTATTATCCAGATGAAGAAATTGAGACCAAGAGGTTACTTAGATATCAAGTGATGGAAGTAGGTTTGGAATATAAGTCCTCCTTACTCCGGTCCAATGATTTATCTGTGATACCAGATACTGGTTTTAGAGTTTTGCAATCTTAAGGTACTATAAATGTCTTAAACCTTCAACAATCCTTTGGAAAATTGTTCAGATCACACAAAGTAGAAAAGCAAATTATAATAAAAGCAACCCTGATGTTATTTATGTCACACCCATGAAATTAGCGAAAAAATAAAATAAAATATGGGAAAATTCAATGTTGGAGAGGCTGTGGGAAGAAAGGCATTCTCTGCTGGTAGAGTTGATGGTTCAATTGTTTTTGAATATATTTGCAATTATATAAGAAAAATTGCTAAACTGTTCATACTCTGTGACCCAGAAATCCCACTACTGAGATTATATCCCAAGGAGGTTGATGAAAATAAGACTCATAATGAACAAAAATATTTATAATATCATTATTTGTAGTTACAAAAAGCTGGAGGAAAAATATGTCCAGTGACTGGAGTATAGCTAAACAAACCATGGAATTTGAATGGAATGGAATGACAGTATGAGAAATTACAATATGAAGAATTTAGAAAAAGATTTAAAGTAAATAGAATTGAAGAAAGCAGAGCCAAGAGAATAAAGTATCTAAATACAAAAATGTAAATAACAACACTAAAATCAACAAAACTCTTATTAATTATAATGGATAACAGCAGCATCATTCTGCTGACTTCTAATACTCCTTTTTTTAAAAATAAAGAACAAGTTATAGTTCTCTAGAGGGAGATGGAGCCAGGATGGTGGAGTAAAGGCAGGAACAAAGAACATATTACAAAGTGAAAATTGACAAGTACTATCAGTAACAATCATTAATCTAGATTATTTTGTATTAAATGATGTTACATAGGTAAATTTTTTTCAAATCTTCAAGTGTTTTATAAGTTATTATTTTACTTCACTATTTTCAGTGGTAGATTTTGTAGAAAGGGAGGAGGCTATTTATTTATCGGATGTACCTGTTGGGTCAAAACTAAATGGACTTGAGGCAGTTAGATGGTGCAGTGAATAGAGCACCAGTTCTACAATACAAATCCAGTCTCAGACACTTATTATTTACTAGCTATGTGACTCTGGGCAAGTCACTAAACCCCAATTGCCTGGACCAAAAACCAAACAAACAAACCAAAAAAAAAAACTTAAATGAACTTGTGAATATAATTTTGGAGGGTAGGAATATGATGTTTAGTGGGAAGCATTTATCATGTCAAAATATAGGCTGGTAGGCTTGGAATCAACTAGGCTGGATTCATATGCCATTTCTGACATTTCTTAGTTATATGATCCTAAACAAGTCATGATGAGTTCTTTCTGAGCCTCAGTTTTTTTTCATCTGCAAAATAGAAATAAACAGAGTAAAATCATTGTAATAATCATACAAGCTAACTTATGTAAAACACTTTAAACCTTAATGTACCATTTAACTGTCAGAAAATTCTCATATGCATAAAAAGTATGGTCATCTGTAAATATTGTTTTATAAAGCAATTTCCTTGATAGATGACTTCATGAATTTGGGGGATTTTTATTTTCTTATTGAGTTGGAAGTATTCAAAGTATCCAAAATACCCTCCAAAATACCTAACACACAATTCTGAATCCCTCATTGCATCCCAAACCTGTAAACAAGGGTATGGTGTCTTATTAGACTGGGAATGAAAAACAACCATTACTCTTTTCTCACTTTCACAATCATATTTTCTGAAAGTACTATATAGATTCATTGTCTCCATTTCCTCATATTCCTTCTAGTTTTCCTTTCTTTCTGATTTAATTTCCAGACCCTCTACTTGATCGAAAAATCACTAATCTTTTCTTAGCTATCTTTCATGAACCCATTTAGGGTTTTCTCTGCAAAAATCCTAGAATGGTTTGCCATTTCCTTCTCCAGTTCATTTTACAGTTGAGAAAATTGTAGACAAATTAAATGACTTGGCTAGGGTCACAAAACTAGCAAATCTGAGGTCACATTTGAACCCAGGAATTCCTGCCTCTCAGCCCTGGGCCCCAATCACTTTGGTACATAGAACTATGAATTACATCATAGTTACTTTGCTGTTTAGTTTGGCTAATATAAATGCCTTCTCCATCTATCTCTTCCATTTCATTTTCAAATGAAAGCTCCGATATGAAAGATACCAGATATATATTTGCCATTCTGTGTAAGATATACTTCATCTCTAATCAGAAGCTTGTTATTCCTATATATTAAATCATTCCTAAACACCTTCTCTTTGCCAGCTGCTTACATCCCAACTGTATATTTTTCTTTTTATTATTTATTTCAAGCTTTTAATTTTTAAAACATATTCATGAATAATTTTTCAACATTGACCCTTGCAAAACCTTGTGTTCCAAATTTTCCCTTTCTTCCCCCCATCCCCTCCCCTAGATGGCAAGTAATCCAATATATGTTAAACATGTTAAAATATATGTTAAATCCAATATATGCAGCAATATCTTACTGCACAAGAAAAATTTGATCAAAAGTGAAAAAATGAGAAAGAAAACAAAATACAAGCAAACAACAACAAAAAGAGTGAAAATGCTATTTTGTGATACATACTCAGTTCCCACAGTCCTCTCTTTGGGTACAGATGGCTCTCTCATCACAAGATCATTGGAACTGGCCTCAATTATCTTATTCCAGTGCTATATTTTTCTTTTGCATCCCTTGCCTTTAATGAGCAGCACTGATGGCAACATTACCTCTGTCCAAATGATTTTTTATTTCTTGTTTAAAATGCCCATACATGTATTTAAAAGTGAGAAAACTGAGGACTGGAAAGGTGAAATGATTTAACCAGTATACTTATAGCTAGTCAGTATTAGAGCCAGGAGTATCTGCTAAGCATCCATGTTAGAATTAAGTTAGAATTGAAGTTAGAATTAAGAGCTAATCCTCTTTCCTTTTTATTGTTCAGTCATTTTCAATCATGTCCAACTCCCTGTGTTCCCATTTGGTGTTTTCTTAGCAAAGATATCAGAGTGATTTGCCATTTCCTTCTTCAGGTTATTTTACAGATAAGGAAACTGAGGCAGACTTGCCCAGAGTCACACAGCTAGTAACTGTCTGAGACTAGATTTGAATTCAGGAAAGTGAGTCTTGCTGACTCCAGACATTCTATG
This sequence comes from Sarcophilus harrisii, assembly GCF_902635505.1. Lineage (NCBI taxonomy): Eukaryota > Metazoa > Chordata > Mammalia > Dasyuromorphia > Dasyuridae > Sarcophilus > Sarcophilus harrisii. Next base: position 533,376,172 of record NC_045427.1, on the reverse strand, counting down.
TTTTATGGCATTCTCTAGCTGTACGCTTCTCTTGTTCCCTCCTTTAAGAATCAAGTAGCAGTGTAGTCAGAACCTCCTGCATGAACATTTTCCATGGATCTTATACCAATAGTGAATGCTGTAAAATTTGCACTTGGCACACTCTAGCCAGAGTTCCTCTGAGATTGGCAGGATTTCATTCTCAGGCATAGAAGATGTAGTTAGGAAAAGTGTCAAATGACCACATACATAGACCTAATGTCATCATTGTCTAAGTGGCAGGCATTTGTTGAGTTATGTAACCATTCTGTTCTGGTTTGCATTTGTACATTCTCAATATACTGTTTTACAATCTAATTAGAAGACAAAATATGTACATGAAACAATTAGAGACTGGTTAAAGGCAATACATCGTAATAAGAGTTTATATTTTTGTAGTGGTTTAAGTATTTATAAAACATTTTCCTCACATCTACTCTGTGAAATAGATAGGACAAGGATGGTTGTTATCCCCATCAAAAGAAAACTGAGACTCATTAGACTTAAGTAACTTGTCCAGCATGGAACCTTGAACCCAGCTTTTTTTTTTCTTGAGAAAGAGTTAAGTTATTTACTTTTTTATTCACTTCATAGAGAAAACCCTGCACTACCATCCTGCTCATTCATTTTCCCTCTACCAAAAAACCTAAATACTCACAGTCATAACCTGTATATTCTGTAACTGAGGCAAATTGAGAAGGATTAGGTTTATCTGTATTGTGACACTGTGGGGAGGGAAGAAGCAAAGGAGAAAACATCCTCAAGGTGAGACAAAATACCACTACAGACTTAAAGGCAAGGCATTCATGGTAGCAGTGATACTGCTCGTTGGAAGCTTATCATTTTTATTTTCACAGTATCTCTCATATGAACATTCTCTCTCTGCCCTTCTTCCAATCCCTGAAGAGATCTTTTTGTCACTTCTTGCATGAGCTATTACAACAGTCTTCAAACTGATCTCTTTGCTTTAAGTCTCTTCTCATTTCAATTTATTCATTAATCATCTGTTAAAGTAATTTTCCTAAAGAGCAAGTCTGAGATATCTCTCTCTACTTCAGTAAATTTCTATGATTCCTTACATCCTCCAACATATAATTTCCTTTGTTGAGCATTTAAGACTCTTCCTAAGATTTATATAAACTGATGCAAAGTGAAGTGAACAGAACCAGGAGAACACTGTACATAACAACAGCAATATTATGCAATGATCAACTGTGAAGGACTTAGCTATTCTCAGCAATACAGTGATCCAAAACTGTTTCAAAGGGCTTATGATGAAAAATGTGAGAAAGAAGTGGTGGGGTCTGAACACAGATAAAAGCATACTTTAAAAAAAATCTCTTTAATTTTTTTATTTGTTTTTTGTTTTGTTTTTGGTCTTTGTTGTCTTTAGCAACATGGCTAATATGGAAATATTGCATGATTACACATGTTTAATTTATATTAAATTGCTTACTTTCCTTTGTCAAGAAAGGGGAAAGCGAGGAAGAGAAAGAGAATTTGGAACTCAAAATTTTTAAATATTAAATGTTTAAAATTATTATATGTAGACTGATATTTCATATGATATACTAAGTTAATGCCTAAATGTGTGCATGATTTAGATGTAAAGGGGGACACCATAAGCAAATAAAAGAGCACATAATAGTCTTCTTGTCAGACTTAAGGAAAGGAGAAACATTACTGATCAAATAAGAGACAAGGAACATTACAAAATAGATAATTTTGATTATATTAACTTTTAAAAAAAACTTTTTTTTTTTTTTTTTTTTTTTTTTTTACTAACAGAACCAATGTAACCAAGATCAGAAAGAAAGCAGAAAGCAGGGAAATAGTCTTGTCAAATTTATAAGAATATAAGCCATTCACCAAGAGATAAATGAGCAAAGGATATGAATAGGCAGTTTTCAGATGAAGAAATCAAAGCTATCTATGGGTATATGAAGAATTGCTCTAAATCACCTTTGATCGGAGAACTGCAAATAAAAACAACTCTAACATACAACCTCACACTTAACAGATTGGCCAACGTGACAAAAAAGGGAAGTCATAAATGTTGGACAGAATGTGGGAAAATTGGGATATTAATGTACTGTTGGTAGAGTTTTGAATTGATCCAACTAGTCTGGAGAACGATTTGGAACTATGCCCAAAGGGCTATCAAACTGTGAATACCCTTTAACACTGCAATGATGCTATTGAGTCTTTATCCCAAAGACATCATACATGTGCAGAAGTATTTACAGCAGCTCTTTTTGTGGTAGCAAAAAATTGGAAATTGAAGGGTTTGCCCATCAATTGGGGAACGGCTGAACAAACTGTAGTATTTGAATGCAATGAGCTATTTTTGTGCAATAAGAAATGATGAACAGCCAGATTTCAGAAAAACCCGGAAAGACTTGTACATATGGATTCAAAGCAAAAGAGCAGATCCAGAAAAACACTGTACACAGTATCAGCAATATTGTGTAATGATCAACTATGAATGACTTGGCTCTTCTCAACAACACAATGATCCAAGACAAGTACAAAGGATTCACCAAGGAAAATGCTCTCCAAATCCAGATAAAGAAATGATGGACTCAGATTGCAGACTGAAGCATATTTCTTTCAATTATTTTATTCTTTCTCATGTTTTTTTCTTTTGATTTGTTTCTTCTTTCACAACTATGAGTAATATGGAAATGTTTTACATGCTAGCACATTTATAAACTAGATCAAACTGCCTATTTTCTTCAGAAGAAGAAAGCGGAAGAAGGAAGGGAGGGAGAAAACTTTGGAATTCAAATGAGTCTGGGGGAAAATGCTATTATCTTAAAATGCATAACAAATAAATATTACACGAAATTTGAATATATGTGCACAGATAAATGGATAGATATAACAAATTTTCACTTAGAAAAATTTTTTAAAGATTTCATACCCTGCCCCCTTTAACTTTCACTCCTTTCTACACACTCAACAATCCAAGTACACTGGACTACTTAATATTTTCACACGTAAAACTCTGACTCTGAGCTTTTGCATGGCAGTCCCCCAGTGTCTGGAATGCTTTCCTTCCTTACCTCCATCTCTTAGTCTTCCTGGCTTTCTCCAATCTTACCTTTTTCAAGAAGCCTTTCTCAGGCCTTCTAGCCAACCAATACCTTCCCCTCTCAGATTACCTTCCAGCCACTATATATATATATATATATATATATATATATATATATATATATATATATATTCTGTATGTATGTATTGTTTATATGTTGCCTTCTCCATTAGAATGTAGTCCCTTGAGGTCTGGAGCTTGCACATAGCAAGGACTTAATAAATAACTGTTGATGAATATTGACTAACTTCAGGACTTGATAGGACCTTATATAATGTATATGGCAATATGTTGTGGGTGGGGTAGGTGAGGTTAGTTATAGGAAGCAATTATAGATGGACAAATAAGATGGAATCAAAGCAGCAGAAAGCCCCTCCTAAGTCACTCTAGGGTTTCTAATGCCATTAAGGTAGTACCGTAATTAGTGATGATGCTGTTGCTTTGGCTCAAGTAAAGAGACAGCCAGAACTCTCCCACTGCCATTGTAGGGTGAAAATTTCAGTGGAAAATGGGGGAAGAGAAATGGTATTAGAGACAAAAGGAAGAAATGAGAAATGGAATTACATTAAATCAATGCTGAAGGAATGTGGACTCCTAATGCATAGGAAAAAAAAAACCACTACATCTTTTCTTCAATTACGATCCGCTTTGATTCTCAGATCTTTCCTTCTGGAAATCTAGATCTTTTTCTTTCTAGAAGTGTGGATGAAAGGCGTCACCAAACTCAAACTCCAAAATGACAACCAGCAATATTTCTAGAATCTTGCATTTTAAATGGAGAATTCTTATACAGAGTGTATGATGGGGGTGGTGCAGCAGTGGGTGGTGGGTGGTGGTGGGGATGGAGTGGGGGAGGAAGGGTGTGCTGTGGTGGAAAATAAAATGCTAATTGTGAACCAGCCTGGGCTGTTCTTTATTTATTTGTCAAAGCAAGAAACAGAATTGCATTCTTAAGTGAAGATGATGCAATGATCAATCACAGCCGGACCGTGCTCTGCGGGAGAAAGACTGGCCCTGTTCTCTGGATTTGTTTACTTCCCATGGGCATTGTTTTCTTGCCTGTGTCAGATAGCTTATTGAGCACAGCTAATCAATGTTTCCGCTGACAAGAAAATTGGAACCGTTATTCAGGAAGCAGCATTCAAAGGCAGATTTCCCAGTTAAGTACTATTTGGTACTGGGATCCTTGCCTATAGAGTAGCTCTGTGAAAATGGCCTGAAACTACCTGGATGCAACAGGTCTTAGAAACTATGCCTGCCTCAACATGGCAGGTGCTAGGAACAAATCTTCCCACATGTTTTCAGGCAGTTCTTTAGATTCTAGAGCCTGGGGGTTAAGAGGCCAAATGCAGAGCTCTGTCTTTTAAAGGTTATCATCTGAGGCACTATGGGAAACTAACTCTCTCCCTTGAATGTTAAAACTTTGAAGACTGTTTTTTAAGTCTGGGCCCACATCAGGTCTTGAATGCCCAGGACAAAAAGGGATAGGAACAATACCTGCAATTGTCTTGCAAAGGGAGTCCCAGGCAAGGAAACTTGCTTTGTCAGTTCAGGTCAGCACCTTCTCTGCAACTTAAAAGCATTAGAGAACTGCTAGAGCATGGGAAGTCAAATGACATACCTGGTTTCATACAGTCAGAATCAGAATTTGAACTCAGTTCTTCCTGGCTTCAAGATAAGTATTCTAGTTACAACTATATGTTCTTTCTAGGACAGTTACATTGGTGACATGGAAGGCACATACCCTAAAAGAACAGAAAAATTACAGGAAAAATTGAGCATAAGGACCAATCTCATCATTCCAGGAGAGAATCTAAAATTCTTACCTAATGAGAAATATCACACAGGATGGATCAACCTGTTCTTGGTAATATCCCTGAAAGGAAAATATGCATTTTACTTCTAAATATTGGTGCTGAAAAAACCTTCTGTGTATCCTGCCACATCATTGGAAACATTTAAAAGGATAGCACTCACAAATCGCCTATAACTCTCTACTTCTTTCTCTTTGTCAGGCTCCCCCTCTTCCTGCCTCCATATTTTTTCAAGTACTTGCCAGCTTGGCCATCTAAACAGTACAATAATAGAATGTCAAGATGACCAGGTCAATTTAGACATCTATCCAACTGAACCTGATCATTTAAAAAGTTAAATCCACATAGGAGCAGAAGAATAATTTCCCCTTCTATCATTCCAACCCAAATAGAGTTGTTTCCCCATAATGGAAACCTGGAATTTTTTCTAACATGTCATGCAGTAACAGTACTATACACCCTAAGGATGCTAGGGAAAGAATTATTGAATGAATAAAAAAAATATGATTCAAAATGAGAAAGAAAAGGAAAAAAAGGCTGGTCCTTGGGCTGAAATCATTTCAATTCCTCCTGAAGAAAATCAAGTTTGGCCTTATCATCTCCTTTCTAAATTACTCAGCAGAATTTTGTACAAGATGCAAAGGGCTCTTATGAAAGATCCAGCAGTTTCCAGAAAAAGCTGAAGCTCAGATTTGGACAGGAAAAATAGCTCCCTCTTATACACACAGTCACTTCAGGAGTCCAGGGTGAGGGCACTGACTGGTACTGCTCTCTCTGTGACCATAGGCAAGTGTCTATCTCTGAGACTCCATTTTTATGTGGAAAATAAGAAAATTGGACTAGATCTCTAAAGACCCCTCCAGCTCTAGATTGAGATTATGATAAAATAATGCATCAAGGACCTAATTGTAATCTCTTCCTTTTTCACTGATAACAAAGATCTTAACCTTTGAATTTCTATTCTTATGATTCATGTTCCATGACAAACAGACATGTTATCAGTGTACTCACTAGGAATAAAATATTCCCAATTAGCCAAGGCATTCAGATGAAAAAAGTCCCTATTAACTACAAAGATCTTCAAATTCCAGGCACAGTCAACTGAAACACACTGTAACAATTTAAAGTAGCATTGTTCTCTGGTATAGGGAGAAGACTTGCCCTTCTGAGAGATGGTATCTAGTTCATTCCACAATCAATAACAATAATTATTCCGCCTTCATTTTGTTAAGTCTTTAGAATCCCTGGCTTCTCTATTTCTAGTCATATGAAAAAGTGCTCCAAATCACTATTGAGAAATGCAAATTAAGACATTGCTGAGATACTACCAGATTGGCTAAAATAACAGGAAAAGACAAGGATAAATGTTGGAGGGGATGTGGGAAAACTGGGACACTGATACATTATTGGTGGAACTGTGGGAAAACTGGGACACTGATACATTGTTGGTGGAACTGTGAACCGATCCAACCATTCTGGAGAGTAATTTGGAACTCAAATCCTCAAAAAGTTATTAAATTGTGCATACCCTTTGATCCAGAAGTGTTTCTACTGGGCTTATATCCCAAAGAGATCTTAAAGGAAGGAAAGGGACCCACATGTGCAAAAATGTTTGTGGCAGCCCTCTTTGTAGAGGCAAGGAAGTGGAAAATGAATGGATGCCCATCAGTTGGAGAACGGCTGAATAAATTGTGGTGAATGAATGTTATGAAATATTATTGTACTGTAAGAAACGATCAGCAGGATGATTTCAGAGAAGCTTGTAGAAACTTACATGAACTGATGCTAAGTGAAATGAGCAGAACCAGGAGACCATTGTACACAACAATAAGAAGACTATATGACGATCAATCCTAATGGATGTGGCTCTCTTCAACAATAAGATGATTCAATTATTCCATAATGAAGAGAGCCATCTACCCCCAGAGAAAGAACTATGGGAACTGAGTGTAGATTACAACATAGCATTTTCATTCTTTCTATTATTGTTTGCTTGCATTTTTATTTTTCTTCTCAGGTTTTTTTTTTTCTTTATAGATCCGATTTTTTTGTGTATGTGTAGCAAAATAACTGTATAAATATGTATACATATATTGCATTTAGCATATATTTTAACATATTTAACATGTATTGGACTACCTGACATCTATGGGGGGAAGGAGGGGAAAATTTGGAACAGAAGATTTTACAAGGGTCAATACTGAAAAAATTACCCATGCATATATTTTGTAAATAAAAAGCTATTAAGAAAAAAAAATCCCTGGCTTCCTTCAAAACTTCACTAGAGGGCTATCACCTATCTCTTAGCAGAGGTCTTTTCTGATTCCCTCAGTTGTTGTGTTCTTCCTCCCATATTACTTTGTATATGTATTTATTTATATATAAAAATGTTCTCATCTTCCTGATCTAGGCTCAGATTCTTACTAGCTATGTGAGTTTGGGCAAGCCATTTGATCCCATTTGCCTCAGTTTTACTCTTCTGTAAAATGAGCTAGAAAAGGAAATGGCAAACCATGACAGTATCTTTGTCCTAGAAATCCCCAAATGGGGTCATGAAGAGTCAAATATACTATACAAATATACAAATATACTAAACAACAATAGCAGTTTTGGGAAAGTTTTAGAATGGAAATTGTTAGTGAAGAGGGTGGATGCGAGAGATAGCATGATGGCTAAATCAACAAGAGTTGGCAATTGATTAGATGGAGGGAGTGACATGGAAAATAGGGAAAAAGTCAGGAATTACTGAGACTATAAACTTGAGTGATTGGAAGTATAGTAGAATTCTCAATAGGAAAAGGAGACCTTTAGGGAGGAGTGGAGCTTGAGGAAAGTTTTGCTTTAACTATGGCGATGTTGAAATGCCTCTGGGACTTAGAAGTAGCAATGGAAGTCCTGAAACTCAGGAGAGAAATTAGAATTAGATATATAGATTTGGGACTCATCTGCATAAGGATAAGTGAACCCATGGGAATTGATGAGGTCACCAAGAGAGAAGAGACAGGAACTCAGGACAAACTGGAAGATGAATTCCTGCACTTAGGGGTTGGAGATGGTGACAGTCTAGCAGAAGAAATAACCAAAGGAGTAAGAATAACCAAAAGGACAGGAGTGTTCAGCATCATAATCTTCAGAGAAATGCTAAAAAAGATGAGGTAAAAGAAACAGTTCCATACTTTTACATTTTTTAAAGAAGAGTTAACTCTTTAAATGGTCATTTGCAAATCTCCAAAACATCTCAACAGCCACCTATTTTGTTTTTTTCTTACAGGAACTCTTCAATTTGGGTTTGGGCAAAGATGTAGCAATTCGGATTCTGCAATTGCCTGTGATTTACAAGAAAACAAAGGAGCAAGTGTCGAAAATTTGGGAAACCCTTCAACCTCAAGTAAATTATTGTTTTCTGTGACAGTTATTTTCCACCATAATATAAAATGAGGGAACAGCCTGCTAAAACCTTGGTATAGAACAGAAACATTTGAGGAGAATGGAAGCTCCTTAAGAACAGGAACCACTTTGTGTTTTTCTAGCATCTAGCATAATACTTGGCACATAGTAAGTGTTCTTTAAATGCTTAATGAATTTAATTTCTGGAAGATTGTTAGTTACATTGTGGAATTTGCTATGTGTAGGCGTGAGAGATATACTAGGTTGACCACTACATGTAAAGTTCAGAAAGACCTAAGGCAGTGCAACCTACTATAATACAGTGTAACACCATGAGCTCCACAAACAATAGTATTTTAATTATCCTCTAGTGTATAAGTTTTAAGTTTAAATTGGAACCCTGATATGAAAAATTCATTAAGGAGCATTTTTATATAAGAAAAAGAATGAAAAGGAGAAGATAACAGAAATATGTCCCAACCCAATTATATTAAAAATATAATGATCTGTTTGAAGGCAGATGACATCTAATGTGTTCAGGAGAAATACTCTTACAAGGAAAACTGTGAAGTTCAAGACTCAGCTAGAGTCAGGATAAGTAAAAGTCCTTGGTCTTTAGAGGGAGAAGTGAAGGAGATGAACAAAACTGACACAAGCTCACCACCAACCTCCCTTCTCCTGGTCCTGCTGCAAAGTGAAGTTCTCTCAGCTCTCTCACTCCATCCCCTAATCCTTTCCTACAATTCTCTTAACCCCAAACATTGAGCCAGCATTAACTGAGAGAAGAGAAATTCCAAACATATGCTAATAGAGTTATTGTCCAATAGGTAGTTAGCCTTAAGTGCTTGGTTGTCTGATTCAAGCACACCTTTTAAAAGTTTCAGCCCTTTACAGAAAGCTAAAGAGCTGGCTTTGGAATCAGGACTAGCTGAATTCCAGGCTCTGACACAGACTAGTTGTATGATCATGATAACTTTTTTTTTTATCCTTTCAATGCCTTCAACAATTCAGAATACAAAGTTAAAGATGATTTGCTAGTCTACATCAGTGGAGGTCGTTCCCCTCAGATGAAATCACAGTAATAAATGACCACTTTCTCCTCTAAATAACAGCTTAAAATAAGAGGCAAAACAGAATTTTGTTCCTCATAAATGTCATAATCAACCAATTTCACATTTAAAGAAAGATTAAAATGATTGTTCCTCTATCCTAATAGCATGACCTTTTAGCATAGCAAATACATACTTTCCATATGTTTATGCTCTTCTAAGATCTCAGCACCCAATGAAAGTGTATCACTTGCCTTACCCTTAGCAGTTAAGTTCTTTTAGAATACAATTCATCAAATATCAAGTGATGATTTACAATAGTGGAACAGGAGATGAAAAGCTGTCATCAACTGAGCTGAAATTAGTTTGTATGTGTGAGTTAAGGAATTGTCCCTTCTTCATTTGTACTCATTGAGTTTAGTAACCTCTAGATATAATTATTTGAAAAGTTAATATGAAAAAAAGAAAAATGAGCAGGAAATGATTGATTAAAAAAAGTTAAAGGAAAAAACAGATATATACAGATACTTTTTAAAGAAGTGACATCTGTTTTTCAAGGAGTAGAAATAATCAACTCAGATAAATTCTTAACAAGATTTTATTGGATTTCACTTAACTTCCATCAATAAAATTTCATAAAAAAGACTTAAGAATCCACAGAAATGCTAAGCCTTTTCTGTCATAGAATACCAAGGGATTTATTCTCAAGCCAATAGGGAGTCACATGCTACCATTTAAGAAAATGCTGAAATATGAAGGGCTTTTAAAATTAAAGCTCAGAATTTGAGTAATTATTTATTTAGTTAAAAAATCAACAAAACACAGTGAGGTCACCGTGCTTTATGTATATGGTTGGCATGGTGGTAAGGGAAATATAAAATACCATCATATAGCCTGTGAATTTTAAAATAAAACTGAAGTTTCCCATCAGTGTGCATGGCTAAGGTGTTCTATACCTTTGAGATTGGATCTCTCACTTACAAGTTTACTTTTACAACATTTTGTAAATACATCTGACCTTTAATTTCCTATCATTGACTTTCTCTCTTTTTTTTTTTTTTTCTTTTCCTACTGCCTAAGCAGTTCATTGTCCATGTTGGAGTTGCTTCATCTTCCAAAGTAATCATCCTAGAACAGTGTGGAAGAAACCGAGGTTATAGAGATGCAGATATTTGTGGTTTTTTACCAGAAGGTGGTGTCTGCCTGTCAGATGGCCCAGACATGATTGAATCTACTATCAATATGAAAACAGTTTGCAAAAACATCTCTGTCAATGAAATCCAGGTTCTCGTTTCCAGAGATGCGGGAAGGTAAATCCTTTGTAGTTCATTCACTGATCAGATAGGGAATCAGTGAAGAAAGTTCTGAATTTTTCCTTTACTCATGTGTCAAAAATTTATTTCTTACATTCTGTAGAGAAGAATAAGATAGGAACTGGATACCTATAATTTCTTCGACATAGGAAAATCCCTTCCTTCTTCCAAAACAGATCCAGCACCTTCTCTGAAATGTATCATCTTAGAAAACTTGATTCCATCTAAAAATTTTAAAATGAGCTAAATAACCACATTCTCCTACTTTCAGAACTCTATGTTAGTACTGATCAGTGCAATCATATTTCACTTTAGTAAAGTGTTTATAAAAATGGAAGTGAGAATCTACAATATTGCAGTAATAATAAAAATAAAAATAATAATGAACATTTCCATGTCAGACATTGGAAACAGATCAAACTTGGAATCAGTGATCTCAATTCAAATACCACCTTTGACACTACTGGCTGTGTGACCCTATACAAGTCATTTATTCTCAAACTGATTTCAGGCAGTTATCTAAGACTAAGATTTTTGTTTTGCTTTGGCTTTATTTTTTTGGTAGAAAAAAAAAAGAAAATGCCTGTTCACAAATTTGGTCCAAAAAACCCCTAACACTTTATATAGGGCTTTAATCTAGGTTAAAATAGATATAGATGGTGATGCTTCACCCCTGTGAGACCCCAAAAGACCTGTTTCACAGTAGACAGGAAGGAGCAGGAAGAGATATAGGAGTTTGGTCAAGAGGTAAAGGTATTTTACTATACCTGAAAAAGCCTCCGGGTCCTGGAAATGGAATAGATCTGCTAGAAATGGTCTTGGGGCAGGTCTTATTTAAGAAGGAGATAGTAGGTAATGAACCCCTGTGTGTTGTGCTTTAGAACAGGCCCCAACATGAAGTCAGAGGGGACATGGGCAACAGGGTTATTTGAGTCTTACAATAATTATTTGAGGTAGAAGAAGCTAAAGGGGAGGGGGGGCGGGGAGGTGCTAAGGGCTTAGGATCAACTGCTTAAGTGTTAGAAAAAGGACGTGAATCTAGGTTTTCCTGACTCCAAAGCCAAGTGCTTTTCCCACTGTACTAATTTTATCATTTTTCTCATTGTACGTCTGACAGACTAAGCAAGGAAAAGATTAGTGAATATTTTGTTGGCATGTAACATATGAGCCCTAAAAGCCTTTATTTTGTTTATAATTTGTAACTTGTCTTCAAGATGGTGTGGAAAAAAATTAAGTAAATAAATCCTAGATTGATAAAGGAGAAAGGGACCTTATAGACCAAGTTGTGCTACTCTCTTACTATTAGGAGCAATATTCTAAGGCCATGTAGGCTAAATAAGTTTTTCCTTAAAAGGTATTGAAACTATCCTCAAGATTAAATTGACTCAAGGAACTAATGATTCCAGTTGTTGATTTACCCTCCTGGTGGTAAAGGAACAAGGAATCAATAGCTCTTCCCTCAGGCTGATAGGGAAACTAAGGCCCAGAAAAAATGTTTTCAAATCTTTAGAAAGTATTAGCATGGTATGGTGGGATGCTACTGAACTGTCAAAAAACCTGGGACCTCCTGTCACCACCACTGTATTCTGTTTGACACCATGGGCAAAGCCACTTAAGTCTGTGAGACAAGTTTGTTTTGAATCTAGGAACTGGAAAAAATTACTACTTAATTTACATTTATTTGTTTCAAATAGCAAACATATTTATCCTTTTTGTTTGTTTTTTCATGTGCACACCCAAAGAATTAGGAGGAAGACAAGAGTTAGAGCTACACACTCCAAAATCTAACTTCACAAGCCTAGGAAGGAAGGGAGGAAGGAAGGAAGGAAGGGGGGAAGGAAAGAAGGAAGGAGCGAGGGAGGGAGGGAGGGAGGAAAAGAGAGAAAGAAAGAAAAAGAAAAAAATAGAAAGAAGTTTCTTTAGCTATAATAGGGAAAGGAAAGGTTTTTGTGTTATCCTTGGAGGGCCTACAGTGAAAAACCTAAGGGAAGAACTAGCTGTTCATTGGCCATCAGGAAATGAAGTCACCAGCTGGAGCCACTAAGTGTTGATGATGGTTTCAGCATTTTTTAAGGAAAAGCTACCCTCATCTTCATAGGATACTTAGCATATGGCTTCTACCCCACAGGCTCCTATTATGGGCTTGGGAGTACAGGACAGGGAAGAATCTAGAGCAATGGACAGTTAGTATCATCATATAGTAAGGTATGCTTTGTATTGGTCTTTGGAGGAAAAACTAGCTTCCAATTCTCCCCCTCCCTCTCCAGACTTTCCTTCTCTTTTTAGCATACACACTCTTTCTCTCCCTATCCCTGTCCTTCTTTCCATCCTTCACACAACCAAGAACATACTCCCTTCCTCTCCCTGACTCTGCCCTAGTCCCAGAGGTTATCAGAACCCAAAGGAGCTAGAGAAAAAGTTATATTACTTAGGGACAAAAAGAAGGAGGAAAGTCACAGCTAAGCCCAGAGGGACCAAGTAAGCACCCAAACATCCCTTAACGATACCAATTCTCATATTGGTACATTCTCATTTTTACTATTTAATAAAATAATTTTTAAAAATACTAGGTAATCAGGATGAAATTTCTAAGCTCCATTGTTTCCTGATACTTTTCCATCTTGAACAGCATCAGTGCACTTCAGATCTTTCATGTATAAAACGGAGAAAGCATTCTATGTCCTGGCTATCTTACAGAATTGTTATACAAATTAAATGAAATAAGTGGAAACTGGTTGAAAAATTAAATGAACAAACAAAACACATGTTAATGAAAGGTACTGTTAAACCATGGATATGAACTCATTTCATTTGAATTGGACAAGTCACTCACCTCTTGGATTCTTAGACTCCTCTTCTATGAAATGATCTCTCAAAACTACTTTAATATTCCTTCATTCAAGTTATTCTACAACTCACATAACCTAGAAAATGATAGAACACAGCAAAGTCAGCAAGACTTGATTTTCTTGGTATAAGATAACTATTCCCCTCTTAGTATCCTTAGGGTTTAAATCCTACCTGTTCCCTCCACCTCAGCCAATAGAAAACACATTTTAAAGACTGTTACACAAGATCCTTTACTTCATCTTATTGTGGGTGGGTTCCCTTTTCCTGCCAGCCCTATCTTGGACTAAAATTTATGTTTCCTGAAAACAATTTTTAAGGGAGCTTCCCACAAACTCTCTTCATTTGCAGCCTGATGTACGGATAAACAACCTCTTTCCTAACTGACTTTTATGACAATTGAGATTAGTTTGATTCTTACCATGACATTTTTGTGTGGTTACAGATATGTCTGCGATTATACCTACTATTTGTCTCTGCATTATGGAAATGGCTGTGCTGCTTTCATTCATGTCCCTCCATTATCCAATTTGCTAACAGCCGACCTTCTAGGAAGAGCATTGCAAATCATTATCCAAGAGATGTTAAAGCAGTTTGGAAAGGCCAGAAAATAAAGCATGACTTGCAGGAAATTTAGATAATCACCGTGTTATATGCCAAGAGAACCAAAGACGAAAGAAGTTTTCAAGAAAAAAAAAAATTGAATGCTGAAATCCTGCTAAGAGTTTGACTGCCCTTTTGAGAATTTTTTTAAAATTCCTTGTAAAATGGTGTTTACAGAGAAAAATAAATTATAAATTAACCCAATAAAAATACAAGGGGTTATATTCCCGTAAGAAAAGGATGAATACAGCAGAAGACAGAATTTTTACAAGGGATTAACAAGCTCCAAGTGCAATTTCTCTTCTTATAATAAAATAAGATCCAATTAATTTCTTTTCTGAGAGTTTACAGAGTATGCAAAACTGACCACAGATGACTCCAATGCAGTCTGCCTTTATGAGAGCAAAGCCAAGCAGTGGTTAAAGAATGAATGTGCTCTTGATTTGCCTCTGAGCTAACACCCATTGTGATGCATTGATGAAGGTAGCTGCATTTGTCATTAAGAAAAGGCACAATTGTAATTTCTATTTTCTTCTGGCTTGTTGCATTATTTCTGGATCATTAGGAATTTCTTGAAAAGAATACAGGATTAGGTCCCCTACTCACAGGATCTAGGATCTTGTCTCAATTTTGCTGTTACTTAGCTATATTTTGAGCATATCACTTTGGAGGAAGGGTCAGTTTTTTCTTTTATCTTTACTTAAGTGGTCTTTACAATTTCTTCCATCCTTCAACTGGAAGGAAGAAAAGGCAGGAACCATGCATTTATTAAGCACTTATGTTCTAGACACTTTACCAGGCATTTTACTAATATCTCATTTGACCCTCAAAACAATCTGGGAGGTAAGTCTACCATTATTCCCATTTTACATTTGAGAGGACCAGCATATTGAAATTAAGTGACCAGCCCAGGCTCATATAACCAGTGTCTAAAAGGGATTTGAATTCAGGTTTTCCTTACCCTAGGTTCAGCACTCTATCCACTGCACCACATAACCTCGACAATAACTCTCTTATAAAGAAACATAAAAATAAAATGGGGCAGGTAGGTGACCCACA
This sequence comes from Sarcophilus harrisii, assembly GCF_902635505.1. Classification (NCBI taxonomy): domain Eukaryota; kingdom Metazoa; phylum Chordata; class Mammalia; order Dasyuromorphia; family Dasyuridae; genus Sarcophilus; species Sarcophilus harrisii. Next base: position 533,360,988 of record NC_045427.1, on the reverse strand, counting down.
CAATGACAATAAAGCTGAAGTAAGACAAGGTGTCTGATTTCAAAGAGCTCAAGGTCCAGTGTGTCTGTTTGTGTGGAGAGAGATGAGGGGGGTCCCTATGGGAGTATGATGGATATTTGAATATATAATATATAATACTAAATGACTCAACAAAGATACAACTACAGCAGAATAGAATATAATGAGTGCAAAAGAGAAAGGAAAGTTTTCTGACAGAGTATCAGTGAAGGCTACTGAACTAGAACTTGGAAGATGGAAGGAGTGTGGGCAAAGGTATGTAAAAGAGATGGAAGCCACCAGCTAGAGAGCAAGAGATATTAAGCAATCCAACATAGAAGGAGAGGAGGAGTGAGGGACAAGGATGGGAAGGCAAGGAGCCTACAGACTGATTGATTAGACATCCGATGGAACCATAACTAGGTATTCTGGGCCTAGCATCACAAAGCCCTGTGATAAGGGATACCTTAGGGAGGATGGTTCAAAAACTCATCCAATGCCCAGTGCCAATGAGGCTGTTGTTAACAGGAGAACCCAAGATGGGGCCAGGCTAGTAAGAACTCAACTGGGCAAGAGAGCCATCTTGCTCTTCCTCTTGTTAGCCTCCCATTGACACATTAAGTTCTCCTGGAAACAAATTACCCAACTCAGGGGTTTGGGCCTTGCTGGGTAGCTGTCAACACTCACTAAGGGACAAAACCTGGCCCTCCTTAAGGCTAAGATCTCGACTGATAAACCAGGAAGTGTGCATTGTATTCGGCCTGCAATAAGAAATAGTTCAAGGGTTTTGAGTAGGGAAATAGCACAACCAGTTCCATGCTTCAGGACATTGGCAACAGCCTGTATGAGGAAAAGATATTAGTTGGAACCAAGGTAGCAAGTTAATGTAGCAATTCAGGTTAGTGAACTAGGGTGGTGGGAGTGAAAATAAAAAGAAAACAATGGATTAGAGCAATATTTCTGCTCTAGAGTTGAAAGAGTTTGGAAACCAATTGGAATGTGGTTGGTGACAGGATGGAAGAGCCAAATATAAAAATGAGGTTTTGAACAGAAGACTTAAATGATGTTATTGGCAGATATGGGGAAATCCAATTTTTTTCATGATAAGTATGTTTTAAGACATGTTGATTGTAAAGTACTCCCAGGACATGAGATAGATATGTCCAGTAGCCAGGCTGGAAACAGAATTTCTTTGTTCTCCTTCACCACTAAGTTTCTAGAAAGAATAGCCAGCACCTTCTCACCACTACTTGCTTGTCAATCTTTGACAACTCTATTGAAACCTTTTAAAAATTAGCAATGACTTTTCAGTTGCTAAATTCAAAGGTCTATTCTCAATCCTCATCTTTGTCCTTTCCAAGACTGGGCACAAATATGACTCAGTTATTCCTCTACTCAAAAACCTTCAGTGGTTCTCTATTGTTCACATAATAAAATATAGAGTATTGCAAATTCTCAACTTCCCTACTTTCTAGGATCAAAATCTCAGTCATCTTTGACTCTTTCCCATATCCTATACCCACAGTTCAAATACAGAATGTTAGAGCTAGAAGGCTTCTTCTATAGCATCTGAGCCAACTCTCATATTTTCCAGGTGAGGAAATGAAAACCTAATCTGATGCTGGGTTCTATTGATTTGACATTTATAATGTCGCCCACCTTTTCTTTCCTCATTCTACCACCAATTTATTGTAATGGCTTCCAAAACCAATCTCCTTCCTCTCATTTCTCTCACTGACAATCTATTCCTTACATAACTGCCAGACATTCTCTGATGCACAAATATAACACAGTTATTCTCTATTCAAAAGCCTTCAGTAATTCTCTATTGCTTATAGAATAAAATATAGGCTTACCTTGGAATATAATGTTCTTCAAATTCTGGCTCTCAACTTTCTAGCCTTATTTCATGCACTACATCTCAGCCCAACCAAACTGAACTGTTCATAGTTTTCCAGACAGATTCTGTACTGCTTGGATCTTATCTCAACTCCTCACCCTCACACTATGGATTTGAGTAGACCTCTCTCCATATCTTGAATATATTTCTTCTGCCATTCCTTCAAGAAATAGTTCAAGTACTATCACTTGATTCAAGAATTTTTCCCTAGTCATCCCTGCTGAAGTGATCTTTAGTCTCCTTAGTTTTTCCTAGAGCATATCATCTGGATGTCTTCTAGATCTCTATCTCTTTCTATTTTGTGTCATATTTACTTGTACACATTTTGTATCTCTCCCTCTACTTTGCCTGTCCCCTCCCCAAAAGCATATGTTCCTTGAGGACAGAAGCTGTCATTTTGTAATCTGTGAATATGTACAAAACAACTAGCATAGTCTCTGGAATAAGGTAAAATTTTGCTATTGAAAATGTTTAATCTTTCAAACCATGGGAATAAATGAAATTGCAATGGCAAAGGATACAGTAGAGAGATAGTAGGATAGAAAAATTGTACAGTTGGCAAAAGAACTGGGTTTGGAGTAGAATTTGCATTCGAATCCTTGCCTTTGCCACATACAGTCCATGTAATCTTCGACAAGTAATTTAACTCGTGTAAACTGAAAGAGCTAGAGTAGGTAGCTGAAAGTTTTTTTCAGCTATAAATCTAGGATCCCATGTAAAGAGAGGCATTGTGGTACAGTAGACTTGGTTTAGGAGATACTACTAAAGTTCATATCCCAGTCCTATTACCAACTTTTTTCGATCCTTATTAAGAAAAAGATTTGTACTAATTGATCTTTAAGGTCCCTTTTAACATATGTGATCCCTTGAATACTCACTTTAAAGGGCCAGGAAGAGAGACCAGCAAAGGAAAGAGATGAGCCATCAGAGTTATATGAAGCAAACCAGGAAGAGAATATTGTATCTTGAAAGCTGAGAAAAGAAAACAGTAAGAATCGATAAAGTAGTCATCAGTGTAAATTATTGCAGTAGTCAAGGGGCTAGAAGACTGAAAAGTATCTAAATGGAATTGATGATTGGATCATGTTAATGGTGACCTAAGAATGATAGAACCAGAAAGTTATCTTCTAAGGAATAAATGGGTAGTGAAGGATTCTTTATATATTTTAGAAACAAGATCTTTATCAGAAACAAAGGCTGTAAAGATTTCCTCCCAGTTTTGTACTTCCCTTTTAATCTTGTTTCTGTTGGTTTTGTTTGTGCAAAACCTTTTTAATTTAATGTAATCAAGTTTGTCCATTTTGCTTTTCATAGTGTTCTCTAGGCCTTCTTTGGTCATAAATTCCTTCCTTCTCCAAAGATCTGATAGCTAAATTCTCTAGCTCTCCTAATTCATTTGTGGCATCATCCTTTATGCCCAAATCATGTACCCATTTTGAGCTTATTTTGGTATGGGGTGTGAGTTGCAGATCTATGCCCAGTTTCTGACATTATTTTCAAGTTTTCCCCCAAATTTTTGTCAAATGGGAAGTTCTTATTCCAGAAACTGTGTGGGTTTTTATTACATATTAGGTTGCTATAGGCCTTGCTTATTGTGTTACGTGTACTTAATCTTTTTCACTGATCTACCACTCTATTTTGATGACTGCTTCTTTACAATATAGTTTTAAGTGTGGTACTGCTAATCCACCATCCTTTGTATTTTTTTTTTCATTAAGTCCCTTAATATTCTTGACCTTTTTTCTTCCAGATGAATTGTGTTGTTATTTTTTCTAGCTCTATAGAATAACTTTTGGGCAGTTTGATTGGTATGGCACTGAACAAATAGACCAATTTAGGAAGAATTGTCATTCTTATTATATTAACTCAGCTTACCCATGAGCAATTGATATTTTTCCCATTGTTTAGATCTGACTGTGCGTGAGAAGTGTTTTGTAATTGTGCTCATATAGCTCTTGGGTTTGTCTTGGCAGGTAGATACCCCAAAATTTTATTTTGTCTATAGTTATTTTAAAATGGAATTTCTCTATCTCTTGCTGATGGCCTTTGTAAATAATATATAGAAATGGTGATGGTTTGTGTAGGGTTTTTTTATATTCTGAAACTTTGCTAAAATTGTAAATTGTACAAGATTAGAGGGAAGCAGTAAACTGGGGGAAAAAATTACATCCAAGGGTTCTGATAAAGGCCTCGTTTCTAAAATATATAAAGAATTGACTCAAATTTATAAGAATTCAAGCTATTCTCCATTGATAAATGGTCAAAAGATATGAACAATTTTCAGATGAAAAAATTAAAACCATTTCTAGTCATATGAAAAAAATGTTCTAAATCACTCTTAATCCAAGAAATGCAAATTAAGACAACTCTGAGGTACCATTACATATCTCTCAAATTGGAAAAGATGACAAAAAAAGATAATGATAAATGTTAGAGGGTATGTGGGAAAACTGGGACACTAATACATTTTTGGTGGAGTTGTGAACTGATCCAACCATTCTGGAGAGCAATTGGAATTATACCCAAAGGGCTATCAAGCTGTGAATACCTTTTGATCCAGTACTGAGGCCTGAATCCCAAAAAGATCATAAAAAAGGGAAGATGACCCACATGTGCAAATGTCTGTAGCAGCTCTTTTTGTAATGGCAAAAAACTGGAAACTGAGTGAATGCTCATCAGTAGGAGAATGGCTGGATAAGATATGGTATATGAATATTATGGATTATTATTGTTCTAGAGAAACAATCAGCAAGATGATTTCAGAGAGCCTGGAGAGACTTATATGAACGGAGAGACTTATATGAACTGATGCTAAATGAAGTGAATAGAACCAGAAGAACATTGTACATAGCAAAAGCAAGAGAATATGATGATTAATTCTGATGGATGTGGCTCTTTTCAACATCGAGGTGATTCAGGCCAGTACCAATGGTCTTGTTATGAAGAAAGCCATCTGCACCCAGATAGAGAACTGTGGGTCTCAGTGTGGATCACAATGCAGTGTTTTCACTTTTTTGTTGTTTGTTTCCATGCATTTTGTTTTCTTTCTCATTTTTTCTTTTTTGATCTGATTTTTCTTGTGCAGCATGATAATTGTGGAAATGTGTATAGAAGAATTGCATGTGTTTAACATATATTGGATTACTTGCTTTCTAGAGGAGGGGATGAAGGAAATGGAGGGAGAAAATAATTTGGAACACAAGGGTTGCAAGGGTGAATGCTGAAAATTATTTATGTGTATGTTTTGAAAATAAAAAGCTTTAAGAGAAAAGAAAAGAAAAGAAAAGAAAAGAAAAGAAAAGAAAAGAAAAAGTTATTCAAACAGGAAAAAAAAGCTGTTAATTGTTTCCAGTAGGTTTTTGGATGATTTTTTAGGATTCTCTAAATATATCATCATATCATCTGCAAAGAGTGATAATTTTGTTTCCTTATTACCTATATAATTCCTTTAATTTCTGTTTCTTTTCTTACTAAAGCCAACATTTCTGGTACAATATGTAATACTAGTGGTGATAATGGACATTCTTGTTTCACCCCTGATTTTACTGGGAATGAGTCCAACTCCTCTCCATTACAAATAATGCTTGTTTTTTCATTTTAAATAGATACTGCTTATTATTTTAAGGAAAGTTTCCTTATCCCTATGCTCTCTAGTGCTTTTCTTAATAGGAATGGATGCTAGAGATTTCTTCTTAGGGAGTTCATTAATGGCTTGTTCAATTTCTTTTTCTAAAATGGGATTATTTAAGCAATTTATTTCCTTTTCAGTTAATCTGGGAATTTTATATTTTTTAAATATTCATCCATTTTGGGTTAGATTGTCAGATTTCCTGCTATGCAGTTGGGACAAATAGCTCCTAATTATTGCTTTAATTCTTTTTCATTGGTGGCAAGTTTGCCACCAATTTTTGATTTTTCATTTTTGATGCTGGTGATTTGTTTTTTTTTCCTTTCCTTTTTTCTAATCAAATTAATCAAAGGTTTACCTATTTTATTGTTTTTTTTTAATATAAAACCAACTCTTAGTTTTATTAATTAATTAATTAATTCAATAGTTTTCTTAGTTTAATTTTATTAATCTCTCCTTTGAATTTCAGAATTTCTAATTTGGTATTTAATTGGTTTTTTTTTTTAATATTTTCTTCTTCTAGCTTTTTTAGTTGCATTCCCAATTCATTGATATCTTTCTTGTCTATTTTATTAATGTAGCAATTTAGCGATTATAAAAAATCTCTCTAAGAATTGCTTTGACTGCATCCCATAGGTTTTGGTATGTTGTCTTATTATTGTCATTTTCTTAGATGAAATTATGGATTGTTTCTGTGATTTGTTGTTTTATCCACTAATTTTACAGAATCAGATTATTTAATTTCTATTTGGTTTTTAGTTTCTCTCTCCTTGGCCTTTTAATGAATATAATTTTTATTGCATTGTGATTTGAAAAGGAAACATTTACTATTTCTGCCTTTCTGCATGTGATTGTGAGGTTTTTCTACTCGGATACATGGTCAGTTTTTGTTTAGGTGCCACGTACTGCCAAAAAAAAAGAAATATTCATTCCTTCCTGTCTCTATTCAATTTTCTCCAGAAATCTATCATATCTAGGTCTTCTAGCATCCTATTAATCTCTCTAAATTCTTTCTTATTTATTTTATGGTTAGATTTCTCTGATTCTGAGAGAAGGTTGAGGTCCCCCACTAGTATAGTGTTGCTATCTATTTCTTCCTGTAACTGGGTTAATATATTCTCCAAGAATTTGTATGCTCTACTGCTTGGTGCATATACATTTAATATCATTACTACTTCCTTATTTATGGTACCCTTTATCAAGATGTACTTTCCTTCTTTATTTTTTTTAACTAGATCTATTATTACTTTTGTTTTATCTGAGATGAGAATTGCTATCTTTGATTTTATCCTGTCCCTCCCTTTTCTTTCCTCTTTCTCCTCTTCTTTATAGGATTAGATAAATTTTTATACCCAATGAATGATTAAGTTATTCCCTCTTAAAGCCAAAAGTGATGAGCTCAAGCTTCAGACAATGCTCATCCTCCATTCTTTCCTTCAGGTCTTTTGTGCCTGTGATCTATTTTGTCCCATTAGATCCCTTTTTTTCCTTTTCTCCCTGTACAGTCTTTTCCCCATTGTTTAATGCCCTTTTCTCTGATATCATCACATGAAAGTCTATTCACAACCACACCCTCCATCCATGTGATACCCCCATCTGTCTGCCCCAGGGATTCTCAAGGTTTGATTCTCAAGAGTTATAGATATCATTTTCCTATCCAGGGGTGTAAAATTTAATCTTTAAATAATAAGTATTTTTCCCGGTTTACCTTTTTATGCTTCTCTTGAGTCCTATGTTTGAAGATTAAATTTTCTGTTTAGTTCTGACTCTTTCAATAGAAATCACTGAAAGTCTCTTACTTCATTGAAGCTTCATCTTCTCCTCTAAAAGATGATGCTCAATTTCCCTAAATAATTAATTCTTGGTTGTAACCCCAAGTGCTTTGCCTTGTTATGCCATAGTCTCCCTCCTATCTCAGTTACTCTGCCCCAAAACCCCAGGCTATAAGCATTCTCTGTTAATGTTTGAAGGAATAAAGGTCTTATATCTTTAGGCTATAATAATTACTTCGTAATGTTTGAGGGGATAAAGATCTATCCATTTTAGACATCATTAGAATATCAGGAGCCTCTCCAGTACCTCCCTTCATTATGCCATCCTAGGTGCCTCCCCTCATTAGGTCATCCCCATCCAGGTACCTCCTCCATTATGTCATTGTTCTTGATATCCTATAAAAGAGTCCTGTATCTGACATTCACTGCTGGATACTTTGAAATGAGAGTCTGATTCAGTCAACTGATTTACTCTCCAATAAGTTAATAATCAAATTGTTCTCTAATCTCTATCCTGCCTCAGTTTCTTTGGCATTATAGCCTTCTAAGATATGGTATTCCAGGCCCTCCAATCCTTTATCGTGACTGTTGCTCCTTGATATTTAAATTGTTTTTTTCTGACAATGGCAGAGTTTTTCCTTGAGATTGTAGTTCTGGAGGCTCTTTTTTTTTGGTCATGGCCTTCAGGTAGACCAATAATTTTAAAATTATCTCTTCTGGATCTATTTACCTGGCTGGCTATTTTCTAATGAGGTATTTCACATTTTCTTCTATTTTATCATTCTTTTTAGTTTGACTGATTCTTCATGTCTCAGTCATCAGTTTCCATTTGCCCAATTCTAGTTTTTAATGTGTGATTTTCTTCAGTTAGCTTTTTTATCTTTTTTCCAATTGGTTAATTCTGCTTTTGAAGGTGTTTTCTTCAATGGATTTTTTCTTTTGCATTTTGTTAATTGTATTTTTAAAGAATTGTCTTCCTTTTTCAAGCTAATGAAAGATCTTGCAGACCTCTCATTTCTTTTCTCATTTTTTCTTCTACCTCTCTTATTTGCCTTTTAAAATCTTTTATGAACACTTCCCAAAAGCTTCTTTAGGCTTGAGACCAGTTCATATCACTCTTTGAGATTTCTTCTGTGGACATTTTTTCTTTATTTGTTTTGGTCTTCCCTGTCACCATATTGGCCTTTCTATGGTCAAGGTTTTTTTCTGTTTTTTGTTTGTTTTTTTATTTTTGCTCATTTTCATCCCTTTTCTTTAGATATTTCCTCTTTTGTGAGTTTTATCATTGAGTTCTGCTCCTGGGTTAAAGGAAATGCTGTCCCAAGCTTCCTGTGCAGTGCTGAACCTTGGCTTTAAACATAGGTGCCCCTTGTATTTATAAGGGGTAATTTTGTCTGCTCTGCTCAAGAAACAACCTGCTTTCTTGGCGTTTGCCTTCTGTTGGGACTGGAAGCTGTCCCACTGATTTGTTCCACTTACAGAGCCAGGACCAAGGATCTCAGTTGCTAACTTGCCATGATTAAGACCCTCTCACAGGCTTTCCCAGAATCTCCCTGAGCTGAGCTGAACTCCTTTTCACTCCAGTGAGACTGAATTTTCTTGAAATTTTTCCAATCCATCTTGAACTGGAGAGTGGCTTCATTCCATTAGACTCTGTTCAAAGCCTTGGGGCATGTGGTTTTAGAGGATAACTGGAAGAATTCGAGAGCTTCCTAGCTTTATTCTGCCATCTTGGCTCCATCCCACTGGTTTCATCTTCTTGGTATTTGAAGGGCTGATATATGGAAAAGAGAGGCTCCAAAGAACAGAATTAGGGCTAATGGATGGATGTTGCAAAGAGGCAAATTTATTCTTGAAGTCACTGAGAATGACAAACACAAAAAACCTTACTAGAATAAGTTATGCATAAGTGAATCTATTTGTTTTCATTGACCATACATATTTGTTACAAGAGTCTATCATCTATCTATCTAGATATAAGGGAAGAGGAGATAAGATATATTATCAAAAAAAGTGGAGGAGGAGGGTCATTGACACATTTTTTTAAACATACAGAAGAAAACAAAAGGAAGTCCAGAAGAAATTGTGAACAAATGAGACATGTTTCTAAGTCTCATATTGAATTTATTATTTACTTAGAAAGAAAAGCAAATTATACCTTCTAAGAAACTTAATGACCAATCTTCATTCTACTGTGTATGGAAGGGGACATTTTATTTGGTGTTTATTAAAGTCAGAATTGAAAAAATTATGTTCCATGAACTATTTGGGGGAGGTAGAGGGCCTTTCTCTCGCTAGGAATCTTCAAACAACAGTGGGAGAAACACTAGTCATGTTGTCTATGAGATTCCCATTTAGGTATGGTTTGGATTTCTGAGGTTCCTTTCAATTTATATTCTAGAAGATGAGCTCCTCCATTAATGAAGTTATTGAATCTTTTTTTTTTTTTTGCCACATATAGAAATTCATGATTAAACTTGATGTTTTTAAAAACGCTATGTAATTTTTTGAGACTAGTTTAGAAGTCTGACATCTCAAAGTTCCTAGTCCCTTAGTTTTTAGAGGATTAAGGTTACAGGATTTTTTTTGTTTTGTTTTGTGTTGTTTTAATGAAGAATTAGGGGCAACCCAGAAGGGACTTTATGCAATACTAAGTTCATAATACATAATCATCCAAGAAAATAGGATGGCCAAGAGAATTTACATGCTGCAACAGTACCCACACAGCTCTCACAAAAAGTAGCTTATATCCAAGACCAGACTTGAACCTGTTGTATTTTTTTGAACAATCAATTTATCTTTATGCCAGAATTTTTGTGTGCCTTCAAATCTTTATATTCATATTACTTTTGATTCATCTTATGTATGTATCTAATTTACTATTCATCCCTTTTACTGAAGGCTTAAAATTTCGATTTTTTAAACTGTTAACTTTAACTTATTCCTCAGAAAAGTAAATTGGTGATGTTTACTAATAGATATTTCTATTAGCAAAGAATGTGCCTGGTTGTGATAAGCTGGCATAAGATTATTTTTGTCTTTTTATTTTTTGGAGATATTATATGCCTGTCACTCCTATCTGGGCCCAGAGTAGACCATCAAATTATTGCAGGCAAGATGAGTTACTTTAAGGGGCCACACCAATAATGGGGATCTCTGTTTTCTACAGATCATAGTTTTCTCAGATTAGTAAGACAGTACTATACTCTATGTAGAGGAGTTTTCTTTTATGTTATTCAATGGTGCAGAATAAGAGAGCTTCCCTTCTCCTCTAGCAATTTATATGTCGTGGATATTTAACTGTCAAAATCAGCCAAAAGCTCAGTGCAGAATATTTCCAAGTGACATGTGTGAATAGACATGCCATAATGCTTTCCCTCCATCTTACCCAAGTGCAATGAAGTGAACCTCCCACAAAATCAGAAACAGCAAATGCATACAGAATTCTTTTATTTAACTTAAAATCATGTAGTACTGTAACTACTAGAAAAAAGCTGAGTAAGAGAAACTAAAGTTGCCTTAGCTTCAGCCATTCAAAATAGACAAAGTTTCTTTTTTTTTCATAATGTAAAGAATCCAGAGTATATCGCAATAACAGGAATAAATTCTTACAACAGAATATACAAAAACATTTTGAAATTTTTTTCATCATCTACTGATTCATTTTATATAAACACAGGAATTTCTTTAGGAATAATTTATACACAGAAAGTCATTTTATGTAACAAATTGGCCATGTTATTACTTTTTTTTTATTTTTTTAAAACTTTTTTTAAACAAGAAAACTTGGAAAATGTAGTATTTGCAATGCATCAGTTCCATAGAGCTTTCTGGTTTGTTTTCATCCCAGAGGTAGACAAACTCTGGCCAATCCTTTCACCTCAAACCTCACTGGCTTAGAAAACAGAAAGGTGTTTTCTCAAGGCATCTATTTTCTCCTTGGCTGTGTCTACACAACACCAAACAGCTGGACGAAAAGTAAAAAAGAACAAAAAACCAACCAATCAGACCTTTTGTTGCCGTAGTGCAAAACATCCAGCTGTTTTCAAAGATGTGAATTGTTGTGGAGTTATGTAGACACAGCCTATCATGTGTCAGAAGCTGGGGGAAGCAGAGGCAGGAAATATTTTTTGGAGCAGAAAAATGTATCTTCGGTATTCTGACTTAAAAATAAATAGGGATTCTTCCTTGTTAATTTTAAACAAAGCTTTAGTCATGATACAAAGCAGCTAACCAAATGGCATATTTTGCATACAGAACTATCATATTTTAAAGGAATAAATCTGTATGCTATGATAACTATAAAAACCGTTAAGCTGTCTGCTGTGTTGTCAAATCCTTCAATTTCTCTGGCGTTTCACAACAGTTATCACAAAACAACAAAACCGGGTACTAAATAATGTGACTTGGGCTGCTTAGTTTGCCACAACACTTATTCTGTTTCCATAACCAATGAGGTTCTTTCAGTCGTTGAGTTAGCTACACTATAAAGCGCAATGACCAGCTAGAGATGATCCCCACCCCCATTTGGAGGGTTCTGGAAGACCAAGATACTGAAGATACAGAACTACTAATTCCATCAATATCACCATTCCTTTGTTATAAACCAGGGCACAAAGCTTGAGGGGTAGGGGTGGGGAGAGGGGTGACCACGGTTTGGGGAAGGTAAAGATCCTTTTTGGCATACTGTAAAGCTAACTAGTAAACTGGTACCCTCAAAAAAATTGATCACATGCACACATTTGCACACACAGAGAAAAAAGTGCCTTTAAATTATTTTAGGCATTTATAAACTACAAACATTTTATAAAATTATTCTATGTACTTACAAAAATGCAATGAAACATTTAATTATTTCTTGTAAACCAGATCTTCGTCAACTGACTACCCGTAATCTACTGGACTTAAGAGCCCTATTGAAAATGCTAATGAATCACTAATTAACATAATGTTTACCAAAAAGATGCTGAAACACACACACACAAATGAGTAATGCCATTAGGTAAAAACTAAAGACATACCCCAGAAATGACACCTGCGTCAGAAATTCGTAACGTTGACCGTTGACCAATTTGAAGCAAATTCCTTGGTAACAGTTTCCAAAGCAGGACGTTAGATGGTTTATTCATAGGAACCAAGTGATCAAGTAAGATTTCTAAGCTTTGATGGGGTCTAAGACCTCCAGGAACCATCAAGCTTAGAAAATTCCCCAAACTTCTAAGCTCTGTACCCTCATGTCCTCAATTCCATAGTCTTTTCATATGATTATATTAGTCTAGTAGATTTGACTTCCTATTGACTGACTCATTGTTGAACCAGCATGGGTCATTCATATGTTTTTAACAAAGAATAACCAGTCCTCTTAGTTAAGTGCCAAAATGAAAGCCTTCTGGCCCGTCTCAGGTCTGTATCTTCAGCATCTCTGGCAATAAATGTTTAATTTAAACAATATCTTGTCTTTGAAATCTTATTTGTACCACCAACTACTTCAGAGTAGAGTTTTAAAGTTTGACCTTTATCACTGGTTCTTAAGGAGTGGATCTCTGGTGCCTTCCCATCGTTGCTAGCCCAGGAAATAATAGACAGTTGACAAACAAAAGAGTAACATTAATTTTTAAAACAACAACAACAACAACAAAAAACAAAACCCAAATCCTAAATACATGACTAGTATACTTGCTACTGGAATGGGTAGGGCATTTCATGGAGGAGTGTCATTAGTTTGAACTAGACTAATCCTCAACAACTCAAAACTGCTCTCAGAGAATCTTACAGCAACATCTGGGGACCAGTCGACCACAGCACCCTGGAGTTTCCCACCAATCTGAGTTTCAGTGAGAACAAACCATGACAAGAGGCATGAATCACTTACAACCTGCTTACGGAACGGAGCTGTCACAGTGAGAAAGAGGCTTTGGTGGAACATGAACTGGCCTCAAATTTAGCATCACACTTGGCCAATATTTCTATCTTCCCAAACAAAAATACCTCAGAATTTGATAACCAAGTATGGCATGCTTTGGTAGTTCCACAATAGCCACCTTCTTTTTATGGGTTTGTTTATCTAAAACCAAACCACCTCCTTGACCACTGAAACACTTACAAATATGATGAGAGAGGCTAGAAGAATGGCCCAGTGCTATACATGAAAGTTGCCTTGTTCCCTCCATGGCGGCAATCTTGTGTCTTACAGAGTTCGGTATCATCTTCTCACATAACACAAATGAGAAGTGCTACGATTTGGTTCTAACAGGTGGCGGGAGAGAAATTCTCCAGAGCAGACAAGCTGGTGGTGTCTCAGGAATAGGCTGCACGTAACAATTACATAATGCCGATACAAAAGCCAATGTCAATTCTCAGTGGTTCACATTACTAAAGCAGTGTGATTTACTGTCAAGAGGAGAGTGCACGGAAAATGCCATAACTCAGGTTTGTAAAGCTATTTGGAGTATACAAAGAAGAAAAATCAAAGAGGGTGGAAATCAACATGAAATCAGACTAGACCTGTGACTATAAAAATGCCTTGGTATAGTGAAGGTGGCTTGGTCCAGGAAATATGACTGCACCATCACATATGCTTATGTTCTCTTCATATAAGTGCTTCTGAAATGTTTTTCATGATGGGCGCTACATTGTTAGTGTTTTTTCCTACTTTTTTTTTTTTTTAAACCACCTACATTAAAAAAAAAATACACACGCACACGCAACTTGGACAGTTTTAACAAAACCCTCATAGCCAGCTGAATGATCTGCAGATCTCCAGTTGTGGAAACCGGTATGTGCAAAAAAAGAGGAGGGGACACTACACCAAGGGGTCACCTATGGAAGGAAAAAAACAAAAACCCTGACAAAATATTTATGATCTTGGGAGTTCAAAGGACCTTTGAGAAAAGTAAATGCTCTCCCTCAGGGCAGATAAGGCTCCTGAGCTTAGTGATAAAGCTGTATTTTTTAAGAAGTCATTGCTACCTGGGAAGAGTCAACTATATGTTTCTCAGATACTGCCATCAGAGCCCTCCATGAGGGCAACTGCCAGAATCAGGCACCTCAGGTCATATGAATGGCAAGATAAGATTAGGACAAGTAGACAAGTAATCAATTAAAAATTCTGAAAGGGAAACTAAAATTTGATTGATAATTCTTTAGAATTCATAGAATTTGGGATAGTGTTGCCTTTTCTTTCCAAGAAAAAAAGAGACCAAGAAGAAATAGGGAAAAGGAGAAGAAAAATTTCCATCCAGGACATTCTATTTTGGATTCTCCATTTCGATCATTCCTACTTTGAAAGCTCTGCAACTCTTGGTCAAAAGCAATGACCAACTTTAAGAATTATAGTTTCCTAACTGGTAACTTTAGAGCACTATACAACTTAACAAGGGTTGCGCTTCCCTACCAAAGCTTTCCTGGACTTGTGCTTTGTAGTCTAGTCCAGTGGTGCAAGTGGCATTTCAGAGGAGGTAACAAAAAACAACTTCTGCCAGTCTATGGAATTTTAACAGAAAGGCTATTTGCTTCACTCAGTACTACTCCCAATCCTGGAAACCTTGTAAACAACTGGCTCTGGCAATGAATAAGTTATTCATCATTCAATTCGTATAGAGCAGTCAGAGACAGTTATCATCAGACATGGATGGACAAGTAACCACTCTCTGAGGCTGCCACAGTTGCCTAGTTTATGACAGCAACAACAGAACAAACATACACCCCTAGGTTCTCTAACCTAACTATACTAAGTCACAGAAGCCTCTCCTGGCTCTCTGTCTTTTTCCTATCCCACAGTTTAAAAAAAAAAAAGAAAGAAAGAAAGAAAAGAAAGGAAAGGAAAAAAAGAAACAAAACAACAAGAAGAAAAACATTTTTTTTAAAAGGCAAGCTGTTTGGAAATGTTAGGAGACAGATGAGTTAGAATGATGCTTTGACCCCTTGGAATAAAGTACTGGCCACTCCTCTCTATAACCTAGTGTATGTGGTCTGTAGTGTGAATGAGGTTACCAGTATCAACGGCATATTGTCAGGTGCTGAGAAATGTGAGATGTATTCTTTTTTTATATATACACATATAAAAAATAAGAGTGAGGTAGATAAATGTTTGAAAAAAATCAAAAACTGTCCCCGTCATACACAAAAACCCTTATCTCAGTATTTAAATTCATTATGGGGCATCTCTACAGTGATTTAAACTGATATCACAAAAAAATAAATTAAAAAATCCTACATAAAATACCTTCTTAATTAACTTTTTTCTTTTTTTTTCTTTTTTTTTTTAAAGGGAAAATAACTATGGGACAGAGCCTAAGAAGAAAGTGGGACTCAAACTATACAAGCAAAAAGCACTACAAACTTTTTTTTTTTTGTTTTGTTTTTAATCTCCAGTCACAACTAGCAATCATTCTATTTTAATTCTTTGTTCTTATTCCAAAATTTAAACATTTCCATCCCAGAACAAATCTGGTGCTGCCATCCCTCTGGGGAACAGTGTCAAAAGAGAATTTAGGTACTGAACTTAAATAGCGCCTTGAGTTTTTTCATGCCTTGCCCCAGCTACCAAGGCTTCTGCAGATGAAACAAGCAAGCTACCTGGGATCTGATCCTGATGTTGGGTCTATGCTCAGTCCAGCAGGCCAAAACAATTTCCATGGCCCAGCTCCTTCACCAACAAGGGGATGTCAAATACCTAGCTCACCTTTTGCCTAGTTATCTAAGTAACTGCCAGTGGGGAAGGACAGGTGGAAGAAGGAGGAGAGGTAGGACAAGGTACAATTCAAAAAGTGTTCCTTGTTTTTTTGTGTTTTTTTTTCCCAATTAGAAAGATAGTTGAGTCTGATCAAATCAGTGCTCTTAGGGCCACTCGTGACATGGTGATATATCTGCTGAGAAAGATTTGGATGAAGCAGCTGTTGTTGTTCATGGGATGGAAGGGTTAAAATATTCTTTTTTTCTTTTTTTAAAAATAGTGACCCAAATGCCTAGTGTCTGCAGTTAAACCGCTGTTGTACCCAACAATTAAAAAAATAGATATTATTTATATATATTTATATATATATATGTATATATATATATATATAGAAAGAGAGAGAGAGAGAGAGAGAGAGAGAGAGAGAGAGAGAGAGAGAAAGAGAGATATGTGTGTCACAATCAAAAGAAAGGCAAGGGAGAGATGGTGAGACTTCAACAATGATGAATATGAACACTGAACAAGAATGTACTAAATATTTAACCTTTTTTTTTTTCTGACCTGAGTTTGTATCATGCCTTGCACTGTAACAGACTCGAGTGCTATGTGGGTGTGGGTTAAGGAGATGGGTGAAGGGGAAGGAGAATATGGTAAAAATAATAATAATAATAATACCCCCTAGGCCACACTGATGAGCATCAGGGGGCATGCATCTTCCTTTACCCCCAATTCCCAATTTCCTCTTGAGCCCTGTGCCCACACAGCTAATGTGTTAAAAAAAAAAAAACAAAAAAAAACTAACAGGGTAATAGAAGGGGAGGGAAATGTATTTATAAAAAGGCATCAAACAGTTCATGGCAAATCATGTTATACAAGTATCAATTACGGGAAGAGGAAGAAGAAAGTTGCACACTATATAGTTCAAAGCATAAGAACTTTGTTGGAAGGGGAAAAGGGAAGTAGGGTAGACCTGAAGGTTTTCATAGATTAAATCCACAAAGATAAAGAACAAAAAAAATAGCAGCTTTTTTTTCTGTACAGACATATAGATGAGTATCTGAACCGTAAAAAAGTTATAAAAGTGACATTAAAGACGATGTGTATGCAAATGATCCACGGTCTAACAGAGAACTGTGAGACCCTTTAAGAAGTCTTAATAACAGAGAAAATGTCAACAAAGCTTAATATGCTTGAATCCATTTACTGCTTTTTTCTTCTCATTTGTGTTGTTTTGTTTTAAATTTCGTTCCTTGCAAACCTGTAAAGAGGGGCAGGCTGCATCACTGGAGATCCCTTCCGGTTGGTGTCCTGGGGATGGGGGGATGTGAGGAGAGATAAACAGGGAGGAGGGATGGGGTGAGGGGAGTTTGGCTTTCGGCTGACTTTGTGTATGAAGCATGTACTTCTGGCTCTCACCACTGCCAGTTTTCTCCAGAATTCCCAGGGGCCAGAGAGTGGGGGAAATCAATTCAGTTCCTTCCCATTTCCATCACAAGAAAGGAATATTTTGTCCAGTTCCCAAAAATAACAATAATCTAGACAAAAACAACTTGATTTCTTTTAAAAATAAGATGTAAAAAGAATACCAGTTGTCTGATTGGGTGGACAAGATTACTAGTGCTTTTTTAAAAAGTGGAGCAATTGATTACTGTGCTCTTTCCATGCCTATGACAACAACAACAACAAAATTTAAGGAAAAAGGAAAGTTTGGGTTTTTGGCAAAATTTGGCAGCTTTGAAAATGGTAGCAACCTTGAATAATGGCCCTTTTAAAATTTCATGAGTTATTAAAAAGGTTTAAAGAGCAGGGTTAAAAATCCAGGCTCCTCACTTGATTTTATAGTGACCTATAAAGTGTTAGGCAGGTGCTTGCAAGGGGTAATAGGGGCCACTCAGCCAGCCATTTCTTTGATCTGATAAAAAAGTGCTTTAAGGTTGGATTTGGGCGCAGATATGTTTCTCCTTAAGAAGCCAAGAGAGAGTGTACTGTGTGTGAGGACAGAGATGTATGAAAAAAAAAAAAGACGACAGGGGAAGAGAGAGAGAAAAATCAGACCTCAAGTTTTCTGTTGCTATTAAATGTTACCAGTAAAGTTTTTTAAAGGCCCGCCTCATTTGAGGAATCCTTTACTGAAACAAACATCTGCTTGCATATTGAAAAAAAGAAAAAAATCATCAATGTGTTGTTTACTGAAGATAGGGGTCTCCTGTGTGCAGCGATGGCAGTTCTGAAGATCCACTGAGGTACAGTAGGCTTTTGAATATATTGTTAAATTTCTTTTCCCCTCCACCCCCCACCCCCACCCCCACCCCAGTGTACATGTGTTACTGTTTGCATGGGGTTCTGGATCCAAGGATCAGCAGGCCGAAGACTGGGGCAAAGGTAAGGCCCTTTCGTTCTTGCGTCCTCCATTCATGTGCGCGTAAGGCTGCCTTTCGTCAAAGCTGGCCCTGAGGACCACCACACCAGGCCCGTTCTCGGCTTTGTGTCCTGAGAGTTTGTCAGCCGGCTGGAGGGTGGAGGAAGGGTCTAAGGGGATACTCTCCATGTTCTCAGTCTCTAAGTCCAGCTCTTCTGTGTCTGGGGGCTTATTTTCTTCACTGTAGAAGAAGGAGACCTCCTTGAAGCCGGGGTCCAGTTCATCTTTGATGCTGCCGATGATCTCCAGAAAAGAAGGTCTCATTTTGGGATTGTACTGCCAGCACATACGCATCAATTCAAACCTACGAGCGAAACACACAGAGATCATGGAGCAACACATAACAGTGGATAAAACCGGTATCACTCCATTTCTAAGTACATCTATGGGCTAGGAAGGACCTACCTAGAGAGCTCATTGAAGTGCTTCTAGTTCACATAGTTTCTACTTAAGAGCTTACTTTTGGTTGTCTGAGTAGATTACCAGAAAACAGATCACCTTTATGGGTCACGAGTCAAAAAGAAAGTTATTTACTTTCCAAGTTATAGAAACACCAATAGTACTTTTCAACTCAGTAACTCCAGGATAGAATTGCCTACTGTTTGCCAGCATCTGGCATAGACTAGTATCTCAATCAGGAAGAAGACTGCATTTTCAATATGATAAAGCAGAATATGAATTCTGCCGATCACCAAAAAGAGAGTTTGTGGTTTTAGCTCATTAGTTCATTTGCAGATCAGAAAGTGAGTGATATTTGGCAACATGGATATAAAATCCTATGTGGAAACTGAGGTTTACATGGGAAAGAAAGATGCTTTGTGTTTGTCAAACAGGAACTACCAAAAGATGAGGCAGCATAAGCAAGATAAAAAGTATACTTTTGTTGATTATGCTACAAAAAGAAAAAAAAAGGAAAAAGTATAGTCCTTGGAGATCTTAAAAAATGAGATTGCTAGATAGCCCAAAACAATTTCCTCCTTTAACAGGAGCCTATAACAAGAGAAGGCTTTAAAAATTTCTCTCTGTATATTTATTCTCTATTCTTCCCAATCTCCAAATGTTAATGAAATATTGATTGTATAAAAACAAAATAACCTGTTAATCAATTTCATGAAAAATAAGGTTATTTAGGCTATAATTAGCAAATAGCTTTAGCTCTTCTTCCAGTTGAGCTTTTGGACTTAGAGCTGGAGAAGCTAAATCTTTAACCACAAACAGTGAACCTTCCCCACCCAAGAAACAGACAAAAGAGTGAGGTAGGTGATAGATGCTTTCATGTAAATGCTTGCTGTGGAAAGAGGAAATCCTGCTATGTGACCAGAAAGAATATAAAAATCTATTAGAGAATGCTATCAGTTGAATTTGTGTTGTAGGGGCAATGTATCCAGGGTGGAGTAGTTAGGGCTTAGGGTTTAGAAGGAGTGTAAACAGAAAGCTTTTTTCATGCTGTCAAAATATCTGTAATTACTTGCCTATGAATACATAAGAAAAAATAGAATTCTCTAGTATTCTAGAAGTGTAAAACTGTTTATACATACAATTTAAAGCAAGAATATTTTTCAGGTACTAGTGATATGGTAGAACAGAGAGCTGGATTCAGAGTCAAAAGACGAGTTCAAATCCAAAATTTGATGTTTAAAATCTCTGTGACCTTAAGCAAGTCATGTTGCTGTAACTTGAAAACTAGGGGACAAGACCAAATTATCTCTAAGGTTCTTTCTAGCGCTAAATCTTTTGTTCCTAATAGGCAGAGTTTATTTGTTACAAAGCAAACCCAAGAACTACACTTCCCCCGCCACCCCCCCTCCAAAAAAAACAACAACAAACCAATCCTAGAAGCCTCTTGACTTCCTCTATAATCATAAGCAGGGTAAAAGTTTTGAATTTACTGACACACATTCAGCATTTATGGTTCAATCAACCTCTCTCTGTAAAGGATCTAAGAAATCTATCTTCCCATCTTCACTTCTCTCTTTTCTTGCTCCACCATTTCCCAAGGGCAGGCAGAGAAAACCACATATATAGAAATAAAACTCTGACATAAATATATAAAATCCATTTCTGTGACTTCATGGCTATGCTTCTCTAGTTGACTGGTATGTCCCTGAATAGAAGCATCAGCTGGGGCCAAGAACACTCACTCGATATTCCCTGGCTCAGAGCCCTGTGGCCTGGGGGCAATGCTTGGGAGATACCGCAAAGCAGTAGAGTAATGCATGTGACATCAGCATAAACAAGGCCATGTGATGCTTCTTTTAAACCATTCCAGATTCAAAAAACTTCTCGTGCTTCCCATAAAAGGAAGTTGGGTTTTTTGGGTTGTTGGGTGGTTTTTTTTTTTTGGTTTTTGTTTTTTACTTTGCAGGATTCAAAACTGTGTTTACACCATCTCCACTAGAAAACTTTCCAATAGACTCTAGTGTCTAGAGTATTCAAAAAATAAACAAACAAACATCTCTTCCTTTAAAAACATTGGTTAAGAGTTTTTTGTTTTGCTTTAAGGGGAGACAGTGGATTAATTGGAGATGAAGTGTTAAAACTAATGTTGAAGCTATAACATATCCTTTAAGTAATGTTTGGTCTAAGCCATAAGCAAACTATAGCAAAAAAAAAAAAAAAAAAAAAAATAGTGTGGTTAAAAAGTTCTTATTAAAAAATCCTGGCCTGTTAAGTTTCATTATTTAAATATATTCTGCATATGACTGAGACCATAATTAACCAGAACTATTAGGGACATCTGGCAAACTGGATGATCCTTGGCATTACAACCAGGCTAAAAGAAAATGAGTAATAGCTTATTACTACTGTATACTGCTCTATTCTTTATTTAAAAAAAAAAAAAAAAGAGGGGAGAGAGAAGGAAGAGGCACTTCTTTGACAAACTTGTTTCTACTCTTAGCACTTCAGTAGGAATCATAAAATGGACAAGTCAAAATCCGTGTAGGAGAGTTAGCAAGCTAAGACGCATATGGAGAGCTTAAGGATCAAAGCATTCTTGTTTTAAATATAAGCAAGAAGCTTCAATCAGACCTGATGAGAACGGTGGACACAACACATAGGACAACAAAATTCCCTACAAAGCAGAAGATGGAAAGAAGATGCTTGTGTGTCTGCTTTTATGCCTCCAAAAAAGCAACCTCATTAGAGTCACCCCTGCACATTTTCATAGGGAGTTCATATTTCAAAAAAGAAATTCCAGGCTATGAAACTGCTGTACTGCATTATTTCCAAACCTTGCTATCCTAAATACTTGATCTAACTTAAATACTCCAATGTAGAGTAAGCAAGTTAATGGTATTAGGATATGGTGTTTACCATGGGGAAATTTTATCCAAGTGTTAAAACAGCCTGGAAGCATCAATTTATTTCAAGTTTGGTCTCTATTCAAATACTTTGAATCCTAGCAGAACCAGCCAACCATCTTCAACAATGTATGGCTTTTAATCAACAAGAGTGGGGAGACTGTGTCTATTACATTTTGCAAACTGAAAACTAAGGCAGTCCAGACATTCTTAGATTATTTTGTTTCAGGTGTATTGAGAGGTTAGTGCAAACTCCTTTAATTTTTACATACAGAAGACTGCCATTCATAAGAAACTACACTTATAAAGGCTATCCCAAAAGTCCAAGTGCATTATTAAGCTAGTAAAGTTTTAATACATTACATTGAGGTGTTTGGAACACCCCGTGTGTGTGTGTGTGTGTGTGTGTGTGTGTGTGTATGTGTGTGTGTAAGAGTTTCATGCCATAGAGGTGAGAGAGAATGTGTATAGATGGTGCAGGACTTTGGGGGCAGTTATCTAGTTTTAAAATATTCTCCTTCTGTTTTGAGCCAATTCCCAATTCTTTGTACCCAAAGGACTAGTCTGCTAGACAATATTTTTCTTTGCTAAATCTGAGGACGAGAGGACAAATAGGTATTTTACCTATAAAACTAAAATGTCTCCCTCTTATTTTGTTATGCATCCAGAAGGGAGAGGAATTTTCCAGAGAACTTTTGGGCTGCAAAATAAAGACATATAACTGAATTAAACTTGTAACATGTAAAGGCTACCTCTCCTCAATTTTCCTGTTACATTATGCTGGGAACAGGAAGTGTATTGATTTTCCCATAGCAGGTGGGCTCAGATTCCCAGGCATCTTAAATGAATATTAAAATACCATTCATCTGTGGGTGGATCAACTTTACAAGTCCCACAAATATCTTATAGACAAAATTTTACATGAATCACAAAAGAAGACACAAAAGAGAAATATCCTGCCCAAAGCCACTCCCTCTCCCCTAAGACAAAACAACTCACACCTGTTCCCTTAGGCTCTTTTTTAAATGTTTCCCCAAGACTCTACTAACTTTAACAATAAACATCATAGCTTTAACTAGGATTCTTAAAGTTGGGGAAATGAACTAAGAAACAAACAAACAGGCATTTTGACAGAACTCTTTCAATATAATCATTTTCCTTGAGCATCCTATGGATATTACTTATGCATTTAAAAACATTCTGAGAAAGAGTTGATAAGTTTCCCCAAACTGCTAAAAGGGCCCATTATACAGAAAAGTTTAAAAATCCTTGACCTTTATATTCTTATGACATTTTGCTCAAATTAATTGAAAAGTATCCCCCAAGTAATTTTTGTTAATATGCTCAGGATGAGTAGGATAATATTTAGGAAAACTAGAAAGGATTCTGCAGATCTGGGTTCTGAGAAACACAATGTAAAGCAAAGCCTGACATATGTATCTCACAATGTTGGTGCTTGTCCCTGTACACTAAACAGACTGTATTTATAATGCAGATCTAAGCTTTACTTTATTAAAGAAATGTGTTTTATGAAGGGTGTAGTTGATGCTTGTCAACCTTCTTTCTCCCTTTGCTTTTTGCATTCATGATAACTGTTCAAAGGATATAATAAATGAACCAATTTCAAAGGGTACCTACCCAGTATACTAAAAAAACATTAAAATGTTATGTAAATTCTTGACATCAATAGACACAATGCTACAAGAATCAGCTCACCATTAACATTGTTCTTCTGAGATAACTTTTACAAAGAAAGCATCTGCTTCAAGCTTATCCTTTAAATCTCAAATACAATCTCAATCTACAGAAAAGGCAATGGATTTGTGGTGTTTTTTTGGTTTTTTTCCCTGGTGGAAACAGTTTCCAGGAACAAAAATGAAGGTCTGTCAACAAAACTTCTGTTCTCAGAAGTTTCTCCAAAGAGGACACCATTCAGGATGGACATAAAAATGATAGAGCAGTTTTTTCAAAAGAATTTTTTAAAAGCAATCTAAAATCTTCCCAATATGTTTTTCAGAATGAAATCTCATGGTTTAAACTTTTGTTTTTAAATTAATACACAATCTCTAATACTTATGAGCAGACTTCATTCATGTTTTTCAGAATACCATCTAGAAACTCTACAAAGAAGATTTTGCTAGAATATGAGAAACCAAATCATTCCATTTTCTATTTCTACACTTGTCTTTATGTGTCTAATGTAACTGAGGGATTTCTGTTTTTATGTTTTAAAATTTATTTTAAATTTAAGTACAAAATAAGAAAAGGGGGGAAAAACCCCACTGCTGTGTATGAGACATTTTTTGTCATCCTCTTTCTCATTTTGTGCAAAGAGATGGGAAGTCACAAGGCTACAGTGCTACCCCACCCCTCAGTACCCACCACCTCCCATTTTTCCCAGCTCCTACCTCCCTCAAGTCACAAAACAACATTGTCATCTGACACCAGAGCAAGACCTCTAGCCAGAAAAGCTCTTTTCACAAGAATGCTCAGCAGCTGAAGACCATAAGGAATCATATGCCCATTATCAGCCTCGAACAAATTTCAAAATGACAAGTTGTAGATTTTTCTTTTCAAAAAGACAGTTTAAGCAAAATATCATAATATTAAGTACCTAAAATTAACTGAGGCTGTGCATGCCAAGGGTTGTGTACAGAGGGATTTAAAGCTAAGTTAAAGCAGTTTCAGTTCTACACAGTTCACTAAAATGAAGTTTGAGTGATAATATTAGTCATATGGTTCACACTTTTTTTTAACAGAAAGGGGGAAAATATTTACCTCACTGAGAAAAACCTTGGTTGCAGCAATATGTTGGAACTACCCAAGGTAAAGAATTGATGTGTTTTTCATCTACCTGAGACACTAAAAAATCCTGACACCAAAGGTCACATCTTCTTTCTGCTTGCCTTCCACAGTTGTGCTCTTTAATAAAAGCCAGTGATTGCAAAGGGTTGCTTAAAATTACTTTACAGTGATGAAATGTAGAGATTCACTGTCCTTGTATATGCATGCATATGTGTGCAGGTATGTGTGTAGACTGGATTTTGGAGGTGGGAAGGAGTAAGAAAGATTGGTCAAAATATTTCATGGGTGGGCTTCACCTGAACAAAATAGCAAATGCTGCCAACCTTGAATATATACCAAGCATAAAGCTAAATAAAATAAGACATGAGGAAAAACCAAAGATATTCCTAAAGGCAGAAGTTTCATCAAACATGGTTCTTTAGGGGTAAAATCCCAACAATCAGCCACCAATCTAAAAGCCTGTATAACACTGCTCACAATCAGATTTGATTCTCTGAATTTTGATTCCTCATTACTAATGGAAGGAGGTGATGTCAGAGAATACAAAGAAGAAAACTAAGAGGCCCAGGAAATACATACAGCATATCGGGGCAGTTGTCTGGTTTCTCTAGAAGGCCACCCTCCATAACAAACCGGAGAACTTGTTCATTAGACATGCCCTGATAGGGCTGCTCTGCTAATGTTGCAATCTCCCAGAGGACAACACCAAAGGACCTAAAATAACAAAGAAAAAACATTTAAAAGTCGAATGAGCAACTCTGTTGTTTTTTAAAATAGGAACTAAGCTCTTTATAAAAGTTCCCCTCCCATCATTTTATCTACTTTTGAGTAGAACAAAGTTTAGGCTGTAGAAGCTATTGCAAATAAAGGAAAAAAGATTGACTCCCAATAGTTTGTGATAACTATAATGATGATCTGGCCTTAACTTCTCAGAGTGTAATATTTAGGGAAGTAATTTTCTATTATAATCTGGCCTAAGGGAATTCAATTCAAAAAACATTGAGTTCCTATTGAATGAGAAATATTATGCTAAGGACTAGAAGGGATATAAAGATTCTCACTGAGTTGAAAAAATGGCAAGTCCCCAACTTCAACACATAATTATTATCTAGTATTAGGGTAAGGTCAACTACAAATAAAAGATACAATACAAGGCAGGATGTTAAGTTCCCTAAGAGAAATGTCCAAAAAAAAAAAAAAAAAAAAAAAAAAAAAAACAACAACCCAGCACTATGAAGATTTAAAGGAGAAACAATTCACATGTAGCTGAAAGTTGGAGAGAGGTTAAGAGAAGTTTTCCTAGAAGAGATGGCCACTGAAGGAGAGGTGGGAATTAGATGCAGCTAGAAAAAGGGGTATCCCAGAAATAGATAACAATTTAAGCAAAGACATGGAGATAGGCAACTCTAGGGCGTGCTCAAAGGACATCAAGCAATCTTGTTTGGCTAGAATGTAGGATACAGGAAAAAAAGAAGTAGAAGCTGTGCAGAATAGATAGATTGGAACTGAACTTGATTCAGGAAGTAACAGGGTACCATTTAAAGTTCTGAACAAGGCAAGTCAATAACTGTATTTTAGGAAGACTATGTAGAATTCATGTAAATGTTGGATTTGAGGGAAGCACATAGTGGAGGCAGGAACAAGCAAAGGCTATTGCAATAATTCAAGGGATAAGTGAGGAGGGTGAGAAATAGGTCAGTGACAGTGGGAATAGACAAGGAGATAGATTCAAGAGACTCTAGAGCAAAACAGGACAAAGGTTGGTAAGAAATTTGAGAAGCAAGGAGAAGTATTAAACATGTCAAAGAACAAAGAACCACACCGAGAAATCAATAGTTTTGCCACACAAAGCTTACTCTTAATTTCATTTTTAAAAAGTCCTATCAAATAAAGAATTAAAAGAGATAATGAGACAATACATAGATTTCTGCATATCAGTCATATAAAACCGAATATGGAAATACTCTACATCTCTGTAATTTTTTCATATTAAATCTTTATATACCTTCATTACCTTTACATTCAATTCATGTCAACTAGCTTACATGATGGAAATCATTACACTGCTAAAAGACGGTTAGACTGGCCAGATACAAAAATAATGCCAATAGAAACTGTCCTATCACATTATTTCCATACTGGAACTTGGTCCCCAAGCACAGCAAAAAAATCTACAGAATATGTATAAAAATTTGTGACTCTTGGAAATGAAAAATTTTAGATGTTGTTTAAATAACTTTGAATTTGCAGTAAGATTTGATATAGGGGCAACTAAGTGGTGTAGTGGATAGAGCACCAGCCCTGAAGTCAGGAGGACCTGAGTCCAACCTCAGATACTTAATATTTCCTAGCTTTGTGACCCTGGGCAGGTCACTTAACCCCAAATGTCTCAGGAAAAAAAACAATTTTTTTATATAAATAGATACTTAAAGCACATATTGGTATGACCTAAATAGAATCTTAGTATGCATGGGGGGAGGGGGGATTTACCCATTTCACCCCATGGTCCTTTACAACTTCTAATGACTGTGAAATAGTATTTATGTTACACAAGATTTCTAGATAAGTGCATGCACTCAGATATCAAAACAACTGCTTTAAGAAGACCAAGCAGATATTTTTCTTATGACTTTTGAAATGGGAATCTCTACATTGTTAAATATGTAAGGCATGTAAGTGCTGTATCCAAAGCTTGGAAGTTTATGATGTTTGAACTATCAAACAATACAGGGAATGATATATCTTCTATTTTTACTGTTTTCCATCTTGGTCACAGAAAATGGACTCCAGAGCTTTTCTTTTAAACTGTCCCATTGCCTAAGATTTTCTCTACTTTGTATACTTTTTTTTTTTTTAATTTATCAATCCAGTAGGCAATACAAATGCAATTTTCAAAAAAAAAAAAGTATAATGTCTGTTTCTCTGTAGGTTCAGTTATCTTCCCTCATTACTCAAAGTGCCTAGCAGGCTATAATTATCTTGCTCCAGTCCCCATACAATAAATAATACTTTAGGAAATAATTGTGCACTTACCTGGTACCATTATTGTGTAGATGAAAAAATAGAATAATTTTGCTTTAATAACTAGTCAAAGCACCGGAAAGTACTAGAGGTAGAAGTTCTCTAAGCCAGAGCTGAGAGAATACCTAAGTTCAACTAGATGATTTTACATATGTTGACAAACTGAGATGGTGAAAAGCATGTGGATAGTATGTTATATTTTCAGATTAGGTATTTTTAAGAACAGTTTAAAATTTGGCAAGGTACTATTCAAATTTTGAACATATGTTAAATTAATGAATAATTTAAATTGATTTCACTCTTGCAGATTAAATTTATCCATCTCTGTGGGGAAATTATTATTATGGTATTTGGATTTTTCTCCATTTCCACCTCTTGCTAAACTACCTCTTCCTTCCCACAAATATAAAAACACAACCAGGTTTAGTGTCCATGTTATGTAGGTATAAGGATTTTCAGTATCTATGTTATGTAAGTATAAGGATTGTGTACAATAAGAATGATCCCACAATAAAATGTAATGTTGGTTTTCTAGATTTAGAATCACTTGAAATAGGAAAATGGTGAAATAGGAATAGGAAAGAAGATTATCAATGCCTTATACATTGATATACAGAAAAAAAGATGGATATTACATATTATATACATTGGCAGTAAACTGACTTAGAAATGGAAAATTTTAAAAGGGTACATTGATGCATCATTCTTATTCAGATAAAATGTAAAAAGACCTTAAAACAAGTTTATAAATGAACATAATTCAATGGCATGAAATAAACTATATTAAATAATCCACAATTGTATTAACAGACCTTTTTGTAGGAGAACAGTCTTAATGAATGTACTCATGTTTTAAGGTCTTACACAAAAATATACATATTTATTGCACTGATTCATATATATAATATTCTCTCCAAATCTCAGAATACTATTTTTATTGAAACCCTGGGAAGTTGTTTAGCATTCAAAAGAGGCTCAGAATTTAGTACTCAAACTATATGAGAAACAACTGAAGGGAACTGGGATTTTAGACCAAAGAAAAAACCATAAGGAAAGACCATAACTATATTCAAATTTTGGAAGGGATGTAATATAGAAAAAGGTTATCTTATAGAAACTAGATTTGTTGTTGTTCTAGAGCAATGGGGTCAAACTTAAACAGAAAGGATCCCTGCTGAGCCCACAGTGACTTAGAAAATCACAAATTAATATCACCTATGTTGTATTATGTTTTTATTTATTTTGCTCAATTGATTTCCCGGTCACTTTCTAATCTGGTTCTGCCCAAAGGAAGATGGGTTTGACATCTGTGTTCTAAAGGACAGAACAAGTAGGATAGCAGCTAAAAACTATGAGAAAGTATTATCTCAATGTAAAAATGAACTTTGTGACAACTAGAGCTGTCTAACGTGATATGAACTGACTCATAAATGAATTAGTTTCCCATCACTGGAAGTATTCAAAGATTAATATGATTTCACTTATAAGGGATATTTTGTGGTTGTTCAGGTGATTCATTCACGTCTTACTCTTTGTGATCCTATTTGGGGTTTTCTTGGCCAAAATACTCTAGTGGTTCACCATTTTCTTTTCAGGCTCATTTTACAGATGAGGCAACTGAGGCAAACAGAGTGAAGTGGCTTCCCCAGGGTCACTTAACTAATAAGTATCTGAGGCCATATTTGAATTCAGGAAGATGAGTCTTTCTGATTCTGAGCCTGGCAGTCTATCCACTGTGCCAGCTAAGTGCTCTTATAAGGGATGTTACAGAACAGATTTTTGTACTGGGCACATGACTTGACACAATTCTTTTGATGCTAATACTCAATAATAATAGGTGACAACTGCACTTTGAACATAGGATCTTTTTTGATTTAGTGACTCCATGATGTAAGAACATTAGGGCATATGGGATTTTCTTTAGTTATGAGTACTTTAAAACGATTCAGGACTATGACAGGTTAGATGCATTCAAGGGAAGGCAACCTTACTTCACAATCAAGGTTGCAGCATATATAAGATAATTTTAATTCCTATCTTGATAATCTACTTCTCAAAGTCTGCAGAAAAAATGAATTTTAACACTTTAATATTTAATAATAAAGAGTATTTGATATTTGTTTTCCTTCTCCATTTTTTTTCTTACTGATTCTATTTAGCCAAGTAGTGAAATGGGAAATTGGTAGTAAACATCTGTCCCTTCATGATTGCTTTTTGCAAAAATAACTAAGTAGTACTAGGATAAAAACAACTTGCTTTTTTTCCCCTCCTCTAATTTCTAAAAATGGAATTGATTTGATAAATGGAAAGGAGCCTTCTTTCACTACAGCTCCAATATCTGACCTCACAATGAAATAACAATGTTTTGCTGTGTCATAATTAAATGCTATTTCTAATAGGCACCTGACTCAAAAAAAACCAGGCTTGAGCCCTGGGAGGTTCATGAGGTTAAAAAAGTGATGTAGGTTACTATTTAAATGATTCTTCTGTGTTGTCATCCAGACAGTTGGAAGTAAACAACACATAAGCAATAAGATCCCTTGCTAAGAAAGCCAAGAAACCATGTGATACTTTGGGAAGCTGACATGCCAGAATGTCCAACTACCTTGCCAAGACCTTCAATTATGTTTTAGAAACTGACTACCTCTCTACAAACTTACTGAGAAAAGAGTATAAAGAAGAGGGCACAGTTTGAATACTCTGAACTTGTCCAAAGTTACTATACTAAGAGACTTTTATTAAGAAGGAAGATATTTTGTGTCCCGTTCTACCTATGAGTCAGCAACCAAGTATGCCTAGTGAAGAAAAAAAAAACAAACAGATGGAACTAACAGGAAACATAATAAAATGCATAAACTTTATATATTTAAAAAAAAAAGAAAAAAAGCAATTCAAGATTCATAGTGGTAAAGGCACTACAAAGGAGTCAAAAAACCCTGGGCCTTCATCCCAACTATAGAATTTAACCAATTTGTATTGATTTTTTTGAACAGCAAGTTCCTCATTTGTAGAATGGAGATTAATAAGCTGCCTCAGTTACCTCAAAGTGTCATTGCAGAGATCAAATGAGATACTGGTCAAATGAGATACTGCATATAAAAGTATTCAATAAAAAAACAAAGGACTGTATGAATGAATCTGGTATCAACATAAATTAAAGAATTTTGGGAAGGGAGGAAAGTAGGAAGGAAGGGAAAGAAGGAAGGAATCAAATGTGAAAGTGCATATGAAGAAAATTCATAATTGGTAAAGATTTGTATAACTATAAGGTGATATTAAATACATTTTCAGATAAATGTATAAATGAGATATATAAATATATGTATAAGCTATATAAATCTAGTATAAGTCATTTCTAGGTCACTCTCTAGCATTCTTCAATGAATTTGGTACAAGCCTTCTAATTTTTTCTTTTTTTTTTTTCTGAACTCCTCCTCACATAATGACTCACTCTCAAAAACCCTAACCATTCAGTTCCTCAACCTATTCACTTCCTATGACTTACCTACATTAGCCACACACAAAGCCACATCACCCTCAAATATACTACCCCTACTCTCAAGAATTGCAAAATTCCCTTATCTGAACACAATCTATTATTAGCTTTTTGCCTCTCCCTTTGTCTTCCTTAAAAAATCCTACTCTTCATCTGCATTGCAAACTCCAATCCTTTCATCCCTCTATTCTCTTCTAAACTCTCCTATATTAGTTATTCTTCCCCTTCTTCTCCCCCCCATCTTGACCCCTTGGTAAACCAATTCAATTTGATACTCATTCTCTTGAATCCCCATCTCCCTTATTTATATAACTTATTACACCCAGACAAGCTTCAGTCTTACATTACTCTCATCATTCATTGCCTTCACTCCTACACATGTATTGCTGAATAAAGGTAAAGAAAATCATGTAAATATTCTAGTTGTTATCCCCTACAAATTTACGTTACACAACTTCAAATGGGCTCTCACTGTTGCTAGACAGTCATGTTATACCTGTCTACTTTCTACAGTAGCTCTTTCAAACATATTCATTCCTCCTCAAACTTCTCATGGATGCCCTTTTCCCCCACCCCTTCAGCTGAGAGCTCTCCCTCATATTTTATAGGGGAAAAAAGGAGGCCATTTGCTGTGAGCTCCCTCATCCCCCTTTACATTTCCTATTTCACATCAGGTGCCTTCTGCAACTTTCTTCACCCATTTCATATGATGAAATCTTACTCTTCACCAAGATGAACTCTTTTACTTAACTAAGCAAACCCATTCCATGTTATCTCCTCTAAGATTGGCTCCTCTATCATTCCCATTCCATCACTTATTTTTACTCTGTCTACAGCATGCCTGTTAACTTCCCCCATCCTGCAAAAAATGAAAAAAACCAAAACCATCACTTGAATTTTCCATCTCCACTAATAATCACCCTAAATGTCTTCTGCCTTGTATAGTTAGATTCTGTGCAAAAACAAAACAAAATAAAAACAGGTATCTTCAGTTTCTCTCCTCTTTTTTTTTTAAAAACCCCATATAGTCTGGATTATCATTTTATCATTCTACCAAAACTGTTCTCTCCAAAAAATGCCAGTTATCTCCTAGTTACCTACCTAATCCAATAGCTTTTTCTCAGTGTTCATTTCCTTGGCCCCTCTGTGGCTTCTGACCATATTGATCACCTCCTCTTCTTTGATCCTCTTTTTTTATCTAAGTTTTCAGGACACCATTCTCTCTGGCTTCTCCTATCTATCTTGCCAATCTTTCTTTGTTTACTTTTGTGGATCCTCTTCTGGCTCCTCTGGCTTCACTACTTCATTTGGGGATTGAATGAGCTCTCATTACCACTTCTATGCTGATTCTCATATCTACCTATCCTTATCCAACTTGTCTGCTGACCAGCAATTTCCTATCTCCCTCTGTCTTTAAAGCATCTCAAACTTGATGTCCAACAGACATGTTAAACTTAATCTGTCTAAATGGAACCTGTTATCTTTGTCCCCAAATAAGAATTTTTAATTTCTCTCTAGGGTAAAACCATCCTCCAAGTCCCTCAAAATCCCAACTGAAGATTCATTCTTCACCCCTCACTTTCTCTCACCATACTTCACCCCCCCCCCCAATCTGATGTCAGAAATAACCCCTTCTCTTCTCTTGTCACCACTCTAGTGCAGGCCCTCATCACCATGCCCAGACTATTGCAGTAGCCTATGAGTAGTTCTGCCTGCCTCAAGTCCATTCTCTATTCAGCTATTCAAGTAATTTTTTGGGAGAGGAGGCAAGGCAATTGGGGTTAAGTGACTTGTCCAGGATCACACAGCTACTAAGTGTATTAAGTGTCTGAAGCCAGATTTGAACTTAGGTCCTCTTGACTTCAGGGCTGGTGCTCTATCCTCTGAGCTATCTAGCTGCCCCCAGAAAATTTTCTTGAAGCCCAAATCAAACCATATCATTCCCTCCATCTCCTCCCACCCCAGCCAACTAATAAATCCCAGTGATTCTCTATCACCTCCAGATTCAAACACAAAAATCTTCTGTTTTACATTTGAAACTCTTCTTAAATTAGCCCCTCTTATCTTTCTGGTCTTATACCGTACTCTTATCCATCTACTCCTTGATCAAGTGACAATACCTTCCTTACTCTTTCTTACTGGCATTTTCTCTGGCTCTCCCCTATGTGTGGAATGCTCTTGCTCTCCAATTCAACTAGCTTCCCTTAAATCCCAACTAAAATCTCTTCTTTAACAGAAAGCCTTACCCAACTCTTCTTAATTCTAGTGCCTTCTCTATGTCAATTATTTTCTTTTTATGCTCTATGTAGATTGTTTGCACATTTTTTTTTTTTTTTGCATGTTGTCTTCTCTGTTAGACTGCAAACTTCTTGAAGCTGTAGGGTTTGTATCCCTAGCGCTTATCATAGTGCCTGGCACATAGTAGGTGCTTAATAAATGTTTACTGATTAACTGATTGGTCCTGGGCATGTAGGATAAGGAAATGAAAGAAGATTGAAAGATAAAAGAATAAAAAATATGAATATATTGATGTGTGTAGAGGTGTGTGATTTAAAAAAAAAAACTGAGTTCTTGGAAGAATGATCTATGATATTAGTGTCCTTCCAAATATAAGTCATGAGAATGATAATCTCATATCCCTTCCAACTTTAGACTTTAAAGTTTCAAAAATTAATTTCTTCTTTTAGTTGACATACTGATAGCAGGAATTCCAGAGAGTGTGTTGGATTGAGAAAACTAGTCTCAATAAAATAAGGAGAATTGAGAATGGGGTGATATAATGGCAACAGGAGAAAGAGGTAAGCATTTAAGCTATGATTTATGGAGAAAGAATCTTGTTTGTCAAACAAAATTTCATTACCAAACATCAGAATGTGTTGTGAAGACTCCATCCTTAAGTGACTCTGGAGACATCCAACGAACAGGTAATAATCCTTTACCTCCTTTTCGGTAGTAATCTGTCTCATAGATATCTCTTGTCATACCAAAATCTATAAAATTGAAAGAAGGAATAATGGCTTAACATATTCAAGCAATTCTTTAGAGGGAAATGAAGGCACATAATAAACATATGATCATTTATATTGTTCACTAACTTTGTTAACAGCACTAAATCCAATAGATGGGATATGAATATATGCTATTAATTGTTAAATATTGGTGTACTTCACAGTAATAAAACCAGATATTTAAAAATCCTAAATGTCAACAAACTAAGGGATGATTATTCTCAAGAGAAAAAAAAAGATCTCAATGATTCTCTGCTTTTAAAAGTGTTTACCACAAAATTCTTTTAAATAATGGATTATGAGAGCATTTAAAGATGTGATTTACAAAAGCTTGATATTATAAAAGAATGATTCTTAATCCATAAAGCAAATTAATTTCTTTCAAAACTTACCCAAATAAAAATTCATTTCATGTTAATTCACTCCAAGGAAAGATCATCATAATAACACGTAGAAACAAGGTACAGAGATTCAACATTTCCATTAAACCAAGTGAAATACTGAGATTTTCCCCACTCTACTTCTTTAAAAAAAAAAAAAAAAGACTGGCTCTCCCTATCTCACTCCAAGCTGGAAGTGTAAGGGCTACTCATGTTCTGATCTTACCACTGATCTACATAGGATCTTTGGCTTTCTAAACTTCAGCCAGGGATGGTTTGTCCCTTTTTAAAGCAACCTGGTAGCTCCCCTTTCTCAGGAGCTCACTACATGAGTTCAAGAAACTTTCTAGTCCTATCACCCCAATCATAAACACGAAGAATTGCACCTGCTCACAGTGAGATTCCTAAGAAAGTTTTTATTTACAAACTGCCTAAGACCATTATTCAATAATGGTTTTCCAATGGATTAATCTCATTCAGTTTTTCAAGTTTTCCTTATTTTTGTGTCCTTAGCAGTTGGTATGTAAATATATCTGGTTCTCCTTTAAACCTAAATTAATTCTTTTCCAGGTTACTTTATCTAAAATATTACTGTACATCAACTCTTCCTTTCTCATGACAAACTCTGTTTCTTTAAGCATTCCTTTACATTGATTTGCTATTTCCTCAAGAGGTTTAAATTAAGCTTACATTTTGAAAATATGCAAGGGCAAAAGTACAAGAGCATCTTGACCTTAATTAACATAATTTCCTGCACGATGTTAAAGGCTAATAAACTTAGTATTATTTTTTAAAAAATTATTAGTACATATCCTTCTTGATACATGAAACATGGCTCCAGAAAAATGTTTGTGAGTGCAAGATTCTGGCCTTTGAGTTAACCCAATGCCACACAAATCAGGAAATGAAAGAATGCTGGGTCCTTCTACTGAGGAAAGATTATAAAGTTTTTGCTTAATATAAAATTTTAAATAAATTAAAAAAAGCAATTCCAAGAAAAAAAAATTGCAAAGAATTGCCAGAAGTAATAATAGTGATGATAATCATATTAATATTATTAATTATGATAATGTAATAATAGCTAACATTTGATTATGTACCAGGAATTGTGCTAAATTTTTTATAGTTATTAATATTATCCCTATTTTAAATATGAGGAAATAGAGTCAAACAGTCTGGAACCTAAGTGGTGCTTAATAATTATTTATTGTTCAAAAGAATATTAACAGGGAGGTAAGAAAAATAATCATGTGCATCATAAAATCAAGTATATAATAAAATGGTTTAGATTTTTAAATTTTGTTTTGTTGTTTTTAAATAAGAGTAGGGTATACAAAGAGAAAAGTAAAATTTGGCAGAAAAGATTCCACTGTAGGGAATTTAGGAGAACAAACATCCTCTCCAAGGGTCCTCTGTTTATCCATTCACTTCTTTTTTGTACTGACATATCCCTCCTCATCTCTTTGGCTCTTGTCAAAAACCCCAGTGAAATGGTTCTTGGCCACTGCTGACTGGTCTATGTGAGCCATGTGTGCTATAACTTTTGCAATAAGGTCTTTGAAAGCAGCCTTGCTCCGTATGTGTAATCTAGGCTTACACGCTAGCAGGTGTTGAATGAATATTTCATGACAAACATAGTTTTGTTTAACCTGTTCATTTACTCAGTAGCACATAGTTTTATTTGTAAGAGCAAATGCAGAAACACCTGTTTTGGAAATAACTCTTGAGGAGCTATTCATAGTTTCCTGAGGGAGGGGGAGGGAAAACCATAAAATATCTCATTTAAAAATTACAGTTAAATGCTATTATGTGTGGGGAGGTGAGGGGTAGGAAAACATTCCATTAAAAACTATAGAGAAAATACATGAAAAAGTTAACTTCTGAAATCGTTTTCTTAGAGTATAATATTTTTCTTATGATTTTTCCCTTGTGCTTATCAGAGCCATCATATGAAAAGTGAAGAAGCTAGGCTGTTTCCACAGCAACACCGTAGTTTTATTTGGTGTATGTTTTCCTTGGTGCATACTAAAAATAAGCACACTTAAGATGGAAACAGTGATCACTAGAAACAACATCACTGGCCAACAATCTAAAATTCACTTAGGACCTCTGCTTTTGTTTTGTTGTTGCTTATCAAACAGGTCTCTAAGTGAGGTCCTGCCTCATGCCTGTCTCTCTGATCTCCTGATAGCAGCACATGTGTCTCCATTTTCATTAGAAATATTATTAGTGGGAATTTATATACACACCACCCTCCAGAAGTTGGGGAAATCTTTGACTTAGGGGAATCTAAGTTTAACAGCATAGGAATGCTACCACAAACAAGGGCCACAT
The DNA here is from genome assembly GCF_902635505.1 of Sarcophilus harrisii. Taxonomy (NCBI): domain Eukaryota; kingdom Metazoa; phylum Chordata; class Mammalia; order Dasyuromorphia; family Dasyuridae; genus Sarcophilus; species Sarcophilus harrisii. The sequence continues at coordinate 533,324,252 of NC_045427.1, read as the reverse complement.
AAGACAAAATGGAAGAGTGTTTGGAAAAATAATTGAAGCAATCTATTTAGAGCCAAAACATAAGATACCTTGGAAGAAGGAAATAAAAAAACTGTAGATAACATAGCTTAGCTGAACTTTTCCAGGGCTATTGCTTATCACATATTCAACATACATAGACCTGTAAAGTATGTTGCTGAACACCTATTGTTCCTGGAAATCATCATCATGCAAACCCTGAATAGAGAGACAAATAGCAAACAAAGAGCAACATATTTCCTTAAACAACAACAACAACAATGAAAGACAAAAGTACTTCCCAAACCCAACTAAATCTAAATTAATTCAAGAAAACATAACGGAAGTGTAAAAGACTATTTCCTTATCATAGGTGCAAAGTAGGAAAGGTAAAGAAAAACACACCTCCAATTTTGACGGTGAAATCTTCGGCAACCATGCAATTCCTTGCAGCGAGATCCCTGTGGACAAACTTGTTGGCATTGAGATATGCCATACCATCAGCAATCTCTCCAGCCATCTGAATCATCTTCTTTAAAGTTGGAAGCATCTGGCATGGATTATTCTGATGGAGAGCAATAAAGGATTCAAATGTGAGAAAAATTGAGAATTTGTCCTTTTCAAAACTGTAATGCCTTTTCTCAATTCTATCACCACAAGTCAGTCTGCTAAGGAATCAGCATGTTATTATGTAGACCATAGCATCTGTTTAGTGGTAAAATCATGTGCTTACTCCCTAACCACATCAAGCTCAACAACAACGAGAAATGCCAATTAGCACTCCTTTAGACCGGGGATTTCTATTTTGGGAAGTACATAAAATGTTTAAAGTGAAACAAGCAATTTTTGGTATTAAGAATTCTATTTTACTCAAGCACCTAGAAATTTATACTCCTTTTAACTCAATGGTTTACCAAGGACAAAATATAGTTAAGAGAAGGTCATTCTAAAACTCATTTGAATGTCCATGCTTTTGAAAAACAGGACAAATATTCAAATATATAAATCTCCTGTCTCAATTTTCTTTTTCTTTTTGCTGAGGCAGTTGGGGTTAAGTGACTTGTCCAGGGTCACACAGCTAGAAAGTCTTAAGTATCTGAGGCCAAATTTGAACTCAGGTCCTCTTGACTTCAAGGCTAGTGCTCTATCCACTGCTCCACCTAGCTGCCTCCTCAATTTTCACATAAACTTTTTTATATTTCTTTTAATTTTCCTTTTTACATTCAAATTCCCTATTAATATAAGCAACCACTCAGTCAATTGGCATTTACTATTGTTTGTTATTGTTTTTCATTTTCTTTCACTATGGGATTTTCTTGGCAAATATACTGAAGTGGCTTGCCATTTCCTTCTCCAACTCATTTTACATATGAGAAGGTGATTTGCTCTAGATCTCACATATAGTAAATGTCTGAGGTCAGACTTAAATTCAGGAAGATGTCTTCCTAATTTTTGGCCCATCACTGTAACTACTTAGATACTGGCTGCCCTATTTATTGAGTGTCCTACAAGCCAGGCATTGTGCTAAGTGCTGAGGCTTCTTACAAAAATTAGGATTATAGATAGGACTTAATGGAAGCTTTAATGAAAACCAGGAGATGGAAAGAGTATCTAGACATGGAGATTAGCCAGTGAAAATCATCAGAGCCTGGAGATGAACTGTGTGTCATATGTGAAGCATAGCAAAGAGTCAGTGAATCACAGAATACACGGAAGGGGAATAAGGTGTAAGAAGACAAGAAAAGTTGTGAAGGGTTTTGAATGCCAAACAGAAGATTTTATATTTGATCTTATGAAGTCACTAGAATTTACTGAATGGGGGTAAGGATGTATGGTAACAGGTAGAATGGAATCTGAGTGATAGAGAGGATAATTGTGCCCTTGATAATTATACGGGAGTTCCAAATGTGCAGGGGGGAAGGAGGGGGTAGAGAGGGTTTTGGGGAAAGAAAAAAAGTTAATGGGTTTAACTAAGTTTAAAATGTTCATGGATCATCTAGTTCAAGATATCTAAATGCAGTTGGAGATGTGGTTCTAGGGGTTAAGATTTCATTTTTTCAAATTTCTATTCAAAAGCATTAACTTTATTAATCATTTAACTCTCTGATATAGGATGCCCTTCTTTTTCCTATTGATACACACCTTATACTTCTATAAATAGTTTATCATTTAAAAATCACATCCCTTTAGAGTATTTGACCTTAACAATCTTGTGAACTCTCTGTCCTTACTTTAAAAAATAAAAACCAGAGCAACAAAAATTGAATTTTAACATATAATTTATAACTTAAGTTGTAAGAAGAATGCAAGTAAATCTATTCATTTCTTTGAGGAGATTTTTAAAAGCACACTACTGGAAAGGAAAAAAGGGAATTTCATACCTTGTGAGATACCCACACTGAGCTAAGTATAAATAGAATAACTCTTCAACTACTTAGTTATGGTAACTGTTTCTGACCCCACAATGTATTCCTCAAAAACAAGCTCAGTACTCTCTAGTATTTTCAATTATTTATCATTATTTTAAAAAATCACAAAATGCTGTTTCATGTAACTAAGGATGAACAGTTTTATAAATAATCTTTCTATCTTTTCTTTATAGCATTTCTCAAATGTTTGGTCTTTAAAAGTTTTCACTTTTTGAGTGTACACACTTCAATTTTATAAATTATTATGAGATACCTTTCTCCCTACCCCAAAGAACTTTTATTAATGAAGGCTTCTCTACAGATAGTTGCTGGATTCAAAATTAAAATGCCTTAGTACTGTTATGAAAATAATTTTTACCTCACAGACCCATGAAAGGATCTCTGGGATTCCTAGTGATCCCCAGAGAGGACCTTGAAAACCATTGTCTTAAATACTATATGTATTTATTGAAAAATCACAATCCATAATTGATTTCAAAGAAAGACTGTGTTTCTTTTGATCAATTACGTATATGTTTTTGCTTATATATTGTTTCATTTCTCTATGACAAATTGTATCTCTTCTATTACAATTTCTGGTGAGGAGAAATCATTAAGCTTTTGAGAAACATTTAAAAGATGTGGGTACACTAGGGAGTATGTATGAGGCAGCCCTCTCACTTCAAGTTTCTTGCTTGAAGAGCAGTTTCAGTCATGTCTGATCCCTCATGACCCCCATTTGGGGCTTTCTTGATAAAGATATTGGAATGGTTTATCATTTCCTTTTCTAGTCATTTTACAGATGAGGAAATTGAGGCGAACAGGGTTAAGTGACTCGCCCAGGATCACACAGCTGCTAAATGAGTTAGGATTTGAACTCAGAAAGAAGTCTTCCTGACTTTAGGCCCAGAGCTCTGTGCACTATGGTGTCATTCAGCTGCCCAAGTATATAACTGGGTGATACTGAAAGAAAATGAACTGCTACAGAAACACAAAATTAGGAAGCCATCATGAAGATCATTGTTTAATATCTTCATTTTATTCTTTAGGAAACATTTCCACAGACAGGTATGACTTTCCAATGGTCATGAACCTACTTAATGGAAGAATACCTTGGTCTCCTAATTTTCAATCTCTGACTAAGGAGGTAGTAACAGGGAAAGTAGAGAAGGGTAATTGGGCAGAAAAGTGGAGGGAGTAAAGACCTTAAAAGCTTGTTTTAGATTTTCTTATAATCGTTTAGAAAATAAATGTACTTAGAACAACCTTTCACCGTTAATGAACTTTTTTTCTCTCAATGTAAACTGGTATACATCTGAATTTATCCCATGTTTAATTTTCCAACAGACCATCAATAAACAATAAAAATAACACATGGTAAAAATAGTCTTAAGAGCTGAATTGTAATTGTAATTCAATGATCTTCAAAAGTGTAGTATAGATACATTTTTAAAGCAGGGACTTTTAGTTACTTGTATCTTCAAAGACAACCCATTCAAAGTCCTTGAAGAATTAGACCCACAGAAAATGAAATCATCAATGAATCATTCTTCGGAACTAAAATGAAGAAAGTTCTACTTGGGAGGTGATAAAGGTTCATATTTAATGAAAAATAAAACAAAATTGTGCTCAAATGGAGAAAAGCTAATATAACAGTATTCAGGAGAGATAGGGACACATAGGTTTCTGCAAAGCGAATGCTTAACTATAGGGAATGGAAAGAATGACCTACACAGCAACTGCCAAAAGTGGGTCAATGCACAAAGAATTTTAAACTTCTATCAGACCCAACTGAAACAGTCTGCTGCATTTAAAAATGTGATAGAATTACTAGTAGCAGTGGTAGTAGAAGTAGGACTAATACTAATGGTGTTAGTGTTTCTAGTGGTGGTGGTAGCAATAGTAGGAGAAATAGTAGTAGGGGGTACAGGGGTAAGCAGTAGTTGAAGTACTAGCAGTGGGAATAATAGTAGAAATAATAGCAGTAATAATTGATATTGATACAGTTTTTTAAAGTTTTCAAATAAAAACTGACCTCTGTTTCTGGCCTCAGAGATCTGAGGTAACTTTTGAGATCCCCTCGTGTCATCAATTCCATGATGACTAAAGTTGGTTGGCCCTGGGACACTACTCCAAGCAACCGCACCTGGAAGGGAAAACCAGATGACTCAGATCCTAAGTTCACACAGTTTTTTTCTCATCTTCTCTACTGCTAATACTATCTTAAAGAACTGCTCTGAGTGATGACGAGGTGGTTTTAGAGCATAAAATACAAGAGGGCTCTGTCTAACATACTCTGTATCACATCTAGCATATATAGCATGCAGAGGCAGATACAAAGTAGTGATTATCAGTGATCCCTGGTTACTGTTTCCAAAAATGGATAGCTAAGAGGTTAACTCTAAATATGTATACATAGGAAGTAAAAAGTTTCTTTCCACAGTTTTTTCGTTTTAGATCTCCTCTCTCCCACATTGCAGCATTTAGTAAGATTTTACTCTTACCACGTGATGACAATTGAATTCTTTCATTACTGAAGCTTCATTGAGAAATTCAATTCTTTCTCGCATGCTTGCTGCTTCATTGACTGTTTTGATGGCCACTCTGGTTTCAGGTTCATCTTTCACCACACCCTTTGCAACTCCCTCATATACCATCCCAAATGAACCCTGCCCAAGTTCTCGACTCATGGTGATCTTCTCTCGAGGTACCTCCCACTCATCTGGAACATACACTGGAAAAGAAGAAACAGAAGGTATTTCATTTAAATATATTTAAAGCGAAAACCAAAACCAAATAAAACTCTTCCAACATATGAACATGAAACAGATAAGCCATTGGTCAATTTGCTTAGGACCATCAATAACTAAAATCTTCAGAAGAATAATGTCATGAAATTCATGTTAGTTCATCTTAGTATTCTAAGAGCTGCTCATGAAAAGAGCCAGTAAACTTAGCAAATCTCCGTATTTCATGTATCTGTGATTTCAGTAATAAGAATTTTCCTTTAACTAATATAGATTCTAACTTCCCAATATTTTGCTTAACATGAAATCCTAAACTGAAAAACAATAACAAGAAGAATGCATCAAATAATGGTCAAGTTTCTAGAAATGGACCTATTTGAACTTAGGCTGATCTTCAGATGACAAATTTATCACCATGCCTGGGCATTTCTAGCCTCATTGGTTTTATTAAGTTTTGTACTCTACATAATTTTCAGAAGAAGAAATAAAAGCTATGAATGAAGTCATATGAAAAAAATGCTCTAAATCACTGATATGGTAACACAAATTTTAAAAACTCTAAGATATCATTTCACACTACCATGACAGAAAAAAAAAATGACAAATGCTGGAGATGTGAAAAATAAGTACACTAATATACTCTTGATAGAATTGTGAACTAATCCAACCATTCTAGAAAAAAACTTTTAAATTATGCCCAAAGGCTATAAAAACTATGCATACTTTGACCCCTACACCAAGATTGTTTTCAAAAAGAGGAAATACAAGGGAAGATATTTACAAGGAAGATTCATAGTAGCTGTTTTCATGGTGCCAAAAAATTAGAAACCAAGGGGATATCCACCTATCAGGTGATGGCTGAACAAGTTTTGATATATGATTGTGACAGAATACTATTATTGTCTTGTAGGACATGATGACAGGACATCTCCTGTCAAGAAAAACTTGAGAAAATTTATGTGAACTGATGTAAAATGAAGTGAGCATGACCAGAATAACTTACATAATAACCATAATATTGTAACAATAATGAATTGTGTAAGACTTAGTTACCCTGATCAATAAAATGATCTTTTACAATTCCAAAGAACTTATGATGAAAAATGCTATCTGCCTCCAGGGAGAGAAATGATGAACTCTGAATGTAGATTGAAACAATTTATTCTTTATTTTCCTTAGTATTTTTGGTAGTTTATTATTGTTATATATATATATATATATATTTACATTACATTACATTACATATTACAAATATATATATATATATATATATATATATATATATATATATATATATTTACAATTGGGCTAATATGGAAATGCTCTTTGCATGACTTCACATATATAATGGGTATTATATTACTTGCCATCTCATTAGGTAGAAGTGAGAAAGAGAATTTGGAACTCAGTTTTTAAAAAAATCATTGCCTTTTCCTCACCCCCCCCCCAAAAATAAAAGAGTTCTGTGTTCTGCTGGTTAAGGCTTCCAGATCTCATAGTGTCATCATGCTAAGATAAATCACTAAAGTAGAACTTTAATGGAAGAGATTACAATATTGAAGTCCCTCAAATTGTGAAGTTCTAAACTTCACAAATAATTATTACATAAAGAATAAGTAAATTTTTAAAAAATGGAGGTTTTTTGAAACCCCTTAAAACACCAGACTCAAGATATGGTTTGGGAAGTATAGCTCTTTATCTAGTTTAGCCCTTTAGTTCATAATCCAATGGCAAAATAAACTGAAGGTAGAAAAGAGAGTCACAAAAGAAAAAGGATAAAAAGAATTTCAAAAAGTTTGTATCCTGCCAGTCTTCTTCCATGTGGAGAGTTGCCAAACCAGAAAAGAAGAGGATTGAGGACAACTCTAAAATGAGCAGGACAGCTATTTCAGGTTTATTTTATTTTTATTCTAACAAATATTTATTGAGTGCTTACCACATGAAAAACCCCAGATCATTTTAACTTCAAGACACAGGGGCTATATCAATCTACCACAGATTTGGGTATAGAAAATCTAAGGTAAAATAAATGCTAATAATAGGTCTAACAAAGAACTGGCTAAAACTAGAACCAAAAGGCACTATTATTATGTAATTTCTTGGGTGGAAAGGAGGTGGTTAGAAGGCAAAAAGGCTCCATTAGGACAGGATGAGTTTGTAACTGTATTTATGTGGTCCTACTCATTAGAAATCAGAGTATTTCAGGATAACTAATTTGATGGGAGAGAAAATAATTCTCTAGCAGTCAGTGTTTACTATAGCTATTGCTAATAGTTTATAATAGAATCAGGTCTCAAGTATTATATTTGATTGAAATCTTCAAAGGCAACATAAGACAGAATAAATACCAGTTAAGAATCAAGAATCAACCATAGGAATATTTACAAATTTGAGTTATAAACTAATTCCTAACTTTCCTGCATAAGAATTTAATATTTATAGTGTACAAATCTTTAGAAATTTCACAAAAACAAGTTTGCATTCCATACTCTTAGGTAGTTCACCCTAAAAAAATAAGGAGATAGCTCACTTAAAACTAGAATTATGCAAGACTACGCAATAGATAAGAATATTTACAATACTCCCTTAGGTTCTATAAAAGTCAGGGTCCATAACCATTTATCTCAGGAAAGTGGTTTGCTTTTTAATCAAAATTAACTGTGCAGTGTACAATAAAACAAGAAGTGTAAAACAGTTAAACTTATTTCTTGGAGGGGAGGGCCTCTGAAATCAATAAATTCTTCCCTTTACACATTTATCTATGAGAAATCTACTCCACTAAGCCAAAAAGTATATGGTTCAACTAAAAACCATAAGCTTCACCAATCACCTGGAGGATTGCATGAACAATACTATCAGCTCTTTTCTGTTGGATATTTTCAGTGTGTTCTGGGAAATGGTTATAATCCACTTCGTTTTAGGGAAAAAGTGGATTTTTAAACTACTTTTGAATCACAATGTCACTCTGTCACCTTTTGAGGAAACCACCTTAAACTCTAATTTTTAAAAGGATAGAGAGATTAGGTTCAAATGAGGTGACTGTTCTAACCAATCAGTCTATCCAGCACTAAGATTTTTAAACTAAGGTTGAATGACATTTTTAAAAGAGTCAGAACAGAGACCCTCAGTTATCAGAATTATTCATTATTCTCTCAGTATAAAATCAAAATCATCACAGAATCTATTTTGCTACATTAATGCATTCCTAAATCTTACTTGACATTTCACTGTCAAAGCTACAAATAAGCATGCACCTTCTGTGTTTGGTTTTATTCTGAAATAGTACAAATCCTCATCTGTCTGGGATATTTTTGGTGTAGTCTTTTCTATACAAAAGAGAATATAGTAAATTATTTCTCATTTTCTCATCTAGTCTATGAACTTTCACTTCCCTAATTTATATTTACTCTACATTATTTGCTAACATAAATATAAAGATTTCCTAACACTTATGGTACTTTTAACTTTTTAAAACTGCTCTCACATATGTCATCTAGCATGTTAATAATAATCACCAGTCACTTTTGAAGTGTTAAAAATAAGGTCTTCTCCCATATTTCTTATTCTGTTTAAACTCTTAGAGAAGAAAGAAAACTAATTTTCTCTTCATACTCTTCCTTCAACAGCCATGGACATTTGCTTATCTCCTCTGATAACCCTAGATGTGATCATTTTGTTTCAGGGTCTTCATTTGGTTACTTTAATATAAGAAGCCATGATTTCATCAGGACTGATGCAGCCTACCCACAACTCTTTCTTATATTAAGTAGGAAATCTTTATGAGTTGATGTAGACCAAAACAAAAAGCATCACTTGGAAACCAACAACTAAATGGTTTCATTAATTAATTGGATGACAGGAACACAATTTATTTCTGGAGTCATATATAAAACTTTTTAGATTGGTAGCATCTATAGTATCTGAAGAATACACAGCCTTTCAGAATCCACTGTGACCTGTATGTTAAGAAGAAGCACCATAGTGGACCTTTGATGAAATCTGAAAAAAACAACCCCCCAAATCAAAAACTGACCTGCTAAACCATATTCAGGAATGGCCAAAAGAAAATGTAAGGGGATAGAGAGAAGGTAAATTTTATGATATTGGTGAAATGGGGGAATAACAGACAAAGGAAGAAAATAAATTCCAGTAAAATTTTACAATAAGGATAACAAAGAAATATGAATATTACAAAGAATGTCCTTGAGTAGACAAAAAATATTTTAAACATATAAAAACCATCTAAATTGAAAATACTTTTGCCACCATCATAATTATCTCTTTTCTAGATATGAATATTCTGATATCTAGAATCACTTAAGAATCTTTGTAATATTAGCATCACATTTCATTTAATCAAAATGATCCCAATATGGGTTATATTCAGAAATGTGTTTCTATTACATAGAGTGTTGAGGTCCTCTACTATTGTGATTTTTTTGGGGGGGGGACTATTTCTTACCTTTAAAGCAATGATATTCTATGACTGTGTTTCTAGAATTGAAGTCTACCAAGCAAACCATTTGGATAAAACCACCCTTTTTAATTTTAGGTTAAAAAAAAAACATATTAGCAATGACAGAATTAAAATCAATGCTAACTTCAATCACTTAGTAGGACTTTGTACAAAGCATTCTCTTTATATGAATCTTAGATGCCTCTTAAGTAACAGGGTGACAATGATACTTGTGAAATCTCTCTCAACGGAACTGCTTGTAAAATAAGAATAATTATAACAACAATAATAGCAGGTGGCATTTGTATACTGCTTTAAAACTAGCAAAGCTTTATTAACTTATTTATTATTTTATTTCATTTTCTAACAATCCTTGGAGAGATAAGGAAAATGAAGCAGATGGTGGTTTAAAAACCTGCTTAGGATCATAACAACTAGAAAATTCATAGGATGGATTTGAACTCAAGTCTTCTTGATTCATCTGTTATGCTACCTAATGGCTTCTTAATGACTTATAACCATAAAAGTCATGTAAATGTGAGTTTTCATAATTATTTTAGCAACATTATGGAACATATCATTTCCATTAGTAATAGCCCAAATCTAAAAATTACATGTGTGTAAATGTGTTTAAACACTTACCATCTGCAGCACTGAAGTACTCTGGATTGACAGATGCATATAGAACTCCATTCCCTAATCTGTCACTGTTTCTGTCAAAAGATTTAAAATGTAGTTTTTCAAAACCTTACACATATGACACCTCCATCTATCCTTCTCCCTCCATTCATACCTCTTATTTTATATGTTCTATTAAGTACTAACAGGGAAAAGGAAGGATAGCTTTAATTATGATAATAACTAATATATTCATAACTTCTTCTAAAAGTATCTTTGCATGTAATCCCATTAGTTTCTTTAGTACTTTAAGATCTGATTGCCTTGATTATACTAGAATAGGATACATATTCCTAAAAATGGAAAGCATTTTTGGAAAAACTCCAAAGTTCTTTAGTTCCTCTTCAAGAAAAAAAAAATATGTTTTTTTCTTCAATTAAAATAAAAGAGGTCATTTGGCAAAGGGATCATATCTTGCACTTGAAAATGTTAATTCAATAAGTGAAACAATTTTACTTATTTTTTAAAAAAAACTTAAAGCCACATATAAAACAATTAAGAAAGATTTCAATAAGTTCATATTTTACTTTTCTTTAAAGAATATGTAAACTGAAGAACATGTTTTCTAAATTATGTTATTTCTCCCATTGTAAGGACTATAGTTAAAGTCCTCAATGAGACTGATTTATGTCTTTATTTTTCAGTAAATAAAACCAAACCACCAAAACTTCCAATTTAATGTTCAAACATTCAATGACAGTGTGAGAAATATGAAGTTCTTACCTTTTTTTATTGTAGACATACCACATTATCAGTATTCCACCAAGTATAAATAATCCTGCGATGGGTAGAGCGATCATTAAGTGAAGGAAGTTTTCATAATCTGGTGCTGCAGACATGAGGAAATGAAGTACATTAAATAACATGGAATGTTTTTATTTTAATCAATTGATGGAATTTAAAAATTTGTCCAACTTCTTTGATACCACTATCTTCCCCAATATCCATCCCCCCCCCCAAAAAAAAAAACCCTCTATGAAAATCAATCAGATATTCTGGAAAACAAATTAACCTCCCCTCCTTTTTTGCTGAGGCAACTGGAGTTGAGTGACTTGCCCAAGATCACACAGCTAGGAAGTGTTAAGTGTCTGAGACCAGATTTGAATTCAAATCCTTCTGACTTCAGGGCTGGTGCTCTTTCTACTGCACCACCTAGCTGCCCTTAATATTAAGATCTTCTAGCAAAAAGTAGAAGCAAAAAAAAAAAAAAAAAAAAAAAAAAAAAAAAAAACGCCAGATATCTTATGAGTGAGTGTTCAGAGAACTGTACTCATCTTTCCTTTTAAAAAAATTTTTAAAAAAGGTATTTTGAAGTGGTGAAACATCTGATTAAGAAAGTATTGTATTTGCATTTTAAATACTTAGGTAGCCATGTGGAACAGTAACAGAAAAGGCATCTGGTCTTGAAGTCCAACCCAAGACATTGTATCTCTGTGACTCTGTCTCAGTTTCCTCATTTGTAAAAAGGGGATAATAACGGCATCTATCTCCCAGGGTTTTGTAAGGATTAAATGTGATAATATTTGCAAAGCATTAAGCACAATGGCTTGGCACATTGCAAGTGCTCAATAAATGCTTGTTTTTACAATTCCTTCTTTTAAATGAACATTTCTAAAATCAAACTACTTCTCCTCTCAAAATTGTCTCCCTTTTCTGACTTCTCTATTTTTGTCAGTGGTACCATCATTCAACCTGTCACTCATACTTTTAAGTCATGCTTTCACTTCTGACTCTACCATCTACTTCTCCCTCTACATCCAATAACATGTGAGAGCTTGTCAATTTTTCCTCCAATCAATTAGCATGTATTTATTATCTAACAATATCTTTAAATCTGTTCCTTCCTTTTTTAAATAACATATTACATTTTATTGCTCTTTTTTTTATCACCTTTTCTAAAATTGCTGCCCCTTCCCTTAGTGAGCAAGCTTTTGTAATCAGATTAGTTTTTTCAAATGAGGAAAAAGGAAATTCAGTAAAACTAACCAAAAGTTAACTGAGTCTGAGAACACAAACAATGTTCCATTTCTAAATTTCCCCAATTTTAGAAAGAAAGCTGGAAAAGCATTTCTTCATCTTGTTCATAGGGTCAAACTTTATCATTTTAATCAGTGTTCAATTGGAGAAGGGAAAGGGAGAAAGTTGGTTATTGTTTCCTTTTACATGGTTGTTTATCATCATGCATACTCTTCTTTTAGTTTTGTTTATTTCACTCTGCATCAATTTATATAAATCTCTTGCTTTACAGAATTCTTCACATGAACTGTTTCTTATGGAATACATATCATGTATTACATTTTTGTACTACAATTTGTTCAGTCATTCTCTAATCCAAAGCTTTTAAACTATGGGTCACAACCTCATAGAGAATCATGCAACTAAATATGAAGGGGTTACAAAATTATGATTTATTATCAGTAGAAATTTTATTTATAAACCTATTTTATATACCTACATACCTCGGGTCAAGTAAAAATTTCTCAGGTGAAAAAGGCTGCGAGTGGAAAAAGTTTAAGAAGTCCTTCTCTAATCAATGCTGTTTCTTCCTTTTCATTGATTAAATCAATACTAACTCAAACTGTCCTAAATTACTACAATGATCTCCTAACTGGTTTTCCTACCTTCGTATTTTCCCTCCCTTTGATTTAGGGATTCTTAAACTTTTTTTGTTATCATTGATTTTGATAGTCTGGTGTCTTTGATAATCTGGTGAAACCTATGGAGTCCTTATCAAAATAATGTTTTTAAATGCAGAAAACAAAATATCTCAGATAATAAAGGAAACCAATTATATTGAAATAAAGATGAAATATCTATTCCTATTTATCTCACCAAGATCCCATGAAATCTAAACATGGACCCTCATTTTCACAGGCTAACCCCTATTCTTAGAAGGTTCTTTCTATTTTTTTTAATCTCAATTTCTTTAGCTTACTTCAAATCCCAGATAATCTCCCATCTTCTACAGGAAGCCTTTCTTCATTCTCTCTGATTCTAGTGCCTTCCTTTTAAAATAATCTCTTGTATTTATACATATTTGTTTGTAGATTGTGCCTACCATTAGACTGAGTTCCCTAAGAGCAGAAACTGTTTTCACAATCTTTGAACACCTAGCACTTAGCACCATACCTGGCACATAACAGACATTTATTATTTTGTTTTTGTGAGGCAATTATGGTTAAGTGACTTGCCCAGGGTCACATTTGAACTCAGGTCCTCCTGACTCCAGCATTGATGCTCTATCTACTGTACCATTTAGCTATCCCCACAGTAGACATTTAGTAACTGTTTACTGATTGACTTAGGGGTTCTATGGACTCCAGTTAAGAACTCCTATTCTAAGCCATCCTTTACAGAATGAAGATTTCCCTTCCTGATGAACCATTCTCATTATTCACTCTCCTAATGCACTGCCACTCCTCTGCTCAAAATTTTTTCATTTTGCAATCAACTTTACTTCTTGCTATTCTTCAGTCCACACCCTACATTCCAAGTAAACTATCCTACTGTCCCCTACCATATATGTAGCCAATAGTTTCTTTGCCATAACCTTAGTCCACAGCTATGACTAGGATCTCCGTAAACAGCATGTTGTCAGCTCTGCCTGTTAGTTGAAACTCTGAACCTGTCTTGAATAGGCCTACTCTTCCATGAAGTCTTCTCTGATCTTCTCTAATCAGTTAAAATTTCCTTTTATCTCCTTAAAATTTTACTTAGCTCTTTGTAATCTTCTTCTTTCCATTAGGACTATAAACTGAGTGACATCAGGGATCACTGTCTCAATTCTTCTTCAGATTTTGATAGTATGCAGGGACTTAATAATTGCTTGTTGGATTTAAATCATGCCAGAATAATAATATTAACCAAGTACTTTATAGTCATTCTATTCTTTGCTTTAAGGCAGGTTAGAGAGACAGAATAAAAATCCATTATTACTAATGTATGATTCAGTTCTAAGGCAGAAGAGCCTGCCATTTACTCACTGTTGAAAATATCTTCATGTCATTTATAGTTATCAGAGTTAGGAGGGTTTTTTCCTAGTTTTTTTTTTCAGAAGATATTTTAACATCATTCCTATCCCTTATATTAATGGTCAGATTGAACTGTGTTCTTTTGGGTTCTACATTTCAATAGGACATAGAACATGTTCAAAGGAAAAATAACAAAGTGATTAAAGAACTACAAATAGGCCTAAGAATTCTGCTATGAGCAAAAACTAAAAAAATTCCTGAGATGATTTAGTCTGAATAAAAGAAGACTGAAGGGTAATTTAATAGTATTCATAAAGAAGATTTCTATAAGGAAAAGAGTTGCCAATAAGAATTCTTTCTCCAGTGAGGATTTAACTGGAAGAAATGACACTACACGTCAATAACAAAGATTTTCATTTGACATAAGGAAAAATTTTCCCAATAATTAAAGATATGTATGATTTCCCCTTGGAGTATATATACCCACTTGTACTAGAGAAGGTATTCCTGGTTCTCTCATCCCAGTCTGATACCTATGGGATTTACATAGCTATGTCATGAAAATAATGTGACATTTTATTATCTTAATAGGGCTAGCTCAAAATGTGTTTTGCCCAAATACACAAAAACATACTTTTCTATGAACGTGAATTTCCCATTTCTCAAGAAAGCTCTGGAGTTTACTTTCTCTGTGGATAATAAATGACACAGAGAGAAAAAAATTGAGGAAATTTATATGATCAGATAAGGGGTTATGGATGCTAAAACTTGATGACCAGTTAATGGTGGAATCTTTTCATTGGCTAACTTAGATTAGACAACTTAAGTATCAGGTTCAGGGGGAAAAGTTCTAAAGATGAAAGCAAAATGACTGCAAAAAGATTTTGTTACTTTCAGGCTTACAATCCTAGTATACTTTATTTTTCTTTTTATGACAGATGGAATCTTTATTTTCAAAGACAAATTATCTCTTTTGATAATAAAGGTTAGTACCAGTTAAAGCAACAAGTATCTTTTAAGTTCTTTTCTTAAGTTTTGGGTAATGATAAAATTTTATCTATTGCATTGACAAAATGGAATCAAAGTTAACTGGAGGACCATAATTCTACACTGTTGAAATGTTACTTTCTCTAAGAAGTAACATTTAACATTGGGATCCCAAATCAAATAACCACTGAACATAACACAAAATAAGATAAAAAATAAAACTAATACATTCAAACTGAATATAATGGAAGAGTCTAATTTTTACCAAATAAAATGTTAATTTCTCTAGTTCAAGCAACATACCCATTCAGTACCTACTGTGTGATCACTCTCATGCAGGGTACTGCTTAAATTTTTTTTCACATTATTTCTGGTCATATTATCTATCATCATAAAATTATCAGGAGTCATATAGAATAAAATATTTCTTCCATTTGCAATTTGTCTTTAATATAATTTCATTATCACAATCAGTATTATGTATCCCAACTTAGCTACAGATAATAGTACTAAGTGCTTTTCATGTTATTTATAATAGCCCTAAAAATATTTTTTTTGTGTGAAATGGCTTCATTTATAAATCAAGTTCTAATGAAGAGATCAGCAACTCGTATAGCTGGGAGGCAGTTTGCTTCTCCTCCCACTTCAATATGACCCTAACTTCAAAAAAATTGACTGAGAAAACATCTGTCCCTGGTCTTCAAGAGTTAGTGCTCAGCGTCACTTCTTTTTCCTACCCCTTCCTAGTTCTCCCTCCCCCCCAGAAAAACAAGAGTTGAACACTTGATGTACAGCTCTAGATAGGCTGTTGACATAAATCTCTGATTGTTATCAGTTTTAGGTCAAGGGATAAAGCACTGGGTCTACAGTGAAGGAAACCTGAGTTTAACTGCAGCCTTAAGACACTTACTTTGTGACACTGGGCAAATCCCTTAACCCCTATTTGCCTTAATCTACTGGAGAAGAAAATGGCACTCCAGTATCTTGACCAAGGAATTCCCATGGAATTCTCATGTTCCATGAAGTTCACAAAGACTTAGACACGACTAAACAATACTATCATAATCCTTACGTTTGGCTGGGACATAAAAGAATACAGGGTCAGTCCATGATCCATTCCCAGAAAGAGAGGTGGCCTGAACACGGGCTGAATAGTTCCCAGGGTTCAGCCGTGTAAGCCTGGCCCCTCCAAATTTCCTGTATTCCTGTCTGGAAACACATTCCCGCTGATCCTAAAAGAAACACAATAGTCTGTATTAGCTTTCCCCAAACTTTTGTGAAAGTAAGCTCTGTGATTCTTTTGCCATGTGTTGTCTCAGATTTTTATCTCACTGGTGACTTCAGCTCTGTAAATGTATCTATCCTATTTCTCATCTCCCATTGAACAAATTTCCAGTAAAAAGGGAAAAGGGGGATAGAGAAAGGCATAGAAAGTAGTATTCTACTCAAGGTTCTCATACAGTAGAGGTATCTGTGACATTATGCAATAATTTGGAACACAAATGCAAGTTTGTTTTAAGCAAGGAGCTTTCATGTTCAACTAGAAAAATTTCTAAAAGATTAATGGAGAAAAAACTTCAGATTAGTTGCCTGTATTCCAAAGTTATTTTCTGGCATGAAAATATTTTTTTAATTCAGGAATTTTGTCATAACCATTTCTTCCTTTCTTCTGCTTAGTTCAGAGTAGGGCATATTGTAACACTAAAAATTTTCTTGATTTTGATTTTTTAAGGCTTATAACAAAAAAAGAGTTCAATACTAAATGATATTCATTTGATACAAGCATAAGAAAAGATCTTCTACATCTTACCTCTACTTGTTGACCATACTTTATTTCATACATTAATATCAATCCATTGGGATTTTCAGGTTCTGCCCACTTCAAGTAGACAGTATTATCTGGTCTTGGCTCCCACTGCACTGGCCCAGGAATATTATCTGCTCCTTCTGAAAACATTTCCAACAAATGATAAAAGTCAATCAAGGATGAAAGACAAAAAAATCATACCATCTTAATTAAAGCAGTTATTATAATAATAAATTATCTATGCTTACAAAGCACAGTAAAGAAATGTAGAATTCTCCAGAGCTAAATTGCTTATGGTAGGAATTGCTAAGAAATGGTTTTTAGAACTGAACATGCACTAATAGATTGAAAGATGCCCACTGCAAAAAACACTCCCATCTTTAGTTACAAGAATCTTAGCAATTAAAATAATATCTTGTACTCTTGGCAGGGATAGGGGGAAGTCTAATAACTAACTAAACTCTTTTTTTCTATTAGCTGTTTTAATTGGAGGGCAAAAATTTGGGAAGGCAACTACAAACAGTAAAGCCTCATTACTTTGGACTCCACTAAGAGACTATGCAAGAGTTCATAGGGGATTAAGCTGAAGATTACCTTAGTATTAACTATTTTTTTTTTTTTAAAAAGAGGCTTCCTAAACTAATGAATAAAGTAAACAAAATTACATAGGGGTATTTTTACCAACTGAAAAGAAGGAACCATTTTCAATCATTTTAGTAGTAAATAGGCACAAGGTACAGTGTCTTGAACATATCCAAATAATCATACAATTAAATACTACTTCAAAGGTACTGTGATAGCTATAGGGCTACAAGAACAAGAAAATATTTTTATTTTCAATTTACATTCTATTAGAAGAAGGAAGGAAAAAGTAGGCTATAAAAATGTGTAGAATGAATTAAATTAGCTATAAAATATAGCAGGTAAACATTGCTTAGATTGGTAGTTTGATATATTAATGATTAGTCATGACTCTCTTCTTATCTATCTAGTTATTAAAGCAGTGTCTTAGTTAAGTTATAAACTTTACAAGCTTCCTTCAGATGCCTCAGTATGTCATGGTAAAAATAAACCAAAAAAACAAAAAACAAAATCCCTTTCAATTCTTTAAATATAGTCTATAATCAAACTTATTAATTCAGAGGAGCTTCTTAATTAGTTTTAATTAGCAAGATATAACAGTGTTTAAAAGAGTTATTGCTCTATCGGCTCATACCTGCTGGCATGGTCCTGGCAAAGACAAAGTTCGAAGCACTACAGCCAAGAGTATCAGCTTCATGGTTGCAGCTATGAATATCAATTCGATACAAAGTAAAAGGCCTAAGATGAGAAATTAAAGTCCTTTCTTTATTATCCACTCTACTCTCAAAGAACGGGTATTCAGATTCAATTTCTTCTGTGTCTGACACATTGGTGAAGTGATCCGCCATTGTAGTGTTCCTGTTCCGACTGGGCAATGTAGAATTCGCAATTTGAAAGACATCTCTACGCCTCCTTTCAGGTCTGCAAAGAAAACAAAAGCCTGGCTTTAAAAAGCTTCCACTTTGTTTGCAGAAACACCTGTAAGTAAAGTATCAAGAATCATAGTGGGGAAAACTGCAAATACACAAGGAAAAAAAAAATCTGTGTCTCGTTGAGAATAGTCTTTATTCAGCTCCTGCTACATACCACGAACTATGCTAACTGTTAGGAATTTAATAAAAAGGTAAAAACTGTCCCTGTCAATTAAGAAGCTTCCAGTCTAAAGGAAGAAACAATAGACAAATAATGATATACAAACAAGATACTAACAGAATAAAGTGGACAGAATCTTATTACCATTAAGGGATACTAGAAAAAACTTCTTGCAGAAGGTAGGTAGAATCTTAGCTTAGACCTGAAGTAAGTCAGAAAAGTCAAGAGACTGAGATAAGAAGGAAAACATGTTAGAGTTGGAGAACAGTCACTGAAAATTCAAGGTTGGTAGATAAAAGGTAAGTATAAAAATAGTACTTTATATCACCAGATAGGAAAAAAACCAATAGAACAATCTGGGAACCTTCCCTTTTTTTTAAGTGTAGATTTTTAATTTTCAGACCTGGAAATCTCAGGATCTTTCCACTACACCCACAGGAGTTACCCAAACACACCCAAAGGCAAACCTGCCCTGAAGTCATCACCTGAGCATGCAGAATCCTTTTCATGTTTGATTAGAATGATACTACCATCTGGTTCACAGAACACACAATTAAGCATTAAAGGTTAAAAACCCACTAGCTATATCTCATTAAAATTCATTAGAAGGCCAAGAGAGAGAGAGGCAGCCTTAAAACAACAGACTTGGTCCTAGATGAGTTAGAGATGTTCAACATCAGAAGATAAGAGGGCACTCCAGTGTTTCAAGGACTTTTATTTTACCCTTTATTTGGCTTCAATGATGAGTTGTTGGGTTTTTTTTTTTGGGGGGGGAGCAATGCTCAATCTGGAATCAAAACATGTGCCATTATAATAATAATTAATAGAAAAATGCATCTGAGAAAGAGAAATTTTTTTCTTATGAAATATACAAGGGAACAGCAACTAAACAAGTTGTTGAGAAACAAGAAGCTAAAAGATGTGATATCTTTCAATTTTGATTTTATGGGATATAAAACTGAGCTCTCTGAGTCAGCCATCTGACCCCTAAAACCAGAATCCTAACATTAATATCAACAAATAAGAGCAAACAGAAAATATGTGGGTTAAACAACAACAAAAACAACAGAAAGGAGCAGAGAAACAGCAACCTTCATCTTAACCTTAAGGCACACTGAGACAAAAAACTGCTGTGCTAGTGATTACTGACCAATTTCCAGCATCATAATAAGAATAATAAGTGAGAGTAGAAGAAATAAAATGAATTATACTTGAGAAATAATTTTTAATGATCCCAAGAAAATGGTTGTAGGGTTTAGTGGAAGGGAGAGAAACAAGAAATCCACCTATTTTCTGGTCTAGGGTAATTTCATATACAAAATACAAAACAACCAAAAAAAAGGCAGAAAAACTTTCAGACAAAGAGGAGGATATCCCTGGAAATTTACATGTTTATGCTACCTAAATTTGGCTAGCATCTTATTGACATATATTTGACTCTAGGGAAAAACAAATAACTAAAATTTATGAAGATGAAAGAGGTCTGGGAGGTGGGACATTAATGATTTCCTAGTCTACTGTTCAGCTTGATTCTACAGTAGATATTGTTTTCATTCCCTGCCTTTTTGCAATAAAACACTGGGCCCCCCATCAAAATCAGAAACAGGCCAGGGCAGGATGATGTCATAGTACAGATGTCTTCATTTCTAGCAGACATAAAACCACAAGGTTAAAGCTTTATGTTTATATGTTGTATTCTCTTTCAAAATATTATGGGGGAAAGGCACCCACAAGACACAAAACAAAACCCACACCCACAAAACAGAAACAAAGCAATAGGTAGAAGGCTAGTTACTGCTAAAGAGGCCTGGGTTCACACACAAAAAGTTTGCCTCCTACCTTCTCTGGAAAAAAACAAACCACACACGAATATTTGCATCTACAAGTAACAGAATGTCTAGGTTTATCCCATGGAGAAATCTCACTATGTCACAATCTCATATTTACTTGCTACTCAGAATTCTTACAGTCACTTAGTAGTTTAGTGATTTACAAGACTGGTATCTTTTATTTATCATAGATCAGAGGTTGCTGAAACAATAAAAAGAAGGAAAACATCTTTCAAGAAATTCATCAGAGATGAAAGAAATAGAACAACATGAAATAAAGTCTTTATAAACCTATCCAAATAATATAACCTACAATAAATATTAACTAACGTCATCTGCCTTCTACCCTCCCTGACAAATCCCCATAGAAAAAGATTTTGCTTTTTAAAATCCAAGATGTCAAAGAATAAAACACAATGTTAGGCTTTGTAAAAGAATATTTGCAAACTTAAAACATTTACTGCCAAAAAGTCAGCATCCTACTTCAAAAAATGTACAACAAACATTCTACTTAAAAACACTTTGGACAATGTTTCATATAATAAATCAAACTTGACTGGTATTAGTCCAAAGACTAAATAAATAGTACTTAGAATGAATGACAGACTTTAAAATAATTTTTAATGATTTAAGTTGCAAAACAGAAAGCTCTCCTTTATGATTCAGTCTTATTCTGTCTTTAGGACCACACCTGACACCCATAACTTTGTTACAACTTGCACATACTTAAGATTATAAGGGAAAAAATAAGTAGACAGATTTTGTTCACTCCTCCCTTCCCCTTTCTGTCTTCATTATTTCTTACAGGAAAAAAAAAAGTAATGTATTTCTTTTTAGTTTGAGGAATGAATGTCTGAATTGAATTGCTTATATATTTATCACACAATATTAACTGAGCATCACTGTAGTACAAAAAAGCAAATCTGATTATTTTATGTATAACAAATGAGTAGAAAAACTCCTTGAGTTATGGCTTTCAGGGACTAGAGGAAGGTAGGTAAAGACAACCGATGAAATCATCATAAGAATATCTTTTTGTCTACCTACCTTTACCTAAACAAAATAACTAGATTATAATACAGTATTCCTGCAGGCAGTGTATAAAGGATGCTTACCCACAGTTTTTCTTTGTCCCTTGTACTCTACCATCATTTACAATTTGTGTGGGGGGAGAGAAGTATTGCTATAGATTTAGAATACAGGGAGCTTCTAGGTTCATCAGAAATGCCCTTTTGGGGGTAGTGAGGACTTAGAATATTGAGCCCTCTGGCATCCATACTAGACAGTATCCTTCCAACTTTGAATAGAACAAATGTATCCTTATCCTTGTTGATCATCAAACCACCAAATTAATTCCTGCTTTACAATGACTTGTAAAATGTCCTTTAATACATACATACATAACCAGCTTTGCACCAGATGATACTCTGAATCCATGGGACAGATGTAATTATAGAAAAGATTGATTTGGAAATAGCAAACTTTTGAAATTATAAAATTCTTGGTTTTCCTTATGTCTTTAAGAAAGGCTGGTATTTTAGAATCAGAGTTCAAAGGGACGTTAGAAATCATTTAGACCCAATTCCCATATTTTAGAGACAGGGAAACTGATTTTCAGCCCCTTAAACAAATATCAGAAATGTTATTTTAAATGAATTTCTATCTATTTTGTTGTCGTTCATCCTTCTTTTTCTAAGGGAATTGATGACATCATGGGATGATATCTTGATCTGTACATGAATTGGATTTAAGTAAAACAGAGTTATACATAATTGTCAGGCTCATTCTCTCTTTCAGAGTTGTCAAAATTCAACAGCAAAATAAAGACAGCCAGTGATGGCCTAGGACATGTTAGATGACCTTGGCATCTTTGATGTTTGTTTAAGCTCTAAGCACTCCACAGTGTCTGCTTCAGTCACCTTCATGGCCGCTGGAACAAATTGTTCTCATCAGTCCATTCCATCAGGGGAAGTCTTCACATGCTTGGGATACCTCAAAGGGAAAGTGACTAATGGTCTCACAAATGAGCAGTCACTAAACTAAAGGGTTTTTCAAATGTAAAAGATCCTATCAGGATTGGTCACAGCATAAGAAAAAAGAATTACAATGAACAAAAAAGAGAATGCCTACCTATATATCCAGAGTCAGTCAGTTAGTCAACAATGTACTAACCTTTATTAAATGTTTCCTATGTCCCAGACATCTTGCTAACCCCTGATAATGCAAAGAAGTACTCATAGTCTAATGAGGGAGATAATATAAAAACAACTATGTACAAACAAAATATGAACAGGATACATTGGAGAAAACCACCAGTACTGAAGAATGTTCATTAACTCAGTTGTGCACAAATGTTGATATGGTACTAGAAAGTACCATAGATTTTTACTTTAATGCAATTCAGTAGGTATCTCCACCCCCACCCCATTACTTTTTATGGAATGGCAATTTTGTTTTTGGAGAAGCAATTGGGGTCAAGTGACTTGCTCAGGGTCACACAGTTAAGTATCTGAAGCCAAATTTGAACTTAGAGCTTCCTGACTCCAGGGCAAATGCTCTATTCACTATATCATCTCGCTAACCCTTGGAATAATAATTTTTGAAGAATGGTCATACTTTATTCCTTAGGTAACAAGCAAAAAAAGAACCTCCTAAACCTTCCAAGAAAAAAAATAGGCATATGGCCCAACTTCATAGAACCCTTATTCGTATATCTCAAGGTTACTCTACTGCTCTTTGCAGTTGCCCTACTCCTATTCCTAGTATTCAGAAACAGAGCAGCACAATGTAATAAGGAAATGGTTTTGTTTGTGAACCCTTTAATTTATGAGGTTTGTCTGAATAAAAGGGTTCCCTGTTGGCATTTGTCAAACTTATGAAATTCACTTTAATCCTCACACTCAACATTCTTTTGTTCTATTCATGCCCCCATAGTCAGGGTTTATTTGTTTTCACAATAGATCCATTTGACTAAACAGTTTGCTGTTCATTCTCCCCCACAACCTTCCTTTCTGGAATGTCTTTTGGATAGTTTTTGCACTCTCTCTTTATCTCTCTCTCTCTCTCTCTCTCTCTCTCTGTCTACCCCCCTTTTCTTTCTCTCTGTCTCCTCCCTTCTCTCTCTGTCTCCTCCCTTCTCTCTCTCTCTTCCCCCCCTCCCTTCTCTCTCTCTCTGTCTCCCCCCTTCTCTCTCTCCCCCTTCTCTCTCTCGCTCTGGCTCTTCAGTCTCCATTATATCTGTGTCCCATAACCAATTCCTTCCATTCCCAAATGACTTAAGAATCAGTATATTGCTGTGGATATCAGAAGTCCCTAGAGAGATACTGAAAGTGTGAATCAGACCTGGGTACAAAGATGGAGTTGTGCAGAAAATTCTCAAAAACTTTTCTGTATTCAGCTTCTTCTTTCTCTGCTTGTTTCTCAGCCTCAGTCTTAGGACAAGCACAGCAAGGTCCTTTCTCCCCACCACAGACTTCAGTTTTGGGGTTTTCAGTAACCTCTTCAACATCAATGGTGCCATCGGCATACTTTCTAATTGGAACTTTGTCTTTTTTTAAAAAAAAAGGAAATAAAAATAGAATGAATGGAATAGTTTAAAACATACAAATATAAAAACATTCAAATAGTTCCTTATACAAATGGGGGGTGGGGGAAGAACATTGACAACTTAACTGAAGAACTTAGCTTTTAACTTTCAACTAGATGTTAAAAAGTCATGTGACATGGGTATATAAAGACCTTGGTGATTTCAAACAATAGGAACTGATATGTACAGGTCTCAGCATCTTTTGTGGCTAATGCACACAGCATCCTTACCTTTGGAGCAGTAATTGTGTCGGTAGAGGTAACTATCTTGAGGTTGCCTCTGCCATCTTACTATGTAGTAAGATAAGTTACCATTTGGGAGGGAAGGAGGATTCCACTTCACAATTAACTGGGAGGATGAGTTAGATGCTGAAATAACATCCAAGGGAATAGAAGGAACTGGAAAAACAAAGTAATCATCATAGGTTATAACATGGGGTGTTTCTCAGATAATTTGTCAAATTAGTACAAAGGAATACAAATACTATTTCAAATGAGACAGTTGACCATGAGGTGATGACATTTTTCAGTTATGATAAGTTACAAAAACCACCTTACATCTGGCATCTAAGCGATGAAACAGCTAATCCTGGAATGCAAATTTTTTCTCAGACATTTAGCTGTATGACCGAGCAAATCACCTGATCTCTACTTGACTTCTACATGACCACATGAATAAAGTGAGGACAATGATAGCATTTACTTCACAAGATTGTTGTAAGGATCAATGGAGATAATATATGTATAGACCTTTGCTATGTGGAGTTACGTACTATGTGAATTATGAAGGGATTGCAAACATTGCAGGAAGGAATACCCATACCATCAAAATTAGATTCTTGAAGTATTAAAGGATGCCCTCCAAAAATGTATTTATATATCTGACTTTTCTAAATAAAAATGCTGCAAATCTCATGATTCATATCAAAATAAAAAATAAAACATTTGAATTCATGATTGCAAAATCAAAGTCCTTACAAACTTTCTAAGTTTTACTACAGTTAGAACAAATCTGTTTTTTTAAAAGCAAAATGTATACATTGTAAATATTTAGAAGTTATACATAATAATATCATATGAGGTGTTATCTTGTGAGCAGGGGAGAAATTATTAAGGAGTTTATGTTATTCAATTCCAAGATTTTATGGGGGCATTGAGGGAAGGTGCTGGGGAAAGGAATCTAATGACAGCATTCTTAGCAGGGTTTCAGAGAATGCAAATGAATTAGAATTAAATATTAATACCAAATGAAGACAACTTTCTTCTGCTCTTCCCCACCCACCCAATTTCTTGCTAAACCAAGCCCAAAACTAACTTAGGCAGAAAAGGAAGACTACAAGAGGCTCATGTGGCCCCCTATAATAATTTGTTCTAGCTTGAGTTTATTTTTAAAAGCAAAACACCTTAAATTTTGAAATTTCTTCCAGAATTCAAGTCTTTCTCACTTTGAGACACTTTAGCAACATTTTCATCCAGCACATTTTTAAAATTAGAAGAGGATGGCCAGCTCCAGGATACTTTAAAAATATTATCATGCACACACAAGGTTCTGTACACCTTCAAGGCATGATTCTTTTGGGAAAGGATATGACTAACACCAGCTTTTTTTTTTTCAAAGTAAATAAGACCACTTGATACTCAGCCACATGAGGGTTTCCAAAAATAAGTATTTCAAAAACAAACAACTTATCCACACATATTTCATATGATAGATGATGCAAAACAGCAGATACCTGAGGCAAAGAGCCAGGCATTTCTTTATCCCTGTCATTATCCATACCATTTCTGAAAGATGGGAAAACAAAGTACGGCAATGAACAAGCTCAATATCATCAAGTGCCAGTTTTTCACTTGTTTAAGAGGGAAGGAAAGCACCATAGATACATAAATATTTTTTCCCCTGGATCTTCCACATTCCAAAATGAGTAATTTACCCCATATGGATCAATATGGCTCACGTACCACTTTCTTGGGCAAGAAATGTAGTTTTTGCATGCCATGTCACCACAGCCCATTGTCCTTCCACTACTTTCTAAAAAAGTGGATGTCAAAATTTCAAGGTATCATTCATCTCTGTCATTTGACCTAACTGAGGCAGCTTTCAGGAAAAAAAAAGTAGAAAGGGAGAAGGCTTTATGTTTATAAATGCAAACTAAAGAGACTTATAAAAAGCCTATCCCCTTAAGCCATCCTCTGACCTTCACTATGATTTAGCAATTTTTTGTGGAACTTTGTAACAATTACCATGTAATCAAAAATGACCATATAAATGTAATATGTGAATTTAAAAAAAAAAAAAAGAAGAAGAAGAAAAAGAAGCTATGTTTTCCTGCCTCACTAAGCTGGCTTCCAGATATTTGCAATGTAAAGAGATCATTTACTCTAGTAAGAATTTTCCAAAGTTAGGAGTTAAGTAGTAAAAAGGTGGTTTGGAAAAACATGATAAAGCCAGTAACAGCATCATCACTATCGTCAATGAGCCATTTGGACCAGCTCTAAATCTACGCTCTTTTGAGCTTATAAAGCTACACAATCTGAATACCAAATTATGTAATAGATATAATGAGAGATAGGCTTTGGCCAATTGCATGCTTACTGAGAAAAACAAGGTAAGCAAGCAGTAGATCTTATATATTGTGAGTCCAATTTCTTCCTTCCTCCCTTCTTCCCTCCTACATTTCTTCTTTCCTTCCTTCCCTCTTCCCTTTCTTTCCTTCTCTTTTCTTTCTTTCTTCCCTCCTACATTTCTTTTTTTCTTCTTTCACCCGCTCCCTCTTTTCCTTCCTTTCTTCCCTCCTGCCTTTCTTCATTAGGAAGTAACTATTTTTCCTGTTAAACTAGGCAAATCTTTTGGAAAAGACTGGATCATGTTGGTTAATAAGAGGATCGTTAAGCAGAAAGTGGGAAATGGTTCTAAATGGGGGGAGGGATGTTACAGGAGGTCACACAGAGGAATTAGAAGTAGGGAAAACATGAAAAGCATGTGCTAATCATAAGCAAAGGAGTGAGAGAAAGACGATCAAAAACTACACAAAAACTCAGGATCTTTATATCTCTAAATCTGTTTCAAACATGTTTATATGTCTCTCTATTGAGGTAAAGAGGTGGGGGTGGGGAGGTCTAGCTGCACAGTGCTATTTTCTATGATATTATATAGTAGATACCTGCAGCTTTGGTACGAATATACACAATTTGACTTTTAGCTCCCCGAATGTGGTCATTCTCCACCATTGTGAGAGTAACTGCTTTGACGTAGATGGCATACTGAGTCCAAGGTTTCAGTCCTTGCAGTAAAATTCCAGGTTTGACATCCTTATTTGGAGGAAGGTCCACATCAACCATGTTCCAACTGTTAGAGCCACATGCATCTTGCCCGTCATACTCAGTGACATTCTTGAATGGTCTGAAAAACAATCAGTAAAATACATAGACTATTCTGGAGTGCTTAAAAACTACCCTGGAAGAATATGACTTCAGGTTTTCTAGGAAAAGGACACTAACAAAATAAAGAGTTTTGGGCTCTGAAGCAGAATAAATTAGACCAGTATATCTTAGTTTCATCTTATCCCACCTACTAGAAAACTGAATATTCTGAGTCAGAGAGAAAATTGAGTTCCCATAATCACTGAGATAGGCAGGTATCCTTAAGAATGCAGATAATTGCTATTTACTTCCCTTACCCAGGATAGCAGATCAGAAGCAGTTTAAGGTAACTTTTTGCCATCAAGAAACAAATTAATTATCAAAAGAAAGTATCAACTATTAATGAGACCAAAGGCAACATTAAATATAATTTGTCCCCCCTCAAGGAAAAAAGAAACTGCTACAAATTTAGCAGCCCCAAACAATGCTGAAGTTACAGATTTAGAAGACTAAAGAATTAAGTAATATTTTATTGCAAAATAAAACAAACTTTCTAAATTTATTTAATTATGTTACCCTTACCAAGTCCAAACCCAGGGGAGAGGGGAACTTAAGCCTCCTAAATAATGCTCTTGCACCTCCCAGGTAGACAGCTCCATCATTACAGACTATTCTTTGGCTTTCACTCTCTATCTTCACCTTTTGTGGCCACTCCCTATTTCTGGCTTCCATCACCTTTTGCTTAGACTACTGTAATAAAAGCTTCTTAACAATCTTATCTCTAGTCTTTCTGGTAACCATGTTTTCTCTACCCAGGTGTTAAAATAAACCAAGACACAAACATATCTAACTGTCATTCCTTCATCAAAAACCTCCAGCGGCTCCTTCCTGCCTCTAGAATATACAACAACCTAACAGGCACAATTTCTTAGGTGGCACAGTGGACAAAAGTGATGAGCCTAGAGTCAGGAAAACTTGAGTGCAAATTCAGCTTCAAAAACTTACTAGCTGTGTGACTCTTTGCAAGTCATTTAACCTTGTTTGACACAGTTTCCTAATCTGTAAAATGAACTAGAGAAAGATAGGGCAAACCCCCAATACCTCTGCTGAGAAAATCCCAAATGGGTTCATGAAAAGTCGAGCACAAGTGAACAACAATTTCACAAGAGATCATCTATGACAATCCCTTCATTGTATAGCTGAGGAAACTAAGGCCTAGGAAGATGATTTAGAGATGTTGACAAAAGTAATAATAATACATTTGTGATTTGAATTTAGATGTTCTGGCTCTAAGTCAAACATTTCCTGCTAGACCACCTTGGATCCATTTTCTTCTATTATATCTTAAGAATTTGGGTTTCTTTTTTAGAAATGAGTATTTTTATTATTTTTAAATATATATTTTATTTTTCCCAATTATATGTGAAAAATAATTTCAAAATATTTTTAAAAAAAGTTTTGAGTACCAAATTCTATCCTTCCCTCCCTCCTTCCTTTTTATATTTCTATGAATACTCTATCTCCATTCTTAATTAGAAAATATTTTTCCTTGAGGTTAGGACTATGTCATTTTAAAATTCTGTAATCTTATCATCTGGCATATGCACATATTTATACCTAATACAGGTATGTGTATATATATATATATATATATATATATATATATATATATATATATATATATATATATATATATATACAGACATTGATATATGGAACTATTTGATCAGGATGGCAATTTCATCAGTGTGGTAGATTTGCAGTGTAGAAACTATCTTCACAGATGCAGGACCCTTAAAGGTTAAAAAGCTGACCAATAAAACACTTAGTAAATATGTTTCAGAGAAAGGCTTAAACAGAAGTCTTAAATCCAAGACTAGCTTTTAACTACTATGTTAGCTTTTATTTCCTATATTAATCTACCTCTCAGGATAGTGCCTAGAACATAGTATGTACTTACTAAATCTTTGTTGAGAATATTCTGATGGTGTCAGAGCCTTAAGATAATTGCAAAAGAAGAACATGTCCCTTAAATTAGTAAATTTAGTAACAATACTGTGGTTCTCCATTGTCACATTGTGGTAGATCACAATACAGGCATTTTACTATTTTGCTTTTAAAATGTTTATAAAAACACTGCTACATACAGGTAATGGGGTACATGATATAACAATGAATTATAACTGTTACTCTAGTATTTTTTTTATTTTAAAAATGTTTTAAGATCACTTTTACTTTCCAATTATATCCCCTCTACATAAATCCTCTCTTGTAACAAGAACAGTAAAGCAAAGAAATCATTATATTGGCTATTTCTGAAATGTATGTAAGTTTCATTGCAGATTGAAGAGTCTGCCATCTCTCTGAGAGGTAGGAGCTTTCTTCCCAGTAATCAGAGACTGATCCCTTTCAGTTGGCCACATACTTTCCAAGTGGCAAATTATGGAACAGGCACTGTTTCACCATGAAAGCCAACAAAAAAGAAACAGGAGAAAGGGAGTATTTATTGTTGCTATAATTCCTTTACACTGACTAGATACCAGAAGCTTCAGAATAAAAGAGTCAACTGATTAAAAGGGTAAGACTAAGTGGATATAATGACTGATTAGGAACAAAGAAAAAGGAGTGGAGGTGATTCTATAGTTGCAAAGCTGAAGGACCAAAAGATTAAGAGTGCCATTCATAAGAATGGGGAAACTGAAAAGAAAAATCAATTTGGGGGTCCTAGTGATGAATTCAACTATAAGTTTATTGAATTTAAAAGAAATGGAACTCTTTTAAGATTCAGAAATATGAGCTTGAGGAAAGAATTAAAGCTTAAAATGCAGACTTCGGAATCAATTGTGTATAGATGGTGGTAATAGCAAGTCCCTAAAGGGAGGTGCTATAGACAAAGAAAAGGAAAAAGCATAAGATCAAGTGGTGGAGGAAGACCACACTACTAGTGGAATTACTGAAAGAGACTGACTTAAAGGAAGCACTGTATTCCCCAGTTGTCTGTGTTTAAATTTGGGAGTAGACTTGCCACTGAAGGATGAAATATGGCAGACACACTAAAAGAGTAAGAAGAATTTACCAAAGTGTGATTGTATGGGGGACATACTTTATGCCATAAAATACTTCTGAACAGCTCTTTATCTTTGAATTATTTAAGTTAAATATCTCTAAATACCCTTGAAATAATGAAAGATTTCATACATTTCTAATTAGGTACTATATGATGACCAAAGAAAGCTTGAATGCGCACTTGAGGATGAAGAGGACACCACAAATAGTAGTGATTTCCCTAGGGCTTTTCTGACTCATTTGATTTTTCATTCTGGTAATAAATACAACTGTCAAAAGAGTAACCTTATCTACTCTTCATTCTATCTACAGAATGACATCATTAGACTCTGACCATGGATACTCACGCCTCTTTGAAGTAAACAGTAAAGCTAATAAGGTCTCTATAATCAGGAGGACGATATCGTTGCCATGTTAGTTTAATCCGGTTCTTCATTGTAGTGTTGGAAATGAAATGCAAAACATCACTTTCACCTGAAACACAAAGAAATGTCAATTAGTGAAAAAATGTGTTTTGTTTTCTATATATATTCTTCACACTATTCACTGAAATGAGCTGTAGCACCATTTTCTTTTAAATTGCATTTCCTAGATGGTCTATTGAAACAAGCAACTCTTAATTTTTAATAGGCTGATAACTTCTGGGATGTTTCAAAAAATATATTGAATGCTGACCACATGAACTATCTAGGGAAATGGAAGGGCTGTCATTTGTCATACAAACCAGTGCAGTTAGTGATGAAGCTGCCCAGTTTGTCTTAACTCTAAACAATAGTACCACTTTAATGTATGAGATCTTCTTATCTTTCTAAGCCATTCCCACTAACACTTGAGCTACCAACAGAATTCAATTATGGTCAAAAAATATGCCTGTATAAAACCGAGCCTTCTTGTATTTATTCTGGCTTCTGTTTTTTAGATTTATGTCTTCCACAGTGAATATGAAAAAGTGTAATTAACAAAGTTCAGTCCTAACAAAACTCTAAGAAATAATCTACTCTGATTCAGTGCTTCTTAATGAACAAACTGGAAAGATACTTTACATTTAAGGCCCAAGACTGGTTTGGGACTAAATCCAAATTAAATCCAAATCTCTCTTGACTCCATACCCAGCAGACTTCTAGGTTCACATTCTGTCTCTTGAGTACACATATGTCTTATCCCAGATCAGTTTGGATTAGGGAGCATAAGTTGCTACGGAGTAACAAACCTTAAGAAAAATGGGTTCCTTCTGCCACCTCACCTCCTTCATAGAACAAATATGCATGAGTATAGAAGAGAAAAGATATTTTCCTAAGACCCTTTTGGGTTTTCTATCTCCAAATATACATTAATAATCAAGAAAGAATCTTCAACTTGAGAACTAGATGCCTACATCATGGTCTCACTCTTACTTGCATATCTCTAAATGGTAGATAAGAAAAGGTTTTTTTTTTCAACAATTTTCAGTCATATCCAACTCTTCATGATCTTACTTTTGGGGGTTTCTTGGCAGAATACTGCAGTAGTTTTTATTTCCTTCTCCAGCTCATTTTATAGATGAAAAACTGAGGCAAGGAAATGAAAAAGGAATACAGTGGCTATTTGGGAAGCCAAACTGTCACATGAAAGGGAACAGTAGAGACAAATTCTTTCCATTTCATATTTTCCCTCAGTTTATAATAGCTAGTTATACAATCTTGGAAACTGAAAAGGCTAGATGATTTGATATTTGAGAAAATAACTCAAATGCTATTAACTATCCCTTGGTTCACAATGATGATATGGCTGAATTGTCATCAGAATATGTTGAGCTGTTCTTCTAGCAATGGCAGTGTATTTGTCCTAACTGACCCAGAATAAGACTTGCATTTTGAATTGTTTTTCTAATAATGACAATGGAATTGTCTTGAATGACCTATCCATACTCTCTTGCCTGGTCACCTGTGTGACTTCTTGCATGTATGCAGAAGAAAGAAGGCTAAAGTGAAAAGCACAGTCTGTGACAAAACAGTAAAGCTAACAGAATGAAACCACTGACACACTAGTCCCATCAGTTTGGTACTCTAACCATGCACAGAGAAAATGACCTCAAAAATAAAATAAATTAATTTCAGCTTAGGAAGAGGCCATAGAAATTCACTCGGTGTTCAGAAATGGGGGAATTATTTCCCAGGGAGGGGATTGTTTTAAATAATTATAATGTGATAAGATTAGACTAGTTAAGATTGGATAAAATATTTCCAAATATTTTTAGATAGGAGTTTGTATTAGTTGGGTTGTTTGTTTTCTTATGGAAATTGTATAAAAGAGGGTGAAAACCTAGGAATGAGAGAAAGAAAGAAGAAGGATCGCAGGTTCCTAGTTTATGAAGATGTTCTGCAGCTTTCCAGGTAAATCTCTTTTGACTCAAGCATTGATGATCCAATAGTGTAAAAGTCTATCATGTTAATCCAGCTGTCAACTGAGCAAACTAAAGTTAAATGTAAAAACTACCTGTGGAGCTCTTTAGTAAACCACCTGGGTTATTTAAAAATACCTACATCCCATGAAACCCTCTCCCATCATATTCCTCAAAGAAAATGGAATATTTAAGTTTTTAACTAACTATACATTTTAGCTTTTTAATAATGACAGGGGAGTAAACTCCTCAATTCCATTTGGCTTCTGATTCACTTCCATTATTCTCTCCTTCTCCATTTCCTCTGGAAATATCTCCCTTTAAAAAATCACCACTCTGGAATGCAGGCTTATATGATACCTTTTCAGTACATTTTTACAAATAAGTTACAATGGCTTGAAAGTAAATGTCTTACAACAATAAACACAAATATAATAATATGTATTTTCGATTTCAAATCAATTTAGACTTAATTTTCTGGCTCTCTCTATGTTTTTATCTCTCCCTCTCCCCCCTTCCCAACTGACAAGGGAAGAAAGTAAGGAAGGGTTATGAAACTTTACTATAACAGTCTCAAGGAACTATTGGTGGCTGACACTGGCTGTGATAGTATTATTGGTTAAGACCATATCTGTAATTCCTTTAAGATAGTAAGGACTTAGTTAGCTAAATGCAGTGGTCTTGGTTATCCATTGTGCCTTCTTTAAATAAGAATCTATGCTAGATCCTGTTTATATGTCCATCTCTAAAGAGACAGTCTACTGTGTATATTCCAGAAATACCATATTGCAATCTGAGAATAGATACATACTATTATTCATCTTACTAAGATACATGCTTACTGAAGTAAATATACAAACACAAAAATAAAATGATGTGCTATAATATAAACTTTGAAGAATTTCATAAATTTTTCTAAAATCCATCTATATAGCTTATGGCCTAATTCTGCAATAAGTTAATAAGCAGGGACTGAGGTACAAAAAAGTGGAAAAGTTAATTAGAAAAAAGTTATGATTTATTACAATTTAAATGATACTTTTGAACATTAACTTACAAGAGGCTCTTTCTCCATTGTTCCTAGTGTTTATGTCTCCTTTGCTCTGGCGACCTTTAGTTCCTGACACTTCCTCCATTCGATAAATTTCAGAAACACACAATTTGGGATTAAAAGCAAAATACATTTTCCCTTCTTTGATTGTCAGATTATGGAGATTCCAGTCCCAGAGCTGCTGTAAATTCTGGTTATCAAGGACGTAGAAAGAATAATTCCTGTGAAATGATAAATAAATATTAATGTACATATAGTTTTTGGTACCCACATTTTTAGAATGTGGCTAGTTAACATTTCTCTCTCTTTCTCTTTCTCTCTGTGTCTTTTAGGCATCTCACTTTATAATATATTCGCCTTAACAATAATGGATTTGGTTATTAACAACATGTAAGAATAGATAGTTACTATTAACAATGGTAACAAAATGATTCAAGGACAACACAAATCGATAAAACACTAATTAATTTTTATGACCTCTATTACGAACAAATAATGTTTCTTACAGAAAGAATGTTACTAGTGTCATTCTACAGCAAATACCGTTATAATTTTTCTAAGTATATCTCTCTCTATATATACTCACATTTTATATATAGATGTATGCATGTATATACACTTATGCAGTATGTATACATGTGTATATATACATATATATGGATAAAATAAGTACAAAATAGAACATTAATACTCTGCTAACCAAGCAGAACTTATACATTTGCTGAAAAGAAAAAGCTGCCATTATCCTTGGGATTTAATATGAGTTTCCCATTAGGAGAAAATGGAATATTGGATAGGATGATGTGATGGAGACAGGCCATGGGCTAGTAACTGCAACAGCTAACATACCCTGTGCGATTCTTTCAGATGAATCCAAGATGATTCTCTACTGTCAATATGAATCAAATTGAAAATAACTGCTCTTATGACTAGATGAATAAGATTTATAGGTGGAAAAATTCCTGTGGTTGATTAGATTTATGAGGGAAAAAAGAATTGTGTCAAAGATGATGTTTCAAAGTCAGAAGAAAGAATCAATATATCAGTGTTAACTTTCATTTTAACACTAGGTTAGCTTCATCTGGATCACTTTATCCCCATTTCAATTGCAAGAAAGAATTAAACCAAAATATCTTAATGAAAAAAAAACTTCTTTTTCCTAATGGGGAAAAATGAATTATGATTCATTATTTTGACAAACGTCAGGCACAACGAAATTTTTATCTCTGATTAATCTCTTTAAACATAATTATGTTTTTGTAATAAATGCAAGTAACTTTTAAAGTTTTGACTTTTAGAAGTCTAGAAAAAAAGCTAATGCTAGTAAGGTATAGGCATTGGGGATACTTTACAAAATTTTAAAGTCCTCCAAAAAGCATCAAAACAATTATCACACATATGTGAAATAGGCCTCCTCCATCTATCTTGGTATTATATTCAAGATTTGGGTCCATTTCTTTTTTAAGAAAGTCTTCAATTATTAATTTAGAATTAAGGCATAATTCAAGTACAAAACTACATTGCCTTCCAAACACTCCCCTCATTAATTTATGTTGAATTTTTTGGAGTTAATATTCAATTAATTTAATTAAAAGCAGTTTAAATTAATAAGACATGGATTTTCTTTTTTAATTAACTTTTTTCTAAATTTTTAAAAATAAGTCAACAATTTAAAAACAATTCTTTTCCCTGTATGTAAACTTTGAACTAAGTTTTTCTCCTAGGTTCCAGGAATCCATTTTAGCTACTCAGGCAAATGAACTGTTTCTGTATCCAGGTTTAGCTTTTTAGTTTGTATCACAGATCTTCTCAAAAAGCTGGCTTTTCCAGTTGATTTTAAAAATAATAATCCCAAAACTAAAAATTCATTGAGGGATTAGAGAAGGAGGAAGAGATAATTGCAAGTATGATCACTGCTTAGAATAGGAAGGAGAGGCACATCTGAGAGTCAAAAAGTTATATGGGGGGGGGAGGATAAGAAAATTTTCCTCTTACAAAATGGATATAAAACCTATATCAAGGAAGACTTGGTAGGGTTATCACCACTGACAGCTCTTTCTTACATACTTTCTGAAAAATATATTGGTTACTTGGTTGATGAGACCTACCCAAATACAAGAAAACAGGTCACCTTACTAGAGGAAAAAAAAACTGGAGTTGCCTCTTCAGAACTGGCCCTAGGGGGCATCAAAACACAGCATACCAGAGATGACCTGAAACTCAAATGAATCTTGAGTTCTTCACTGGTCAAAGATTTGTCCAATGGGGAAACGAATGGCATTTGGGCAGGTTTCCTCTGCCAACTTATGATGATCTAACTATTTGCAAATAAATTTCTTCTTGCATAATTATAATGATGATATTTTAATGGATTCATCGAAAAACTGTCATTTAACACTTAAAGGTTTGTAGAATATTTTCTATATATGGTGGAAAGAACTCTGGATTTGGAGTCAAGAGACTTGAGTCTTAAATCAATCATTCAATTAATAAGTATTTATTAAATACCTTCCATGTCCCAGGCACTGTGCAACACACTGTGGATATCAGCAACAAAGTATGAAACAATCATTCCATTTCAAGGAAATTGAACTTTAAGGAGCTTGCATACTAATAAGCTCTAAGATCTACTATGTAGAACTTAATCTGAATCTGTTTGCTCTTCTCTAAAATGGGGATAATGATATCCTAAATTAACTATTTCCTGGAGTTGTTAAGAGGATCAGGTAAAAGTAATTGCAATAAAGTAATTTTTAAAACATAAGTCTTCAAAGTTAAGAAGGCTTACATTTAAATCCTGCCTCAGACACACAATATTATGCTGGGCAATCATTTAATTCATCACTATTCCTATATAATATGACTCTCATTGAAAATCTGCATTGCCAGAAAGACTCGTTGACACTCGTGTAATCACAGGTCTGCACTTCTCTACCCTCTCTCCCTACAATGTAGAAATTTATATTTGATATTCAAGAAGTCAACCTCTCCATTATCAGCTGAGAGGGATGGAGAGAAGTATGGCGAAGCCATTATTTTTCAAAAGACCTAAGAGTTTTAGTGGATTGCAAATTCAATGTCAATGTTGTGATAAAGAAGCTAATAAAAAAAAGGGATCTTGGACTATAATGAGATAAGTCATTGAGCAAGTGATCGTGTACTCTGCTTTGATTAGACAACTTCTGGTATTCAGTTCTTGGCACTATATTTTATGAAGGACATTAATAGCTAGAGGTGAGCAAGCAGTAAAATAAAAAGTTCTCAAAATTACTGGTATCAAATTCAATTAGAAATGATTCCTGCAGACCCCACATCCATTTGGAAACCACAAATTAATATCATGCTGTATTGTATTTTTATTTATTTTATTAACCATTTCATAATTACATTTTAATCTGGTTCAGGCAGCACTCAGGAGTTTTTAACCTTTGTATGCTTGATACTCTGTTCAGAATCAGATGTTCTGAGCTGGCTTTGACTCAGGTCAATCTTCTGGTAGTTTATATTCAATAGTGGATCAAAACAGGTCATTCAGTAGTAAACAAAGAAAGATTTAATTTGTCATAGAAGGAGAATGAATGAAATTCCCTCATCTGAATTACCCACAGTAGTTTGTGAACAAGAGCATGTGCCTGGAGCACTCATTCTGGTTATTTTGTGCTTGTGATCAGAAAAGTGATAGCAACATCCTGGGGTCAATAAAGTCTCAAAGGTGATTTTGATATATTTTAAGAAAAACTCTCTTAACTTGCACTGATGTAAGGGTTAGAATACTGCTATCACATCATGCCATATAAATTTAAATTAATTAATTTATTTTAATTTTAACTTATTTAATTAATTAATTTAAAGTATGCATATAAAGATTTATTTATTTGCAACCCTTAAGAATGAATTGATTTTTAACAAGGTAGAGATGAAGGGGTCCTTAGGCATCTAAGGTCTGCCCCTTACTTCCCTTCAGACTAGAGATTATGGTACTGAATCCCAGAAAGACTCTAAAGTAATAAACAGTTCAAAGTGAACTCGGGTCCTCTGACTACAAATCTAGTAATCTTTTAATTTACTCCTCTATACAAATAGTCAGACAACTAAAGCCAACTCCTTCTAATTGTAAAACTGTTCTTGAGTAGTTTTAATGGAAATCTTTCTAAAAATTCTGCCTTCTTAAAGTATATGGAACATATTTCAATTTTGTTCTGCAACTGGGTATGAGTTTTAAAATCTGATTCTTTTGATTATAGTAGAGCAATCAATATGATTATAATCAATATAAATAATTGTACTAAGTTTTATTATTGTACAGATACGAGATAGTTGTCTCATGTTAAATACTGTTTAGATTACTATGCTTTCTGAAATGTCATGTGCTTTATATAAATCAAGGAAGAAGAATGGATCATCTAAATAGTAGATGAAATTACTCAGTTTCAAAAAAACAGGACACTTTATTGGAGAAAAGGCAAAATTGGTCACTTATACCTGACTACAAAAGAGCCAGATATAGTCTCATGCTTGGAGTACCATGATAATCTTGCTACTGGAGGACCACAATGGACAACTTTGGCACGGGAATTTTGTTCCTTCTCCATCTATAGCTAATTAAATCTTTTTATAATTGTTGTCTTCTCCCCTGAAGAAAGGCTCTTACTTCTTACTGCTGTCAATGTGCCTTTCACTAGGTACTGCTTTATTCCCCTTCAATTATAATTTATTAATTTTAATCAGATAAAATCAATGAAACATAACTATGCATTCATCTAGAGTAACTAAATTGTAAAGAAAGTTCTGTATTGTTATCTTGTACATGGACTTTCTGTTACCTATTTCACCTATTTGGAATCCTTAAAAAAAATTTTTTTTAAACAAGATTTGCTATTTTATCTGTATAAAGAGCTCCCAAGAAAGAACTTGTTTTAGTAATACAGAGCCATCCTTCTTTGCAACTTACAGACACAGAAAAGTTGAGTTATAAACTGACAATAAAGCCACTATCCATTAGGCCCCATTGCATCTCTTTAAAAAACAAAGTATTAAACTAAATATAAAATTAAAAAAATAAGAGTAGAAAAAAACAATGACAGAAAAGGAAAAAAATGACAACAAAATAGTGAATTTTATCATGGTGGTGATAGGGATCTACTAGAATTTATTGAGTTGGAATGGGGGGTCTAACCTGTGCTTTAGGAAAATCACTTCTGTGGCTGAAAGGAAGGCAAAGTGAAAGGAAGATTTGAGGTAGATCCAACAGTAGACTAATAGTCCAGGCCTATACCAGCATGGTAGCAGTGTCAAAGGAGAGAAGGGGGCATTTTCAAGAGTGATGTTTCAAAAGTGAGATAGATTGTACCTGGGAGGGTGACAGTGAGGAGTCCAGGATATTGCCTTCAGCAATAAGAAAGTTCAAAAGGGGGAGATTTTAGAGGGAAAGATTATGAATCCCATTTTGGGATACATGTTGAGTTTAAGATATCTACCAGACATTCACTTTGAGATGTCTGAAGGCAGCTGAAGATGTCAGATTGGAGTTTAGCAGAAAGGACAACTCATTCGATAACAATCAGCAGAGAGATGATAACTAAATTCATGGGAACTGATGAGATCACCAACTGAAGTAATAAAGAGGAAGAACAAGCTCTAATACTTTCCAATTGTATGGCTGGGGACAACTCACCCTCCCTAAAACTAGTTCCTTATTGGTAAAATGGGGACAATAATCTTTACAATGCCTATTTCACATGTTTGTTGTAAGGAAAATATTTTGAAAACTTTAAACTGCTACATAAATTTGAGATTATTATTTAAAGAAGTTGTTTAATATGATATGTATTTCTCTTACTTTTGGCTCTTAGTAGGTATTTTTTTAGGCCAAAACATGGGAATTAAAGATATTAATGTGGTACAGAGAGCAAAATATTGAACCTGGAGTCAGGAAGGTTTGAGTTTGAATCATGTCTTCGATACTATCTGTGTTATCCTAGGCAAATTACTTAACTTTTCAAATTTTGCTCATCTGCAAAATGAAGATAGAATACCAGACCCAGAGTTGACTTAAGCTCTCCAAGTTCAAATTTGGCCTCAGACACTTAATAACTGTGTGACCCTGGGCAAATCACTTAATTCTGTTTGCCTCAGTTTTCTCATATGTAAAATGACCCAGAGAAGGAAACAACAAACTAACTAATCCAGTAGCTCTGCCAAGAAAACCCCAACAGGGTCACAGAGTCAAAAATAAAACTGAACCACAACAATAAAAGGAGATAAAAGTGATATCTAAATCATAGGGTTGTTATAACAATCAAATGAAATACCACATGTAAAATGCATTGGAAATTTTAAAGCACTATAGAAATGTCTGATATTATTATGACTTTTAGTTATTCCAATGTGTTCAAAGTGCTACAATGCTGAGTCACTTTGTTGAAAGAAGACACAAGCAACACCAGCTGTGAAGAGGTGCCTGAAGCAAATTTGTAGCTTTGGAGTCACAATTTAGGAGTGATTAGACTTTGTTTCACTGCAATGGAGAATGAAAAGGAAAATATGTTAAGCATACTTAAAGATACTCAAATGAACTGTAGCTAATCAGTGATCTTGATTGGGGAGGGGAGGATGGAGGGGGAAGAAGAGGTAGAATTGACCCAGAAAGAGCAACCCTGAGCATTTACTGCTACCATTTTTGTAGCAGACTATAAAAATCTGATTGGTCTTTTAATGAAATGAACTAAAGATAAATAGACTCCAATATAAGACACAGAGTCTGAATTCTTCCCATATTATCTGGCACTATAATAATCTCTCTTCTAAAATTCCCCCCCCCTTCAATTTATGACATCTGTTTATATGATACATGAGTGAAATGGAATTTGTTTATATAGGTTCCTCTAACAAAAAAAAAATTCTCATGAACTTTAAAATACTCATTTTTAACAGCAGGTTTTAGAGGTGATCATGAAGAATCAGTAATTTGACTGTAATAATTTCCCAATTAAACGGAATAAATTCTTCTCTTTGCTTCACTTCTCCTATTCTACCATGGTCTTAAAATTTTCCACTCAGAACCAGAAGGAAATCTTCACAAATACTGGTCTTTCAAAGCAAAAGTGCTTACTGATAGATACATGGGATTCCAGAAGCACAATTACTACTTGCAAAGAAAGCTGACCTTCATGTCATTTTTTAAAGATTCTAATTGGTGAATTTCCAGCTTGCCACATCCCAAGTGACCTGAGGCAGCCTGGTGGTAGGCAAAGTGACAACTTTCTTGGATTTGCAATTAGAAACAAGTTTTTTTTCCTGAAGAATCAATGTTCCCAGTGAAGAAGACAGTGTGCTTTTCAAAGGGAGAATGAAGAGTTGCCCTTTAACTTCAGCTATGTCAAATGATGGAATTTTAAGAATTTAAGACTGACCAAGGATTAGCCTGAGAAAAAAAAGGGAGGTTGTGAAGAAACCCTGATGCTGTAACTTTATCCAATTGGGGCAGTTAAAACAGTGAGAGACAACCTTTCCCATGACCTTCCCACCTCTTTTTCCTAAATTATTTTCCCAAATTCTCATTATAAAGAATTCTCTCATTACTATATGTCTCCTTTTCTTTAAAGTGTTAACTCTGGCAAGTGCCCTATTTAAAAGGAAGACTGTTGGTACACATACACATACTCTCATTCCTGAAAAGCAATATTGTATCTAATAAAGTAAGACCCAGACTTTAGTTTGTAAACTATTTTATGCAAGACTTATTATGCAATGTCACTATCCAAAAAGGAATACTCTAGCAATACAACAAATTCTTTATATTCATCAACAGATCTGTTCAGTGAATTATATTTCTTTCCAACAGTATGAAATGAATGATCCATACAAACTCTAGACTCTTGTTCTGATTTTTTTTTTTAAGACAACATGATTTAACTATAATAGGGGGAAAAAAGGATCTGGAGAGTGCAAGGACAATGGAAATGTTGATTTCCATTGAACCTTTCTTTTACTCAATTACTGATCAATTCAACTGTCTTCTTGTAGAAGGCATTCTTAAATTTCACTTCAGATTATTAATTCAATGATTTCTGATTTAAATAAAATGACAAGTTAAGGAAAATACAAAAACAATTTTTTAAGAAGTTATGGTCTAAATGGGTAAAATTAAAAGAATAAGAATATATTCATTACTAGAAGAGTAGAAGTCAATTATAAGGATAGAATATCAGGCACATAAGAATCAGTCACTGTAGAATATGATCAAATGTGTGGTAGGGATTTGACATTGTCAAAAAATGGTTTCAGTGTTTTTTCCTCTCAAAAAGGAAAAAAAAAGGTACCCTAAAGCATGTAAATATGTCAAAAGAAGTTTATCAAAGTAAAAAAAGATTTTAAAAGCAAAAAAAAATCATTTTAGAATAGCAATCCAAGAAATTTAGCCCACTTACCCTTCTAGCTGTTCTTCTCCTAAAATATATCTCAGGTTTTTCAAGAAAGACAGAGAGACTAAGGCATGTGAATGGCGAATCTTCACATATCCCGTAACAGTCTCAATAAGGCCCATGAAGTTTTCCAGCTCAGAGGCTATGTTATCTAAATTGGGAGAAGAAGTCATTTTCATTGACCAAGTCACTTAGTAAGGGTGATTAATTTTCCACTTAAAAAAAAATACAGAATGACACAGAAGGAACTTTGAGGAACAACTTTTTCCTGACAGGCTTCCATTTCCACTGCTACTCTTCTCCCAGGGCCTAGGACTTTGACTGGATTAGTAGTCATGACTTTGCTGTTCTGAATGAGGCAAAGCCTTTAGTTTGATAATGCTGAATATAGACAGCACTATATACTAATCAGATACCTAAAGCCACAAACCTGGCATATGGATGTCAGTCTATATAGCATTCTCTCCCAACTAAGGTCGGCATGTAAGATAGCCAATATGGATGAATATGGATTCTTTTTGTGGGCCCTAAGACATTGGAGGCAACTAGTGAATATTTGATTTTATTTGAAAATGCTAAAAATAAAAAGGTAGTACTCATTTCCAAGAGTTATGACAGCTCAGACTTTAATTTATCCAAAGTTTGATAGTTTTTTGATGGCTATCCAGGGGCAGCCTGGCAGAAAAATCATGCAGGTTATAAAGTCAGAAGGTTTTACCTGCCATCGCACTAATAACCAAGACTGAATTTTAAGTATGAGATAACTCTCACAACTACCACTTTCAACATAGTCAGCAACTGTCTGGGAAACTCCTTTTTGGGAAATTTTCACACCCTTTTAAAATGATCTAATTAATTTCTTATATCTTATATTTGGCTCATCACCAGAATGATGAATTTTTTTAGCCACAGCACCTCATGAATACTGTCTACTGAGGTGCAGAGGAGTTGTGAACTACTTTGTGCAGGGAGTACCCACAGTAGTGTAATCATGGATGAACAATTATGTTTCTTAAATTTAAACTAAGAGGCAACCTGGCCTCTCCATTAGGAAGCTGCGTTCAGGTCCATATACAGGTTGGCTTATGACCATGGGTAAGTCACTTACCTCCTTGGGTTTCCCATTTCATTCTTAAAACTACAAATTAAAGAGCAAGTACATATCTGCACTGGCAGAGGAAGTTTCCTTAGTATATCAACAAACTCACAGGTTTAATTTAAGTGTTTTTTAAAAGTAGTCCAAATATATCAAATTGGAATGTACAATAAGGATATTTAGGAGAAAGGCAAAAAACAAAACCAGGATTACAGGCTAAAGCAAATATTCCAGCAAGAAGAAAATGAAGTTCATATGAGGAAACAAGAAAGAACAGTCTTAGTCATTTCCCCTTTATCCACAGTGGGGAAAGACAGGGGATACCAAGAAGTTTCTAAAAATTCTCCAATCATCCACAAATATCAAATGTATATCTTTTAAAAATATTCAAGAAGAAAATACAATTTTATTAAAGAGATATATTAGAAAGTGATTTTTATTCAATTAAAAGGTTCTCTATCCTACAAGAAGATTC
Source organism: Sarcophilus harrisii (assembly GCF_902635505.1). Taxonomy (NCBI): domain Eukaryota; kingdom Metazoa; phylum Chordata; class Mammalia; order Dasyuromorphia; family Dasyuridae; genus Sarcophilus; species Sarcophilus harrisii. Next base: position 533,280,259 of record NC_045427.1, on the reverse strand, counting down.
ACAAGAGAATTTCTTTAAACAACAAGCTCAGTGTCTTTGTCTTTATTTTTGGAATATCGACCACTTGACCACGTGTCTCAGGGACAAAGAAGTTAAATCTAATGTGTTTGGATCTTCTGTCAGAGATCATCAAAAATGAAAGTAAAATACCTCTGAATTATAAAAGTCAATGAGAAAATGATTTGATTTGCCAAAAAATTCAACTTACATGAAATGTTCAGGGATTTAACTCTTAAGTGAGCTGCAGTATGTTAGTTGAGAGAAATAGAGGAGGTTTGCTTAAGATAATTTCAAATGTTACTTTCCAACTCTAAAATTTTTGGATTTCTAAGAAACCATCTTTTAAAAATGTAAAGAGACCTTCCTATTTTTTTGATTCTCACATAAATTTTGTAATGTTCAATTCTTGAGACTGGTAATAGCTCAACCTCTCTCCCATCCTTCAAAATAACTGGCATTAAAAAAAAAATCCTTAACACTTGAAACAAAACAAAAGTTTTGGAGTTTAGTGTTGGCTAGGATTTTCCCATCTGATGAGTCACAGTTCTGACACATTTAGGTTTAATTCTGTATGTTAGGACATGCATTTACTGCATAGGACGTGACTCTCACATTAACGGTGAGCACTGTAAGATTTTCAGTGTTCCCTTGCAGGAAGAAAAACTGTGCCAGAGGCTAAATACCTGATCTACTTACGTACTTAAGAACACTTCAATTAGGGGGATTGTGAAGTTTTGCTGAATCTCTCAACACTCAGGAGAGAAAAAAGCAAAGGAAAGAAATTTAGTTGACAAGACTTCTTTATTGTATTTGGTTTTTCCAAGGTTATATTTTGACTGAAACATATGGAAAAGGGAATGAAAACAAAACCAAATAAAACACCAACTAAATTTTTAGGAGAAATGTGGTACTTACTGCCTCGCCGGATATTAATAAGCAAATTGCCTTTGAAGACAGTGCATCCCTGCAGCATTTGTGCTGAAGTTACAGAATCAATTGTCTTTGTCTTCTTCTCTCCTTCACAGACTTTAGGGCAAGGACCTTCACAGGGACTGCAGTACATACTGGTACATAGAAAGAAACAATCAAAACATGTTAAATAAACTTACTGTTTTTATTCACCTATAACGAAAAGTAAATATAACAATAACAGTAAATTGTACTCTTGGGTTCGTGCTGGATAAATTATTCAAATTTTTTTAAAAAATAGAGCAGAGAAGTTAATTAGCAAAGGAGGTTACTAGAATCTGGTCACACAAATTGATGCATCCTTGAGGACAGTAATTATGGACACCAAATGGCTCCACCCAAAAGAAATAGCCTCATGTGAAGGAAAAACTATCAGTCCTGAAGAGAACTTGTTCTCTGAATGATGGTACTACTTTGCTTGTAGATCTATGAAAGCCTGGCAAATAAGCAATGATGATTGGAGAATGAACCCAATTACTCTGATGTTATTAATAAAATATATGCTTCTATACTTAGTGTCCTAGTAAAACTAAGTAAAGGATTCCTAAGAGGCATTTTTTTTGTTTTATTTTTCAGAGTAATAAAGATGAAAGATTGGCACATACAGATCTATTGTTTACTTGTTAAAGTACAACTAAACTGTGTTTTGTATCTTGAAGAGTTTGAATAAACTTATAAATAGATACAATTGTTTTTCTTTGTTTACAATAAAAGAAAGGTGTTTTCATTATTCAATAATGAGGTCCTGTTTCTAATGCAGAATAACATACTGAAAATCACCAGAGAACTTAGAACCACAAGAGATATTCAAAGGAAGTAAAAAATGACAACAGCCCTTGGCTTCCAAGACACTCCATCCACGGATTTCCTCCTGCTTCTCTGATAATTCCCTTCTATTTGTTATTGTTGTTATTGCTGTTATTAGCTATTCTTCTTCCCCTTTTTAACTCTCTCTCTTTTCATCCTTTGAGACACACATTTTTGTTACTTCAGGGACATCTTTGACATTTCTGTTGCCTATTAGCTCCAGAATTTATTTTCCTGCCTTCATTTCAGAGACAGTTAGAGGATGCAGTGCAAAGAATACCAGGTCTAGAGTCAGGAAGATTTGAGTTCAAGTGTGACCTCAAACACTTAGTAGAACTCACCCACCCCCAGGATTGAGGATCAAATGAGATGATAACTGTAAAATGCTTAGCAGGTAACTAATACAGAATAAGCATCATATAAATATTATCTATTATTTTTATTGTTGCTGTTGTTCGATTTCCTCCCCCGCCAATCCAGTTTTTCATTATCTCATTGCCCAAATAATTAAATAATTTTCTAACTCTTTCCTTTCTACCATTTCTTTACTTGATTATTTCTATACTAAAAATCTCCAGTGTCTTCCCATTACTACTTACTGAATCCATTATAAATTCTTTATCTTGGGCTTCAAAGTCCTCCACAATTTAACCCCAACTTTTGGACTCACTGAACTTAGAGTAGTCTTTTAATCTCAATCCTGCCATCCTATAAGTTGCTATAACAGTCAAGTGATTGTTTCTCTGAATATCGGAAACTGTGGTCAACTAGACAACATAAAAATCATCAAATACCATGTAGATTTGAATGACTCTAATTAGTACTACTGCCTTCTTTTGTGGTTAATATATTCTAGCAAACAAGGATTTCGCTCAGTGTAATTTTACTGCTGACCTTCCTTTGAACACACTACCTTCCATACTTAAAGCAAACTCTCCTAACTCTAGCTACTTAAAGTATCTATTTTTTTCCTTCAAAGTCCATCTGCCTCCATGAAACCTGTAAATTTTTCCTTTTATCAGTATAAATTATGTTCTCCCTACTCCACTTTCCCCAAGCCTTCTTTTGGACTTCATTTTTGCATGGACCATATTTCCTTGAACTCAGTTATTTGTACATATGTTGCTTTCCTCCACTATAAATTCACAATATCCAAATCATAGTTATGTGAAATAATTGCTCTCATTTTGTTGCTTATAATCTTAGCACCTAGGATAATGGACTTATAAACAGAAGTTATGAAAATGTGGAATTGAATAGGAACATTACTTCTAATAAATGAGGGGGCAAAATTAAGACTGAAAATTAGACCCAGATAAACCTCTGACTTCTATGGTTGATATTGAGATATAAAAGAAAAGAGCCTATTTCCAGATAAAATAAAGTCTATACTATTAAGGCTTATGTATATTATAGAATAACAAATAGAAAACTTTTATATTAATGCTTTTAAATTATTCCTGAACTATCCTAATTAAATGACAGGTAAGCAACAGTATAAATTAAAACTCTTTTCATGAACTAAACTTTTGCTAGAATCTTATTACATAATGTTCACTTAGGTGGCACCATGGATGAAATGCTAAATTTGGAGTCTGGAAGTTGTGAGTTCTAATCCTACCTTAGATACTTGTTAACTGCATGTTCTAGTTAAGTCAATTAAAGTGTGTCAGCTTCTCTATCAGAAAAAATGAGCATATTAATATCATCTACTTATCAGGGTTTTTGTGAGTATTAAATATGTTAAATATATGTAAAGGTTTTTTTTGCAAATCCCAAAAAAGGATATATAAATGTTGTCTATCATCATTGCTATTAATTATAATAATATTACCACTATATTAATTTTAATAATTAAAGCAAAGGCATGGGTATAGGTTATAAATAGCATATCTATTTAATGATATTTTTTAGAATTCAACATTTTTCTTTAATTTTTCTATATAACTTATGTGTACAATTCTTTTCATATTGCCTCCCCAATTAGGATGTTAACTTCATGAGGTCAGGGACAAGTTTTTGCCTTTTCTTGTATCCCCAGTGACCAACACACAGTTAGTGCTTAATAAATGCCTGATGGTTTTCTAGATGAGCTAGGATAATGCAGGATTGAGCTATCCAGATAGTCATGAAAATGTAGGCACTACACTAATAAGAGATTACAAATATTCTTGCCAAATGATTAATAAAAAGTGTAAAACCACAAGGAGACGTCAGGGAAAGAGAAAATGAGGTTCTTCCTGTAAGTAAACTCTTCCTTCTTCTTTTTTGTCAATCAATTAATCAGTCTATCAGCAAGCATTAAGTGTCTCTTCCAAGTTAGACATTGTATTAGATGTTGGGACTATAAAGACAAAAGCAAAAGTTGGAGACAAAACACCCCCCATATATACACACAGATAAAAACCGATTTGAGATAAAAAGGGGGAGGGAAGAGGAGAGGAATGAGACTTCTTCTTAGAATCAGGATTCTAAGGGTCACAGTTTATTCCAGTTAAAGAGAACAGTCAATATAATCACCAAATATTTAAGTCCTTCTCATATACTAGACACTGGGGATACAAACACCAAAGCAAAAACAGTCCCTACCTTCAAGGAGTTTATGTTCCAAAGGGAAAGATAATAAACATATATGTAGGTTTCTCAAGATATATAAAAAGCAGGAATATGATAATCTTAGAAACAAAGACATTAGCAGCCAGGAGGTCCAGGAAAGGTTTTCTTTTTTTTTTTTTTTTAATTTCAGCTGAAGTTTAAAGGAAGCCAGAGAATTTTAAGAGGCAAAGGTAAGAAAAGAATGTATTCCATCTATAAGGTTGGGGGTGAGATGGTAGGGAGCTAGCACAAAAGTATAGAGAAGGCGATAGAGCACACTATGTCCAAAATAGTACATAGCCTACAATGGTTGGCAAGCAGTGTGAATAGAGGGGATTGATGTGTATATATTAAAGCAGGAAATATAGGGTAAATCCAGGTTGTAAAGGATTTTAAATGTCATGCAGAGAAGTGTATTTTGATCCTAAAGAGCTACAGGAGCTTTCTGAATAAGGAAGTGACATGGTCAAACCTGTAGTTTAGGAAAAGCACTATAGCAGCTGTGAACAAAATGAAAAGGAGGAAGATTTGAAAAAAGGCCTTCAATATACCCGATAAGAGCTGATAAGGACTTGAACTAGGTCTGAACTGAGAGAAAGGTACAGATTCAAGATAGGTGATAGATATAGTAAGGCCAAGATTTGCAAGTAATTCTGAGTAAAAGGAATTGAACTTGACAAAAAGCATTGGGGAGAGTGTGAAGAGAGACAAATTTGAGATGGCCACAGGACATTCAATCTGAAATGTCCAGTAGGCAGTGGGCAATGTGGAATTAGAGTTGTGGATCAGAGCTGGATACACAGATCTAAGAGTCATCTCCATAGAGATGATAATTAACACCCTTCTCCATTCCCACCCCCAGAGCTAATGGAGTGTGGAGAGAAAGGAGTCCCAGACATAGCTTATACCTACATATACCTACATATACCTACATATACCTACAATTAGAAGGCACAATATAAAAGATAATCCAGCAAAGGCAATTGAAAAGGTACAGTAAGACAAGTAGGAGGGGGAAAAGAGAGCAAAAACCCAGAGGAAGAAAGTATACCTTTTAGATATATAATTATTATATATTTTGTATTTATACTCATATGGCACATGAAAAACTTTTTTCTATATATAGGTATAACTTAATACTTACCATATTTTGGTTTTTACTAGTGTATAGCTGCTGTGCTTTTGCTTTTAAAGAAGTATTTTTGGATATATTTCTGATTTATTTGATGCCATGTCCCTAGTTAAGAATGTAATTCTCAATTAAAACACTGTTTCTATAGAAAGTACAATCTTCTTTACAATGATCTACTTTATGGTTTAGTTTTCAGGAGACTGTAATTCCTGGAAATGCCTTTATTTAATTATATTAAAAATAAACCTAAAAAACCTCTACTGGCATTCTCTCATTGTATTATTCCAATGAATACAATGAATTACCTGGGTCAGAATGCTAAAAGAATCATTCTTCCACAACTAATTATAAAATTAAATAGAACTATTCTGTCTAGTTTAACAAAATAGTCATTTGCTTAAGATAAAATACTGCTCAGAGCACAGAAACACAGTAAAAACATGAGAAACAAGTCCAAATCACAGAAACTACAAGTTTTTATGTTGAAACATTTTTATATTAAAAGTAATCCTACTAAATATCACTGTAGCACTCTGTGTGCTACATGCAAATCTCTGTTGCTCATGGTCAGAGGTAAAGCCTGTTTGTAGGCAATGGGAAAATGGAACAAGCAGCGTCCCTTCAAATTCAAACCTGATAGCCAGCACTTAGCACATTAAGTATTTTTAAATTCTTCTCCTAGCCCCAAATCTGATTTTGAAGACTTCAATACTGTGTCTCAGCTTCCAATTCACCCGAAGCATGTGGTGCCTGCTCATCATCCAGCATCCATCCTCCACTGCACTTTTTCATTCTAAAACATCCCTCCATTATGTAGGCCACCTTCTTCCATTGGTGAATTCCTCCCATTTCCAGAAAGGATTTAAGCCAATCAACTGTCATCATTCTCTTGGCTCTCCTTCCTCATCACCCTACACTTCGGCTCTTTTGCATATCTTGTCTTCCTTCAGTAGAATGTAAGCTCCTTGAGGGCAAGGATTCTTTTATTTTTATCTATATTTGTAACCCCCAGTGCTTAGCACAGTACCTGGCACACAGTAAGTACTTAATAAATGCTTGTTAATTTGATTTGAAGAAATTTTTAATCCTCTCTCCCAAGGAATATAGAAATAAAGAGAACATTAAAAAAGTCTTTGGTTCACAAGTGAAAACTTAAGGACTTTTAATCGCCAGCTGGCACACCTTGTTTTTACAAGCTATGACTTACCTTTGGCTCCCATTCCGTATGAACCCAGAGGGACACTCCTGCATGCACTCATCATTGTGGATCACAAACTTTTCATATTCATTGGCTTCAGCGCTGTGGACACTGGCACAGAAATCTTTGTCAACGCAACGCCAACCCTCAAACTTGTAAGTGTTGGGAGGACAGGTGGGCACACAAGTGCCCCCATAGTAGTAATGGCGACAAGCCACACAGGCTGTGTCGTTGTCTGGTGCACTACAGCTTCCTAAGCACTCTGGGTGACAGCACTGATTCTGGTCTGTGCAGGCTCGTTTTCCACATGAGCTAGGACACACTGAAAAGAGAAGAAGAGCATGATTAATTTCCTTCAAGATTTTTTAAAGAGCAACACATAAAGACTGTAAACTTCAAGGGATTTGTGGGTGAGGTAATAAAACTTTCGGACAAAAAGTCCGCTATCAGAGCAAGTGGATCATCTGGCTTTCATTTCCCCTAAATTTTAAATATTAAACATAGCAATATAGTAAATATTAAATATGGTAATTTCCCTCCATAATAAGAAATAAATGGAAAGAAGCAAAGACACAATCACTAAAAAAAAATCCTTAAAAATTCATGAACAAGAACAAGGTAAAATATCCTCTCAAAAGCTTGATATGGTACATTTAAATGTACTGAAATTAATAGTTTTTCTTCAGAAAAGTAAGATTCTACTATCCTATATGTTAATAAAATCTCCTGAATCAACTCTTTTAGGAGACTAGTAATTTTCATATAGTGCTGCTATACATAAAAAAGTTTTATTATCAATAAGAAAGGGGCTATTGGGAGGGGGTCAGTTAGTTGGTACAGCGAATAGAGCACCAGCCCTGAAGTCAGGAGAACTTAAATTCAAATCTGGCCTTAGACACTTAACACTTCCTAGCTGTGTGACTCTGGACAAGTCACTTAACCCCAACTGCCTCAGCAAAAAAATAAAATAAAATAAAAATAAAGAAATGGGCAATTCCTATATCCCATCAATTACTGTATATTTACCTAATCACTGAGGATTTACTTAAAGTAGAAATTCTGTTAGTGTTGAGAAAGGTGGGTCTTTTATGTGCATGTTAGATGAAAACAAAACCTTCAGTAAAGAAAAATTCACAAATGATCTTACACAAAACATGATTTGGTATTTAGTTAAAATGCAATGTTATAAATAAGGCTTTACAGCATGTTTGCCTGCTAGCAGGATACAGGCTGCAAATAGCCGCAAAGTTAGACAGATAATACTATCTGGCTTTTATTATACATTTCCTAAATTTTATTGAGTAGAAATTCAGAAAGCAGCTAGGCACTCAGCAGTTAGAGTGCTGGGTCTAGAGTCAAGAAGACTCATCTTAGAAAGATTCAACTTAGACATCTGGCCTCAGACATTTACTACTTGTGTGATCCTGGGCAAGTCACTTAACCCTGCTAGCCTCAGTTTCCTTATTTATAAAATGAGCTAGAGAAGGCAGTGGTAAGCTACTCTAGTATTTGGCCAAAAACCTCCAAATTGGGTCAGAAAACATTGGATACAACTAAAATATGATTGAGCAACAACAGAAAGACAGTACAAATTTATTTCAATGCAAGAATTCAAAGAGATATATAGGGTATCTCAAAAAGTCTTAGTGAAGTTTTAAGCCTTAATAGTCTAAAATTATTAAGATTTATTACCTTAAAACTGCACCAAGATTTTGGGGACATCCTGGATACATTTATTCTTTACCTGTGCTGTGACTGTAAAGTCATGTGAGATTTTATTTACTTGCTTATTATTTACAAAAAGATAGCATGGTATAATGAATAAAGAGGCAACATAGTGTCTAGAGACAGCCTTGGAGTTGGAAAGACCAGGATTCAATTCCAGTTTTTGCCATGATCTTAAGCAAGTCACTTAATTTCTGTGTCCCATGCAACTATTAAACTATACATTGAAAAACGGATGCCACATGTTTTAGAGTATTTGGAGTTTACTTAATAAGAGCTCCTTATACCAAATGATACTCCGAGTTTGGTGGAAAAATAAAAACTTATTTACAGATATCCCAGGACTTACACATAGCTATAGTAAAGTTTTTCCCTCCAAAGTTGTCACCTTTTGGAAACCAGACATACTTAGCAATGATGTTGTTGTTGTTTAAATCTTTTACAGGACTTCTTCCAAACATCCAGATCTTTCTTTTAAATAAATGCCTTAGTTACAGACTGTGGTCCTTTGAGAATGAATTTCCCCCCCAAATCCTTCACAACTAAGTCCACTGAAAAAGTGGGGACCACACAAAGTGATTTTAAGGTCAAAAACAGGATGTGAGTATAAATGAGCAAAATTACATTTCTTGATGGTTGAGATTATTATGTTTTTTGGCCCAATCTTTACTCTTACTATCTAATAGGGAGGTTACAAATACATGTGATACAATGAAAAATATGAAAAGGGAAAAGGAGACATTCAGAATGTTCAAATAAAATGCAAAAACTCTAAGGAGGAAAAAAAATCACTTTTGGAGAAGGAGGGAGACAGAAGGGAAAGAGGTTAAAGACTGGAAAAAGTGATGATTAAACTAATCTAGGTCTTGTGAAGCAAGAAAATAGTTTTAAAAGGCAGGGATATGAAGGGGTTTTGTTCCAAGTATGGAGGATGGGTTTCATAAATGCACAAAGGCAGAGAAGAGCAGACTGAACTCTAGGAACATCTAGTAGTCCAGTATGGCTGGAATATGAATGGCACAATAGGCAAAATAGGGCTGGAAAGATATATTGGAAGGCCTTGAATATTTAGAATCAAAGATGACAGAGTCAAAGATGAGTTTATAAACTTAAGTAACTAGGAAGATGGTGGTACCAACAACAAGGAATTGAAAGTTAACAGAGAAGTAGATATTGGAAGGGAAAAAATGATGGGTTTATTTGTGCTTAACAGGCTTCTGGGATACCCAGGTAGAGCTGCCCAGATGCCCAGATAGAAATTAAATAAGAAACATTAATGTTCAACAAAATAACATGAACTAGTCTTATGTAATTCAAGATAAATAAAAAGAAAATTTGGACTTTTGCATCTGCTTTACTATTAAGTTTTATTTAAACATAGAAAATTCATAAGATTTGTAAGAGAGAAAAAAAGTTTGTGTGTTCTTTGACTCAGATTATTTTGAAGAGTAACTATATACGTATAGTTTAGAAAAAATTGCATATAATGAAACCACTGATAAATCCCAGACCAAAGTAGTGGTAGTGAGTGTCAATACAATTAGCGTGAGGTAGTTCAATGGCAGCTTCTCATACAGGAATTTTAATAAGTCCTAACTCTGGTCATTAAGGAGCATGGTGCTTTCTAGAGATAGGCAAAATGGTTTCATCTTTAGAAAAATAATTCTTCTAAAAAAGAACCTCAGGATGAGGGGATTTATTAAACAAGATGATAAGATCTGTATATAGTGGACTATTTTAAAAAAGGGTTGGAGAGGGGAACTGAAGGGAAGAAAATCATCTCTATTAGAAGAAAATTACTAAACAGTAGACTGCTGCAGAAGTAGGAAATGATCATTATGTGTTTCTAAGGCTATAGTTTGCATAAGAATCCAAAATGAGGGCATCCAGCAGCATGAAAGAAGGAAATCAAAAATGAAACCAAGTCCTGAGGATAACCCCAATAGACAAGGGTAAATCATATGTCTCATCTTATCATTAATAGATGTTATTATTACTCAATGTATTAAGAGGTTTTTTTTTTTTTTGAGGGGGAGCTTAAGGTCAGCATATTATACCAAGAGAGTGTCCCTTTTTTGGGAAGTCAAAACTTAAAATTTAACAGATACATTTGAAGTTCTCGTACTCTATTGCGGGGGAAAAAAAGGATGGTCTCAGATTTTTACCAGCTGTGTAATCTTGGGGAAGTCATTTAATCTATGTCTGCCTCAATTTCCTCATCTATAAAATGGAAATAATAATAGAATCCCTACTTTATAGTGTTATGAGACTCAAATGAGATTATTTATTAGATATTATCATACAAATAGAAAGAATAATAAAATTAAACAGTATTTTAAAAGAACAATCTTACCCTAAGAAGAATTCAGAAATGTCACCTCCCTTTGTTAACTACAATGGTAGGAACTATGAATAAGGAATAGTTCACATACTATCAGATAGTTGGTTTTGTTAAAGTCACTTTAAGTTTTTATTAATATCTATTAAAAGCAGAGGTTTTCCTGATAGAAGGATATATTTATTCAAAAGTAAACATGGTATAAAAACAAAAACCATCTATAAAGTAAATAAAAACAACATCGCAAAATATTAATATATAAACTATATAAGTAAATGTGTGGGAAACATAAATTTTGTCTGTAAGATCATTATTCATGCAACAAAATTCTGTTTGTTTTTCTTAGTCCTGATCCTCCTTGACCTTTCTGTGGCATTTCAAACTGTTGATTACTTATTATTCTTGAGAGTTTTGCCTTCCCCATTTTCTATGACAAAATTTCCTTGTGGCTTTCTTCTACCTGTCTGACAGTTCCTTCTCAGGCTACTTTAATAGTTATTGAAAAGTATAGTTCTACCTTCCAAATCTGAATCATACAGGTAGAAGCAGAATATGTAACAATTTTGATCATATTCCAGGATTTCTATGCTAGGGAAAAGACGTGGGGACATAAGATATACTGAGGAAAATTCAGTCATTTTATTGACAAACAGCAACTTCCCCAGTTTTAAGGTGAAAAGCAGTGACCTTGAAGGAACACTTGGCCTGGCTATAGAGGGTAGAGAGAGTTTCTATAGAACACTACTATATGTTTTTAAAGGTAGGAACTATGGAAAGCATGTTCTCATACACTATAGAATGGACATCAAGATTAAAGAAATTCCTAAAGTCTCATTCAGCAAATCTTGTTACAACTTTAAAATCAAAAGGTTAGTATCTGTTTCAGTATGTTGCCTCTCAGAATTTATATTCTGTTATTTTTCAAGATACATAAATGGATCTGTTATTTCACTGACATGTATATTCCCTTCAACAATGTGGAACAAACTCATTCATATCTGGCCATTCTATGTAACTTCATTCCTGCCCAGGTTCCGCTCCTGATTTTAGACTTTTTCTACCAGGTGGTCCGCTCTACCTGACTACATTCTCTTGGACAGCAACTTTTAAGTTTCCTAATAAAAGTCTTCTTCCATTAGTATGTAAGCTCTTTAAGGATGGGGTGGTATTTGTGTATTTCCAGAGTTTAACTCAGAGCTTAAAAGCACTTAATAAATATTTATTGCTTTGACTTACAGACTTTCAACTCTAGATCAGAAGTTTGCCTCAGGATATGAATCAAAGGGTCAACTGACCTTTCTAATTTTCCCTTGATATCCATCAAATATCAATTAGACAAACATTTCAGATGCCCTTTATGCTAATTAACAGGCCCTCATTGTTATGTGTTAAGCATTGCTCATACCCTATATGAATTTTGTGACAATGATGGTCTTTTAAGCATGGTCAAGAAAACAACTTCCCTGCTCTTTAAGAAAGGTCAAGGTCTCACAGGTGTGGAGAACTGAATATAACATCAGATTGTTTTTGGATGTGTTGATTGATTTTGATGATTTAAAAAAATTGGTTATGGTGTTTAAAGTCATACAATCACAGAACAACATTGATAAATTACTGATAATACAAATATGGGCCTTTTCTTAAGAATAATTTGGGGTTATTTAAAAAAAGCCTTTCAACTTTTTGAAAGACATCAACCCATGCTTTCCCATTTAAGTCTAGGCCCAACCCATCTATTTATATCACATGTCCAAAATATGAATCCTAACAAAGGTCAATATATAACTCATCTTACTGCATGTCATGATTTACACAACAGGAATTTTTTTTTATCTATTTAGTTTTCTCTTTGTGGATAGTAGACTAAACTCTTTTAAATTATTATGGATTTTTTCCAAGAGAATCTGGAATGTTTCAGTACTTGATTCAACCAGCAAGATGTCTTGTTAAAGCAAAAAAAAAAAAAATCTTAATTACTACAAAGCTAGAAGCAAGAATAAAAATGAGAAAATGATGTGTAGGTAAGAAAATTTAATTCTAAGAAAATTTCATTCTCATCTAAACTAGCTATTTATTCTTGATTTTAAAAAATAGAACATAATGGAAGAAAGAATATAGACTGTAAGATTTTTTTCATACAAATGTCTGACCAGGGCAAATCAAGTTGTTATAATGAAATGATTAAAAGAAACTATAAAGTTTCTTGGTCAGCAAATATCTAATTTATTTGCCAAGAAGAAATGTATGGCAGCCAAGGACAACAACTGCTTAAAATACAAACTTATTTGTAAAATCTTGTGGAAGCTCTTGCTTCCTATCTTTATAACTTGTTACTTGGTGGTTCTCCCTTAAGCAATAAAAATTGCTCACACATAGCAGCAAGAATATATGCTTGTTTATGTGAAACTAAGACTGTATCAGTTCCTTAACTACTGCCTTCTTTTCAGCAAAGTTTACCAAATAGTGATCCTGGGATGCATGCCCCTAACTTTAGTGGTTACCCTCTGAACTCAGAATCACTGAGTGAACTGGATGCTTGTTCAGTGGGTACTTCCTGCAGCTACAGCAGGAGGTAATGACTAAATGAGTCAGAAATACCTAGTTCATCAGAAAATGTGAACTTTGGGGGCAGCTGGGAGGTATAGATAGAGCACCAGTCCTGAAGTCAGGAAGACCTCAGTTCAAATCTGGTCTCAGACATTTAACTCTTCCTAGTTGTGTGACCCTGGGCAAGTCACTTAACCCTGATTGCCTCAGCAAAAAGGGAAAAAAAAGTGAACTTTGAGTTCTTCAGAAAAGACAGAGCTTAGGTAGCTTCCTTTCTTTTCTTTTTCATATAGACTTTTAGCCCTATCACCCCCAAATCACTTTTTTTTTAAAGGCTGTCCTTCAAATGAAAGAGAGAAATGAAGAAAAAATTGTTATACAAGAAAAAAGTAGTTCAAACTATCTGATTAACCAGCAGCTCCATGGAGTATTTCAGATTTTAAGTATCAATTTCTAAGGACAATAAAAGATCTGATCCACATTTAAATACCTATGAACATGTATATTTGTCATTTGTAAAAACTTTAAACATGATTTTGAAGTAAAAGAAACAAGTAGCTGTCCCCCGGAAGATCATGATAAGCATTTATTCCCTCATAAAACAGAAAGAAGTAATGTAGGGTAATATCAGTTTAAAGAAAATTTGGTGAAAGACCCAACTAAACTAAGACATTTTAAGGATGAAACTGCAAAGGGTGATAACAAACAGAAGAAAAATGGAAAAGATCTGCAGAGAATTTCAGAGATGACCTTCCAAAATGAACACATTTTGTAAAATATTTTTTAAAAATCTTTTTTTAAGTTGTAAATATAAATGGCATCAGATAGCTAAAAATACTGAAATCAGTATGAGAGCTCCCTTTCTTCTCCCTGATCCCAAATGGAATGGAGAGGGAAAAAAAAGGAAGAGCATCACTCTCAGTTCTGGAAAGTTGCCTCATAGTATTCCTGACCACTTTCCTCAGCACATGACTATTCAGGAATAGAGAGCTGCTGTTTTTTTACATACATACATACACACATATACATACACACAAATTTATGTATGTGTATACACACATATGTATGTGTAAACACACATCTCAACAGGTAAAAATTTTTTAAAAGTATACACTTTTATCATCAGGATACCATGACTTCAGAGCTAGAGTTGTAACAATCAGGTGAATAAACATCCAGCCACATGGAGCAATAATACAGCCAGCAGAAGAGGAACATTTCTGGCAAACCTATGAGTCAACCTCTGCCAGCAATGGCAATATGCCAGTCAAACTTGGGCAAGCTAGAGGTTTCAAAGCGTGGGATAACTATTTTTTAAGGATGTTCTTGTCCTTATATAATATTATTCAATCCTTCCTTTCTTTTCTTTTTCATACAGACTTTTAGCCCTATCACCCCAAATCATTTTTTTTAAAGGCCATCCTTCAAATGAATGAGAGAAATGAAGAAAAAATTGTTACATACAAGAAAAAAGTAGTTCAAACTATCTGATTACTATGGCATTGTCTAAATAAATCAGTGAAGAAGGAAAAGCAGACTGATACAGCTAACTCACTATACATAATACAAATAAAATAAAACTACTAAAATTACTTGAAAAATTTTTAACTGGAGCAGAAGCCTTTCTAAAGAGAACTGTTATTTCACTGATTTGCCAGAGGAAAAGCTAAAGGGAAATCCCACAAAGACCTTATCCAGAAATCCCACTTCCAGTAATTCAGTCACAGCTGAAAACAACTTCCAATTAAGCTTGTAAATAGATAGATGTGTTCATTATATTGAAACAGTTATTCATTCCAAAACCACCATTGCTCTATGTGCCTTACCAAAATCTAAGGCAACAACATATCTTACCCACATCCCTTACCAATTCGTCCTTAATTTTCATCAAAACAAAACAATAACAACAGATTTCCAATATCCATTCTAATAGACAAAAAGTAGATAAATCTTAGAAGTCCAAAGGGAAGAGAAGCACAGAGATTAGGTTACCAAAATTCTGGCTTCCCTCTTTTTGGATAGATAATTCAAGTAAGTTTTTTTAAGCAAAATGTATTTTAATATATGTGGCAATTAGAAATCTGAGATAGTAGTAGACTGTCATATATACAGGATGAGCTGGTAAGAAATAATATCAAACAAGCAATTAATAAGTGCTTATTAAATGTCTATAATATGCCAGTCATTATGCAAGATACTGGTAATACAAAGCTAAAAATGAAATATAATTCCTAACTTCAAGAAGCTTGCATTCATCTGGGGGACACAAGACATACAGCTATAGAAAGAGTTACAAAATAAATCTAAGGCAATTTGTATAAAGAGTCTATAGCAGCTGGGTTTGGGCGGAGATCCAGAAAGGGCTTGAAACATCTGAATGTCATGTGAGTTACAAGACTTTAACACAAAGTTGGATTTAAAAGTTTCCTCTTACATTTCTTGCTCCAAACTACCCTTTTGTATTTAGCAATTTGTAACTGTACAGCCATTAAAAGGGAATTGCAGAAGTAAGAGCTGAAACAACAGCAGGCCAAGGAGAGGTTTCTGGCCCAGACTTATTTAATCAAAGAACACCTTTATCAGTTATCTAGTCAGCCAGAGTCAAAGAACTACACTGCTTCTTAATTTTTTAAATTCTTTGCACATATATATTTACCTTCTCCCTCCACCCCTGACAACTTAAGGCAACTTCTAGTTACAAATCATGTCAAAAGGTATGCAATCCACATAGAGGCTGCAAAAGAAGGTTTTGGTTACTAGTAGGTAGATGTCAACCAGGCTACAGGAAATCTATCTCCCCTAATTTGTCTCTTCTCTAATCCAATTCTTCGTCCAAAAATGTATTGAAGATTTATTATGTATAATCCTATGATCTAAGCCTGATGGTAATATGAAAATAAGACAAAGTCCTTGCCATAAAGAAGCTATAATCTACTAGTTCTGAATAATATGAGAAAGGAAAAAAGAGAGAGATAGCAGAAAGAAGGGAAGGAGGGAAGATTTATTTAGCAGTTATTATGTGCCAGACACAGTTCTAAGTGCATTATAAATATTACCTCATATGAATGACCTTCACAACAATTCTGGCAGGTAGGTGCTATTATTATCCCCATTTTACAGATGAGGAAACTGAGGCAGAAAGGGGTTGACTTCTTTAAGGTCACATAACTAATATCTGAGGCTGCATGTGAACTGAGGTTTTCCTGATTCCAGGTCAAGCACTTTATACACTGTAGCTCTTAGCTGCCTCCAGATAGCTATATCTATTAAATATACATATATAAATGTTATTATACATTATCCAATTTATATATGTATGTATTGTGTATAATATATCTATCTGTGTGTATGATTTTACATACACATAAACTGGAAATACATGGGAAAATTATGAAATGCTAGAGGTCAAAGGAAAAATCTTTTCTGGCTTAAGACTTCAGGATGCATACATGAAAAAGATGGCATTTGAATTGTTGATCATGATTTCAACTGTTAGATAAGAGGAAGATATTAAAAAAGAAGCAAGATGGGATGAAATAGAACAAAAATGTCTAATTTATTTGGAGTCCAGAGCACATGAAAAGAAGTATGATTGACATACTATTCATCATTCTTCTAAGTCCTCAGGATACCTTCAGACTTGTAAGGTTACATATCCAATGCTAAATATGATGTTTCACTGTGTAAAACTATTCCCTAACTTTGACCTGTACACTCTAGGTAATGAAAACCATATATTTGATGGACTTTGAACTGGGGGAAATATAAGAACCCAGTGGTCTTTTCTCCAAGATCTACTGTTTACTTCCATCCTGTACATGTATAATTTTTGAAAATCTAAATGAAATGTTTTAGATTAATTTATCTTGGTTAAGTTTGATCATGATAGCTACATCCTACCTTATACTCTTATAGCCTGCCTTTGTTCTCTGTGTAAAGGTAGAGAAGATATCAGACTTCCCAATTTTAAAAGAGGAGTGCATTCTATATGTTTAGGAAGATTTCAAAGACAAAAGTCTACTGCTATGAGTCAATAAATTTGAAAGACGTTGGTATGCTGATCCTCCTGACCAGTGTACTATGTAGTTCTGTACCACAAGACCACATTAAGCCTCATAGCTAGTATGGGTATCAGGCTTCCAACCTGCATTAAGAAGATGACGTATGCTTAGGAAGCCTCTTTTATTTCATTACACAAGCTAAAGTACTCAAGAACATTTTTACAGCACAAGTCTACAAGGCTGATTCATCACTAGGATTATTGGTGACACGCAGTCATTGCTAAATTCTAGCTATGAAAAAGAAACTCATCTCCAATGTGGCACAGTCCATTTCTAAGGATCAAACAAAACTACATAAAAATTATTAAGTTGTCAGTAAACCAGACCAATACGGGGTAGTGCTGTTCACTTTCCCGAAAAACATGTTACACCCAATGACCACCTAGGTACAAACAAGCCTTATTAATGAAAGGAGGCAACCTGACTTTTATTCCTTTTGAAAATAGTTTATATGGCTCAGGAAGATCCAAAATTGGTTTTGTTAAAGTTGGCATTTGAATGAAAGGAAAGAAACTAGTGCATTCTGGGCCTTTCTTATGGCATAAGTTTAGCAGCAGGGGTCCTCAAACTACGGCCCACGGGCCAGATACAGCAGCTGAGGATGTTTATCCCCCTCTCCTAGGGCAATGAAGTTTCTTTATTTAAAGGCCCACAAAACAAAGTTTTTGTTTTTACTATAGTCTGGCACTCCAACAGTCTGAGGGACAGTCAACTGGCCCCTTATTTAAAAAGTTTGAGGACCCCCTAAACTTTAGCATATAAACAAATATTATTGAGGAACTCAATGGCCCAACAAATTTCAAGTAGTTTCTAGGTCTATATAAAAGATATACAGATTCAAAATCACATTTCCTATTTGCTGTTGCATGATTCTAGAAACATTGCATTCACAAATTCAGAGACATTTTCTTCTAAAGGAAGGAAAACAGAAAGAAGGAAGCAGAAATTTGGTACAAGTTTGGAAAGAAAGGGGGAAAAGATCCAAGGGAAAAAGGGAATAAAAACCTACTTACAACATGCCATTGCTTCCACCAAAAATTTCTGAAACTATAAACAAAAATTAAATAACACAGAACCACCCCTAGAAAGGCTCAACTCCCAAAATTAAAGAATATGAAGAGAAATGAACCTGGAGCATGGATCCTCAGGCACATGCTAAAAATGAGTGATCAATTCTAACACATTTTCTCTTTCCTCTTAAAAATTCTGTCTTTCAAGTGTTGAATTTGGTCTAAAAACAAACAAAAGACAGGAGACTCCTTCTTTCCATTGTAGTACAGAGGTAACATTGAAACATAAGCTGGCCAAGAACAAACTCTGATGAATCTGAGGAGGCTGGAAAGCTTATGAGAGCGGGCTGTTAGGAGGACCATTGTCTCTTCATCCAAGGACCAGGGTAAATTTGGAGACAAAGGGCCAGAAGTTTGGGAAAAGTCATGAATCTCCCAAGACATGGAAGGGTTATGATAAGCAATGATTTTCTATGGTAAATCCCAGATTTATAAATTATCAAAGAAACGGACATTATATAAATTAGTTTTATCTCTGTTCTGTCACATTCAATTTTTTGTGACCCCGTTTTTTAAGCATTTTCTTGGCAAAGATACTGGAGTGGTTTGCCATTTCCTTCTATAGCTTATTTTACAGATGAGGGAACTAAGGAAAACTGGGTTAAGTGACTTGCCAAAGGTCACACAGCTAATGTCTTTAGGTCAGATTTGAACTCATGAAGATAGGTCTTCTCAATTTTAAGCCATCTGCACTATCAAGCTGCCTATAAATCAGATGCTGATAAAATGATCCAGATAGACCATATATCAGAAATTACATTCCAGATATCACAAATAAAAAAAAATCACTCAATAGCCGTCAATTAACCTAAATCACAAGAGCTCTTGATTTGAGGAAAACATAACAGAATTTTAATCTGTTAAGAAGAGGACCTCAGCTTTGTAACATGGACTTACTTTTAGAACTAGAGTGCCAACTGTCCTGACAGGAAAATATACCAACAAACTTCATATCAAAGTCTGGTATACCAAATTAGTTTTTTTCTAAACTGCAGCATGGGATATCTTTGGATGGAAATATGGAAAAAAGTAAATATTAAGACAGTTAAGGAAGACTTCCCCAACCTTAAACTTCAGAGACAATATTTTAATGGAAAAGAACATTTTCCTTGGCAAAAATAAACTTAATATGATATGTAATTTATCTAACGTATTTTATGTATTAATTTTATCTAAACCATATTTTTAATGGAAAAGTAAGGATGGCTAAGATGAATCAATGGATAAACATCTATTATGCACCTGCTATGTGTCAGGTATTCGGCTCCACACAGAAAAAAAGTTTAAAATGAAAAAAGTCTATTTAATTTCCTAGCGGATGGGCAGCATAGAGTTGTTTACAAATATATATATATATATATATATATATATATATATATATATATATATATACATACACACATACATACATACATATATAAATCAGGAGCGGAGACACTAGAATTGAGCTTCTGCAGAATTTAGGAACAAGATGGAGGTGAGAGGAATGCACATTCCAGGTATGAGGAACAGAAAGAATGAACAACAGCAGGGAGAAGAGAGCCAGAACAGCTAGAATGTTCTTTGTGAAGAGGGAAAAAGGTCAGTTTGGATGAACAGGAGTGCATGATAGGGAATAAGGTAAAATATAGACTAGAAAGCAGAGTTTAATAAATGAAGTAGAAATGTGGCTTTTGCTAAATAGCTATTATCCATTTGTTTTTTCTCACCCTATCTGAGCTTCACTTCCAAAATGAAGGAGGTTGGACTAAAGGGCTATTAAGGTCTCTTCCAGTTCTATGATTCTAGGATCTCTCCTGTTTCACAGGGAAGTTGGCAAAGGTAGGAGTCTGCTGTGAGGTCATCAGAGGCGTAAAATGTTGTTTACCACCCAAGCAGAGAGGGAGAAAAGATGAGAAGAAAAGGCAAATGAAGAACCAGTGGTTTTATTTATCTGGCAATTATCTTCCTCAATTATGAGTAAGTTTATGCTCTGGTTTTGATTCTAAAGCATCTACTTTCATTTACATGGACATACAAAAAATTAATCCTGCCTATTACAAATGCTTAAATGGACAGAGTGGAAAAAATCTTTTTCACACACTAAAAAAAAATTATACAGAGTTATTTTAAATTCAGAACTGTTTGTATATTCCTTATAAGTTTATAAAACTCACACTGTCCCACCATGACTAACATAAGTGGAATTGAGAGAGTATTCTATATTTATAACTTGTCTGGTTGCTCATGCTTATGGCCCGATTTCCACTCTCTGTTACTGTACACAGAGCTATGTGAGGTATTGTGGGTTCCCAAACTTCACTGATTTCCTAACAAGGCAGGCCTGTGTCCCGGAGGAACAAACTGGGGGCTGTTTAGTCCAATTGGAGGCCAAATTCAGAGGGAGAGGCCCCAAGCTTTGTGGTTTTGGCAGCGCCTCTTAAAACTGGTGTTAGGGACCATTTCTGGGCAATTACATGCCTAACTGGTGGTGTTGGACTGAGTATCAATGCTACTGATACATCGTCTACTGTACATACCCATTAAAAGCCCAATGTTATACAGCTGTTGCTACAAACTTCACGTTTTCATATTTATTTTAATAGGAGTTGCTGGTCCAAGAGGTGCAATGCCTCAATTAACGAGCTTTTCTAAGTGAATGAATTTTTAAAAACAATATATATATATATATACAAACATACTACTCTCAACAACTGTCATTTACATAAAAATAATTTAAATATGTGACTGAACACAGCTAATCAAAGAGAGAGAAATTTCTACTATTTAGGAAGCAAAAAAAAAAAAAAAGGATTTTGATTACAATTTTTTTCAAAAGCAAAAAAAAATCAATATCTTCTAAACCACTAAGATTGAGAATAAGAGATGGTTTCTGTTTATCAATATCTATTTTCTGAAGGAGGCTTTCCCTAGTTACTTCCTATTTTCTTATATTCTCAATGGTTAGTGCTTTCCCTCTAAGACCACCTCCCATTTACTCTGTATGCACACTGTATACGCACTGTATAAACCTAATTTATTTACAGGTTAAACCCCTTCTTAGAATGTAAACTTCAGAACAGGGATTGTTTTTACTTTCTCTTTACAAAGGGGTGGCACAAAGTAAATGCTTAATAAATGTTTTTTAATCAATATGTATGTGTTAATATGTTCATATGTACACATATTACTATATGTGGACTGCTTTTAGCAACAATAATAGAATTTACAAGTCTTCTTTCTTCAAGCTTATTATCTTGTGATGTCATTCATTTAATCCAACATTGCTATTATTCAAAACGATTATCAGAATTATTTTTTCCACAACTAGCAAATAATTCATAAACATGGTTCTTATTTTATAAAAAGAAGGAAAACTACTACTGGGGAGGGGGAAGAAATAACCAGAAGTAAGCAATTCTTCAACTCTCCGATGGAAATGTATTACAAAGTTGGCCAATCTACCCTACCTGCTTTCCTAATCCAATCCTAAACAAACATGCATTTAAATAAAAAGGCACTTATGAACTATCTTTAAAAGCAAAAACTTTAATGTACTACTAGAATGAGATGCAGCAAGATGTGATGGGAAAGGAGCCAAATCTTGAGTCAGGAAAAAATGGGTGCAAGACTGGCTTTTGACATATAACAGTTGTATGAGCCTGGGAAAACTCATTTAACTGCCCAGCACTTCAGAACAGCTCTCAAACTCAGTTGCAAACAGGTGCTAATCTGCATAGAATTTCCTCACTGGGGAATTCCCTAAAGTAATGAAATCAGGGATTGGGTTCAAAAAGAAATATCTTCTAGAGTATATGATACAGACCAACTTTTCTCAGTATTCAATCTGTTCTTACACTTTTAGTCTCCTTTTCTCTTTTCTTCTACATATCTCCCCATTAAAAAAAAATGCAACTAAGTAGCCTAGTAGGTAGAGCACCAGCCCTGAAATCAGGAGGACCCAAGTTCAAATCTGACCTCAGACACTTAACACTTCCTAGTTGTGTGACCTTGGGCAAGTCACTTAACCCCAATTGCCTTAGCAAAACAAAGAAGGGCTTCTTAGCCATTCCTCACACAAAATACTCCATCTCCAGACATCATGCCACACATTTTTAGTGACTGCTCCCATTACCTGGAGTGTTTCCACTCCTTATTTCCAACTCCTGCTTCCTTCATATTTTAGCTAAAATCCTATCTTCGACAATCTTAATCACTCTTCATTCTAGTGTTTTCTCTTAATTATTTCCAATTTATCCTGTATATATTTTGTACATAGCTGATTACATGTTGTCTCCTCACTATACTGTGATCTTCTTAGGACCAGAGAGTACACCTATTGCCTTTCTTTTCATTCCCAGTGCTTAGCACAATGCCAGATATGTAGTAGATACTTAAAAATGTTTCTTGACAGGCTGACAAGACTACTAACCTGAAAACACTGGTCTTCTGAATTTAAATTCTGAATTTTAAAACACCTTCATTTTAGTCCAGATTTGTAAACTGCCCCATCTCCAAATTTACCTTGGGAGTGAAGTTGCTAAAATAAAAATGAATTTACAGTGAAAATTCATTGTCTAATTTGTGAAAAATTACTAAACATATATTATTGGAGCAAGGGAAATAGGTTTGAGGATCTTTTTCTTTGTTTCTCTATGAATTCCCTTTCTCCTTTTCCCTCCCCTGTTAACCAAAATCTCCAAATCCATAAGACATTGTGCAGTAGTAATGCCCCCAATGCTAAAATGAAGTAATGGAATGAAAAGGCCTCCACAACATTAACTATAAATGAGACTGCACCTTGGAAAGTACTTTTCTCAAGAAATAGCCTTGCACTGAATCACTAGAATTCAAGAGTAGAACCCATAAGTGGGATGGAATCCAATTATGCTCAAGTTCCAATCATTTTATCTGTGAGTCAACATGTTTGAAATCTAGAGAACAGAAAACTCAGTTCATAGCATTGGGCTTTTTAAAAGAGTATTTTTGAGAAGTAATAATGAATTCTTGATCCATGATCCATGTGTAAAGAACATTTTCCATTTGAGTATAAGTTTTTTCCCACAGAAATCTCAACCTAAAGCCCTATTGAAAACAAGAAATTATAAACAGTTCATTCCCCCCTTAAAGGAAAGCTGCAACAACTTCTTTGAAATATGGATAGAAGACCAACGCCACTGTGGTCTTCTAAGTCTAAGGAAACTTCCCCATCTTCTAGGGAGGCCTTTGAAACAGAGTGCATAAGGCAGACATAACACTACAAATTGGCATAAAGTACCTCTTTTGATTTGTTTATATTTTACTCTTCCAGAGAACAAGTACTGGCAAGTGACAAAAAAAAAAAAAAAAAAAAAAAAAAAAAAAAAAAAAAAGTTTGACAAATAATTAGAGTGACCTAAAGCAAAGGGTAAAAGGCTGAAGTTAGCATTTTGTTAATTGCAACAATTCACAGACTTTCTACAAAGCTTGCTAAATTTGGCTTTCTACATAAAAACTAACAAATTTAATTCTTATCCCTTCTCTCCTTTCCAGGCCAGGATTAGAGATGTTACTCCAAGGGACCAGAGGAGAGTCCACAGTGTCCCATTCAATTTATCCACAGTCTCTTTCACTGTTCATCTTTTTCTCTAAGACAATAAATGTTTAAAGGAAAGAGTGAAGTTATTTCATTCTTTCTAGGTAATAGAAAAATGCTACTATTTCACAGATAAAAAACAACAACACAAACAACTAGCACTTAAGAGAAAATTTCCCTCACTTAATTTTTTCAAACTCAATGGGAAAGATAATCTCAAAAGTTTAAAATTACTAAAGCAAGAGAAGTAGGTTTTGAACCTGTCTCTCTGCTTCTTGCAATCTCCCCCAATCTATTCCAAGACCTTGAAATTCCATAAAATGGGCTGGGCAGGGAACAGCCTCATAACCTCAAGGCCCCTAAACAAATGAGTTCAGTCATAGTCAAAACATCCTTTTCACTTTTAGATACCCAAACCTTTAGGCTCTGTAGCATTTTTTTTTTTTTTACAAAAATGCTTATCCATATGACTGGGCATAATACTTTGGATTCCTAAGTAATTATTCTACACATTTATTAGTTTTATTTAATGCTACCAGTGAACTTTCAACAGAGAGACACTGAAAAAGATACCCTTGCAAGATCCAACAATCACCACAGGTATATGTTGTAACAAAACACAGGATTAGGTAATCATCTCTTATATCATTCCTATCATAGCAGGTTTCTATACAAACTCTTCTTGCCCTGGAAATTGCAAAACTTACAGGAAATCTTTAACCACCTACATAGGTGAATACTGCCAGGAAAAATGAGCTGTAAACATTTTAATTTTTAAATAGTATTAACTAAGCTGTTTAGAACAGGATCCCATCTCAATTGTCTCAAAAATCACCATGATTTTATAATACTTGGGGGGAACAAAGCAGTATCTTTACCCTCTGCCTTGGATATAAAAAGAGTTTTGACTCTGCTGCAAGTCAAAGTTTTCTGTAAATTAATGCAAATTATAGGCAGCAAAAAAGTAACATGAAATCATATTTATATACGTAGTTTATCTTTAGGACATCAGAGAATACCAAGAGAGATGAAGAATGTCAATATAACAAATCTTTTCTGCTTCAAAATGTAGCATACTTTATAAAGTTTTAACTTTGTTTAAAAAACAAACTTCTGTAGGCATTTCTGAAGGAACTGGTTGATAAAAGTATCAAAATAAAACTTTTTTGGATGGATAGAAGATGGAAAATTATGTACACAAATTATGAACCTCCATACTTCAAGAAATCTGTAACCAGAAAACATATTTGTTGTATTTAAAAAAAAAAACCAAAACACCAAGATATCTAAAATTTTCATCAGTTCCACCCATTCCTATTGGTGCCAATTTTGCGTTTAGCACATATACGACTTACTATGAGCCCACCACGGCCCTGGCATATACTCAGTGAGAACGAACATAAGGATATACTGTAATATTCCTTTTTATATATCAGCAAAATAATATTAAGAGTAAATACACCCCCCTTTCAGGTACATAGAGGGAAAATTTTAAAGCAACCATTTTTAATCAGCCCACATTCTAAATATTTGCCAGCCTAGCAACATTTTTAGGGACCTTAAGTATATAGGAGCTTGTTCTTTTATGAGGTTGAGTTAGCTCATAGGGAGCCTGTCGCTATTTGAAGTTTGCCAAATACCATGGGTCTTACCCCTAGTCTGAAAAAGCAGACTATAGTAGCAGAAAGAAGAATGAACTCAAGGTTAGGACAACTTAATTTTAGTCCTACCTCTGCTTTAATCTCTATGACCTTGGCCAAATCATAATTTTAATTCTTTTCAACAAATATTCATTAAATACCCGCCACAGGATCCCTGCCCTTTCTGAGTTTACTGCCTAATGAGGAATATAGTACACATGATACATGCAAAAACAAGATAGGAAATATGCAAGTGTGGCATCAGTAGGAATGCTGAATTTGGAGACAAAGAAACTAGGCTCAAGTCTCAGTTCAGTTACTTAGTTATGTGTATGATCTTAGGCAAGCTGAGAGTCAGTAAGAAAGCTAAGAAATTTGAAGAGGGGAAGGGAATAATTAAGGAAAGTTTTCTGGAGAAAGTGGCATCTGAGTTGGCATCTTGAAAGAAGGGAGGGACTTCAATAAAGGGAGAAGAGTTAACATGCAGTCTATTCCAACAAATAAATTGAGGGTAGTTAGAAGAAAGATGAACAAAAACACAGGAGGAAAAGAGTGAGAACCACAACGTATAAAAAAGGAAAATAAGAGTCACGACTGGATCAGATTTTAATTAAACTGCAGTGGGCATTGAATGCCATGATTCAGTCTTAAGTTTTATTGGTAGGCAATGGGGAGCCATTGAAAGTGCCTAAGTAGAATGCAATCAGGGAGGTACATACAGAAGGTTACTGAGCAACAATGTAGAATAAATTTAAAAGAGGATAGACTAGATAAGGAAAAGTTAATTAGAAGTCTATTATAACAGTTTAATCAAGAAGAGATAAAAACTTAAATCAGGTAGCTATAATATGAAAAAAGAGGAGACAAATTATAAATTATATATAGAATAAATAAATTTTATAAATTATATTTTTTTATAAATTATATTATAGAAGTAGAAATGACAAAAACTTGTCAACTTATTTATTGTTCATGTAAGTAAAGAAAAGCAGAGTTAAAGATGACTCTAAAGTTATGAACCTGAGTGACTTGGAGGATAGTACTTTACCAAAGCTGAAGTTATGGGGAAGAAAAGTTTTGGGGTATATGATGCTCAGTTCAAAATTTTTGATATAATGGGCTAACCAGCTAGAGAGATTCAATAGAACTAGGGGGGAAAAGGGCTGGAACTCTGAGAAGAGGTTGTTGATGGAGGCAGATTTTGGAGTTAGATGAAGAGTGGTGGCAACTAAAATCACAAATTAAGAACTGAGACTACTAAGGAAGAAAGTATAGCAATAAAAGACAACCTAGGGCAGAAGTTTGGAGAACATCCATGTGTAATTCTTCAAATGCTAACTTCCTCATCTGACATATTAAGTAACTAGTCTAAGTGGCTTCTGAAAACACTTGCAGTTCCTGATCTATGATCCTATGAAAATGAGACAATTTTAGACTAGTTGATCCCTAAAGTTTTAACCTGCTTTAATATCAAGACATCTCAAGCAACTCAAAGAATACAAATGGATGACCAATTTAGTGATATTTTCAGTTATAAGTGTTTTTCTGCTTGTATCCATTTAGTATACCCAGAGCTTAATTTCAGAGTAAAGGTTCAACTTAATTCAACTAATTTTTTTGGAATGAGTATAGGATGCTAGAATTATTAGGACACAAGGATATGGAATAAGACAAATGCTACCAGCCCCCTTACAGCACTTACACTCTTACTCTACTTTCCACAAAGTTTTTATTAGAAAAGTTAATATTAAATTCTTATCAGAGGACAAGCTCCTTCTAGTAATAAGGAATAACTTTTTGCTTTTGAAGGGTTCCATGAGGAACATCCCCATAAGCATCAAACAAGTAGTTTATCAAAACATTATTTTCTACTATAAAGAAAGATTCCCTCCTTTTTCAACAGAAAAGGAATTTTTTTTAAAAAAAGGAATCATCACCTTTAAACAAAGGAATTCCCTCTAATTCCTAGTTAAGAAGCAACCTATCTATGATTTATTAAATAAATCCTGAGAGGTTATACGGTTTATTTATAATCACAGAACTCAACGGGAGACTCAAAGGGAGAATTTGAATCCAGTTCTTTTTAAATGCTAGACCAAGTACTGTATCTATTAAGTCATTCTGTCTCCATAAAGATGTTAAATCACAGTGCTTCCTTCCATGAGGGTGAGCAATATAAATTCTGTAGCCAAAAACCAAGCTACCATCAATAACAGGCCAACAAAAGCTTGTAATAGTTCTTTAGTACATAATGACTTTTGCAAAGTAACAAGTCTTTCCCCAGGGGGCTCGATATGATTTTTTAAAGATTAAAGGCATAAATATAATTTATGGCTTTTGGAGGCCATCTTGGGCCCAACTGTAGGATTAAACAGCAATGAATAAGTCATTTATAATTTCATATGCTACTTCTTGACTAGAATAATCCTTTTTAACTATTTAACTATTCAAAGTATTTTTCTTCCTTTTTCTCTATGGTACTCTGAGTCATACAACTTCAGTTAGATCTAAATAAGTAATATTTCCAACATAGGAAAGCATTTAAATGGCAAATGATGCAACAAGGTTTAACTATAGAAATGTATATGTGCTTTGTAAGAATTTTTTTTACAAAATTTATCTTTTCACAACAAAGAATTAATAAATTGCCAAATTATAAATTTAGAACAATACATTTTCTTTACATGGCAATTCGTTTTAAAAAATAAAACAAAAATCTAGAGCTTTGAAAGAATTGTTTCATCAAATATTCCTTTGAGATGTGTCCATTGTAGTTTAATGTCATTACATACAATTTCTCTATCATACTAGCAGTTCAGAACAGCATGACCATCTTTCTTCTAGACAAAGAAACCTTAATTCATATGTAGGCTTTCCTCATATTTCAAAAACATAACAATAATAAAAAACCAAAATTCCACTATGACAAGGGTTACTAATGTTTGTCTTCTCCTTTTCACAAATGGGGGAGGGAAGAAGAGGTTAAAAACAACTCTAAGAACAACTTCACTATTTGGTAATTTATGACTTAATGAAGTATGGCACTGCTGTTTTCTAAACACCCAGAACACATTTTAAATGAAACTTTGTTAGAAATCAATCAAATCATTCTTTTAAAAATTAGCATTATTATTACAAACCCCAAAACTTATATCACCAAAATTATAATAAATACCTGAATGATTAGCTAATCATTATTAGCTAATCATTAGCTAATAATGACTAACATTATTTATATAGTATTACAGACTTGCAAATTGTTTTACATATTCTATCTCATTTGATTGCCAGTACAGCTCTGAAAAGTATGTGCTATTATTAACTTAATTTTATAGATGACAAATTTGAGGTTCAGAGAGGTAGTCTTGCCCAAGATCAATTTAATATGCGAGTTACATTTGAACCCAGAACCTCAATTACCTTTCAATTGATATGGATATAGTCCATCCACAAAAAATAAGATGTGACAATAGTTCAATCTTATGAGAGGGCAATTAACTATCCTATTTTTGTCTTCAATAAGATTGTCAACTGTTTGGCTAGAATTTCTTTCTACCCCTAAAGAAAGACTTCTAGAATCTCTCAGTCCTTAGTCTAAAAATCTCATATATATATTCAAATTTCCTGAGATGGAAAATCATTATAATCTATGATTTATCATCATGTTAGCTATCATGTATCTATTCATTACCTCTTCCAATTCATAGCAAACATTTACTATCTACAATGAAAGCATCATACTAGGAATTAGGAGTATGTGGATAAAAATCAAACAGACCTTGCCTTCAACAAGTTTCTATAATGTTATAAGAATCAAACATACAGTGAAATAAACACAAAATAATAAAAAGTAATTTCAAAAGGGAAATAATGTCAATCATTGCTGAGAGCAGAGAGGAGAGAGAATAACTATCCAGGAATAGAATGCTGAACCTATAATCAAGGAAGAATCAAGTTCAAATCCCTTTTCAAACACTTATTATGCTGAGTAAGTCTGGGAAAGTCACTTAACCTGTCAACGTCTTCCTTTTTTTCATCTTTCAAATGGAATAATATTAAACCATAAGTCACAGGATTGTTGTGAGGATAAAATAATATAATATTTATAAATTGCTTGGCAATCCTTAAAATTCTACATAAATGCTTGCTATTAGGAAGTAGATCCACTTGAGTTATCTTCTGAAGGGAGTTAAGAAATCTACAAAGTGATGGTGAACAAGAAGCACATTTCTGACGTGGAAGATAACTTGGACAAAGCTATGGAGATAAGAAATAAAATGATAGATATCATTCCTTTTATTATATATATGCCTTCATGCACCCTGCTATAGGAACCCTGTGAGGAAAGACACAGATGTACCAAAAGGTAATTCTCTCAAGGTCAGTAAAGGACTCTAGGTTGGAAATGGAGGTTTTCCTTGCCAGGGTTAACAAGCTCCTGAGACTACATACCCTGCTCTTGGGTCTACTGACAGACCAGAGGCCATTGAGAGCAACAGAAATCAGAAGTCGGGGAAAGCCCCAACCCTAATGAGTTCCAGTTTGCCCTTAGTACTCACTTCTATGACTCAGGCAGAGCTGAGACATTAAGAGGTGTTGAGGGAAGAGTTTAGTAGTATAAACTTTATAAATTTTTTTTAAAGCCAATGCAAATGGTTTTTTGGGGGAAATTGCATGCATTTATTTGCTACATGGGAATTAAGTTCAAGGGGAAGAGGATGCTTCCTCCTTTTAGGATATATACCTTAATCTTTACAGCTGTTTGATGGCTGTTGTTAACTGTTTACAGCAATCATGGTCAGAAAGACCTGGGTAATCATGGGCAAATTACTTAACCTCAATGATCTAGGCAACTCTGAAGAGAAAATATTGTAGTGCATTCATAGAGTTGTTTATACCAAAGAAATTATAGGTCCTTTAACTTTATCCTCTCTTGGGCCATTAGACTAAACTGAATTTCTTGCTTATCCATGATGAAATTTATAATAAAAATGAGCACTTGAGTTAATTTATTTAACAAATTTATTTTATATACATATTATACTCAATTCATTTGCTCATTTTTCTGTGGTAAATAATCTGACATTTATTTTCACAGATTTCTTTTTCGATTATCTTGTGTCTATCATTCCATCAATGATGTAGCTTTCACATATTGACTTCTTTGAGTTTTAGTTGCTTTACTAATATCAGAACAGAAATAACAATACCTTTTTTTTTAATCTGCCTAGAACAGATAAACCTAAAATCACCTAAATAGATGATCGGTTGAGCTCTGCTTTAGCTCAAAGGGCTATGATTTTATATAAAAATGTAAACTTTTTCCTTTAAGAATGTACTATTTGCACTTTCCTCTGTGAAAGGTCAAGAATGTTTTATCTTTAGTTTTTTTATTGGTCAAATTTAAGAAATAGAAGAATGTATTCTTATAGAATAACTTAGAATGCATTTTGAGTCTCCTGCTATTGACATCTAATCAGAAATAGTTATACTGATCAATGGAAGACTTTAGAGATATCTTGGTAGATATTTCTTGGTACTGGAAATAACTTTACCCTTATATAACAACTATAGATTTATAGAATTAAAAGAGGGAAAAATTTAAAAAGGGATACAGTTGAGATTGAACTGCTTATACCTTGAAAACAGAAAAACTATAAATGATGGATTATTCTATTTCTTGCTCTCTCTCTTCCAAATGCTGATAAAAAGTAAAAATCATGAGATAGTGGGAAACTGCAGCTCAAAAGAGCTAATATTCCTGCATTCCTATTCCTGAGCACATGATACAGTTGTTTATGAGTCTAGAGTAAAGTCACATGTCATATCTCCTCCTCCACATGCTTACACAGGCTAACAACCAAGATAGATATGACTGAGTTGCTTAGGCAAAAGTGGATATGTTTTTTTTGTTGTTGTTGCTGTTAAGGTAGGTAATTTTTAAGAAAATTGTCCTCAGTTCCATTTGTACATCCATATTGCAATTTTAGAAAGAACTGAAACACATGGCGTTATGACAATATCAGCTTAGTCTGTGTCAATAACAAGATAAGAATATAATTCATGTAATTTATTCTTGTTTTCCTAGTCTTTTCTGAAAAAAAATTGTCAAGTGAAATTGTAAAGTGAAGGGGCTCTTTAACAGAGAAGATAATACAGTTGGCATTGTCCTTTAAAAGTCAAATGCATCACTAACATTAGCTTAGTCAGAATAAAGGCATTTTTAAAAGTACTTCCTCTTTCAAAAGTGCTGATGCATTTAATGATAAATTACAAAGACCAAAAAAAAAATTGGTCTTTGTTCTTACATTATGTTATACTAGAGGACTGGCTGGTTTAGAAAATAACTAGTCATAAAGTCTCTTCACAAATAAATATTCAGTATATGAAATGTATCTATCTGCCAAAATAACTGTTCTGTCATCTCATTTTTGTGGTATAAAAACAGGGATAAAAACCACATGCAAGGCATTAAAAATAGTCACTGATAGTTGCATTACACAAATTCAATAGATTTGGCTAGATTTTATAGCTCAGGAGCCTAAAAAAATTTATTTATCACAGCATTAAGTAGCACAACCAGTATAGTAAGTATATGTTAGAAGAATCATACTAATACATGGATGTAGTAGTCTTTAAATTTCATTTCAATTGCTGCATTATGTTGATTATTATAAACTGTTCAGCTCAATAAAATTCAGAATTATATGTTTTCTTCAAGTAATTCTGATGCCAATCTACTTATTTGCAAAAAACTGCATTGTTTGAGATCTATAATATCCATATTGTAAAAGTAAATCTCCTAAGCTTTCCTTTTCAATTACAGTTTCAAAAGTTCAGTGATAAAAGTCACATCTTTTGAATAAAATTACTCTTGTTGGACCCAAAACTTATCTAATTCCTTCAAAATATACAATATTATGATTTGGACTTCCATTCTTCTCCAACATATATGATTATGAATTCCCAATAATCCTAAAATGCAAGTAAAAACTTACTTGCCATAAGAATCAAAACTAACTCAAAACATTGGTATCAAAGAAATCAGACTCCTCTACTGATTTTTATTTTCATTCCATCTCCCCATCTCAATCTATTTTACTCCTAAGAAAAAAAAAAAAAAAAAAAAAAAAGTCAAGGGTTCTCCAAATTTTAAATGCACTATTATAATCATTCTAAAACTACCAGTTATTTTTTCTGTTATCATTCCAAGCAATCCAGAAAAATTAAATTCCTAGTGGCAATAAAAATAATAAAAGACAAATTTAATCTCAGCAGTTGGATAAGGAGACAAAGAATCTGAATTAAAAACTCCAATCCTTTACTTAAAATCTTTGCTACCTTAATTAAGGCTTAACCCCCTAATTTCTTTGGCCCTCAGGCTCCTTCTAGGTAAAATGAGGAGATTGGGCTAGAGTTCACTATCATCTGAAAATTTGAATATTTAGATAAAAACTTGATATGGATAATTTCTAAAAACACATAGGTGAAAGGCCACCAAATTTCATTATTTCAATTAGTTGGACCAAAATTATACAGAAAACTTCACTATCAGTAAAGAGGTTGAAAAATGGGACTTGGACAAAGTGTTTGCAAGAAATAAAGCTTGCCGATTGCTTCCCCTGTCTTTTATTGACTACCAGAGGTCTTTCAGCTTTATTCAACATGTGGAACTTGAGTTATTACAAAATAAATATCAAACTGTCCAGGTGAGAAAAATTTACTGACACTTAAAGGCTATGCATTTATTATTGTTAAAATAATCTTACAAAAACAAGCAATGGGGAATAACTTAGAGGTTACTGGAAGAGAAGTAAGGGAAACCTGGGTTCAGATTTTATCTCAGACACAACTCCTGGTGACCCCAAGAGGGATCACAACTGTTGACTTTGCTATGGGCCCTTTCAGCTACAATTCCATAACACCATTATATCACAGGACAACCTATGGAATGCTGCAACCTGGGTAGGTGCCCATATGTTCTGTCAACAAGGAAAACAAGAAATCCAAGATAATGTAAAGAATCATACCTTAATATTAACCTCCTTCTCCAAACTTGATATTAAATCTGAGTTGCTAACAAAGTTGGCACATTTATAGAGTAGCTAGAGGGCACAGTGGATAAAAGTTCTGGGCTTGAAGACAGGAGACCCCCATTTTAAATCTAGTCTTGGATACTTACCAGCTATGTTACTTTGGGTAAGTCACTTAACCTTTTTTGCCTCAGTTTTCTCATCTGTACAATGAGTTGAAGAAAGAAATGTCAAACCACTCCATCTCTTCACCAAGAAAACTAATTGTGATAAGTCAGATACAATAGAAAACAACTGTACAACAATAACACATATTCTGTGTGTGTGTGTGTGTGTGTGTGTGTGTACAGAGTATATATAATGCAAGCTCCCTGATCAGACTGACTTTTGTTTCAAATCTTTAGAAGGTATCACAGTTCCATCATTTAATAAATGCCTGCTTCCAATGTGGCATAAAAAAATCAGCACCATGGATCCTATGACTAGTTCATTAAAAATAAGAAAAATACATAGACAAAAGAAAATCTATGATTATACCTCTCCCAAAAAGTTGAATTTGATAGTTCTGAGAATCAGAGTATATTTATAATAACTGCTGTTAATCATCTGCTTTAATGAATCTTCTCAGATATACTGATAAGTATTTTTCCAGGTTTGGAAGTATATTCTGCCATCTGCTAGAGTTAACATATAATTTTTTCTCTTCATGTCACATAAAAAACATAGGAAAAGTATTTTATGTGTTTTTTAAAATTGTGTAATTGTTGCTTGTACCTAAACACTATTTTTTAAACCATTATAAAGTCCAAGAAACAATAAAAACACATTTAATCTCAGCTAATGCATATGTAGTCCAAGGACCTGTGTTCAAAACCCAGGATTGTTATTGATAGATACCTTTTGTGAAATTTTAATTCTTTGCCTTCTGAAAATCTTAGTTCTCTTACATGTAAAATCAAAATACTGAGCTAGATCATTACTTTTCAACATTTTGATCTCAGGAATCCTACATGTCTTCAAAATTGAGGATGCCCTCAAAAGAACTTTTTATTTTATGATTTATATCTATGGATATTTATAGTACTAGATATTAAAACTGCTAGTTTTAAAAAAATTATTAATTCATTTAACCACAATAAATCTATCAGATATTAACATAAATAACATATTTTAATGAAAAATAGCTATTTTTCAAAACAAAAATTAATACTTTTTTTTTACATCTTTTTGTAATCTCTTTAATGTCTGATTTAATTTGATTTAAGACAGCTGGACTTTCATATTTGCTTCAACATCCATTCTGTTATGATATTGTTTTGTTTGAAGTATAGGAATAGATCCAGCTTCATACAGATAAGCATTTGGAAAAAGGAAGAACATCTTAATAGACAAATAATGTCTTAGAATTATTATGAAAATAGTTTCGACCTCACAAATTCCCATGGGGCCAAGGTCCACACTTTGTGAACCTCTGTGCTACATGATTTTTAAGAGCATTAAATAATTCAGCCAGCTTTCTCCTCCTTGAATCATTTGTGTTATACAGACAAGTCTATTCAGTTACCAAAGCCCATAATTTGCATTTGTACCTCTGTCCCCTCATGCATGGGCACTCCTTTCTAAATCCTATCCATTCTTCCAACTCTTATCTCTCATGCAATCTTCCCAGATTGCTCCAAAACAGTGATCTCTTGCTCCTCTGAACACATAATGCCTGTACTGCTCATTTGGCACTTAATCATGTACTATGTTTTGTTCTATTGTTCTTTAACTGTTACACTATTTTCAACTCTGCCTCTCCAAGTAGGTTTTAGTCCTGGCCCTCGAGAATATTATCTATTATACTTCTTTGTAATGCCCCAAGGCAGAGACTGACATTCAGCAAATATTTTTGAATGAATGAAAAAAATAGTTTTCCATGAAATGTGATTTTGAAAGGTCTCATGCTTTTTGAATTGTGATTCTAGCTAAAGTAAGGCTTTTGATAGGCTCAATTATCCAAAATATCACCCAATCCATCCAAGATTTCTTTAAAAAGCTTCAGGCTATGAATAACTCAACTAAAGTGGCAGAAAGACCACACAGGTTACAGATGGCATAAGAGCAGTTTGCCAAAGAGAAAGCAAGCTTCATTATCTTTTGGAAATAAAAGAAAAATTCTACTAGCTTTGAAAGTTGAACAGCACAGGAACACTATGGTGAGGAAAGGGAAGGGAAGAGGAGGGAAAAGTAGCAGAGAAAAGAAAATGACAAAAGGAAAGACCAAGAAAAAAGAGGCAGTAGATGGGGCAGTGGGTAGAATGTAGAACCTTAAGTCAGGAAGATCTGAGCTCAAATTCAACCTCAGATGCTTACTAGCTGCATGATCCTGGACAAGTTATAATCTCTATCTGCCTTAAGTTTACTCATTTGTAAAATGGGGATAAGAAAAGCAACTATATCTCATAGGTTTGTGGTAAGAATAAGAAAATATTTGTAAAATGCTTTGAAAACTTAGAAGTGCAATATAAAGTCTAGCTATTATTATGATTAAAGCCAGTGAAGATTAGAAGTAGATGGAGATAGCAACAAACAGATCAATAAATAGTCATTCATTATGTGCCTACTATGTGCCAAACATTGTGCTATTTATCAAAAACACATAAAAATGCAAAGTCTTCCAGGAGTTTATATTCTAATGAAGAAACAGTCTCTATCTGTATAGGGATACAAAGATACAAAGTACAAAGCAACTTCTGAAGGAAGATACCAGCAACTGGGGATGGGTGGGTGATAAAGAGAGTGGGTAAGTAAGTGGCAAGGATAAATAGGTGGAAAGGGGACCAACCAGGAAAGGCTTCTGTAGGTAACCCTTGAGCTGAATTCTGAACCTTGAAGGAAGCCAGGGATTTTAAAGTTGATAAAGGGGGAGACTTTCTGGTCATGGAGGCCAGCCACTGTAAAGGCATGGCAATGGGAGAGGGCGAGATCAATGTGAAAAACAGGAAGAAAGCTGTTATGGCTTGACTTCAGAATAAGTGCGGTGAAATAAAAGCTGGAAAAATAAGAGGGAGACAGGTCATGGATGGTTTTAAATGCCTAGGGAGTTTGTATTTGATTCTGGAGTTTATAGAGATACCCTAGAATATATTGGATAAGGAAAGGAAGGTTGTGGTCCAAGTGTGCTTCAGGTAAATCACTTAATGGCAGTTGAAGAGACTAGTTCACAAACTACTGTAATAGAATAGGCAAAAGATAATGAGGAGTCTGAAGCAGGATAGTGACTGTGACCTGAAAGAAGGAGACATTTGTGAGACATGTTGGGAGGAAGAACCACACAACTTGATAACTTACTGGACATAGAGGGCAAGTAAGAGTAAATAGCTGACACTGACAACAAGGTTTTGGACCTAAGTGTCTCAAAGGACATTGGTACCTTCCAATGGAAATGGGACAGTTTATAAAAAAAAAATAGATTTTGGGGAAATAAAATATATTTTAGACAGATGACAGTGATAAGTGAAATCAGAGAAAACAGGTGACAGTAAATACAACTACTCTTCTAGATGAACACCCTACACATTCAATAGTTCCTGAGAGTATCACTGTTTCAAATTGCATGCATGTCAATCACAGGACACATCTGCAGTTATGAAGGAAGAGGAACAAAGAAGCCTACTAAATTCTACATATTAATAATTCTGGAAGACATCAATGTATGACAGACCAGCTAGTGTAATAATTTTCAAAGTGAGACCTAGAATCTCTAAGAAATTAAATTGTGCTCATTGTGTCCTCAGGGAGGGAGAGGAAGGGAATAAGCATTTAAATGGCACTTACTGTTTGCTAGGCACCATGCCAAGAACTTTATTAAAAATATCTTATCTGATCATCATAACAACTCTGGAAGGTAGATGCTACTATTATCTCCATTTTACAGTTGAGAAAACTGGGGGAGAGGTAAAGTGACTTGCCCAGGATAATAGATAGTAATAGATGTCATTTATGTAGTGCTTATTGTATACCAAACACAATGCCAAGTATTTTACAATTAACTCATTTGATCCTCACAACTCCACAACATAGGTTATTATTAGCCTCATTTTACAGATAAAGAAGCTGAGGCAAACAGCACTTAAGTGACTGCCTAGGATCATATAGCTATTAAGTGTCTAAGACAAGACTGAATTGAATGAGATCTTCCTGACTCCAAGTCCAGAGCTCTATCCATTGTACCATCTAGTTGCCTCTACTAAGGCAATACGATATTTAAATACACTTTATAAAGACTAGAGAAAGCATGATAATATCAATAACCCTCCCATGGTTGTTATGAAGATCAAATGAGATACTATTTGTAAAATATTAGACCTGTGGCAAGCACATAGTAGGAGGTATATAAATGCCAGTTATTATTAATTACAATTATTAAATAAAAACTATATTAGTGCCACAGATTATAAGACCCAAGTGCTGGAAGGGACCTCAAAAACCATTTAATCCATCCTCTTCATTTTAAAGATAAACCAACACCAGGGAGGCACTGGCAAATACAAGGGTCATACTTTGGTTTTCTAGGAAATCCACTTATGTTTCTATAGGGCAAGCTGTGGAACACTCCATTCTCTTAATTAGCAGGAAGCTAATATAATGAGCAATGGGGTAGGAATACACATCAGAGGTTTTTCTAAAAATGCAGATTTACTTTTATCATAAACTTAAATGGCTTTATACAATTCTGTATTTACAGATTCACATTAAAGAAAATTTTTTTTGTCCATCTAGCCTCCCCACCTTGCTCCCTTTCCCTTCCTGTGAACCTTGCTAGATTCATGTTATTTAGAGACCTTGTGAAGTTCTATAAATAGAAATATTTTCAAAATCATACTTTGGTGTAGTTGCCTCTGAAGGCAGGAAGATGGCCTAAATAATCTCTTAAGGTCTCTACCAGGCAATGGTGTTATGACTGATTCTTATCTCCATCACTCTTACCTAAGAATAATACCCATGTAGAGAAAACAGAGTTCTTATACAACATTCTGCCTTCAAGATAGAATCTTTCTGAATTCAAGGGATCATAGTAATATAACATTTGTTCTGACACATCTTAGGTAGTTAGCCACAAGACTCCGATCTTTTCCAATGTTATTAAATATAAACAATTTCATCAATGCAATCTCTAACAAGAGAC
Organism: Sarcophilus harrisii; assembly: GCF_902635505.1. Taxonomy (NCBI): domain Eukaryota; kingdom Metazoa; phylum Chordata; class Mammalia; order Dasyuromorphia; family Dasyuridae; genus Sarcophilus; species Sarcophilus harrisii. Next base: position 533,241,420 of record NC_045427.1, on the reverse strand, counting down.
TAGGTTTTCTTTGGATACATTTGTTTCTTCTCAGGATATTGATATAATTGGTGGGTATACATTCAGCATGAGAAGATCTTCAATGCTACAAAGTAATGATTTTCTGTAAACAAAAAAGTCCTTTCCCTAAAACCTTCACCCACCTCATATACTATCTTCGTTCTTAAGACTGTGTACAATTTATAGGATTTCTTAAGTACTTGTCCTCCTACAGGTACAAACTATATGTACACAATCACACACTACTTCCTCTCCCTCAAGTCAAGTTTTTACCAAAGCTTCACAAATTCCATGGAGCAGTAGTTTACTTGCAGTTATGAAACTATTTCAGAAGGGAAACTTTCTACATTTTGGGGGTGTTTATCAGTAAGAGATTTATGAAAACAGTTCATAACTAGAATGAAACTCAGAAAGGCTATATAAAGAGATGAATGGGAGCAAATTGTGCTTGCCCTATGATTTTTTTCACACTTAGTCCAACTTTCATTTTAGAGAGGAAAACACTAAGAGAAGAAGACTGAGGAAACTTTACAGAAGAGGAAAGTGCCATAATTCTAATCCATTTATTACCATCTACTTAAGCTTTTTCTCTATCTCACACAAAACTAACCTCCCACACAATTCAGTGAGTCTGTTCATTTTAGAAATTTTTAATTATGTTACTCATATAAAAATATAAAAGTTCATTTACTACTTGCTACATATCTCCTTATTCTCATTATACATTTGTTAAATATGACTTTGTTGATCTCTATGGCACATAGTAACTACTTCTCAGAAAAAAAAAATTTGTCTATGGGTCTAAATATTTTGAATTTTCTATTTTCACTCATAGTATGCTTCATCAGGTTAATTTCTGGTATCTCAGAAGTCAATTTAAACAAGTAAAGAGAGAGATATTCAGTTTGAAGGAAAAATAATTTAGTATTCAAAAGGGCCTGTTGAAAAAAAAGTTTCAAAAATCCAATAAAAACATGAAAGCACTTATTTAACTTGAAAATATATTTGATTTATCTTAAAACATGTGTGGTTCTGTTTTTAGTGTTGTGGCTGTTTGAACAATCTTGGATAGTAAAACTAGACTGGTCAGTTTCAATTTTATTTACATTCTGCCTTTCTTCATTCCTTCTAATCTAACATCAGTCTATGATGTATTGGGATCAGAGTTCTCTTGGGAAACATTTCAATAAAAAAAACATTTTCATGAAAACATTTCCATTTATATGTAATTTTTCTTCCCAATAGAAAATATTATCAACTTAACCCCCCCTTTTTAAAATAAATTGCGTGCTTTAGAAATACACCAAGTATACAAAGATGATCTCAGCCATTTAATGTAGTTATAAATGCAGGAAAAACACTGTACTCTAGGGACACATATTTAGCCTTTTTTTGGACTCTTTAATAAATGTTTGGCAATGCTTTGCCTGGGATTTCCATTCTCCATCAAATAATATGCAGCCTATATTACCTGGAAATAAAAGTAAATACTGTTTTTAGCATCAGAAACTCTTTACAAACTTTACATTGTTTGTCAGGGGTTTGAAATTTCTTCTTACCCAGCCAGAATTGTCCTCCTATTTTGGATAGGATGGGAGGCATATGAGCATTTGCTTTTGGAATGTGAATGTAAGTAGTTATATTTGCATGTTGAAGAAGTATTGGTAAAGTCTTATTTTAGTTCCACTCCAAACCCTGCCCATTTAAGATCTGTTCCTGAGCTATTAAACACTTTTATGAATAACTTTGATAAGCCTACTCATGTTTCTTCTTCAGATTCACATAAGATAAAAAGTTAAGAGGTTATATATGTTGAATGATAGAATCAAGATTCAAAAATATATTTATACTTTGTAAAAGCAGACAATCTTATTTTCACTTTGAAACTTTGATGTCTGCTTTGATGGATCCTTGATCTCATTCATTTGTGTATTTCTTACATTGGTGTAAATCTCAAATTATCCATTATATGATTCATTTTATGTAATTTTTCTTTATATAATTCAATAAATTTTCCATAGAGTAACTATGAATCACACTGAAGGGCTTCATCTGGCTTTTTATATTAGCCCGTGAATATCAGTATAGTACTTGGGAGTGATCATTTTTTAATCCTCCACTTTGCTATGTGATTAGCTCATCTATTTTTCTGATTATAAAAACTCTTTTTTAGAAAATTTTATTTTATTTTTAATTTAAGGGATAAAACAAATATTTCTAAAACAATATAATCATGCATGTTCTTGGTGTTGTCTTTTAAGCTAGTTCTTTTAGCTAAACCATCAACAGTAATTAATAACAGTTATTAAGCCCTTTAAGGAAAGGGAAAATAGCATGTGCCTAATATAAATATACATAGAATAAATAAATGCACAATAAGTAGAAGGCAGCTGAAAGGAAGAGAGGGAAGGTGCTTAAACTGTTTCTTGAGAGATTTTGAGGAAGATATAAGGAAAGAACTTTAGTGTTATAATAATCCACCATGAATATGTCCATAGCCTTCTGAGTCACCTGTTGCCTCTAGCTCAAGACCATCTCCAATAATCTTGATTTATATCTTGCCACCAGATGGAGAAATTGAGTCTCGAGACTTTGCACAGTCCTTGCTTACTTGAATCCATTTCATTTGCATGTCATAGCATCATTGATATCATGGTCTTTATTGAGAAGGAAGGACAAACAACAACTAACAGCCTCTAGACTAGAGTTATTTAACCAATTTGTGTTGTTGACCCCTCTAACCATCTGCCAAAACCTATAGACCCTTTTCAGAAAAGTGTTTTGTTGCCTAGGTACGTAACTGAAAGAAATGCTGAATTTTAATTCAAAATTAGTTTAAGTAAAGATCTATTTTTTCCCCATCCAAGTCTCTTCTCCTGAAAACTATCTATGGATCATATCCAAGACTAAGAATCCCTGTTTTAGATCATGCCTCTACAACCACAGATTGATTGAGGCATAAAGAACATACCACTATCTGAATACACACACACACACAGAGGGAGAGAAATAATCTTGAAAACTGTCCAAAGAAAAATCTTCCTTGCATATATTAAGACTATATAAAATTTCATTACAGTTATAATACAGGTAACTTGGTTCAGTGATCCTTTATTATTTGGACTATAAATCAAGAGACAAAATTATTCAATTTTGCTATTTGCAAAATCCAGATTCAAAAGGAATTCCTTTATTTTTGATAAGGTTGTACAGATTCTTTTTTTTTTTTTTTTGCTTGTGATATAAAGCTGATTTCACCAAGTCTTTAAATCTTTTCAATAAGGTAAATGGTGAATCAAAACAATGGCCTAAAAATCCACACAGGAAAAACAAAATAAAAAAGTGAGCTAATAATATATATTACCCAGAAATGAATGGTAGGGAAAAGATCAGGCTACATTATATTTTAAGGGGAAAAAAACAAGCAAAAAACCAAAACAAAACAAAACTGTGTAATGCTTTCAATGAGCATACTTTACTGCTTACCACAAAAATCCATCATTTAAATTATAACATTCTTTACATAATTCTAAATAATTGCAAATTATGCTTTACTATTATCTCAAAAGAATCAAACTTTGTAAGTAACCCAAGAATTACATTTATTCAGCACTTCACAAAGTACATGTCACATAGTAGGTATTCAATAAATTTTATTGTCTCACAGATTTATCCCTATTTCCTCATTAAATTTTAAAGTCCTGAACCATGTTCAAAAAGCAAAGTACACTAGGACTGGGTTGGGGGACATTTGGCTTCAGAGCACAGCAGTTCATGTGGAAGAAATATGCTCAGTTTAAAAGAACTACAAACTCATTGATGAAACAGTGTGTCTAGAAGTGGTTGGTGAAAATTCATAGAGAACTTGAAGCCATCTAATATGAAGATTGTCTGAAAGAAATGGAAAAATTAACATGGAGAAGAGAAGATACTAACAGGATAGGACTGAAGGGTTTATTTATGGAAAACAGGCTGAACTTATTCTATGCTTATAGAAATATAAAAGAAATAAATTTCATGTTAGGAAAAAACTTTAGCCATTAAAATTGCCCCACAATGAACTAGGTTCCTTTGGGTCCAAGAGATAAAATCCATCCATATTTACAAAATCCAAAGACTTTAACCTTTTCTGTCTTTTAAGCTGGACTATTTCATTTCTCCTCAGGTAGCCTGAGAGTCTCATCCTCCCAGTCCTGCTATACTTGAATTGAATTAATGCTGACCAGTAGGGCTGATTCTATTCACAACTTCAGAGCTTAAAAGATCAACCAGTCTCATTCTCCCCTGATAACATGGATTATGACCATCATACTCTACACCAATTGATTTTGCAATAAAAATTAATACTGATAACAAAACAGCATTGCTTTATTTTTGTCTGATATATTACGTTCCAGAGCTAAAAGAGAAAAGCTACTGTTTCTTTTAAAAGAAGACAAATTTAAACAATTCATTTAGCTTTTACCCACTTTTCTCCCCAGCATACTATGGTACTATAACAAACTTTGGCCAAACTCTTGTGCCTTGGCACTGTTAAGCCTGGCTTCTCTACAGACAGATAGGGTAACCTAAAAAAACAAAAAGAAGAGATGCAGGGGAAAAAAACAAAGTCAAAGGCTCAGGATGTTGCAATAAATAAATAGTAAGTAAGAAATATGAGCAATGGACAATATGTGAAGTAATATGAATGGGGAAGAATAAGTACTTAAATCATTGACTTAGAGGATCCTTAAATATTCTTTAAGGCTAAAGTATCAAATTGAAAACCAGAAAATTTCCCAGTGCAGCCAAAACCAGATTAAAATGTAATAGGAAAATACTTAGCAAAATAAATAAAATGAAATTTATCCCAGCTTCTTAAACTGTGGATTTGTGACTCCAAATGGGGTTTCATAACTGAATATGGGGGGTCACAGAATTATGATTTATTATCAGTAAATGTTTGATTTCTATACCTAGGGCCATGTAAAAATTTTTTTTGAGGTCATAAAAGGAAAAAGTTTAAAAAGTCATGTAATACAGCACAGATAATGTTAATTTGTGGTTTTCTAAATCAATATAAAAATACAAATAAGGCAGTATGTACTAGGAAAAAAAAAGAGGATGGCAGAATTATATTTTGATTCCTGTCAATACTGTAACTAGCTATATGACTTCGAACCAATCATTTACCCTCTTCTTATCGGCACAATGAGAGAGTTAAATTATATCAACCCTGTGGTCCTTTTCCAGCATTGTGGTTCTAATACTGAATAATATAACATCTAAAAGGTATATACTTTTATATACTTTTCTATCTTTATTTTCTCTTGTGTTATTCTTAGTAGAAGTTGAGGTCACTGATTTCTACTTTTTCCATTTAACTAAACAAAGTTGTCATCTAAGCTGAACTAGTCATAGAAGCTTATAGTTTAAATGATATTCTATGTTTTATCAAAACATTTCATGTATATCTCATTGAATAAGATAGCAAAATTCATGTGTTTATTATAGTGATTATACTGGCTTTATTTAATGATAATAGTTAAATAATTGACCAGTATCAATATGTTTGTAACCCTGGACAAATCACATCATCTTAGACTGAGGTCTTTTCATCTGTAAAAGAAGGAAGTTGAGCTAAATGATTAGTAAATTCTCTTCCATTTGGAAAATTCGGTGATTGGGTTTTTTTTTTTAAAACTAGATTACAGACAATAGCAGTCTTCTGACAAAAAGGAAGTAAAAGTTTAACAATTTGTTGCTGTTGTTCAGTTGTTTCAGTCATGTCCAAGTCTTCATGATCCCTCAGGGTTTTCTTTTCTTTCCCCCCTACTTAGAACAAATTTTATAAAAGGGGAGGAGGGATGAAGAGAAATACAATGTTATAACATCTAATTTTAGCCATATTTATTCAGGATAAAGTTTGATTCTCTCTATACATTACTTCTCAAATTTTAAAACATTACATGTCATATTTGTATAATATTACTTATATAGAATCACAGATGGGTCTAATTTTTATTTTACTTCAAGATATTTTATAGTAGCTGAAGAGATCTAGCAAATCAAGTGTTTATATGCAAATCTACTGTTTCTTAATAAGGGCTGGAATGGATCCCTTCCAAGTCATGACCTCCACATAAAATTTTGCTAAATATCTGTTTATCAATCAGAATACTTTCTATTAGCCATGAAGTAAATGATGACTATCCTTGCTTGTTATTGAGTAAGATCTAGGAAACTCTAAGAGCCTTAAACTACACTAACCATACAGAAAACATTTACATTAGCTTTTTCATTGTTTAAAAAAATTCTATTTGTCTAATCATTTGCAAAATAAAGGTATTTCTAAAAAATTATGTGTGTGATTATGTGTGTTTGAGAGTGTGTGTGTGTGTGTGTGTGTGTGTGTGTGTGTGTCTAAAAGAAAGACAAAAAGATTGGGATTTGGCGTTGGAGGGAAAAAAAAGGTAATTGTAAACTAAATGCCACATGCTTTACTGTGCCATTTTGGCTTTGCTTCCTGCTTGGAGTCTGTGTAACAGAGAAGACTCTGACACTAGATCGTTCCATTCTACGTAAAATCCACTCCACATCTTCCATGCCACTCTGTCGCAAATAATTCATGTCCACTACTCTATCACATTGAATACAACCACATTGTACTGCTGGAAATAGGAAACCTGATTCAGATCACAGCAAAAGGTAGAAAAACATTTTTAACACCCTCGCCACCCCTTCCCCTTCCCCTCCAACAATGCTGCCCAAAACAAACAAACTCAAACCTTCAATTCCTTTAGAGGAAACAAATCTCCAAAGATGGGGAAAAAATTAAGCCAGTATTTTGCGTGGTAAAAATAAGTCTTTAAGCTCTCCTATAAAAACTATATCTGTTTTTGATGCTTTATTCCTACCCGAAATGATTCCTTGATATTTAAGTATCCTATATAATCTGAAGAGGAAAAATGATAGTAGATCGAATAGTGGCATATAATGGGGCATATTTATAAAACTAGGATTCCCCTCATGAAGACCTATACAGAAAAACAACTTCCCTTCCTGCTTCCCTTACACCACCTGCTAGAAAAAAAAAAAAAATCAGGCTCATAATATGGAGTAAGTGAGGGAATAGGAGAGGAATGTCATTTTGTAAACAGCAGGCTGTAATGGCCTCTCCGTGGGTGAGGGGAGAATCATGGGGGAGGGGGCTAGAGGGTGGATCTGCAGCTGTATCAGAAGTAGGCTTCAAAACAAATAGAGGAGTTTCCCCAATTCTCTCTTTTCAGCTCATGGCTGATGCCATCAGAAGACATTATTGGGTTAGGTTACTGTTTTCCAGTTTCATTAAGATGTACCCAATTCTAGTTGAGAGAAGAGGATGACTTCCCTTCAGCTGCATCGATTTCGTCCCTCATACTACTACTGCATCTTTGTGGGATGCCCGTTTGACTGACAAGCTCCTTTAGCCAGTCACTCATCGAGTACCAACATAAAGGTGGAATTTCCCAACAAGCCAATTGGACAGAGAAATGGGAGGTCCCACATGATTGGCATGTTATTCCGAGTAGAAAGTAGTAAACAACCTCTGTCCACTAAACGCAGAGGTAAAAGGATGCGACATCCCTTTCCCTTGCTCATAGTGGGGAGGGGCGTGGCGGCGATGGGGACAGGGGGTGTGTGGGGGGAGACAATAACATAATAGGCACACTCACTCACGCTTTCTGTCTCTATCACTATCTCTCCTCCCCCCACCCCGTCTATCTCTCCTACGTTGTCTCCTCCCTACCTCGCGTATTTCTCTCTCTCTCTCTCTTTCCTCTTCTCTCTTTCTTCCTCCCTCTCTCTCTCTCTCTCTCTCTCTCTCTCTCTCCAGGAAAAAAGAGGGAAGGTTCAAAATGCTGCAGACCTCTGTGGGTGTGATTTAGCATCAAGAACTTTGAGCAATAACTGTCAGCATTGTAACTGAAAAATTGCATATGCTCTTTAAAATGCTGCTGGGGGTTTGCGTTTGTTTCTTTGATGTTTGCCTAATCTTGTTCTTATTTTTGTTTAAGAAAAAGAAAACCAGCTTTTTTGCGGGGGGTGGGGGGAGTTGCAGAAAAGGTTGGGAAGAATATACTCCATTTGTTTTAGCTCCCTTTAAAAAATGCATTTTTGTTCATTGTTTTGTATTTTTTTTTTAAACCTGCTTTAACATCACGATGAGTCAAATACTCTCATAGACCTTCTCACCTCTGATTTCTGGAACTGTGATCTCATTGCAAGGTCATTTAGCTCAAAAGCATATATAAAAACAAGTTAAATGCTTCATCAACCTGGGGTGAAGCAATTTTTCTAATCTCAGTAGGCAAGAAATACATCCAACTTGCAATTGACTTGCAGTGTGCAGATTATTCAAGGGAATGAATTAAATAATAATTCTTCATCAATTTTGTTTCTGATCATGGATCTATTATTGCTTTTGACCTCCCCACTGTTATAGCATCTTATCACTATGTTTATCTAGTTAAGAAGAAAACATGCTGCTTTGAGCTTTAAGGGAACCCTAACCAGGTTGGAACTGTTCATTTGGCTGCCTTCTGGAGGATAAATTATTGCTTAAGATGTTTACACAATGTAGCTTCATGAGCCTGAAAGCCTGCTTTCAAAAGAGGCCCTGTCCCTGACTAAGGGGTAGGCAAGCAAAAACTGTACTAGAAGAGACCAGGCACACAGTTTATTCAAACAACATCTAAAACTTCATCATTCCCACTTTAACTCAGGTGGCTATTTGGGGCAACTTTTCAGTAGCATGTTTATTTCATAATGGCTGATATTTGTATTTAGTGCTTAATGACTAAAAAGCCATTTATAGACATGGTTTCATTAAATAATTGCAGCAATCCTAGGAAGGATTTAGTCAAGTTATTTTTTTTAAATGCCATTTTACAGATCAAAGAGAATCAGAGAGGTAAATAGAATTTCCCAGGGTCACAAAAGCTAAATGGCAGAGCCAAAATTCCAATTCAAGTTTTTGTTTTGTTTTGTTTTTACACTGAGTTCATTGTTTTTCTATGTATCTATAAATTGTTCAATATTATTAAATACCTATTATCTGGTGTGATAAAAAATGTTTACTGTTAAAGAATTTTGAACATATCTTTATAAATTTGAAAATATTTTAATTATGATGAGTACTCCAGGCTAGACTAAAGGGCAGATCTTAGAAGAAAAACAGTAGGAATATTTTTTTTAATTCTGAGAAGCCAAGAAGTATAGGAAAATAAAAATTTTTACTATGATGCCACTCCCTTCAGAATCTTGAACTATAGCCAAACATTCATTACTAAGCAACTAACAGGGATTTATTAAGCAAACAGCTAAATGTTACTTGTTAATCAAGTAGAGTATCTACATATGAAACGATTTAAATTCATAACAAATTTTGACCTATGAAAATAAATTAACTAAAATCTCAACAAAATAACCACTCCTAAATGACAAATCTAATCTTGGAAAGAACATCATAAATCCTATACATAATACCATTATATATTTTGATAAAATATATATGCATATACACACATATGTGTACATAGTGCACATATATATATTTCTATCCTATGAGAAAAAGACAGAAATACACACACAGAGTCAAAGACAGACAGAATATGATTATCTCCCAAGACCACCCTCATAGTTGGAGTCAGGATTTGTGATTTTAACACTGTTTGAGAATTCCATAACTCCATGTATGGAAGCTCTTCCTCTGATGAACATTAGCAATTATTTTGCAAATGACAGTTCTGAAAACTTGCCTTGGTCACTGAGTAGTTAAATGCTTTGCAGCTGGGTACCTAACCTAATAACCCAACTGTTTCTTTGGGAGCTCTATAGGAAAGCTTCTAGGAGATGTTAAAATATTAAGTTTTGAATGGACACAACTCAAAAATCTTAAAGACTATTTTGTTCTTTCAATGAAAGAACATGAAATACTCTCTCCTCTATCCCACCCGCTTTCAAAGAACTGTCTCTTATCTTAGTATGCAATTAGGATATAAGTATATTTGACTAAAAACAGAATATCACTTTATGTAGCAGCAGCAATCTCATTTCTCAAATACAACAGCTGTCACAAGGCACAATTTTTTTTTCCCTTTCTCTTGAAAAAGATGGAATCCCTAAAACAGTTTTTATAAAAGATAATGTAGAAAAGCAGGTTTAAAATAGAAAACTGGTTAAAAAATGAGAAAAAAAATTGAAACTTTAAATAGTGTTTCCACAGAGCTTATGTGGGATTATAAAGAATAAATTTATGATTTTGCTTGAAGTAAACATTACAGAAAATTTCAATAGTTAAAGGAGAGCAACTCATAGAAATGTTTACTTTTCTTTCAAAAACTGTAACTGACACAAGGTTACATTTTGTTTTGCCAACAAATTCATTGTCTGGGAAAAACTAATTGGTTTGAATGTGTCTTTACGATACATTAAATCATTTTAAAGTTGAACATGTCAGAAGTCTTCTAGGGATTTAAAAAAGTACCCCCAAATAATCTATATTTACAATTCCTATTCTTGGTCATGTTGCTAACCATTGTTGTATGAGAGAAATTTCATTTATATAACTAACTATCCATACTTTGACTCAAACATCATCTTAAACCACACCCCAAATATATTTTAGTGTACCATTTAACATGGGCTTTAACACTATCTAGTGATGTTAATTAAATTCAATTCATCTCTCTAGATCTTAGTTTCCTTATATGTTAAATATGGGAGTTTAATTTTATTTATCTTGAAATGTCATTTCTTAATCTTAAAATCTGTGAGATGTGAAACTATCAGGAATGAAACAGTTTGTTTTCTGGACAGATTGCTTTCCCCCAAAAAACTTCTAACTTTCAAAAAGTATTTATTAAAGAATTACTCTGGGCCAAGATGGCAGAGAAAAGGCAATAAACTCACCTGAACTCTACTCCAAATCCCTCTGAATACCTTTAAATGTCATAAAACAATTCCTGGAGCAGCAGAACACACAAAAAGAAGAGGATGAAATAATTTTTGAGTCAAAGACAATTTAGAAGGTCAGCAGGAAAAGATCTGTGGAGCCTGAGTGAGAGTGGAACATAGTCCAAGCCATCACAGGCTCAGCCCGAGCAGGCTTCAGGAGTCACTGAATCAGCAGCAGCAGTGGCAGCTACTTCCAGAGCTCTCAGCGTACAAATGGTAAAGGGGTTTTAGAAACTGATTAGGAGATTTCAGGGATCTGTTTGCTAGCATTGAGGCAAAATTCTGTTGCTTTCTCCACACTCATATCTGGGTTGCAATCCTAGGTGAAAGTCCCAAGGGGAGGAAAAACATTAGCTCATCAAAGCTTGGGACCACAGTGGAACAGGAATCCTTGTTACAATTTCAGAGTAGAGTAGCTGTGGTTGCTCATAGACTAAAGCTCAGGACAGAAAAGTAGTAAACATACCTCTCCTTAGATCACACTGTCTTGAATAAATGGAGAATATACAGGTCCATAGAATTCTCTCTGAAAACAGCTGCACAAATTTCCTGAAACTTAGAACAATGCATCCTCCACTCTGGAAGCAGAGACCTACTTTAACAATAGTTAAAAGTCAAGAAATAATTTATGAAAATGAGCAAACAGAAAATTTTCTGACCATAGAAAAGTACCATGGTGATAAGGAAGATCAAAACATACTCAGGAAAAGATAACAAAATCAAAACTTTTACATCCAAAGCCTCCAATAAAAATATGAATTGGTCTCAGACCATGAAAGCACTCAAAAAGGATTTTGAAAATTAAATAAGAGACACAGAGGAAAAATTGGGAAGAGAAATCAGACCAATGCAAGAAAATCATGAAAAAGAAGTCAACAGCTTGGTAAAAGAGACAAAAAAAAAAAAAACCCTTTTCTCTGCCATCTTGGCCCAGAGTAATTCTTTAATCACACTTAAAAAACACTTAAATTAGGCCAATTGGTAAAAGAAGTACAGAAAGCCAATGAGGAGAAGAATGATTTAAAAAGCAGAACTGGCCAAATGGAAAGAAGCCCAAAAATTCACAGAAAATAAGAATTTCTTTAAAAGTAGAACTGACCAAATGAAAAAGAAGTACAAAAGCTCATTGAAGAAAATAATTCCTCACAAATTACAAAGCTAGTACAATTAAGCAAAAGCTAGTGTGCCTTTTTAAAAAACCAAGAAACAATTAAACAAGACCAAAAGAATGAAAAAATAGAAGAAAATGCAAAATATTTTTACTGGAAAAACAATTGTCCTGGAAAATAGATTCAGGAGAGAAAATTTAAAAATTATCAGTTTACATAAAAGCAATGACCAAAAAAAGAATCTAGTCATCATCTTTCAAGAAATTAAAAAAAAGTGCCTTAATATTTTAGAAGCAGAAGGTAAAATAGAAATTGAAGAATCCACTAATCACTTCCTGAAAGATTTCCCCAAATGAAAACTCTCAAGAATGTTATAGCTGAATTCCAGGACTCCCAGATCAAGAAGAAAATATTCCAAGCAGTCAGAAGATTTAGCATTAAAGGATCAGAGGACTCAGAATATGTTATTCCAAAAGGGAAAGAAGGTAGGATTACAACCAAGACCTACCTAGCAAAACTGAGTATAATATTTTAGGAAGAAAAATAGAGATTCAATAAAATAAAAGACTTTGAAGCATTACTGATGAATACTGGGTGATACAGTGGATGGAGTGCTGGCCTGGATATGGGGGGCAGTAACTTGGGTTCAGACTAAGCCTTACTGGCTGTGTGACTCTGGACAGATCACTTGGCTCTCTCTGCTTCAATTTCCTCATCTATGAGCTCAAGTCTTCCTGGATCTAAGCCTAGTGCTCTGTCCACTGTATCATCTAGCTGGTCCAAATTAATATGTAAATGGAAGCTATATTATTATGGTTTTTATAGTTATCATGTTACAAGTACTCATTTAAAAAATTAAGTCTTTGCTTGATGTTTATGGAAGGGGCTGGGGGGAGAAAAAGAGAAAAAATTTGTAACACAAGGTTTTTCAAAGGTGAATGCTGAAATCTATCTTTACATGTAATTAGAAAAATAAAGAGCTATTAAAATATACAAAATAAAAGAAAGAAAATGGCATATGTTAACATTAAAAAGACTTATATTTCAAAAATATTAAATCTATTCTTTTTAAAAAATCCACTCAGAGATTTGACTTAATTTTACAACAGGAAACGATAAGCCTAGAAGTTGACTCTCTAGGCTATTTAAAAAGCATTCTCATTAAAAAAAAAAAAAAAAAAAAAAAAAAAAAAAGAATTACTCTATGCAAGTATGATTTTTTTAAAAAAATAAAAATGCTTTGAAATAACAAAGACAAAAAATTTAAAAAAAACAGTCTGCCTTCAAGGAGCTTAGATTCTTCTAATCTAATACAGCATGCAAAAAATCAATCAATAGCTACAAAGTATATAGGTTGTTGGAAAAAATAGCGGGAAGGAAAAATATAAAAGATTATATCAGAAATACTATTTGAATTAGATCTTGAAGAAATCTAGATTTCCATAGGAAGAGAGTAGGGCCAAGAGAATTCCTGGCATGGAGAGAAGTCTGTGAAAACACACAAAAGTAGCTGTTATGACCAGGGATGAACAAGTAAATTATTTTATCTGAGAATTATTGTCTAGACATCAGATTATGAAAGACTCAAATGTCGGAGAAGAATATATGTTCTTTATATATGTATATATATATATATATATATAATTCTTTATGTATATGAATATATAATATATAAAATGTTTTCTTTATACATATAAAATAAAATATGTATTTTATCCTAGAGACAAAAAAAAAAACAACTTTATCTTGTTGAGCAACACAATGACATAGATCTACACTAAAGAAAGATTATTTTGGCAGCCAAGTGGAATAGATATTGCAGAGAATTGAGACTAAAAGCAAGGAAACCAATTTGGAGGTTATTACCATAATTCAGGTGAGATGGAAGAGAAGTGAAAAGATGAGCAAAGATGTGTAGAAATAGTAATTAACAAAACCTGACAAATGTAATGAAGGAAGAACTAAAGATGACTCTAAGTTGTGAACCTAAGTAACTAGAAGGATAGTGGTCACTTGAACAGAAACAGAAAACTTGAGCAGAGTGGTAAATTTAAGGGAGAAGACACTGATTTCTGTTTTGGATATGTTGAGTCTGAGACGACTGATGTATCAAGGCAGAGATATCCAGTAGCACTTGGTAATGCTTGATGTTCAGGAAGAGCGAAAAACTTGATAAACAGATATGCCATTTAAACAGACATGATAGTTCACTAGGAAGTGGAAAATATCAAGGAAGAATAGGTCCAGAGAGAAGATAAAAAAAATCAATTGTGGGCTACACTATCACATAAGGAGTAGGAAAAGGATGATGATCCCACAAAGAGACAGAAGAGGAATACTTAAAACAGGTAAGAAGATAGCCACTAGGACTATAAGTAGTAGTCCATAATGTCAAAGGCAGTAAAGAAGTCAAGAATGAGAGCTGAGAAAAGGCTGATGGATTTAGCAAACTGTTGGTAACCTGGGAGCCCTGGCAATTGTGCAACTGAGTAGGATGTCAGATTACAAGGGGATGAGAAAGAGTGGAAGGTGAAGAAACCAAAGCAATAAATTTAGACATTTTTCAAGGAACTTGCCTATGAATGGGGAAAAAAATTATAAGATGATTTAGGAAATCATCAGGAAATGGTCAATGAAGACTTAAGGACAGGGGGGATGTGAATATGTTTGTAGGAAGTCAGGCTCCAAGAAAAGAGGGATGGGGCAAACGAGATCAAAGAGATAGGAAAGGAATTGACTCTGCGAAGTAAAAAGGATCCTTCTGTATCTGAGACTAAAAGAGGAAATGGAATGACATAAAAGGATTTTGAAATATAGAAATGAGAAAAAAAGAGGGAGTTTGCATTGAATGGCCTCTACTGTCTGGCTAATACAAGAGATAGCTCCTTTCCCAAGGATGAAGTGCTATTGACAGAAAAAAAAAAGGTTTGGAACAGGCTACCGTGGGGTCTAAATGATAGTCAATCAAGACAAGGATAAAATGATTGCCAGGCAAACGTGAGAACCCAGTCGCAATTAGATAAAACAAATTTTAAATGAACGTAAATGCACAGTTCTGTGGTTGAGCAACTTTCTCCAACAGAATTTAATAGCATGAGAATGGGAGTTGTAGAAAAAGATGTCAGAGTTAACCCAAGATGAACATTTTGCAAAACAAGGACAAGAAGACAAGGAATTTGAGTTTGAGATGTATGTAGGTTAACCAAAAGGTTGAGATTCTGAAGGAAAAAAAGTGAAGATCAGGCTGAGTAGAAGGGGAGAAGGGAATGGAGGTTGTGAGGAACATGAGAGAAGGGTTTAAGAGAAGTGAAATAGAAGAACTGTTTAGGATAGAACCTTGTTCAGAGGGAATATCAGCAGACAGGATCACAGAAATCAGACATTCAAAAATATTGATGTGTTCAAGCATATTACCATCCCTATATAAGCTGAGTAATAAAAATGGAGATCAAAAGAGTCAAGAAGCTGATGATCTATATGGCCAGGTAAAATGAAGGAATATCAACACTTATTTATTATTGAGACAGAGGGCAAGTCATTCAATCTCTCTGGGCCTCAATTTCCTTACCTATAAAATGATCAGGTTAGGCAAGATGACCTCAGAAGTACTTTTCAATTTTCTCTCTATGATATGATGGTAAATAGAAAGTCAGGTACCTCTCTTAGAAAAGGAAGGAGAATGAGACTGTGAGAAGAAGACAATAGAAAACACTCATGTGTACCTAGCTGAAGGCGGGGACAAAACCACATGGGTTTTATGAAGATACAGGACTAAGATGGAAGGGGAAAGATAAAGAGGAACAGTAGTATAAGAAGTGAACATTCGCCTAGGCAATTTATTCAAGGATACAATCAGACAACAAATGCCTAAAGTACAGTTACAAGATAAAGGCAAATGATATGAAATAAGAGTGGTAAGTTATATAGAAACCAGATTGCAGAAGGCTTGAAATTTCAGGACAAAAACTTTGCATGCTAGCTTTGGGACTCTGGGCAAATTCTTATTTGTAACACCTCAGTTTTCTCATCTATAAAATGATAGAGGTGGACTTGATAACCTCTGAAGTATAATAATAATTAATAATGATAACAGCAATAACATTTATAGATTACATAATAATAAATAGCTAGCATTTACATGCCGCTTATATACTATCTCATTTAATCTTCACAACAACTCTGGAAGGTAAATACAATTATCCCTCTTTCAGCTCTAAATCTACAATCCTATGATTTTTATTACAAAGTAATTTTACCTATTGGAGGGTCCCATGGCAGGGGCCAGAGGATTGCTATTTTAAAGTTCTAATGTAATTATCTCCAAAATGAATAATTTACACATCATAATATAAAACTAGTAGCATCATTATCAACATATAGTCCAAGATAAAAATAGTGTGCTGATTGATATCTATTAAGTAAAAATAAAGTCTTTTCTTCCATATGCTGTTGATAGAACTAGTACTTTCAAAAATAAAACATCAATCCTGTTTTAAACCAATCTGATATGTAGACCTTTATTATGACAACTGTTTATCGCATTTCTTGGTCAGGAACACTCTGTTCCATTACCCCAGAGAAGTACAATAGGAAAGAAACAAAACCCAAAGGCCAAATACTGCTAATACCAATGAAAGTGAAGATTCTAATCAAACAACAAAACAATAAATTTCAATTGAGTAGTCACAAAACAGTCACCTGACCTTGGGTATCTTCCAGGAGGGGCCAAGGTAAGACTCTTTGGACAGGAAGATGGTGATGATAACAGTTTCAGTGAAGCCCTACATTAAGCAATTAACCCCACCACATGGGACACTGTCCACATTACTTCTATACATGCCATCCAAGAGGTCAGGGTAAAGTAGCAAATAAAGCATCGAGGAGAAGGCTAACCAGAGGCCAACTCAAGCTATTAACTTATTTTTTGAATTAACTTTTACTTTTGTGATGACTGGAATGTAAATGGAATGTGGGGAAAGTAACACACTGTCCTCGATATTATTCGGTTTAAAACACAGAAATGCCCACACCACTAAAACTCTGGGTCATTACAAACAAAAAACAAACAAACAAAAAACCTGTTGATAGCTTAAAAACAGTGTGAGGTTTTTTAAGTTGTTTTAATTGATTTGTTTTTTAAAGCATCATAGTTTTCCACATTTTCCCCTTCCTCCTACATAGTAATTGTACATAATAGCTAATAATAGGTTAACATTTACATAGCATTTACTAAGTGCCAAGTACAGTGCTAAGCTCTTTATAATTCTTATCTCATTTAGACTCAAAACAATCCAGGGAGGGAAGTGCTATTATTATCATACCAATTTTGCTAATCAGAAAACTGAGGAAAACAGAAGTTAGGTGACTTGCCCAGAGTCAATGATCTCCTAAATGTCCTAATGCTATATTTCTTCCTGACTCCAACCCCTGTATTCTATCCACTGAGCCATCTAGCTGTCCCTATAATATATAACATATCATTTTTTTACTCTGCCATTTTAGCTTTACCTCCCAAATACTATTTTTTTAAGACAAGAAAAAAAATAATTTTTTTCTAAATAAAAAAGAAAAACAATCAGAATGGATTAATATATTCAAAAAATCTTAATATACGTGAAATATGCATCACTTGTGAACCCTCACACGTCCGCAAGAAAGGGGGATGGATTAGTCAGGGTTTTGTTGTTGTTTTTCCATATCTTTTCTTTCAAACCATTTATATTCCTTATAGCTTTCCAATGTTTATGTTTATCCATTCACTAATATTGAGATAAATACCTTGTTTCTATAAAATCAAGTTTTGAATCAAAGCAAGAGGCCACAATTATAAATATCAAGATACAAGAGAGTGAATTTAGTTTTATGAAAATCTAAATTTGAGATAACGAAGGGGGAGAATGGAGACAGAGGAACAATTTAAAACAAGACAAAATTCAAAGCATGTCAAAATAATTCTGAGTCAAAAATTCATAAGGACATCAAATTAAACATGGTTGAAAAATAAATATCCACTTTTTATTGTGAAGGCTGAATTACTTTCAGCTCAATTCTACAATCATAAAAACTCAGATATTTGGTAAACAATGAAAGAGGAAAATTCTGATCTACAGATAACAGAGTGGGGTACCCAATCCATTCCTTTTCTTTAAGGAAGTACTTTATTTTAAGCAAGCCAAGCAAGAATAAAGCTTTCACTTTTCTGGGAAAAAATTTTTTAAGAATGATAAAAGATCATATACCTTAAATTATATAACACTTACATTTTCAGACAACATAGTTGTATCTTTTTCATCTTGGATAGTAGGCTCATTACTTTGTAAGCAAAGGCCATATCTCATGAAGAAATTAACTCCAAAATGAAAAGCCAATGTTCTAGTTCTGGGACCAAACTGTTTTTTATTAAAGATAGTGCTGGAGAGCTTTTGGCCAATTTACTAATATCTATGAGAATAAATATAAATGTTCAGAAAAGGCATGTGATAGCAGAGCAAATATGAAAGGCATACCAATGGTGTTCAGTTTTGAATTCTGAGCCTGAAAAATCAACTTCTATTCTTTCCTAACATGGCTCATCATTTTAATCTTTTATTGTGCAAAGCTGCCAATTTCATTTTATGATGCAAAATAATGTTAGTAATGATGAACAAGTTATATTTACTATTTTCTGTACCTAAAAAAGGTGGAATATCTTGAAAGAGTTTGTTAAAATTATTCAAAGTATTTTTAGATACTCCTTGGCCAGCAACAGTTGATACAACAAAAGCTACAATTTCCCAATTACGATCTGCATAGAAGGCTTCACAAAAACTGATAAGGACAAGTAATGATTCAGTTGCAGTTTTGGAAGGATATTTTTTATCCAAAAATTCATTCAGAAAAGAAAGTCAAAAGCTTATATTCCCATCTAAACACAGTTCTATCTGTCAGTACTACTTCAGAGGCTTAAGTCAAAAGACAGAAATAGTTGAACTATTTATTGTGGGGGTGGAGGGTGGGGAATATAAGAAGGAATGACTTTCCAGATTTATATTCTAAAGAATCACAGCTCTACAAGTCATTTAGTCCATTCTTCTTAATTTAGAGATGAGGAAGTTGAAGCCAAAAGAGGTTGCTATGACTTGAAGCAATGTCTCACAAGTAAGATGAGACAGTGCTAGACTTTGAATTCAGGTTTCATGACTCTAAAGTCAGTGTTCTTCCCATGGTACCATAATGGCTCTACTATCAAACTGTGCACATTCTTTGATCCAGCAGTATCATTACTGGATCTGTATCCCAAAGAAACTATATAAGAGGGAAAAAAGATCCACATGTACAAAAATGTATGTAACAGCCCTTTTTGTAATTCTTTTCCAGCAAGAAATTGGAAATTGAGTAGATGCCCATCAGTTGGGCAATGGCTTAATAAATCATGGTATTGAATGTAATGGAATATTATTTGTTCTATAAGAAATGATGAGCAGGCTGATTTCAGAAAAGCCTGGAAAATTTAGGTGAACTGATGCTCAATAAAATGAGTAAGCAGAACCAAGAGAATTTTGTACCCAGTCACAGTAAGATTATATGATGACCAAGTATGATAGAATTAGCACTTCTCAGCAATGCAGTGATTAATTCCAATAGGCTTGGGATAGAAAATGCTATATACATTCACAGAAAGAATTATGGAGAATAAATGTGGCTTGAAGCATAGCTTTTTACCTTTTATTGTTATTGTTTACTTTTTTCCTCATAGTTTTTCCCCTTTTGGTCAAAATTTTCTTGCATCATGAAAAATTTGCAAATATATTTAAAAGGATTGTACATGTATAACTTATATCAGAATGTTTGCTGCCTTGGGGAAGTAGGGGAGGAAGAGAGAAAAAAATCTGGAACACAAAATATTACAAAAATGAATGTTGAAAACTATCTTTACATATATTTGGAAAAAAAATAAAATACTATTGAGTAAAGAAAAAAGAAAAAAGCTTAATGGCTCTGGTATTGTTCCTTATTCACTCAATCTGTGATTTCACTAATAAAGGAAATTCCCTCTGCCAATTCACTTCAATAGCTTCCCAGGAACTTACAGTCTTAAGAATATATAAGTATATTGGACAGCAAGGTGGTGTAGTGAATAGAGTGCCAGGACCTATAGTCAGGAAGATTCATCTTGCCAAAAAAAAAAAAAAACCCAAATGGGGTCAGAAAGAGTTGAATACTTTTGAACAATAACAAATAATGTAACTATATTAGAAACTATAATACTTATAGCTCAGGTAACTCCTTAGAACATTGAAAGGCCAAATGATTTGTCTGAGATCATGCAGCCAAGATATGTCAAAGATGGGACAATAAACTTCAGTACAATATACTCAGCAAGGAGTTGTTCTGTGTAAGGTGGAAGACTTCTGGTGATGCGGAACCCCGTAGTACCTCCTGGCATGGCCCAATACATTTTTTAAATGTCTCTAATTATTGGGAAGTTTTTCCTTTCATCAAGCGAAAAACTTTGCCTTTTTGCAAATGTCACCCATAGTTTCTAGTTCTATCTTCAAGAACCAAAATGAACAATTTTATTCACACTTGATCAATAAGATGAAATTTTATACTATAATAAAAATACACAATTGCAGCTCTACCAACATCATCTGTATCCTAACTATTCAAAAACTGTATTTGACTTCCTCAAGTATACAATATTTAATATTTTGGAGGGATAATAGTGTTAGTGGTCCAAACCTGTAATTTCATCAGGGTCATTAACTTGATATAGAAATTCCATTCATCAACAAAGATCAGCAACTTAGTCATATTTCTAATGAGGATGGATAATAATAGTTAAATAGCCTAAGAAGCACACTAATAACTCCAAAATAATAAAAAAAACATTTACAAAGAAAGCATAGAAAAGGATCAGACACATGATAAAAGATGAGTATATTTTTAACTAAAGAGCCCAGAAAATGGCCAGGAGTACTGAGAGATTAAATGACTTACCCTTTTGTCTCACAGCTAGTATGTGTCAGAGGCAGTAGTGTCATCCAGGTCTTTTTTCATTCCCAATAAGCCCTCTATCCACTATACCATCACCTCTAAAAGTCCCTCTATAGAATGAGCTCAGACAGTAGCATGTAACACTCATGTACTCACTCTTAAGGCAAACCAAAAAGGGAAAGAAAAAGAAAAATTGTCTTCCAGTATACATCTATTAAAGCAATGGAAGCTAGAGCTGAGTTAAGGTAAGGGTATTCAGACTGTTAATTAGGGCAATCTATCAATTTTGGCTTTTAAGTTCTAAGCTGACATAAATTATTGATAAAATAAATAACATAAAAGGTAGTGGTACAGTAGAGTTCTACAAGACCTCAGTTTATGTGCTACTTCTGAAATCTACTACTATTGCTACCACTGCCACTGGTATTTAGTGCTAGTATGACTACCAGTGTTACTAGCTAACTAGCATTTATATAGCACCTATTTTGTGCCAGATCATGTGTTAACTATTTTACAAATATTATCTCATTAGATCCTCACAACACCCTTGGGAGGTAGGTGCTATTAATATTCCTGTTTGTAGGTGAAAATAACAAGGCAAATACAGGTTAAGCAATTTGTATACAGCTAGCCAGTTTCTGAACACTGATATGAAATAAGGATAGGTACAGAACTAAATTAGTAGTTCTCAATTGCTGTTTTGGAACCCTCACTCATAAGGTATCCACAAATCTATTTTCATAAAAATGTATTAATTTTAATATGGTATCAATAATTTGTAATCCACATTTTAAAAAGGGTTTGTTGGATCTATCTAAAACCATCAATTTTTTTTTTTATGGAGATAAGCTAGAAACCTTTCTAATAAGATCAGGATGAAGCAAGGATGTCCATTATCATCACTATCAGTAAATATAGTACTAGAAATGTTAGCTATAGCAATAAGAGAAGAAAAAGAAACGGAAGGAATTAGAATAAACAATGAGGAAACAAAATATCATTCTTTGCAGGTGATATAATGGTATAATTATAGAACTCTAGAGAATCAATTAAAAAACTACTTTAAAAAATTAACAACTTTAGCAAAGTTACAGGATGCAAGATAAACCCACATAAACCATCAGCTCTTCTTTGTATCAGGGCTTCTTAAACTTTTTTCCACTTGTGACCCCTTTTTGCCTGAGAAATTTTTATATTACCTTAGTTATACAGATATATAAAATAGGTATACAAATCAAACATTTATTGATAATAAATCATGAAGAAATTTGTTTTAAAATAATTCTTTGCATATACATATAATTTTACCGTTTATTAAAAATAAAAGCAAATTTGCATGCTAATAAGATGAATGTGCTTGTTTATTGTTACATAAAGAAATAAATCGTGGTGGAATATTTCATACCTTGTACTGTTGCCAAATTTTAGAAGACCCCCCACACACACACACATTCAGTTAAGTGATTCCATTATGGGGTTGCAATGCAAAGTTTAAGAAGCTTCGCTTTACATTTCCAATGGAGCAGTAATGAACTGAACCAGCTATGCCCAGAGAAAGAACTCTGGGAGATGACTAAAAACCATTACATTGAATTCCCAATCCCTATATTTATGCCCACCTGCATTTTTGATTTCCCACTGGTCATCCTGCCATCTGGGGGAGGGGGTGGGGGCTAAGAGGTGAAAAATTGGAACAAGAGATTTGGCAATTGTTAATGCTGTAAAGTTACACATGCATATAACCTGTAAATAAAAGGCTATTAAATTAAAAAAAAAATAAAGTGAAACTTGTGTAGAGATACAAAAAAAAAAAAAAAAAAGCAGCTTCGCTTTACATGACCAACAAAGTCTAGCAGCAAAATATAGAAAAAAAAATTTCCATTTCAAATAATTGCAGAAAAAATAAAATATTTGAGTTTACCCACCAAGACAAACTCAAGAACCAAATAAACACAATTACAAAACAATTTTCACATGAGTAAAGTCAGATGTAAAAAACTGGGAAAATATCAGTTACTCATGGGTAGGCCAAGCCAATATAATAAAAAGACCATTCTACCTAAGTTGGTTCATGCCATATCAATCAAACTACCAAAAATTATTTGATAGAGCTTGAAAAAATAACAATAAAATTCATCTGAAAGAACAAAAGATCAAGAATATCAAGGGAATTAATGAAAAAAATGATACAAAGGAAGGTAACCCTAGCAATACCAAATCTCAAACTGATATTATCAAGCAATAATTATCAAAACTATCTGGTACTGGCTAAGAAATAAGTGACAGATAAGTACACAAGAAACAGTTATAATGACGCCAGTAACTTAGTGTATGATAAACCCAAAGACATTAGCCTTTGGGATAAGAACTAGCTATTTAACAGAAATTGCCAGGAAAACTGGAAAAACAACCCCCAAAACTATAGGGCATAGACTAGGTATAAACCAACACCTCATACTATGGTATGGCCTTATCAGATAAGGCCAAAGCAGGCTCATGATTTAGATATGAAGGATGACACCATCAACAAGTTAGAAGAATAAGAAATAGTCTACCTGGTAGATCTATGGAGAAGGAAAGAATTCATGATCAGACAAGAGATAGTATTAGAACATGTAAAAAAGATTTTGATCATATTAAATTAAAAAGCTTTTGCACAAATCAGTGCAACCAAAATTAGAAGGAAAGTAGAACAGCAAGACCTCATTTCTCAAATATATAGAAAGAAAGGAGTCAAATGTACAAGAATAAAAGCCATATCTCAACTAATAAATGGTCAGTGGATATGAACACAAAGTTTTCAAATGAAGAAATCAAAGTTATCTATAAGGCATCTGATAAAATGCTCTAAACAACTTTTGATTAAAGAAATGAAAAATCTCCAAGGTATCACCTTACACCTATCAAATTGGTTAATATGACAAAAAGAGAAAATGATAACCATTTGAGAGGATGTGGGACAAGTGGGACACTAATATATTGTGAATTGATCCAGGTATTTGCGAGAGTAACTGAGAACTATGGCCAAAGAGCAACCAAAATGTGCATATGCTTTGATGCAGCAATACTGCCAATAGGTCTGTATCCAAAGACAGCCAAAAAAAAGAGAGAGGAAAAGGACTTCTATGTACAAAAATATTTAAAATAGCCCTTGGCCTGTTGGCAACATATTAGAAATTGAGGGGATGTCTATCAATTGGGAAATGGCTGAACAAGGTGTGGTATATGAATGTAATGGAATACTATTATGAAATAGGAAATGATGAATAGATAGGATTCAGAAAAACCTGCAAAGACTTGTACAAACTGATACAAAGTGAAATGAACAGAATCAAGAAAACACTGTACACAGTATCAGCAACATTGTGTAATGATCTACTATGAATGACTCAGTTCTTCTCACCTTCACAATGATCTAAGACAAGTACAAAGGACTCATGAAATAAAATGAATTTCACAGGCAGATAAGGAACTGATAGACAAATGAAGATTGAAGCATACTTTTTTCACTTTATTCTCTTTTATGTTTTTTTTATCCTTTGATCTTTCTTTTTTCATAACTGTGACTATTAAGGAAATATGTTTTATGTGATAGCACATGTATAGTCTATATAAAATTACTTACCATTATAGGAAAAGGGGAGAAGGGAGGGAGAAAAAATTGGAACTCAAAATCTTGTAAAAATGAATGCTAAAAATTGTCTTGACATGTAATTGGGGAAAAAATAAAATAGTATTAAAAATTAAAACATTTTAAAAACTCCTTGGATCCTCAATAATTTTTAAGAGTATAAGTGTCCTGAGACCAAAAAGTCTGAATCCTGTTGCTTTACAATAAGAGCAGAGTTACCAATCAACATCAGTGGATGAATTTCTATACCAGAAGTTTGCTACCAATGAACTCACAGGTAGAAAAACACACACACACACATATGCATGTACCCACTCTAACAAATACAGACTCCTAAAGTATCATGACACAATAAAGAAAGCCATGGATAGAATGAATTCTTACATTTGAAAATCTAGCCTTGCCAACTAGTATTTGTGAAGCTCAGTATAATTTATGATCTCTTTGGGCTTTAGTTTTTTCATCTGTAAAATGAAAGAATTGGACTAAATTATTTCTACCATTCTTACTACGTTTTGGGCAGGGTTTTTTGGTGATTGGAAAACTCATATACAATTGTTTTTCTCAAAGTAACAAATCTTGGGGAAAAGAAACATCCCAGTTGACTAATTTCAGAAGATAGGTTTGATTTGTTCTCATATATGCATTTATGAAAGAGAAAGAGAAGTCTAAGTCTTTATTGTCACACATGCTTTTGTTGAAATAAATAATAAATTAAAATCACACTATTGTGTTTAGTCATTCATTTAAAAGCATTAATCTAAAATCTTTATATTTGTATATACATCTTATATATATATATATATATATATATCCACAAAAATATGACTACAATTTCTGTGCATTTATTTTTCTATTTTGTAACCTCAAGAAAATTACATAACAGCATTCAAATTTTATGCAAGCCCATTGAACGATTAACTAGTTTAGGTAAATTGGATTTATATATAAATACATGCATATATATGTATATATATTTATAAGATATGAGCTTTAACCTTCTTAAAGAATAAGCCTAGGCTAAAGATGAACTTATAAGGTTTTAAACTTATCAGGATACAGCTGTTTATAGCATCAGTGTACTACATCAAGTGTTAAATACCCAAAATGAAGTGGCTTGTTTACATTTTCCATCATATTTAAGGTTGACAATTATCTCCCTATAGTTCTTATCCTGACACATAAATTGGAATGATTTATTATAAAGATTTAACTGAATTATTTTTTCTTGATCTTCCAAATTTGTTTCATTTTTATTCTGCTCTTTCAGTGGGATTTCCTTTGCTTGTCCTATTGTCAGTAAGCTAAATTACTTTCCCTCCCACATACATAAAAGCATTAATTTATAAAATACATAGCCATATGTCATATCTCCCGTAATTCTATTTTACAAATTTCACCGCCACCCAGACTTATCTAACATGAACAAATAGATATTATTTACTGTAGTCAGAACGAGAATTATCTAATGCCACTTACATAGTCATAAATTGATTTTTGATTAATGTTTAAGCAGAAAAGCAAACAAACCCATCTGTTCTAAAAACAAACAAAAAAAGGAAGCTGTACATGTAGTTCATGGGAATTTCTTCAATATTAGGTTTTTTTTTTTAAAGCTGTGGATAACAATGTATTTTTTTTCTTGTTATTATATGACAATGCCCTGTTGACAAGAACACTTTTCTTCAGACTTAGTTTCTTCCATCAAACATTAATTTAAAATTAAGATTACTAACTCCGAATTAATAAAAGATCGCATTGTGAGAGAAAAGGAATAAACATTATATGTCTTTCCAACCCACAAGACCTATGACTAACAATGAATTTCTTCTTTTTCATTTAATGGTATTTCTTTATAAGAGCATGACCAGAAGCTAAGGAAATCTTGTGTCAAAGTACAACCTTTTTACAAGATGCTTTCCATGGACCGTATTAAGAATCACAAGAATCACAAAGCCAAACCAAACAAGAACAAAAACCAAATGAAGTTTTGTCAGAATTTTAAACTTTTGATTTTAAATTATTTTCACAGAATATTGATGAAAGTATTAATTTCAATGTTCAACTCAAAATAGACAAAATGATTAAACATCTAAAAAATTAAAATTAAAAGAGAGAATTCTGATCCATTAAGTGTGAATGTGCCCCAACTTTTGTTCCAACAGGAATGATAGACATGAAATTACAGGAACAACATCGTATGAGAGCATTTTACTTAAATCAATATTCCCAGTGAGCCTTAATAAAAAAGGTATTGCTGGAAGACAATGGCAAAAAATAGACTGAATTTTAGAATTGCAATAGAACAGGTTAGGAAGTTTTGTTGTGTTCTGAGAAGATTGAAGAAGACAGAATTCAGGATACCTTTAGGTTCTGATCTTTACTCTGCATCTCATTAGCTGTGTGACTTAGTATAATTCATCTAACCTCTCTGGATATCTGGTTCCTCAACTTGCAAAAAGTAAAGTGCCTTTGAGGGCTTACATTCTGTGCTGTATAGGTTCATATGATCTCATCATAGATTCCGAGTTTGGGGGCCCGGTGGGGGGAGGGAGGATCTTAAGGACCATAGAGACCAACCTCTCGTTTTACAAAGAAGGAAGCAAAGGTTTAGAGAGTTTAAATCACTAGCTTATAGTCATCCAACTAGTTAAATGTCAGAAGTGATCTTTATTTCAAATCCGGTTCTCTAGCCACTGAACCAGGTTCCTCTCAGGTTAGAAGACAGAAATAATATTCAAGGCATTTTCGGTAACAGAAACTGAAAAGTACTATGGAAGCAAAAATAAAGCTACTTTTTTTGGTTAAAAAAGAATAACATTTAACCCGGAACTAAGGAAAAAAGTTAAGTCAATAAAAAACAAAATATCCATACTCCAAGTTTTTGTTTTTAATTTTCAACAAATTTTCACTCTAAGACCAAGAGCTTTTTTTTTGTTAAGTGTGAATATATGATGAAATATGATATGCTCAAAAATTTCAACTCTAAAAATATCAGATAAAAAATAAAGCTATATAAATAAATATATAAAGGAATTGTTTAAAAAGTCCTTCTGTACTTCTGTTAAAATACACTCTCATATTCTAAGAATACATTTTAAAAACATCTTTAAAAAAGTCTCTCTCACACACAATTTGCCTAAAGAACAAACATCTTTGTCGGGCAGTGCCAAAAGACAGTGTCCTGAGGCCTGGGTATTTGCCTTTAACTGAGAGTCCTGGTCCTGGCTTCAGAAAAATAACAGTATGACTGTCCTAAGCTTAAAATGATAGAAACAAATACTGTTAACACACAAATTACATCAACCTTTTGTAATTACAACACTGCATTTCATTATTCTTCAGGCTAAACAAGTACCTTAAATCCCAGGACTTCAGGTAAACAAAGCCATATATTGTTCCACTTTTAAAGTTTGTTTTTATAAACATTTCCCCTCAAACCGGAATTACAACAGTAACAAAGGTCCAATTGTTGACCGCAGTCCTGACCTCCATTAAACAATAAGATTCTTCTCCTCTTACTCCACTCTGGGAGTAAAATTAGTGTTAATAAGGAAGTCTCCTCTGATTACAAGACAAAAAGGGGGGGAGGTGGGAGACCAACTTATTTATATACCATAGATTTCTAAGCTTTCTTTGTGCAAAAATGGTCCTTGCTTTCCTTGCCAGAAAACTGCTTCACCTGCTAGTGCTTCTCTCTAGGGAAAGAGATTAAGAGATTTGTCCTGGAATTTCCCAAGGCAGCCATTTTAGTCAATGCCCAGAGATACTTCCTACTGAAATTTTCAGCTACCCCTATCCAAAGGGAAAAAAGTAGAGAAAGGAATCAGGCAGCCAAGCCTACCTACATGTCACATGAAGAGCTACACATTTCCAGGAAGGTTGACATAGTATCGAACTTTAACACAGTTTAGCTTATGAATGAAGCCAACAAGCATAGAAGCAAAAAAGTATTTGTATGTTTTGGGAGAAATTCCTTGTCCAAAGATTTTCAGGAAGAAGATTGGATTCATTTTTAAAGGAAAAATCACAGAGCACTGGAGGCCTCAGCAGGCTGAAGAAGAGAAGCAACTTACCCAGCTGGCCCAGAGAAATTCATTACCATAACAACGAGTGAGTGAAGGAAGAATGTGGCTTTCATAGCTAAGTAGCAAGATGCTCAAAGTCACTCTTTTAATGTTTCCCTTAGTTGTTTGTTTCTATACTTTAAAGGCATTCAGCACTCAGCATAGCTGCTAAATAACAGGCTAAGGCATATTAACCAAGGTTCTACGATTCCATAACTTGGAAGGGGGCAAAATGGGTAAGAAAGGAATTTACCTCTAATTAATGTAGCCCAAATAATAACACAAAAATGGTGTTAGGACTGTGAAGGCCCATCCTTCTCAATACCATAACCTTCTGTTTGAGACAGTTAGAAAAGGATGTTGGCAGTTCTTTGGCTATATATAAGTGGTGGTAGTGTAAGTAGTAGTATTATGGTTCAATTTTGTTTAAAAAAGAAGGCTAGATTTATCTCAATAGAACCTTAGCCTCCACAGCAGGCAGAATATTTCTTCTTGATAAATTTACTACAAGAATTAGGAAATAGTTTATTTGGAAGATTGTAGATGTTGGCTAGGTACCACCATTATGGTATGGAGGCAAGTGAAGGGGAAGGGGAACTGTTCCCTTTAAGATTATCACTCTTAGAGATTGTGTCCCCTTTTCTGATCTCAGAGATCAGGATCTCCCAGGCTCCAAGGAATGTAGACAGAGCCTCATCCTCCCAGGACAAGAGAAGCAATATTATTCAGGGGCAAATCAACTCCCATAGAAATTCTAAATTCTCATTCATTTGAGGAATCCTGGCCTGATCAGCTCATTTCCCTCAACTAAGGTCTTTGCAGATGGCCCTAGGTAGCTTGCTCAGCTGCCAGGACCCTTCTGCCTGCTGAGAAAGCATGCTCAGTGCCAAAACTCCATTTCCTAATAGGTCTTTGCCACTCTAGAAGTCAGTATCTTAGCAAACTGATTTCTATCCAACAATAAGCTTTCATTTTGCAACTAATAATTTGGGGATGAGTGAATTCTTTCATTCCCTAAATTTGCGGCTGATTTAAAGGGAATTGTAATAGCTCTCTTATTGCCACTAACCTCTTGACCACCAGGAATTGAGAGCATTCAAATCGAATCATAAGGAAGGAAGAGAGGAAAGAAAAGGAGGGAGGGAGGGAGGGAAGAAAAGAAAGAAGCAAAGGAGGGACAGAGGAAAGGAGGGAAGGAAAGAAGAAGGAAAGGAGGAAGGGAGGAAGGGAGGAAAGAAGGGAGGGAAGGAAGGAAAAGGCACAAATTAATAGTTATTGACTCTACAACACCTTTTCTTCCCCAAACCTCTTTCTAAGGGTTACTACTTACTAATTTGCATTTTTCATTGATTGAAATGATATGGCCAGAAAGAGACATGATTTGGCTGGGATATGGATTGTTTAAAGGGAGAATAAGTAGACATTCAGCTTTGAAAGATATGCTTGGAGTTGGGGTGGCAGCTAGGGGGCACAATAGATAGCACGGTCACAGGAATCAAGAAGAGCCGAGTTCAAATCTGTTTTCAGACACTTGATACTAGCTGTGTGACCCTGGGCAAGTCACTTAACCCAACTGCCTCACTCCCCCCCAAAAAAGATATTCTGGAGAAAGAATGTGAAAAGCTTTAAACTTGTGCTTTATCCTAATATTAATGTGAAAATTTCTTGAGTTGAGGAGTAGGATGGTCAGACCTATGCTGAAGAAATATCAATTTATAAGTTCAGTGGAGGGTGGATTTCAGAAAAAAATAGAGTGAATGAAATGAAAATCAGGAGGTTAATGCAGCAATCTATGCAAGAGGTGATGAGAATTTTGATTTGGTATTACTGATAATTAAATGTAGCAAAATTATCTCCTTTTAAGAAAGGGGATCAATTTCTGAATAATTTTTCTTTTACTCACTGGGCAAAGACATCCCACCCCCAATTCTGGTATTTGCATGTCAGAAGCCAAGATTGGTACTTTGGGGGATTGGGGGGAGTGGGTCAATATTCTGATCTAGTTATAATTTTTGCCTGCCTTGATCATTCCATTCTTGTGAGCAAGCATCTTGTAATGACCTAAAAAATAGCATCCATAGTCCCTTAAAAAGCGGAGGGATTTGGCTAGGTCAGAAGTCTATTCTCCTATTATTGGCTTTGAAGCAGAGGTAGTAAAGCAGGACAAGTAGGACCAAGGTATTAGCAGAGCATTTTATTATAAAGTGCTTCTCATTATCAGCTAGCTCATTCAGTCCTCCAAGAAGTGAGTAGCAATATGGTCCCTGACTGGAAGTTTTGAGTTAACCCAGAGCTCAGACAACTAAGACTCATTAAACAAAAGTTTCACTGTGAAACGTTCTTTCTTTCACACTTTTGGAGAACAGATTCTTGTATTTTTCCACTGTCCACTGAGTAAGTGGTCACAAGAATGGAGTAGAGAGAGCAAAGGGGCAGAGTCTCAAAGAATCCCATAGGAACTACAGTATCACCTCCATATTTATAAGCAATAGACTTTAAGCTGGAAGTTCATTTAGACTCTAGTAGTCTTCCATTTGGATGACTTTAATAGTGTTTTCTGGACACTGGACAAATGGAGATAAGGCAGAAAATAAAACTAATTTCATCAACCTAATCCAACACTTTTAAAAAACCCAGTGTCTGCTGAAAGGTTTCAGTTAGAATGATTCTTTCTAGTATGGTTGTGCCAGAGAACAAAGACATAATTTTTAACCTGGCAATCCCAAGGCTGTGTGTTTTATGTCTTATTCCACTTCAGGCAAATGGTTTCCCTTCAATTTCTCACAAACAATTCAGAGTTCAGAAGACCAGACCTAACAACACTCACTTACTCCAACTCACAGACCTATTTACTATCAAAAGAAGACCCTACTTTTACAAATGAGGAAACTAAGAGAAAGAGAAATGATTTGTCTTTAAAATATAAAGAAAACATTTATCCAAGTTAAAATAAGTATTAGGTGGAAGCACGAGGATTTGAACCCTCATCTAAAGAGTTGTTCATTTTCCTGTGCCATGTTGTCTCTCATTTACTTACCAGCTCTTCACCTATGAGAGGGAGAAGAGAAGTGGGCACAGGACATATTTTTTGCTGTTTTATGTTCAATTTTTCCAACATATATAAGGGAATTTTTCTCATGTTCCTTTAAAAAAATTCAGCTTGGCCACTGGCCCCAACAATATAAGATCTGTCTTGGGACCTCTCCTCCAAAGTAATGTAGCAGTAGTTAAAGGTCAATAAAAATGATTCCCATTTTATTCTGTTCAAGTTGTAGCAAATGATATCTCAGCACAGATAACGCTGAAACCTCATTGTTGCCAACAGTTTTTGACATTTCTCTTCTAAACTTTTGGTAGAGCTTGTTATGAGTAGCAACACATAATGTTCTACTTCTATCTTCCTGCCTATCCTCTGGTGGAGGTGCTAATGAGCAATGAAATTGGTCAAAAGGCAGTCAGTGGCACAAAGACAAGCAGAGGGTCTGGAAAATACTCAAAACTATTCAATGACACCTCTTAAATCAGGGAATCAACTATGACTGGAAACACTGAAATGCATTTTAGCTAGAATGAACTGTATCCCAAACATCTCCCCAAAATATCCTTCCAAATAAAATCTATTTGGAAAGTAACAATCAAAAGGTAGGTATCAAAGGGACTCTTACCCCCATAGCAACTATTTTGAGAAACCTACAACTGAGCTGGCAACCCAATAGAACTCAAATCAGGGCTGCGGTCAAGTTTGTTTCCAGGTGACAACATGCCAGGTGACGCGGTTATTCTTGGATCAAGTGGTTCACTCTCCTTTTCACATTTAAAAGAAATCTCTGTCCTTTACACCATTAAGCTTCCAGCAAACCATAAAAGTTCATGGAATACCCTACAATTCCACCAAAAAAAGAAATCCCTCATATTTATTTATAATGATTTTAAATACTTAGAATGCTAAGCTCAACTGGAGTAAGGGTCATCCTAACTAAAAGTGATACCATTTTTGGTCTAGAAACGTTGAAGTCTTTTTAGGAGGGTCTGCTGTTTCTTTGCTATGGGTTAATTATCATTATATGTTAACTGGATTTTAATAAGAGAAGACTAGATGGAAAGAAGGAAGTGAGGAAAGGGAACTTCACTTATGTATGCTGAGGAAAAGTTGGTTGTTGAAAATCCTTAAATTTCTAAACAAGGAACCCTTATGCATGATGTCACACAAATAGTCAGGCGCACACACACACAAACACAAACAAATAAATATAAATATCTGAAACTACCCAATGATACTTAGATGCTGGAGGCAACTAGGTGGTTCAATAGCAACATTGCCGGGCCTAAAGTCAAGAGGATCAGAGTGCAAATTCAGATTTAACTTTTTATAATTCAGACACTATCATCCATGGGGGAGGAGGGTTGGTCACAAAAAGTTAGACAACTGAACAACAACAATATTTAAATTACTTCTATTGCTTAAAATATATTCTTCTTCTGAAATAATGGTTCAGATAAATTATTAAATAAATGTTGATTAAAATTGATGTTAACATGGACAATAGTTGGTATAATTTAGAGCCTGAGGTGTGTTGCAGATGGCTTTTTTTTTTTTTTAAAGGAGAATGGCTCCAAAAGGGAGGAAAGAGAAATTATAATAGCTAGTGGAGATGGTAGGATTTAGGGAAGAATTTTTTAAAATTATTATTATTATTGTAAAGAAAGGGCAGATTTGGGCCCTGTTTGTAGGCAAAAGGGAAAGAAAGAGGAGATAGGAGAGACTGAAGATCATATAGAAAATGGGTATGACAGAAAAATCTGCCAGAGAAGATGGAAGTAGATGGGATCAGGTGTACATTTAAAAAGATTGGTCTGGGCAACCAACAGAAATCACATCAACATCAGAGTTGGGAAGGAAGAAGTAGTAAGAAGACAATGTCAGAAGGATGTGAGCTTAAGAGAAGGAAAAAAATGAGAGAACTCATAAAATAGCTTCTTTTTTTTAGTGGGTAATATGAGACATTAGCCAAGAAGATGGGATAAAATGGAAGGCTTTAAGAGAATAGAGAAAAAATATGAGAAAAGTTTCTGTGGTATAAGTGAAATAAGGTATCATTTAAGGTAGAGGAGGAATCTGGAGCACCAGTAAGGGCTCAGTGGAGATTAGCTCACATAAATTTGTAAGGAACTCAGTCAGTTCAGTTTCATGATTTAGTTCTGTTGCCCTATATGAAAAAGAAAATAAGGGCATAAGTGGGCAAAATCAAAAGTTGGGAGTTATTTGGCAACAGAACAAGAGAATCTGAGATTTGCAAGTAGAAGATAGTATAGAGTTGAACTGGTTCACTAGGGTCCTAGGGTGATAACAGAAAAGAATATAGCCAAAGCAAGGGTGACAGCCTGACAGGCTGTTAAACACTTCTCCTAAATCCTTTCTTATTTATATAGTATAATATAGCTTATTTTGTATATATCTGTGTCTTGTTTCTCCCATTAGAGAGTAAGCTCCCTGAGAACAAGAACTGTCTTTTGTCTTGTTTCGTATCCCCAGAATTGAAGCACAGTGTCTGGCATATAACAGGCCCAAAATAAATGCTTACTTATTGAGAGAAAAATCGAATAGCATACCAGAATCACAAACCGAAAAGGAATCTTACTCATTTACAGATGATCATTCTACATTTTATATTTATTTCTTCCTATCCTTCCCAACCTAATTCAGCTTGATTCTAGATACTCTAATTTCTCCAGCACCTTTAGCTTTATTATTATGTCCTAGTTTTTGCCTGTTATCTGTTTCCAGGAATTTAACAAGGGCTTACCCAGGTCAAACCAGTTACTTGAAGAACAAAGGAAATTTTGTTAGAAAAACTAACACCATTGTTTTAACTTCTAAGTGATTTACATGAAAGATCATTGATAAGAATAGCAATTAACAAGCCATAGTCCTTGTTGTAAATTCTCAATCTAAAAATTTGAAATAGTTTTTTTTTAAGTCTTTCTTGAAGGGGTAAATAGGAAGAGGGAGATTTCCATTGTATTAGCCTATTTGAAAAAAAGCTGCTCATCATTAATGTTCTTTCCTGTAAATTTTCATTCTACCTACCAAATGAGGCCTTTCCAATTTCGTCTCTTGCTTTTGGGGGGGAATTTCTTCTCAGACTGGCCTGAATTTGTTTTGGCAGGCTATTACAGTAATCTTGGCTCAAAATTTCCAGAGAGAAACATAAAGAATCTGTTCAATGGACTATGATAGTATTGGTGGAGGTGAACCCTGAAACTGTGTCCCCTTTAATGTGTAAAAGAAGGGAGATTTGGGGTCTCAAACTCTACCCTGGGAAAAGCATACCTTTCCCAGACAAACCCTTCCTAAAGTGGTTTCATTCAATTGGAGATCTTGGTCAAATCACCCTCCATTGACACTGAGATCTTTTGGGGGTAGCTTGGATCCCCTTCAGGGAATTCCCAGACTGGGAAAAAGCCTTCAAACTCTTAAGTTAAGCAAATTTATTCAATTAGAGATCTCTGTACAGCTCCCAGCCCCAGGCCAACATTTACTCATATAACCAGGGGTCTGTTAATACATCTTTGCCAAATTCCTAATGAGGAGTTTTGCCCCCTAAGAGAACTTCTTCTTAGTGAACATTAAACTTCCCTTTTCTGCCACTCAGATTTCGGGTTTGCGAATTTTCTGGCATTGTATCTGTGCCTACCAAAGGGGATTCTCCACCCCAATTCTCACATCTCTTCACTACCACTAGCCTCATCATTTGCACCTCATCAGTATGACAGAGTGGGAAGCAGTGATCTTTGGTTCTGAGAACCATTTGAGAAACATAATTAGGATAGGTATAGATAGGAGATAGCTATAGAAGAGGTAGAGAACATTTCTACTAGAACAGTTGCTAAGCCTTCCACTTTCTGGGCAATCAGATGTCAGACAAACATTGAACTTCTCTGATCCTCTCTTTTTCTCTTTTGTAAAGTAGGGATATTTGTACAACCTAGATGTCAAGATTAGAATGAAGATCAAATGAGAATGGATGCCAAGAATTTGACAACCATAAAGTACTCTTTAAATGTCAGTCATTACATTATTATTATAATTGATTCCAACAGATTCCAGTTCTTTTTCAAATCACATGCAGTTTATTTAACTGTGTATACTATGTATATCTCTACAAAATTTCTCAGTCATTATCTATTCTTTCTTTTTAGCTTTTCTACCCTAAGGCATCTAAGGATCCCAATCCCTGCCACCTTCTTTGGGACAGCTCCAGTGCTCTTCAACTCTTTTAGACAGCTTCAGTCTTTTATCTTTCTAATACTTCTGCTTATCCCTCTGTCAACAATAATTCTTTGACCTTTGCAATATTAAAAGAAGTTATTCCTTGACCTGTTTGGAGTGATGTTTGACCATCTCGTTCCTTCTCTCCTTTTTACTTCTAAATATCTTGGGGAGAAAATAACTATAATTGATATTTCTACTTAGAAAAGCAGATAATGTATCCTCTTTAATTTTATTTCTATGGATAAAACCATAATGATTTCTGGTGTTTACCCAATTAACAGTGTCAAGAATTTTTGTATTAAGAACTTTCTTTTCCCATTCATCAGCTGGTATGGCTCCCAAGAAGGTGTGAGCTGAAGGCCTATGCAAGGCAGTTGTAAATCACATCTCACAGGAGGTGAATCCCTGTGATTAAAAAGAACTAGAATCAGAGCAAGTCACCTGAGGGTAAAAGTAGCTGCTACTTCCAGAATGTTTGGTTCTGGAGCATCACTACCTGGGTTTGAGAGGAGACAGCAGTTATGGTAGTAGTGGTAGTTTGTCTTGCCTGGCACATGCTACTTCCTGCCTCTCCCTTGTGTTTTTGCTAGCTTGGGATGACCTATTCTGTGGATAGTAATCAATCCAGTTGATAGGTATAGTTTGTCTTTTCTTCACAGAGAAGAAATTTATTAAGTACTGGTACCATACTAAGTGTTTTATCAATATCTCATTTAATCCTCACAACAACCCTGGGAAGTAGATACTACTATTGTTCTCATTTTTATATTTGAGGAAATTGAGGCAACAGGGTTAAATGACTTGCCCAGGATCACACAGCCAGTAAGGGTCTGAGGAGAGAACAGATTCAGGTCTTTCTAATTCAGCTTGGCTCAGTGCTCCCTCCATTGTTTCACTCAGCTACTTCTCACAGGGAGATTCTGGACAATTGTTGTAGAGGTTACACTACAGACAGGGCCAGTGATCTGAGTGGAGCCCTGCTATAGCCAGAGCTCTAAAGGGCTCATCTGTTCATCCTCAGATCCTTCTATGGTATTTTGTTTCGTAACCCTGATGTTCTAAACATGTCATGTTTATTGAAACTTTCCATGTCGTGTAAGTGCCTTATCTCCCTTACTAAACTTTCAAGTTTCTCAAAGGTAAATAATCTGTCTCATCTAAAATACTTTTTTTCTACTAACATTTAATAAATATACACTGATTAATTGGTATTAATCAACATAAGATTTCAGCTTAAACAGTCTTTCCCAGTGAGGATAATTTTTAAAGAGTCTACTAGGGGAAACACAAACCAACATCCAAGTCCACATGAGGACCCCAAACTGTGTATATGGGATTTCAGGAGGGAGAGATTACCCCTTGCTACCCTATTTATGGAAAACAATCTATATTTTTGGCATGAAGTGCAAAATTTTAGGAAAATATCCTTAGCTTTTGAAATAATGTCCTCTTGAAAACAAACAAACAAACACCTTCAAGCTGTGGCCATTCTTGGCAAAGATATATTTAATTATTAGTACCTATACCATTCCAGTTTGGGGTCTTCCATTTCTATTATAACCTACTTTCTCTCTGCCCCCAATGATTCTCTTGAGGCTAAAACAAAAGGTTTCTATTCAAAAGGAAAATCAGTGTCATAGGCTTTTATTTTAATATTATGTGAATCTGAAAGTTAAAAAATTGAAATCATATTATTCTACTCATAACCCATAAGGAATTCATAAGAATTTGAGTTTAAAACCAATCATTTCCATCAAATCATTAACCTAATTTCAAATGTCTAATCACTGTGGTTCATTGTTAACAAAGGCTGGCAAGGTCTTTACCTTTAAATATAATCTGAGGTTTTGTCAAGAAAGGGTAACTGACTCCATCACCTTTACTGCATTAATCATTATATTTAGCCCAGTTTATTAGATCTGGGACAGTAAGGCATGGGAACTACTTTAACCATGTGGAGTCCCTTCTTTGCTCCTTTTGACACAGCCATCCTATATGAAGGGGTCAAAAGAGCATCCAGAGTAATCATTTAGGGGCACTTACAAGACTTCCTATTTATCAGAAGTCTAGACATGGTTCAAGCTCTTCATTTTCCAGATGAGGAAACTGAAACTCAAAGAGTGAAAGTGAAGTAGAAGTGATTATTAAGATCAACATAATATTGATATATTTTCTCATATCATCTAAAGAGCTCTCACACTAAATTTACTTTTTTTTTTAATAGCACAAAACATCAACATATCTATAATCAATTGACCAATATAGTGTTCTTATTTTCAGATTTGCCATTTCTAAAAATAGCATTTAACTTTATTCATAAAGTCTTGGACTAGTAGGGTATAAACTACTAGTGAGAAGGATTTTGTTATTGTTGTACATAATCAATCTATTTTTAGAAGCTACTACTCACAAACTTATCTAAAAAGTGTTTGTCACTGAGATTCTAATTTTTATGTTTCTATACTTTTGTCTAAAATAACCCCTACAAAATATATGGAAATTCTACCACAATTTCCCTCCATTGTGAAATAAATCTGAATTAATGGTCCACATTGTGGCCACATAGTTATTTATTTTTAACAATAATTCATAATCAAATATTTATACAAATCTAGTCAGTAATATATTTTAGAAATTAATTAATTTTGAATCTAAAAATAGATACTATTATAATCACCTGGTTGCCTCTTCTGGAAATTTGAATGTTATTTCTTTCGCAAATCAAATGGAAAGGGGTCAGATTTTGAAGTGTTTTAAAAATCAAAGAGTTTTATATTTGATCTTGAAGTCAATACGTAGCTAGTATGTGGTCAGATATCATTTGAAATCACTTGAAAGTTGAATGGCTTAGAGCTAAAATTACAAATTTGGGAGTTATTACTTTGAAAGTGACAGCTGAGACAATGAGAATAAATGAGATCTCTGAGGAGGAGATTGTAGATGGAATGGATATTGGCCAACAACCAAAAAAAAAAAAAAAAAAAAAAAAACCCAGAAACTTGGGATATGAGCTCCATGGAAGTTTCCACCTTTGTAAAATCAAGGGGTTAGACTAAATGACCTAAATTTCCTTGAGCTCTAAAACTCTAAGAATCTTAAGGTCATCATGAGCTGAGGTGGTCATAGAAAGGGAGGCTTTATGATTTTAACTAAGATTTTAAAGGATGACAATGATTCAGATAAGAAGACGACCAAGCAGAAGTCCTTCCAGACTAAGGAAAAAAGAATAATTCAAATAAGTGAATGCTGAAAATCACAAACTTCTCCTTATAAAGCAAATACGACTTGTTCCTATATCAAAAAATATTATATACCATATTTATGGCAAACACTGTGATATATATTAAAGTAAGAACTAAAAGGGGCATACCTCTACAAATAAGTTTTATTATTCTTTTTTGGCTTTAGTTATTTAAAAAAATTAAACCATGTATCATTTAAAACAAAAAAAAGGTGTGCAGAATAAAATATGGGCATTGGTTTCAGTAAAACACTCTGAGCTTAGAAAACATCAGTGGTCAGCTTTGGTCCATCTGAAATGATTTTGGTCTCTGGCACATGTAGGTTCAAAAAAAATTTTTTTCAAGCAAGCTAATGCCAACATGAGAGCCACCCATTTTTCAAGGTCATAATTGGTACATATAAAAAATTTAGAACCACAGAATGTTCCAAAACAGGAGAAAGCTATCATAACTCTACACTCCTGGGAAGTAAGAACTACAGCATTCTTTAGCTCCTATTTACAACATGAATACTAAATAGAAATGTTCAAAAATTATTACAGAAAATGAAGTAAAGTCGATATTATTCCTCTGTAGACCAACACCCTGAAGTGAGTCACCACTCAAATTTCAGCTTGCAAATGCATTTTTGAAAGAGAACTTCTTGTTTGCCATCTGTGACCAAAAACAAAACAAAACAAAAAAACCCCACATAAGCTTTAATTAGATATTTGCATTACACCTGGATCATGGAAAAGGAAAATTAAGGTTTCCTTTTTAGGTGAACTTGGCTCCTGCAAAGAACAATTTCACCAAATCAAAACTTATGTCACTTAAGAATATTAATATTAGAAGAAATGATCCTAAAGGTAGGAAATTAAACAAATCTGACCTAATAGAAGACTAATACTTCCCCCCCTTTAAAAAATCCAGTATAAAATCAAGTAATTATTTAATTTACATAGCACTTCAAAGTTTGCCAAGCATTTTATGGACATTATCTCATCTGATACACAGCTCTCTGAGGTAAAACTATAGATCACAAGCATTAAACCCACCTGCAAATGCTGAAAGAAATTAAAATATAATCAGGAAATACTGAACAACATAAATTAAAATACAACAAAACATAGATTATGCTACTTTTAAAAACAAAATCAATATGTGCCACAGGGATGCTTATGTACTGTTTAGTGCCTCCCTTTTCCATCTGATTTCAACACCCTGTAGAAGTCATTCTATTTTATTGCTGAAGAAACTGAAGCTATAGAGGTTTTTGAGCTAGAAATTATCAGAAGAGGAAATCTGAACCTAGGTTTTCCAAAGTCTAGCTACTCTACACATTAGATCAATATGCTTCACTAATGTAGACTAAGTGTGTAGACTAATTCAGAATAAGAAATATTTTAAAATAAATTCAGTTTTATTATTTTTGTGAATGAAATGAGAGGGAGCTTGGGATACTAACAGCTGGTCTCTGGGTCAGGAATCTAAATTCAAATTATACCTTTCTTAGCTAAGATACCTGCAGCTTTTTAAATCAATGACAAGGATTGGGAGAACAGAAGGAAGAAAAAACAAATAACAAGTAAAACTAGACTTAACAAAACATTGCATAGAAGTCCTTAGGGTATTTGCATTAACTAGATAAGAAAAATTTGCACTCAGCTCAGAATAATGAAAAGATTACTTCCTAAATAACAAAGATTTCTCTCAGGTGTTTTTTTTTTCTTTCCTTACCTAATTCATATGGGATTTTCATCAAGTTAAATCTAAATTAGACAATTCATTATTGTGTCAAAACACATTTTTAAAAAAGAACACTACACATATGCATTAAAGTTATTTTCTAATTCAGAAACTTCAATACACAAAAATCTAAATTTGCAAAGCAAATACAAGGTATTTATTTATATAACAACAACACAAAGTCTAGTCTTTAAAATAAGGCACTAACAGGTTCCTTAGGTAGAAAATAATTGAATTCTAGAGTATTGGGATTAAAGATTAATGAAAAGCTCACTATATATTGCTTCTCTCAATTTGTCTTCCAATCAGTGGCAGGCTCTCAGTATTATGATAATATAGCATGATCAAAGACTCAAAGGACTAGAAGAAAACTCTAGAGGTCCTTATCCATCCTGCATTCATGCAAGACCACAGCCATCCAAGACTTAATGTTATTCCAAGCAAATAAAAGGAATAAGCTTACCTCTGCAAGGTAAGAGGACAATCTTAAACTTACCTCACAATCTGATGATATAAGCAAAAAACATCCAATAATTTCTAAGACCAAAAGAAAATTTTAATTCATGTAAATAGGGAATCCAAAAGTGAGACACACAAAAAACTTTCAAAGATTAACAAGTGAAATTGAACTAAACAGCATAGTGGCTCAATTAAAAAAAAAAAAAAAAAGCTATGGGAAATTTTCAGCTAATTGTCTCCTCATTTCTTCTCTAACATCTTAAGTCTAGAATTTTAGTGACCCTCAAGTAACAGTAAATTACATAATATGTGACTAAAACATTTCCTTCTCAATTTCACCTTTTCCATGCCAGAAATCACAACATTCATTTTTTTCTCTCCAGATCCACCAGCAGCAGTTTAAAGATGGACATTTAATTTCAAAACTCAAAGGCCTGTATTAATGTAAAATGAAATTAAGTAAGGATGACCATAAGTATGCTGAGAGAAAAAAAACAGGCAATTGGCATATATGTAAATATAAGAAAAGATCTTGAAAACAAGAAAACCTGAATTTAAGTCAAATTTCTGACAAACTTTATAGGGTTTTGTTATTTTTAGTGTTTTGGCTATAGGCAAGTCACTTAACTTTCATTTTCCCAGGCAATTTTAGATATTAAGTTTTTTTTTTTTTCCAGTTATTTACTGATTTGCATTGCTTTAAGGCGTTTCCACACCAAAAAGACAAAACAAATCCCTATCTGAGGTTACTGAAATATATTTGGTTTTGTCATATTCATCTGTTATTTGTTTTGTTGTTGTTGTTGTTGTTGTTGTTGTTGTTGTTTTGGGATTCTTGATTTTGTTTTAAAAAAAATCTTCAGACATGCAATATTTGTGATGGGTAGAAAATACACTATTGTGGGTATTCAACAACAACAACAAAATTCTTTCCAGTAATTTGTTGCGTTTTTGTTGTTGTTGTTGTTGTTGTTTGACTCGTGATTTTATCCATGTAGAAAATTACTATAGAGAAATTCTTTTCTATCAGAGTAGGTCAGCAACTCTGTCATTTATAGGCTAAAATGATTTTCCCATAACAAAGAAAGTATATGCCAGAAGAAGCATTCCACGCCAGATCTTACAGACTTTAAAGCCAGTTTTTGCACTCCTGAGCCATGCAGCATCTCTTTTGGTAGTTTTTCACTCATCTCCAATTCTTTGTGACTCTGTTCACTTTTTCTTGTCAAAGATTCTGGAGTGTGTTTGCCATTTCTTTTTCCAACTCATTTTTACAGATGAAGAACTGAGGCAAATAGGGTTAAATGACTTGCCTAGCATCACACAGCTAGTTAGTATCTGAGGCCAAAAGAGTTTTTACCTAACTGCTCAAATTTTGCATTTCCCCACTGGCTGAGATGCTCTCTCTCTGGCATGCTCTCTTATCCTTCTGTCTTTCTCTCTCAGTCTCTGCTTCCCTCCCTTCCTCTCTCTTGTTACTTCTAGGGAAGAGACTTTTTTAAGGAAGCTAGGTTTGGAATGATCTTATTGCCATTTCCTTTGGGCAGGTTTCATGTTCCTGGTATCTACAGCTTTTAAATTTTTTAATTTCATTTTTATAAAACACATTTTATTGATATCATTTTTTTCAAAACACATTCATTTACTTTAACATGAATTTGTAATCTTTTCCTGTAACCACTCTCCCTACTAAACAAACAAGAATTATAAAATTCTTATTGTAAACATGTATATAATCCAGCAAAACAAACTTTGGTGACTCTCAAAATGTTCTTCTTTCTGAATTTTAAAATTCATTGCCTCCTTGGCAGGAGATGAGTGACATCTCAAGTTATATTTTGATAAGTTACATTTTTCAATAAAGCACTTTGTCATGTACTCCTATAATACAGAAAAACACATTACAATCCTTGGTTATTTGACTGAGAAACACACTTGCAGGATTAGGACTCTGCTGATTAGACACACTACAGACTTTCACACATCATATATACAGTCAGCAGCTCTAAATGTTTTATTGCCTATTCAGGTGTTCTAAGCACTTTTGAGATATACTTGTCAACTGCAAAATGCAGTACTTCCTTCTGCCTTTATCACACTGGTTGCCAGACAACAGAGAAGAGCAGAAGTGGGTAATGTTACAGTAAACACTTCCCTAAAACATTTATATGCCATTGATAAACAATAACAAATTTGAAAAAGAGATAGTGCCACACTATTGCAACCTTCAATCTCTACCCCACTGAGACTTAAGAACTTAAAATCTTCATATACCTAGCAGGGAAAAACAGGGAAACATCATCCAAAGGAAGACTGATGATTTATAGCTTAAATATGTCTTCCTCTAGAATGTTTAATAGTGAGCTTTAGTCATTCAATACATTTTGAAAATACTATTCAACAATAAATTACAGTAGTTGCAACTTCCATTGCAGCACTCATAAATATCATTGGGCTTTCAAGAAACCAATTACAGAATATTAAATCATTTTACATTGCTTTCAAAAAATCTTTAATTTGAATTGCAACATGAATAACCTGTATAGTCAGAGGGGGACTAGAGTTTAAGCAATGTATCATGTTGTCTTATGTTTGGGGCATGAGAAGCTCCTGGCCAAACTGACATACGACCAAATGTCCAGCAAGTCATAACATCATCACTTATGACTTGGTTGGTTCTAAATTATTTAGATTATTCAAAAGAATATGAAACAATGGAGCCCAAGCTATTTAATGAGCACCTAACCATACTATGCTAGGAAGGATACCCAAAAAACATCAGAAGCCATTCTTCTTCTACAGAACTGTCATATTAAAGATGAAATTGAGGCTCAAAGAGATTAAATTACTTGCTCA
The DNA here is from genome assembly GCF_902635505.1 of Sarcophilus harrisii. Classification (NCBI taxonomy): domain Eukaryota; kingdom Metazoa; phylum Chordata; class Mammalia; order Dasyuromorphia; family Dasyuridae; genus Sarcophilus; species Sarcophilus harrisii. Next base: position 533,197,102 of record NC_045427.1, on the reverse strand, counting down.
CATAGATAATATGTAATAGGGATAAGAGTCAAACCTAAGTTCTGGAAACTGGAAAGTCTTTACACTGGACCTTAAATAAAATCTAATTGACAAAACTACCATGGGAAGCAATAGCAAAACATAATAAACAAATCAAGTGCTAAGTGCCATGACATAGAATATATTATCAGTAGGAGTTATAGGAAGGTAGAAATTCCTTTGTCATAGGATGCAGGAAACTTTTGCGAAAAAAAGGAGACCAGTCACGGTTAGAGGTCTGGCTTTTGGGGGAAGGGAGTAAAGGGCAATCAAAACGGGAAGAAATGTTATAAGTAAAAGCATGGGAGCAGTAATAAACACTGCATATTAAGGGATCAGATGGGATTTCTAGGTATATTAGCACAAATTCAATGGTGGTTCCCTATTAGGGAATAATGATAGATAAGTATAGTGTGAAGACACTGGCTGTCTGACTCTGGGCAAGGCACTTAACCCTGTTTGCCTCAGTTTCCTCACCTGTAAAATGAGCTAAAGAAGGAAATGGCAAAACACTTTTGTATCTTTGTCAAAAAAAAACCTCAAATGGGGTCATGAAGAATAAGATATTCCTGAAATGACAGACCAACAACAGCAAAAGTCTGATTATTGAGGTCCTTAATAGCTAAATAAATTATTTTAGAGCCGGAGTTATTAGTCTTTTTGTGTCTTAAGCCCTTCTGGCAGTCTAGTAGAAATGATGGACTCTTTCTTGGAAGAATGTTTAAAATGCATACAGTAAAATAAATAAGATTACAAAGGAAAACAATAATATTGAAATAGTTATAATGATTTTTTAAAACTACATGGACCTCAGGTCAAAACCCCATTTTATACTTATGCAACAAGCAGTAAGGAAACAGTAAGGATTTCTGACTGGCATTAGATGTAACTAAAGAATAATTTTTAGGAAAATAAGAACGCTACAGAATCACCAAATCACAGATATATAACTGTAAGGTAATCACCTACTTAAAAATGAGTTTGAGGAAAGGATTCTTTAAAATGGGTAACAAATAGAACTAGTATATCTGGGGGCTGAAAGGAAAATAGGGATATAAATGGAGAGAAATGTGACATTGTGAAGTTAAGATGTGATTAATCAAACAATTAAGTGGAGAAGGAAGATGATTCCCAAACCACTATTATTTGGATACAAGGGAAGGCTGTTGTTTTTGAAATAAGTAGAGATATAACCACAGGATCTGTCTTAGATGTCATATGTGGAGGTATGGTAAAGACAGTTTTTTGCTAACTTGCTAATAAGAGAAACTTTATGTGTATATGGTGATGGTAAGGTAGAAGATACATCAGTATTCAGAAGAACTAAGATGGGGCTGTTAAAAAAATAGGCTATACTTGATTAAAGGGGAGAACATAACAGATATATTGAAAAGGGGAAAAAACCTTAACAATCATGGTTTTTGGATGGCAATGGATTCAATTCACCAATAAAAAAGGAGTCAAATTGCAAAATGAAATAGAAAACTAAAATATTTTCTGCTTAAGGCAACATATATAAAAAGCACATGGACTCATACAAAGTTAAGAACATAATAAAATGTTATATGTTTATCTGAATCTAAAAAAGTAAGAACTGCAATTGTGACTTTTAAAAAAATAATCCAAAAGAAAGCATAGAAAGATACTGTTGTAAAAAATTAATAGTTATTTTTAAATGTACTAAAAATCACTAATAATAAAAGAAATACAAATTAAATTATTAATGATCCAACAAAAATCATGATAATTCCTTTGGAAAATTAGCAGGACACTGAATCCACAAAAAGATTCAGGATATCTATATTTTAGTACCAACACTAACAAAAGGGAGAAAAACCAAATATATATCATAAAGATATACCATTTAAACTATAACACATATATGAGAGCCAACCTACCAAAATATACACAAACTTTACGCACATCTCCAATGTCACCGCCGCCACCTGCTACAAAACAAGTGTTTCTCATAAAGTAAATATAAAACAAATACTTTTTGTTAATATAAATAAAGGAAATCATGTTAATAGTGACACTACTTTCTAAGTTACTGGTTTCATTCTACACTGAATTATCAGGGTCATAATTTTGTAGAGTGAAGCAATAAAACAATGAAATTCATGGATCAAGTATATCTATGGGAATGAACATGAATATAAATGAAGGGGGTTTGACATTAGTAAATTTTAAATTTTATTTAACAAAACTATCAGGTATTAAAATTAGGTCAAAGAAATAGATCAGATAAGCAAGAATTAGAAGAAAATGTATACAGTCGTTATCTTTAAAAAAAAAAAGACTAAGATCAGACAGTACCAAGTAATAACTCTTTATTCAATCATAACTGCTGGGAAAATTGGATAGCTATATGATAAGATATAGGCTTACATCAGTGTCTTACATTCTATTCCAAACACACACACACAAACATACATACATAGCAGAGAAAGGAATTTTCTCTTTCATATTTTATATTTATTATTTATTTCATAAATATATTTAGAATTTTGGTTCTAAATTTAAACAGAAGAATTTCCACATGCACAAAAAACATAAAAAAGAATATTGTACATAAAAATGTGAATCGCTATGTCACACTACTTAATAAAAGTTCTTTCTCATATAGCTATGAATAGGGGATGAATTCATAACAAGTCGTACCATGGAGATCATAAAAAACAAAGTAGTCTATTTCCATTATTTAAAAAAAAACACAAAAAGCTATTACACAAATAAGAACGCAATTAAAATGAGAAAAGATGCAGACTAGGAGAAAAATTGACCATCTCTAATAAAATTCTGATATCCAAAACTATATAAGGAATTGAGACCAATCTATATTCTCAACCTATTCCTTAATAGACAGGAAAAGTATATGAAGAAAAATTTCAAAAGAAAACAGAACTACTGACAACCATCCTAAAAGTGATCAAAATTATTTATAATCAAAGAAATGCATAATAAAACAATTCCAAAGCATGATTTCCCAACTAAATGGGGAAAAATAGTAAAAGAAAAATTTATTATTGGTATTATTGGCACACACTGATTCACTGTTTTTGGAGCTGTGAATCCTTCTATTTTGAAATACAATTTGAAATTGTGTGAATAAAGCTACAAAACTATACCATTTGAACCAATGATCTCACTATTGAAGTTAAGCTCTAAGGATGCTAAGAATAATAAGAATAATACACAAAACAGTCATAATAGCACCTTTTGTAAAAGCAAAAAATTGGAAACCATGTGCCAAGTGATTAGTCAATGGGCCAACAAATTGTTGTATATGAATAACAATATTTCTAATCAATAAGAAATAACAAATATCAATAATTCAGATCAACAACATTGTTGATATTATCTCCCATGCAGCATTAATTTAAAACATTTCCTTATACAGATTCAAAACTTTTAAAATATAACATTATATGTATTACTAATCAAAATCATTTTATGCTGCTTTAACTGTGTTCAGGGAGTAAACATGGCATGGGGTTCCAATATATGTTGAGATTTTGTATGATTTGCTGAATTAAATTGAGCAATACAAATTTCAAATTATAACTATGCAAATTTCAAAACATCATTTATGGATACACAAAGATGAAATTTAAACCTTCTGTTTTGGGAGGAATAATATTTTTTAAATAACTTTGGAAAACACACACAATACTTTCTTAGATAGTATTATTTTTATATATTGCTAAAAGGATATCCTTATTCTGTTTCTAGTACCTTAATAACTCATTGTAAAATGAGGGAGAAGACTCATGGAAATAAAACATATGCAAAACAACAGAGCCCAGTCTTGTCTCACTTTTATCACAACCAAGTCATTCTAATCAGCAGACAGGATCAATTGGATAGGTGATATAAAATCAATAATATTGCCAAGATAAAATGGTCAACTAAAAGATGCTGTTTCAGCTTTCTGCTCCAAACAAGTTTGAGAGAAAAATAAGGATTAAAACAAGAAGGTTCTGTTTTTAAATAAAAGTAATGCAGACTTTGAGGCAGTGACTGAACGAATTTACACTTGGAGATCAAAAATGGGAAGTTTAGAAAACAATATAAATTCCCAGGATAATGAAATTAAAATGTTGTGAATTATTTCAAAAATATGTAGCTTAGAATCAACAACTTTGGTAGTATGCTATACATAACTCTGGTTTGTAAATAAGTTAATAATTCCCCCAGTTCTCCTACAGTATGGGAAATGTTGCACCTAAAGTATGAGGCTAGGTCTGCAGAGCAAATGTGCTCAATAAGTTTTACTTGAAGGAGAGAAGTTGGGGGCACAGAATGAATATTTGGATTTTTATATATGAATTTAGAAGCATATATGTGTTCATGTATGTATATGTTTTTTAAAAAACTAACTTGAAAGGTGATGCTTCATTTTTCTATGGCTAAGTCTCATTAAAAAAAAATTAAGTCTGATCTCTAGCAGCTGGCAGCTGATTGGTGGTGAGAGGAGGACAGCTTAAGCCATTACTCTTGTTTTGTGGGCATTTGAAGTAGCTGCCAGACATGTGACATCAACTGTTCCAATTGGCTGGTAGTGACATCATTTTATTATTCAACTTTTTGTTTGTACTTGAGCTTCCCCCTTTTAGGGACCTCAGGACCTCACGCAGCCAAGTCAGTTTAGAGGATGAAGAGAGAGGAAGCAGTGTGTCTCCAACATCTATGAAGTACCAAACTTCTTTTGTTTTTCATAACCCACTGTACATCCTGAATACTAGTGAAATGAAGTTTCAAATAACATAACAATGCTGAATTCCTTTTCAAATAATATTATTGAGAAGTGGAAAAGGGGTGGTGGTGCTGCTGCTGCTAAGGCATTAGTCAATGCTAGTAGAGATTTACATAAAAATTCAGAGGGTTTGTTTTGAAAAAGCCTGAAGACTACCAAATGGAAACCATATGCAGTATAATGATGGAGACTCACTTAACAAACCTGCTTGATGGTTTTGCTAAAACACAGACTCGGGTAGGACATCTTTCCCTTTTTCCCCCCTATTACAATTATGCTTATATTATTTCATCAAACTCTTTATGTTGCATTGATATTGGTCAGTGGAAGAAAACCTAGATTTGGTGTCAGAACATTCAAGTTACACTATCATGTCTGCTTCTTAGTGATAACAACAACAATCTCACATTTAAACAAGACTCCAGGGTTTTCAATCCACTTTCCTTCCAAGCAGCTTTGTGAGGTAGATAGTATAGGAAATCTTAGTCCCCCATTTACCATGAAAAAACTGATGTTCAGAGATGCAAATTACCTATCCCAAGGTTACTAGACTAGTAAACATTAGCACTAGAATTTGAATCCAGGTCTTTTACTATACCTATATAACCTTAGACAATTAAACTCTATGAACATTGGGTTTCTCATCTACAAAATATGACTGCATTAGAAGATCTGTTAATTTAATCCTAAATTTCTATTTAGCTCTAATTCCCAACAAGTATAAAAATTATTATAGATAATGGTACAATCCAGACAGTGAATTCCATGAGGGCAAAGGTCATGACAGTTAATCTATGTATCTTTTTCTATGTGCACACACACATACACATACATACACCTCACGGGATCCATGTACACACAAACACATAGAGAATTAAGAAATTTCAAAAGATAAGGATACCAAGTGATCAACTGAAATAGAAGGCAACAATGATCCTGAGTCTAATGAATTATGTTAGGATCATTATTTCTCTCTCAATATTATAAAGATAGCAAATTTTATTTTATATTCTTTCTCTCCCTCCCTCCCTCCACCTTCTTCTCTTTCCCCTTCCCACCCTGTTGCTGTTCCTGTCTGTCTCTCCCTCTCTCCCTCTCTTCTGTTCCCCCCTCTCCCTCTCTCCCTCTCTTCTCTTCCCCTCCTATCTCCCTAATCCCATTCTCCCCTACACCACCTCCTCTTTTCTTTCTTTTGTTTTTTAAAACATATTTTAAAGCAAAGTAAAGAGCATTGCAATTGCAAAGGACCTAAGTTTGAACTTTCACTCTATTTGATCTTGTCTTGGGCAGGTCAATTCCCTTCTCTTGTCAACTTCATCTCAGAAATGAGGGATCAAAGAATCACTAAGGTCCCTTCCAGCTCTAAAATACTCTGCTGAAACTTATGAAGAAACATTAAATTCGGAATTTACGTAAACCATCCCAGTCTAAGAGAAATTGTAATAAGGGATGTGTACATAGTTATTAAGACACTCAAAAACTTTTCTTACTAAGGGCAGTACAGAGGGTGGGCACAATGCAGTGACTGCAAAAAAAGGGCACCTGCTTTTCTTGCAGGGCTGGCATAAAATATGAGAGAAATCATTCTGACTGTCTTCATTAATGTCAAACATTATTTTGGGGATAGTTTAGATATTTTAAAGATGATCTAATTTAAGCAATGATGGAAATTTTCCACCGCCATGAAGGGCTAACATCTTTTCTTTCCTAATCTCACTGCTTTATTCTGCCCAGACTTGCCATTCAATTATTATTTAGAATTTAGATAGTAGTTCATATTTGCAAAGTACTCAGCAAACATTTATAATCCTTCACAAAACCTCAGTGATGAAACTACTTTGGGGGAGGGAAGGAAAGAAAAGAAAAGAGGTACTTGCTTAAAGTCAGAATTCATGAAAAAACTTAAATATATCTTTGTCATTTGAGCTTACAACTCCCTCATTGCTCCCTTTGTTCTCTTTTCTAATACTTGTCTCCTTATGTATGCTCCATGAGGCTTCAAATAACCAAACTGCTTCCCATCTTTGTCACATCAAACAAGATGTTTCCTTTTGTTTTTGTTTTTAAAACTAATAATGACCTGATGGAAAAGCATTCTTTATTCAATGGTGCAATGAGCATTTATTAAGCACCTAGTTTGTGCCAGGAATTTATTAATTACTAGCAATATATCAACAACAAAAATGATATTATTTTGGGCTTTGAGGAAATATTGGGAATATTTGGAAAATAATATATACTCACCTATTTATTAATCAATAAGCATTTATTAAACATCTGCTATATGTTCTAAACATATAGCAGATGTTTAATAAATGCTAACTAAGTTCCCTATACATTTTTATTTGTTTTTTCAAACAAATCCCATTTTTTCATCATTCAAAACTTTTCCCTTTTTGCCTTCAGAATCTGATTCAGGGGGCTGCTACATAGTGCATAGAGCACCAGCATTGAAGTCAGAGGACCTGGGTTCAAATTTGATCTCAGACATTTAATATTAACTAGCTTTGTGTAAGTCACTTAATCCCAATTGCCTGGTCAAAACAAAATAAAACATAAGAATCTGATCCGAGAGAAACATTCTCAGAACTATTTGAAATCTGCTTTCCAAAAATCTAGATTATTGTCTGGCTGTGCCCATATTTCCTTTATTTCTTTGTCACAAATTGTAGGGTCACTCCACTCTCAAAGATTGCATAATTTCCTTGCCTATAACCAGTTCCTCCCTGTTAGACAATCAGATCTAGAATGAATTTCCACTTGTGGCTTAATCTAACTTACGAAAGATGACTTCAGGACAGCAATTGAAAAGTTATTAAATGCTCTACTTTTGGTTTGGGAGAGCTTTCTTTGAAGGGGGAAAAAAAGGGGGCAAGGAGATGAGAAAGTTGGAGAGAGGACCAGGGAAAGGAAGGAGAGAGATATTTAACCAAATGTCTGGATACCTTAAGTTTCCCCCCTTCTCCCTTACTAATATGCATCTGTGCTTTGTCCTATTTAACACACTATTCATCTATTTCTTCTTTCTATCTAGATGGTCTGTGGTATACTCAAAGACAGAAATCATCTCTATTTCTCCTATCTTTGGCTTTCAGCTAAACAGCCATACAGGTTCTTGGATTTCCTCAGGAATATACCTTCTTAATATTCACTACAGCCTCTACCTCCCTGTTTCTTTGGAATAGGCCATAGCCCAGTAATGAATTTCATACCCCAAGTTTCCATGATACCTATGAAATATCATAAATTTATTCCTCTTGTTTGTGTGTAAATTTTGGGCAATTATGTACAGATACTTAAGACCATGGATTTTGCTCCTTTCTTAGATTTTTGTCTTTTATAAATTTCTCAGCATCTCATTTTCTTTTCTTCTTCCTTTTTTATGGCTACAATCTATTGTTTTTAACTTCAGGGATGTGCAAAGTTTTCTGCCTACTCCACACTTCTTAGTTTAAAGTCATTTTAGTCAGATTTGCAAAACAAATTTAAGGTACATAAATAAGTGGATTCAAAATAATTCAAGGCAACAAATACAAAGTAATGGTAAGGGGCAAGCTCTAACAACTATAGGAAGGAGCTGGGTAAAATTTTCATGTAGGAGATGACAACTGATTTTAGCCTTGAAGAAAGCTAAGGATTTGAAGAGATACAAGTGGAGAAATATATTTACAATACAGCTGAAGAGGAGGGGAAGGTTGGGACATGGATAGGGCAGCCTTTGCAAATGAACAGAGACAAGAGATTGAATGTCATGTGCAAAGAACAGAAAAAGAAAAGGATAGTTGGGGCAGAATATAAAATGTATGGAGGGCAAAATTATCCAATTTGTAATTCATATTTGCTACTACTACAGGTAATCTTAGGCAAATCACTTTCTATTCCTCAGTTTTATCATCAGTAAAATTGAGAATATAATAGCTGTTCTACCTACTTCACAGGATTTGAAAATATTTTGAAAAGTAAAAACCTCTTTATAAAATATGATCATGCCTTCTCTATTCAGATTCACCCCTTTAGAACAGAGCAAAAAAACAGGAAGCAATAAAAGAGCTCTCAACAGCCAAAAGGGAAGCCATAAAGTCCACAAATGAATTAATGAATGAAAAAGTATTTATTAAGCATTTACTATGTGCCAAGCTCTGTGCTAAGTACTATGGATACATCAGAAATTCAAAAATAGCTCTCAAAGCTCATGAAAATTCATGCAATTTAGAAACAGGGATGTTTGCTGGATTCTTATTCCACAAGCCTATTTAACTTTAATTTTACAAACAATTCTAAAAATACACATTATCTAGTTACAAGTCCACAGTAGGCATACAGATTGTAGCAAAAAGTGATAACAGAGTTAGAGGGATTAAAGAAAAAGAAAACCTACAGAAAACAGACATAAACAAACCCTGGGGGCATCTGTGTATTTCACAATGATAAAATAAATAAGGTTAAAATCATATTGCTTAGGTGACCTTGAGCAAATCATATGTTCCTACCTGGCCTCAGTTTCTTCCTATTACAAAATTCTTATTTTATGATTTTCCTCACTAAGGCCCATTAATCTGCTTTCATTTTCTACAGAAAAAGCCACCTATTAAATTACTGAAAAGATAGCAGAAATCTGAAAAAAAGGTCCTTTAACTTCCCACTTCTTTATGTTAAATTTCTTTTATCTCCACCCAGGCTAGCTGTTTCTGCTTCTCTCTTTAAGGACATTTGTATGTTCTATTGTTCAAACCTCCTGCCAGGTCAGTGCATTATCAATGATCTCCTCTCTCTTTCTTCAATCCAACCCTATTCATTTAGTCTTCATCTCTACTCCTCTAAAGACATGCTAATATTTCTCTTACTCTTAACCTGTGCATTTCCACATACACACCCATTATAGATCTATATACAAAGGATAGATTGATACTACTCCTGTGATTTCATCTTATAAGACAATAATAAGGAAACTAGCTATCAATGTAAATCTGTATCTTAACTGCAAACATAATAAATTATTAGAGGTTTACCTGAGGTAATGAAAAAAGACCTAGCAGTAAGAGTCAAAGGCTGGCCTTTCAATCACACCTTCCTGATTTCTTTCTCCTTCTTCCCCAAAGTCTGGCTCTCTAACCATTATACCTTACTAATTTAACAATATTCCTCCATATATATATATATATATATATATATATACACACATACACACACACACACACACACATCTAGATGTTTTCACTATTCCCTTCACTATTAAATGTCATTTTACAATAAATAACACAGGGTTATGAGGTAGATCAAATGAAGATGATTTCTGTAAAAAGTACCTAGTGCCTATAATCAGGCATTTATTAGGCCTATAGATAAATTAATAAATCCCTTATAAAAGCAGTCTAGACTTTCCATCTTCTATTCCTTACTGCCCATTCAGTCCTTAATCCTTCGAAATATGCCTTCTATCCTAATTAAACTACTAAAATTGTTCTTTCATTGATCTCAATAACCAAATCCAGTAGTCTTTTTAAGACTTTATTCCTCCTTAACCTTTCCGATGCTTTTGTCAAAGGCAACTGTCCTTGGGATTCTCCCTTGAAGGGCTCAGTAATATGAAGTTCTCAATTGCATGATGTGGACAAATCACATAACCTCCATATTTCTCAGTTTCCATGCCTGTAAAATGAAGGCATTGAGTTAAAAGGCTTCCAGGTTTGTGTCCTATGAATCTGGCTGGTTTCTCTGTCCCCATCCCTCTTGTCTATCTAGGTACTTATAAGGATTCTGTACATGGTCTTCTTCTCCTTTATATTTTTTCCTTTGCAAAATCATTGAATCTCACAGTTTCAAATATCAAACTCTCAAATTTTTAATTTCCAATTCCAACACCGTCATGAGTTCCTGACTAGAATTTTCCAAATGTTTACCATAAACCATTACTCAGATCTCCTATAATATACCTCAAAAATCAATTCCCCTAAAAATTCCACCCTATTATTTCTGAATATCCAATTTCTATTAATAGCACTATATTTCCCCAGGTTCAAAATCTTTTGTTACCCTTGACTCTTCCATCTTTTCACCTCCCACATTTAATCAGTCACCAAGTCTTATCAATTATATATCTGAAATATCTCATATATGACACCCCCTCATTCCTACTGGAAGCAACTTAGCTCAATTTTCTGAGATCCCTCTAATCAATCACTTTTGCCCAGCAACCCATCCCACATATTGTTGCTAGACTAATCCTCCTAAAAGAGGATCTGATCATATCACACTTCTCCTGAATCTCCAACTATTTACCATTGCCTCCTGGGTAAATAAGATATGCTAACTCCTTGGTCTGGTATTTGGGGTCCTCTATAATTTGATCTTAAACTACTTTTATAGGCTTATCTATCATTATTGCCCTTCATTAAAGGATTTATTCCAGTCAGCTATACTACTGCATCTAAAACTTATGCTTTTGCCCCTATACCCAACCAAATTTCTCCTATCAGAAAAGTCTTTATCCTGTTCTACTTGTCTAATTTTACCCAATCTTTAAATGATGAAATACATCTCACTCTGTTCCCTTCTCTAAGCCTTTCTTAATTCTCCCAGGTGGGAAGAAGTAATCTCTTTTACCTTGAACTTTAGGAGAGTTTTGTTTGGGCTTTTACTGGAGTTTCATGTTATCATTACTCTGCCATATACAATAGAACCCTAAATTAAGAGCTGGAAGAGAATGCAAAGCTTGCATACAGGCAATAAGTGGAAGTGCTGGACTTTTATCCAAAGTCCTCTGACTCCAAATTTAGTATTCTTTCCACTGAAAAATGCCACCATCTCATCTCTTAAAGATAAACTTATAAGACTTATAAGAGCTTATAAGACTATAAGCTCTATGAGGGCAGAGTCAATGCTAATCACTTTTGGATTCTTCTTAGTTTCCTGGTTTTAATCAAGACTCAGCTCAAAGCCCATCTTCCACAGGAAGTGAAGCTGCTAATACCTTCTTTCAGATTACCGTTTTCTCTTTCTCTATCTTTTATGTATCTATTCATTTGGCACGTTGTTTCCCCTTTAGAATGTTTCATATATCTTGAGCAAAGGCTATCTTTGTTTCTCTTAGTATCCCTCTGCACTTGACATAGTCTCATATGTATTGAGCATGTAATCAAATAATAAATACCTATTAAGCACCTAATATGTGCTAGGCACTATGTTAAATGCTGGGTAAGAGATTCTTCTAGATTCTCCGATACAGCATTTTTTAAATTACAAAATTGGGGTTGAATGTTTTCTAAATTATTCCATGTTTGCAATGCAAAAACCCTTATTTATTCAAAAAAAGTTTTAATTATGTTCAGTATGGACAACTAAGGAAGGCAGAACTTTCATACTAGAAGAATTTTACTTCCCAATAGTTATATTTGTAAAGGTTTGGTGCTCAAAGGGGCAAATTTTCTCTGGGCTACCCAAAATGACTAATTCCACAAGGGTTCTGATTTGCATAGTTTTACTGCACAAGATATTATTAGTCATCAGAACTCCAGTAACCCAGTATAAATCCCCCAAGAGGTCATGTCTTTCTGAATTTGTGTGTTTTCCCCTTACTCTATTAAATGGCATTAGGCAGAGAAGACAAACTAGATGGACCGGATTTCCAAATGAATTGTTTTTACTTCTATTTTTATAATGTTGTACTAACCATGACATATTCCTTTTACATATAAGTAGTTATGTATATGTTAACTGATTAATCCAATTGTTCCAGATTTTAAAAAAATTATAATGAGGTCCTTGTCCAAAGTGGGGGAGACGACAGAATGCAGTCTCAGAAGTGGTAGAACAATCATGAAATGAGATTTTATAAATTTCAAAATAAAAGCAACAAAGATGTATCACCATTTCCCTCAAAGGCTGTCTATTGGTTCTGAGAAACCATAATGAACCTTTTTCCCCTAACCTCCCTCTACTACTTCTTGGTCAAACTATCCTGAGAAGGGGCCATTTTAAAAAATTCTATTCCCAGATTCCTCTAGAGACATACTGGGACAGGAGATAATAATTAAATGTAATGTCCACAGTGAATTCTCATTCAAATTTCTTGACCCCCAGGGAGAATTGTGTCTCAAGGTTAAGTTAAAATACAGACCTGCCACAGGCGCACAGCATGAAAAACAAATCAACCAAGAATAAAGGAAGAAGCTAGGGAAAGGCCCGAAAGACCTTTTTATCTGCGACCACAAAAGCAGTCAAGGATGCTATGGTACCATCCTGGTTCACACAGATTTTGAAGAGTCCACTATTATAAACTGAGGGATCCAAATTGTCTATGTTGCACTTAAGATAGTCTTTATTCCTCTCTCAGCATCCATGAAATAATGTGCATGCAAGTAGATGCTTAATAAATAGGTGTTCAATGACAATTGAATTGAGAAGAAAATAAAAAATGAGCCCATAAAATGTATAAATAACATCTAGTTTATTAAATACATGATCTATACCAGGGAGTAAACAATGATCTTTACAAATATATTTCATTTGATCCTCAAAAACAACTTGGGAGAAAGGTACTACAATTATTCCCATTTTATAGTTGAAAAAACTGAGGCAGACAGAAGTTTGAGTGGATTTATTTTCTCAGGGTTACAAAGCTAGTGAGGCAGTGAGACCAAATTCAACTCAGATCTTCCTGACTTCAGACTCAGCACTGCATCCACCATACCACTTTAGCTGCCTTTATATTATGTACTTCAGTAGCACTTAAAGTGTTTTCTACTAATTCAATTCAACTAACAGGTATATGGCACTGAAGGTACAAAGACAAAAGAGTAAGGCATCCTAAGCCATGAGGAGCTTACATTCTGACTAGGGGTAATACCATCTATTCACATATTAGCAAATATGAGGCAATTTGTGGAGGAAGAGAGGGAGAGAAGAAAAGAGAGAGAGATGAAAGAGGGGCAGAGGGAAAGGAGGAGGTAGAAGAAAGAGGGAGGGAGAGAATGAGAGAGAAAAGGAAACAACTGAAGGAAATCGGGAAAAGCTTCAAAGAAACCTAGAAGAAAAAATATTCTGAGAGACAGAAATGAATAAAATGGGTTGTGGTAAGGCTTGGATGTAGGAGATGGTATGGGAAGGTTTGAGCAATTAGTAAGCAGTCTAATTTGAAGGAAATCAAGGGTGTACAAGGGATGTGGAGGACCTCAAACACTTGAGAAGCTTGTATTTTATTCTTAAGTCAATAGAGAGCTAATAGATTTTTAGAGAGGAAAGTAATAGGGTCCAATCCATACCTTAAGAAAGTAATTCTCACAGCAGAAGAGTCATTCTTTGAATAATTAGATCTGAGATCACATTTTATTCAATCTGAGTCACTATGAGGCACCATGATTCAGAGCTAGGACTAGGATTCCTCAAGGCAGGAAGTCATGTTCGGGGAAGCTCTAGTGATAAATGCTTCCATTTACAATACCAGAAAATTCTACTTTGCACAAATATTTATTCTATGATAGGTCAGGTGATGTATCTACAATAAGGACTCAAAGTTTTTGAGGAAAATATGTAATAAATTTTCCCAGTTTTGAAATTCTGCTTAGAATTTACCTAGCTCTTCCATAATCTTCTGACCATCAAATTAAGATGAAGCAGGAAAACAAGAATTTTATCTGTGGAAGATATGTGTATTGCTTATGTAGATTGTATGTATGTCCATGAAAATTGGTCTAAAGAGTAGCTTCTAAGAAGTCATAAATATTTTTTTTTTCTGGAATTGTATATCTCTACCGCAAGAGAGATTGTTTCTGTATAAAGGGGAGCAGGAGACTGGGGCCAGAGACTGCCAACTCTGGTCACCTCAGAGGAGTATTAGAATATATCTTCCCTCTTTATATACTCTTGGTTTAAGAGAAATAAGTTTTAGGTTCAAGCCTCTTTTCTACCCCTTCATGGGGAAGGAATGCTCCAATTGTATTTGAAAGCTTGACTCTTTACCTAATGCCTAGGATATAAAGATCATCAAAAAACTGAAATATTTATTCAAGCTTACAATAAACAGAAATAAATAACAGGGCTGAGTCTTAGATTATATCTGTATTTTCTGAGTTGTTCTCTATCAATGAGTCTTGAACTTCTTGGTTTCAGGACTCCTTCACACTCAAAAAAAATTAATGAGGACCTCAACAAACTTTAATGTATCTGGGATTTATCTGTCAATACCTATTTTGCTGTATTTAAAATGAAAGTTGATAAATGACTTGATTTTATTAATTTTAAATTATCCATTAATTTGAAAATAATAAATTCATTGCATATTATAAAAATGTTTTTATGAAAATAACAATATTTTCCAAACCAAAACAATGTAGTGAAAAAAGCAGCATTGTTTCACATATTTGTGCATCTCTGATATCTGACACAACAGGAGAGCACTAGATTCTCATATAAGTTTCTGCATTCAAACAAAGAAAATCCATTCTCACAGAGGTGTGTTGATAGAAAAGGGTGGCATATTTTAAAACACAAATAACATTTTAGTAATGTTATAAAAATAGTTTTGACCTTGTGGACCCCCTGAAGATGTTTCAGAGAGATCTGGACACCAGACTATCACAAGTGCTGCCCTGTTATATCCCTGGACATCTTTATTTTAATTTTATCTATAAAATAGGGGAAGGGGAAAGAATCTCCTTCATTGACATTATAGAGGAATAACAGGGTTAATGGGCTGATACCTATAATAATCTTTGAAATGTTTGAAATAAAACCACTCACTTTATAACATATTCAGTATTCGGTATGTGGGGAGAGGAAACCTTTTTTTTTTTTTTTAAATTTCAATTATTTCCCTCTGGGAATTGCTCACTTGGTCATAGAATCATCCAATGTAAGTCACTTGAAGGCAAGGACAATTCTGTCTTGTACACTCAATTTCTAACATGAGATCATGGCACATAATAGCTTTAATAAATATTTGTTGAATTGAAACCACAAGGATTGAAGGGTGGGAAAGGGAAAGTAATTTTCTTAGATGCTACTCTAACATTCAGGAAATGTTTGGGAAGGATGTTGAATGTGGTTCCAATTATTGGGGGGGTTATAGAGAAATTGGTGGGGGAAAGATTAGGGAATACAATAGTATATACATTGGAAATCAGAAGAGACTAGAAAACAGATACAGAAGTCACCAAATACTAATAATCTTAAATGAAAATATTCAAGTCATAGTCAGAGAATGGAAAAAGGAGTAAAATGATCCTGTGTTCTAGAGCATTCTCACTTCTTCAGGTCCTTACCAGACCAAAACTGAAACTTTAGATTAAACTGCATTAATTATTTTATATGTAGTTTGTTATAATTCTAGATTCTAGAATGAATCTCTCTTATACTGACCAAGAGATTTAGAAAAGGCAGGACAAGAGGTAAGTCCAGCTTCACCCCCCTCCGATTCCCCACACCCAGCCTCCTCCAAAAACATCAAATATTTTCTTCCATAAATAATTGCAATAGGATGCCGTAGCTTTTCCCAAACAAACAATAGCCCGATTGTGTAATGTTTGCCATCGGCACAGCCCAGAGGACACAAAGACCTGCTTTCAGAGCTCCAGGCCTCTCACTACAGAGTTGTGGACATTTTCTCTCGGGTGTCTCTCTCTGTCTCTGTACATGTGCCTGTGTCTGTGTCTGTGTCTGTCTCTGTCTCTGTCTTCCTTCAAAAGCATTTGCACATTCTCTCCAATGCAAGGTCATTATAAAAGATGCAACTCGAAGCTCTTGCTACTTGAAGGAAAAAGAGAAACTTACTTTAAAAGACCAGCCTTTGTTCCCCAATTTTTCTGTTTTCAGACCTCACACAGTGAGAAATTTCTTATTTCACCAGAAGAGGGCCTTTTGCTCAAAAGAGCTGTTATTCTATTTAATGCTGGTGATTTTAAATTGTAATAATTATCCTTTCAAAATGTTCCTGCTTTAATAGACTTACAAACTAGTTTCTGAATTAATAATTAGTGTTATAATTAGTGTACCATACTTAGTATAACTTTTTTTTCTGATACTAAAAATGGAACTAAAGGATAAAACTCTGCTAGCCTTGCATGAAAAAAATACAAAAACTTAAATATACTTCCAGAAATCTGGCTTCATCTTTCCATGGAAAATTTGCAAAGTCACAAGCACAGGCTGATAATTCAATAGGAACAGCACAGGTGAATTTATAGTTACCGGTTTTGCAGAATCATTAAGTGAATTTAGTTTAACTACTACCTTCCAACATGATAGGGAACAAAAGCACTCTTTTTTTTTTTTTCTATCTTTCTTAAAAAACAACAACAATCAGAAAACATGGAATTCCACATAAAAGCATAAAACGCTTGAGCTGCAAAACTTGAAGGATATTCCAAAACATCCAGTGCAGTCTAATATGCCTCTTTCAAGATGTGAAAACTGAGGTCCTAAAAGATAAATGGTTACAATATATCTAAAGGCAACCTTATGATTGAAATATTTTATTTAAATCTTTTCTGTCCTGAGAACAAATCTATTCCAGTCTTTTTAAAAATACATTTGGTATAAAACTTGTAGGAACATAAAAATATGAAGATATATTATCTAATTTTCAAATAAACTCAATGCCTGTAAAAAAGTAATCTTCAGTTTTATCATTGGATTTATTATTCCAGTAATTAAACTTTGGTTTCATAACAACATAAAGGAAAATAAATGCTTCATAATGGAATTCCTCTAGTGATTTGAGCCATGAATAGGAAATATTTTATGTATCACCTTGCGTATTTCATTTACATCAGAGTATGGACAAAGCCTCTGAGAAGCACTTCAATATTCTTCTGGGATTTTATCACTGAACGCTAAAGTCACTTTTAAATAATCAATTTTGGATGTTCTGTCACAATAATGACATTTGCCCTCTTCAAAAGATGTTGCAATTTTGCAGAAATAAAATTTTAATGATAGCTACCTATGTATGATTTTTTTAAGAGCTAGAAATTTTCTCCTTATACATTATAAGCATTCTAAAACTAATTCATTCCTAAATCCCATAGCAGATTGAGATACTTAATAAATGTAGGAACAACAAGGTAGCCATTGAAAGTGACCTTAGATAGACTCATTACTAACACTCATGAAGATTAAAATTTGTTGAATTTGTAAGCTCTGCTAAATTGTTTCTAAAATAATGCTAATGAGGAAAATTACCTGTTTCAATCTCCAAATAGTCATTTAGAAGTTTCTGTTCCCCCAAGAAAGATCAAAATCCTAAACTCAGCCAACTTTTTGCAAATGTCTCGCTCAAAGGAAAATGGCTGAGAACCGCTGAAGTATCAATTTTTTTTAATGAGCAAAACCAACCAATATTTGACCACATTTGTTAGCATGTGCATCATTCTCCACCCATAGTTTGTCTACTTCTCTAATGAAAGGAAAATAGTATATTTTTCTTTACTACAGAACCAAGTCAACTGATAATAATTACATGATTAAGCTTTTAGTTTTTGTTCTGTTTACATTATAATCACCGTGCACATTGTTTTTCTGGTTATATCATTTAAAACAGTTCTTCCCATATTTCTTTCAAGCTCTCATTTATTAACATTTTCTACAACTTTCTTTATTCACATTATTGTATGAACAACCTTGATTATTTGATATTCTTTGAAAATGAATGAATGTTGCAGATTGATGAATGTTCTAAAGGGTTGAGGGTTTATATCCTAACTTTTTAATTTTACCTGTTTAGGGATAGGAACCTTTCTTAGGTAGATTCCAATTACTAGACATCTTCAGGGCTCAAGAATTTTTAGATACCAGGTTGCCATGGCACTGAACTATTTTATTGTGGCACTCAGTATTTCCAAAGCAACCTTATTCTTAATCTCAGAAGTTCATTTCATTTTTCCCATTCACATTTTAATATTACAATAACTGGAAAAAACTGTACCACTGGACAGTATCACTCAGTAAACACAGAAGCAAAGATCTAACTGGACATTCCTTGGGCTTCTCAGATTTCACTTCACCTATTCCAACTTTTAGGGTTAAGAGGATGAGGGATGGGGTTAGATGATTATATATGGATGGGTTTGAAAAGTAAGTGCTATTGGCCACTAGGATTTCACTCAAATTTATTTAGAAAATAGAAAAAACATAGAAAATATCCTGATCAGATCTTCCAGAGAAAAATGAGTTACATCTTCAAAATAATTCTTTAGTCTACAGAGTCAGAACTAATTTACCAATCAACAAGCATTTATTGACCACATACTATTTGCCAGAATTAAAGAATCCCTATTAGCAGTATGCTAATACTCCAGTGCATTATGTAAGATATTTTGTCATTCACAAAATGATGAACATTCTCTTTCTAGTTCTTTATAACCATAAAAAGTATTGATATGAATATTCTTGCACAGAGGGAAGCATTCTGTTTTTAATCTTTTTGGAGTACATAACTAGCAGTATGATCTCTAGGTCAAAACATCTGATCATTTTAGAGACACTTTCCACATAATTTCAGTCTTTTGCAAAATGTCAAATGTAGCAGATAGGCTGAGAAGTAAAAAGAAAGTGTAAGCACTGACTTTAGTCAATTTCACTGACTTTGGTCAAGTTTTCCAAGGAATTTGGCTGAGAAAGGAAAGGAGAGATAAAGGATGATAGCTTGAGGGGATAGGAGAGTCTAGTAAAAGTTTTTAAAGATGGGGCAGACTTGGGCATGTTGAAGACAGGGGAAAAAACAAGTTGATAGGGAAAGTTTAAAATTCAAAGTAAATGACTAAGGATACAATCTATAGGAGCATTTGAATATGAAGGATCAAGGACACATGTAAAAGGTTGACCCTGACAAGAAGGGCTACATCAGATAAGTGGCAAAGGAGAGAGTGGGAAATAATGCCAAGGTGTTTGTAGATAAATAAATTGAAAGGCAAAGGAGATCACATTGATAGTCTCAATTTGTTTTCAATAAAGTAAGAGGCAAAATTCTTAGATTTGGTTGCAAATAGAAGTGAGCATGAGGAAGGGAGAAATGCAATATTGGGGTTCCTACTTAGAGAAGTCTAACACTTGTGAATAATGATAGGACCTAATGTGTAACCATGCTGATGTGCAGGGTGAAAGGGAGGGAAAGAAAAGGAGTAAGGAAATTGGAGGAGCTAATAGTACACTATTTCAAAGTCCGATTCTTTCTATACAGCAAAATAACTGTTAGGACATGTATACTTATTGTATTTAATTTATACTTTATTGTATTTAATTTATACTTTACTGTATTTAATTTATACTTTAACATATTTAACATGTATTGGTCAACCTGCCATTGGGGGGAGAGGATGGGGGAAGGAGGGGAAAATTGGAACTAAAGGTCTGGCAATTGTCAATGCTGTAAAATTACTCATGCATATAATTTGTAAATAAAAAGCTATAATAAAAAAAAAGGAAGTTGGGGAAGTTGAGAATGGGAGTTTAGGAATATGAGAGAGCATCAACATGTAAACAAAAGTCTTCTAATAGGGCTTCTTAAACTTTTTTCCACTCTCAGTCCCTTTCTGCCTGAGAAATTTTTGTGTGAACTCAGGTATATCGATATATAAAAATAGGTATACAAATCAAACACTGTTAACAATTTTAAAACAATTCTTTGGTATACATATAATTTTACTATTTATTAAAGAGGAATGCAAATTTGCATTCTAATGAGATGGATGTGCTTGTTTATTTTTACATATAGAATTAAATTTTGGCTGAATATTTGACATCTTTTACTGTTGCCATTTTTTTTTTTGTGACCCACACATTCGGTTATATGACCCTATGTGGGATAGATACAATTCACAGTTTAAGAAGCTTTGCTCTAATATAAAGGCAGGAGTTCCAGAGTAGGAAGAAGATGATGAGGAGCCTATTATTCAATTTCTTGAGAAAGGAGAGACCACAACTTGTGTGATTAGTATGTTGTCACTACAGAGACATGCATCCTGCCCTCCCTCTTGAAACTGCTGAATTAAATTTGTTGGACAATGTCGTGATCCCATTATGTTATGATAAGCCTGTAGAATCTACAGTAATGAGGAACAAGTGATTGTGTAATTTCAATCCCCAACAGTCACAGCAGAAAGCTGTCCTCTATCTCTTTGGCTCTTTTTTCTGCTGAGTATCTATAGCTGGTTTTACTTCCTACCTCTGTCAGTTGCTGTTAGCACTATTAACCTTGCCTACTCACTGATGCCAAGGTCTCTAATATTCATTGATTTGTCTCCTTTTATTTCACTCATAATTCTCAGCTTTTCTATGATGAGGTAGGTATTTTATAATCATGGCCAGGGAATTACAGTGCTTCTTTCCTCCCAAAAGATGTGCTAGGTCTTTAGGTCTTCTCAATTTTTTTTTTCATTTTGTGAGATGGTTAGGGGAACTGTGATTCTGCCATCGGAACCATAATGGGAAGTGATGGGGAGAGGAGCTGCTTCCGTTATGAACCACTGCAAAAGCATGAAGTTTCTAGAAGGATAAGTACTAACCCTAAAGCATAATTTCTTAACATTGTTATTAGAAGAATATTAATAATAATAAATGACCTTTCTTTATTTCAAGTAGAATCTCAGGGTTTCTTAAAAGAATTATACAATTTTCCAAATAAAATACATCCAGAATTTGTCAAAGATACATATACTAATGGATTAACTTGACAGACTGTCCCTTCTTTATATATGATAGGCATTTTTCATCCAGTTTGGCTTTCCTGTGTGGATGACCAAACCAAATTCTTTAAAGGGATTATGGATCTCATTTAGGAGATTCTCTAGAGCTCTGGGGCTTGGTGCAATCAGTACGATACCATTCATAAAAGCGAACATCTGGACAACCTCATAATACATAGGGAATTCCTTCTTGATATCCAATATTCTACATTACAGAAGGGAATAATTTCATATTTTGTGCTCTGTTCAACATTAATGAGCAGAGATTTGTCCAATAAAATTGTCATTGTTGTTATAACTTTATATAAAAATTATATGTATATAATAAGAAATTAATAAATATTTGTGGCAAACAATTGACTTGTGTGTTATTCCTCAAAAGAACTAAATAGAGAAACAAAGATGCATTTTAATTTTAGTTTTTGTAAACTTTGTTCCTTTGTGTTTATTCTTCAAAATATTAAAAACCAAAATACATTTTGGTTTTTTCCCCTTATTAAAAAGAAAACTAACAATTTCAGGTCTCTACTGAGAAGCACCTTGTGCTTCGGGTAGGAGATTGCACAAGTTGAATTCCAAGGTCACTTTCAAACCCTGGAATTCTATTATTTCAACCTGCTATTCAGGCAGTCAAGTTATCACAACAGTAATCACATGAATCATTCATAGTCCTTGTCTCATTTCCAAAAATCACACAACTATAGTCAGTTCTTCAAGTTAGGGTAAAACAGTTCAAAATTTACCTTTAAAACTAGAAAGTTTCTTTGTGGGAGCCAGAGAGAAGTTCATGAATTATAAAAGGTCATTTCCATGAATAAATGGGACCAGTCATATCTTAGTCACAAGATGAATTCAAGTAAAAGGAAAAAAAAAACTATCCTACTGTATTTGTAAGATATTGAATTTTTCTTTGGGGTAAAGGGAAAAGGAGAAAGAGTTCACAGCCACAGTCATTTCTAAAGTTTATATGGTTTTCAACATGCCAATCAAGGTTTTTGTTTAAAATTCATAGTCATTCTAGGATTTTCATGTTACTTCATTTTTCCTCAAACTGGTTATAACTCATTTCCTGAATACCTTATTTTTGCTTTCTTTGAACTGATAACTGTCTTGCTTCATCCTACTGGCACACCCAACACTGTCCTTTCACACTGCTATTAGAGTTTACTCCACAATTTCCAGTCCTAAAATATGATACTGAAATTCCAAAACACTAAGGATCAAATTCAGAAATCTTACTTTTGTTATGCAAATTGCTTTGATATACAGATGCTTCTTTTCTCACTAAACTGAACTGTCTTATACTATATAAGATACTGAAGCTTCCTTCAGTTTTTCTTAAGTCCTACTGTTAGATTTGTCTCTCTCTTTCTCTTACACACACACACAGAGCAAGAGAAAAATCTTGTATACTAGTACAAGGAAGGATTTTGAAACTACACAGGAAATCAAAACAATCTTCAAGGCAACTTCTACAATATCTAAACTTCTAATTGAAAAAAAAAATGAGCATTTCTCTAATAAATTTTATTCCAAATATACTTCCAGTGTTCTTACAACTTACAACTGCAGTAAGCTCTATCACATTAAGCTACCTTTTCATTTAATCAGTCATTTTCAACTCTTTGTGAGAGGTCTTCTTGGCAAAGATATTGGAGTGATTTGCTGTTTCTCTCTCCCTTTAAATGACTTGCCCAGGAAAACATGGTTAACTAATACCTAAGGCCAAATTGGAGCTCAGGAATATGATGCTACTTTATCCACTGTACCATCCAGTTACCGGAGGTAACTTTATGGAAGTATAATATCCAGAATCAGGGAGGTTCTAGTCCATTTTGCATTCTATATTAGGGGCATCCCATCTAAAGTCTTGGGTTTAGTTCTCAAAGGCCACATTCAAAAGGACATAGTCACTCTTCTCTGGATGTGATAGAGTACCTATGAGGACAACAGGATTAGAAGATCATCAGGAATCAGCTGAAAAAGTTGGGAATTAAGTTGGAAAAGGCAAAACTTAGGAGGGACATAATTGCTGTCTTGAAAAGCTGTGACATGACATGTTAAAAAGTGAATCATTTTATTCTGCTTGGCCCTAAAGGGAAGAACTAGAAGCAACAAGTAGAAGGTACAAAAAAGCAGGACCAGACTCCATGAAGTAAAAATTTTCTAACAGAAGGAATGGTCCAAAGTGAAATGCCTTTTGAGGTAGTGGGCTTCCCATAAAGCAGTAACTGGAAGAGTGCTTATATGGAGATACTCTGGAAAGAATTCCTGTTTAGGTATGAGCTGGATGATGTGCTTTCTGAGGACCCTTCCAGCTCAGCAGCCCCATGATCCTATTCTACTTCCAAGATGATATAGAAAAAGTTTCATTTCAAGCATATGCTGTGCATTTTTTTCTATTTGCCCACATATTGAATGAACCCCTCCATTTCAAGTAATATTAACTTTTAAGCTCTATGAATTATATCTTTCCATTGTGAAAAAAGATGCCAAATGCCTCTAAGGAATGTGCATGAATTGAAATTTTCATAAAGTTATATTGCACAATGTGTCACTGATTGGATAGGGGAAAGTTCTTAATTACTAAGATTACTTCCTTAATATAGTCACTTAAATATTCCTATTATATAGAACCTCAGTTTTCATGAACACCCTACTATCTACTTTGTACTGTTCTGAAAATCATTCTCTCCAAAAAAAAAGGTAGGAGGTGTATATGTGCCCACGTGCACATGCCTGTATGTCTGTGTATGTGTATTTGACTCATAGAACAAAGAAATAACAAAATCAAAGAAATTACCATTATAGGATTGATTATGAGCAGTACAATTCTGAAACAAATTTTTCAAAATTTTAATATGAACAATGACAGAAGGGTAAGAAGGGAATAATAATTATTAATAATAGCTAATATTTATATAGCATCTATTATGTGCCAGGAATCAAATAAATATTATCTTATTTGATCCTGTCAGGCAGACACTATTATTAACCCCAATTTACAGTGAGGAATTGAGGCAGTTAAGTGTTATCCCAGAGGTCACTTAGCTAAGTAATATCTGAGGCTGGATTTGAATTCAGATCTTTCTGAAACCAAGCTTAGTATTCCATTCACTGCCTTAACTGCCTCCCAGTGAATTCACTAGTCTTCTAAATATATTCAAAACCTTATGAGGTAGATCATAATAGCATTTATTCAGAAATAGATTTAAGTGAAAGGAAACAATCAAGCATTTAAATGCTGAAGGCAGCTAGTAGAGACCTGAAATCAGGAGACCACAGTTGAATGTAGCTTCATACACTTAATTAGCTGTGTGACCTGGACAAGTCACTTGGTCATTGCCCATCTCAGCATCCTTATCTATAAAATGGGGATGATGATAATAGTAGTTGTATCCCAATATTGTGAGCATTTAGGGATATAATATTTGTGAAGTATTTTGCAAAATTAAAATAATAAGATCTAATTATAAATGGTAACTTGCATATATTAGTAAAATATAAATACATATACATGCTCATGTATATGTAAAAAGATACTTAATAAATCTCAAATGATTGAATAAAAAAGGTGAGAGAGGGTTTTATTAGGAGGTTTCAACTTTCTAGACTTCTCAAGAAAAAAAAGAGCCAACAGCAGTAATTTTTGGACCATGAAACAACAAAGTATTATATTTTATTAAGGATGAGGATGATAAGAGGAGACATATTTAAATGCTAAGAAAAAGAATCATAGACAACACCACTCTGGTCAATGTGAATAGCATTAGATGTCATAGGAACTTTATGGTCAATGGTAGCCTAGAGAAAAATGAACAGAGAATACTTCATGTTCTGCTGTGGTGGTGATAGGGGAGACTGATGATAGAGAAGCTTTCATTGTAAAATATTTGCTCTTTGGGCTTTACTATACCATTAAAGTAAGGCTTGAAATTGACCTGTTTAAGTGATTCTATAACTACTGAACTTTAAGGAGAATGCACCAGAAAGACTGCCCAGAAAATGAGTCTCTCTATGACTCAAAGTTGGCTTCCTTCTTCAGTGTACTGAAAATATTAGTTTTAAGAGAATTTTCATTGGGGACATTGGCAAAAGTCAAGCAATAGTTCATTTTAAACTGCATTCAACACAGAGCATTACAAAGGTTTCTATCAGGCATATAAAATCTCTTCCACTCCTATTCCCCTTGTCACAAAACAAAATGGGGGCAGGCACAGGTGGTAAATTCAACAGATATTCCACCTTCAGTGCTGGCTCAAGGGCCACATAATGAGTGATTGAGGTAAAACAGCTGCCCAAATCCCAGTTGATCTGAGTCAGTTTATTCTTTATAAACCACTTGAGTAGACACTGTAGGAGTTTAGGTTATCAGAAGTACACTGCAGGTCAACTCTTTTGTCCTAGGGGAGCTCTGTACTATCTTCGCCAGAATTATCATTTTGTTTTGTTTTAGTTTTGGTTCCTCCTACTGCTTCTCCACCCCCACCTTCCTTCCAGGCCTTACCACAATCCTACATTCAGCTGGGGGTGAGGGTAGGGGTGGGGGTGAGGGATGGAGGGAGTCAAGGGAGGGGTGGTTGGCTTTTGTTATTTCCTGGAATGCTCATCCAATTGGAAATGGAAACAGCTGTGAGGCAGGCCTTCTTGTAGAAGCTCTCCCCCTGAACCAGGCCTCCCTGACAGGCAGGGGCATGTGAAGAATGGCCACTTAGCAGTTCTTCCCTAACTGCCACCCACACACGTTTTTCCGTAGCCTGGGTCTAAGTGACAGCTCCTGAAGGAGGAAGAGTATATTCTGAAAAACAGTTTTCATCCTAACCAGACCTATAAACTACCACATAGCCTAAAGTTTTGTGATCCCTTCTAATCAGATGCTCTTTTCAAATCAATCATATTTTTTCATCTACCCCTCTTACAGGAAAGATACCCCTAAGAAAAAGCTTCCCCCCCCCCCTTACTCGATGTACAATTTAAAAATAAACACTAAGACAAATTTGGACCTGACCTCTACAAAGTCACTAAAATGCCTAATAATTTAACACTCATCTTTCTCTAAAGTAAAGTCAAATGATTAATCAACATTTCTCTTCCTTTACCAAAATAAACTTTAAATAGAAACAAAAAAAATTTAGATAGGCAGGAGTGACATAGTTCTGTATGAATTCAAAACCTGTGTGCCGTTTCATTAATAACAATCATACTTTCTTGTAATCCCAAATCTGCTCCTCTTTCCTCCTCTTCTCTCAAAACCCTCTAAAATGTCTTTTTTTGAACATCATTCACACAAGAGACCAAGGCTTGCTTCTGCATTATTTCCCCAGTTCACTTATGAGGTAATTCACTTCAACCCTAGAGAAGAACAACATTTTGTGGGAGGGGAGAATTTCACACTGGTCCATGGTCCTTGCTCAGTGGTCTAGTAGCGCCACTCTTCCCCCGAGAAAGAAAATCAGGAGGAACTAAAAATAAGCTGGTCTTTGATTGTTTCCAAAAATATTCAACAATCATTGATATTTTAGACAACGAGCCATCATAGACATAACCGTGTTTCTTTTGAAGTCATTCAAAGTCATTTTGAAGTATTCTTTTGAATAGTCAGAATTTATAAATAAAACACTCTTCTTGATGTCTCTCCGTAATCTAGGAACCTAGGAGAGTGATTTGGCCACAAGAATATGTGCAGAATGACTGTATTTCAGTGGTGCTGAATTTACTAGCGATTAAAGCACTTTAGTATTCCCCCCAATAAGATCCACTAGGAAAAAAATAGAAATAAGTCTACAACCTAACCATTCCAATTCCCTTGGAATCAATGACTATAAGAATATATTAAAATGCACATGTCATTTGGAAGTCAGTCTTCTTGCTGTATTTCAATAAAGGGGTTGGAGAGATCTACACTTGAAAGAAAACAAACCTAGAAGAATATTAATATTAACTCAGTGAGAAATGAAAACATTTAATCTCAAAAGTGAAAGCTGGTTTTAATGAATTTAGTAAAAGAAATCTATCAATGTTGTCATCATCTAACATTGCTATAAAAGGAGTATCTAATATTTTATCTTGAATTTATGAACTCATCTCCAGGAACAGGCTAAGATGCCTTAGAAAATGTAGTTCTCAATAATACCAATGAAAAATAAAGAAGCTAAAGAAGAAAATTCTTATGCTACAAATAATTTCAAGAGCTGGTGGCAAGAGCTTGCCAGAAGCAAGCCTCTGAGAACTTAGTTAGGATCTATCAGATAGTCTCCATTTTCAATTATTTGTACCTTTCACATTTGTTTAGTCAATGGATCAACAGGGATTTATAGAGAAGTCAGTTTAACATAATAGCTATAAGATGAAATTTGAAAACAGTGAGACAAGAGTGCAAATCCATTTCCTGACTTCCTTGACCAATTTCCAAGCAGCAATTCCTAGGACTTGGTAGATAAATCACTAAAAGATTTGTGATGGAGCTGGTTCAAATGGCTTCCACAAAGAGAATTAATTCCCCTTATTGATAAAAATCATAGAATTTGAATAACATGTACCAAGCCTGGTTGAATACCTGAAGGTTTTCAGAATTGTAACTGTAACCCTGAGGCCAGCTAATGAACAGATGCTTCATTTCCTCTTTCTTCTTATTTTCTAATGTTTCTCTTAAGTATAGTCTCATTCACCTCTTTGTTGTTGTTGTGTTCAGTCTATGAAGTAAAATCTATTGTTCCCTGCAATCAACTCATTGACATTCCATTAAAAAAAATCTATTTCTCCACTCTCCCTTTATGATTTTCTTGAGTTCTACATCAGGATATTTAGTACTAGCTGCAGACATGCTCATTTGGAAGTGAAAAATTATTCTATTAAAGCCAAACTATGCTTTTCCTATAGTCAACTATGAATTTTATAAGCTTCTGCAGGTATCAAGATAATTTTGAATCTCATTAAATAGCCAACCAAACAATCAGATGGAATATACTGCTAATTTTCTCAGTATTATTGCATTCCAACCAGCTGTAATACATAAGCACTATTAGCTTAAACCATGGCTGTGGAACAGAAGACCATCATTGAGAGCAGTACATTTTTAATTACCTCCAACTTACTGATTCCAGCTTGCACAGAAAAAAACAGCAGGAGACCACTTTTTTTCCATTGTGTTCAAGTCAGCTCCAATTAAAAACTTCCTAGCTCAGTGTCAACTAAACTGAAACAAACAATTATCAATAAAATATTACACACTACAGCATTTACTGTTCAGTCTTTGTGGCAGGATTCTTATCTGAGTAAAATATACTAAGAACTTTGTGGCAGAAAGTATGTTTAAAATAAAATTTTATAAGCAGAAATCTAGAACTCTTTGATAATGATTTAATTCTAAGTAAAGATCATTGCACCATGAAAGAAAGCAAAAATATACAATGTTAGTTAGAGTAGTTCCAGATTTAAAAGTGGAAAATATGTGGAACAATGTTTCACATGTTAATATATATATTTTAACATGCGAAACATTGTATATACACACACACACACATATATACATGATTCCAACTAAGGACTCCTACTACTACTAACAATGTCACTCCACACTAATATATTGATTAAGGACACTGTTATTACTGAAATAAACCATGTATTGAATTATAAAAAA
This sequence comes from Sarcophilus harrisii, assembly GCF_902635505.1. NCBI lineage: Eukaryota > Metazoa > Chordata > Mammalia > Dasyuromorphia > Dasyuridae > Sarcophilus > Sarcophilus harrisii. The sequence goes on along the minus strand of NC_045427.1, from coordinate 533,168,013 downwards.
ATTATTGAGGACTCCCAAAATCTTTTATTCATATTGGTTATATATGTCAATAGTTATCATAATAGAAATAAATGAACCAAGTCTGAAATATGTAAAAGATAAAAAATAAATAAAATAAAAGTGACTCTGGCAAAAATCTTGCCAGGAATGACTAAGAGAGACATCACCCCTACCTTTATCACCTGTGATTTTCACAGGATGATCTATTTCCTTTTCCTTTATAGAAATGGATAACAGAGGCAATCTTTGATCTCCTGGGGATAACCTCCTTTTGCCATTGAACCCAAAAGATTTCAGCCAGTTTCTGTATGAACAGTGAACTTTCTACCTTGTAGCTCTGCTTAGAAAGTATCAGGGCCTGGCGTTTTGCCACATTGAGCCTTTGTCTTTGTCTTCAATTGGAAGTTCAACTACAGAAGGACTGGCTTCAACACTGGTTGATGATAGTTTGTTGAGAATGTATCAGTGTTCAGCCCACTTCTCTCGGATCATGTCCTTACCACTGATTAATTTGGCTCCATCAGTGTTGAATAGCTGAGAGGCATCAGAGGTCTTTGGCAATTTTGGCCTGACAAGCAGCAACGAGAAAACAGAGGCTCTTCACCAGCCAGCACCACACAATCCATGTGTTAGAACCATTAGTTACAATAAGTGGAGAAATTTAGAATTCTGTGGAAAAGTGTACTCGGCAATATATTTTCCAGAGAAGTCCACACAGATGATGAGGTTGACACATGCATTGTCAAAGTTAGTTCAATATTTGGGATGCTCCAAAAGAAAGTGTGGGAGAGAAGAGGTATTAGTCTGCCTACCAAACTGAAGATCTACAGAATCTTTGTGCTGATCTTTTTGTTGTATGCCTGTGAAACCTGGAGAGTCTATGAGAGCCATGTCAAAAAATCAAACTACATCTATTTGATTGTTTTAGAAAAATTCTGAAGATACCTTGGCAGGTAAGGTACCAGACCCCGAGGTCCTTTCTCAAGCTGAACTGCCAAACATTTAAACTCTGCTGAAGTGAGCACAATTCTGACAGGCTGGTCACATAGCCAGAATGCCAAAAGTACATTAATCTAAATGACTATTTTATGAAGAATTCACAAAAGGCAAGTACTCACTTGGAGGTCAGAAGTAGCAGTACAAGGACATTCTCAGAATCTCTTTGAAGAACTTTAGTATTGATTATAAGATATGAGAGATAAGAGAACGGCATGAACAAAACAGAACTGCAGTAGCTCAAAGGAAATAAGAGATGTGCAAATCTAGAAACATCTCCATCCCAATGTTCAAATGAACTAGCCTCAGACACTTAACACTTCCTGGCTGTGTGACCCTGGGCAAGTCACTTAACCCCAATTGCCTCAACAACAACAAAAAATTCTGTTTATAAAGCACTTTACAAATACTGTCATCATTTCCTGTTCATTTTTTTGATATTTTCCACATTCAGAGATAAACTTCAGTCACTTGAAAGATTCACTCATTCAGAATCATTACTTCCCCTTTGATGCCAGAGGAAAACAGTTTATTGGAATGACTATGACTGCATGGATGAGTACACGCCTTCCTCTTTTCTCTGTAGTCTCTCAGCCACTTCCATGTTGAATGTCTCTCTGGTATCCCTGCCTCCCGTTTTTCCCTTCTTTTATCCATCTTTCATAGCAATGCACAACCTCTCTTATATCTGAACAGTTAAAGGATTTTTTTTTTCTTATTCAGATAGCAACATGGAAGCTTGTATAAATTTTTAATGGTGTCCTCTAGACTCATTCAATAAGTTAAAACCAAACACTTGTAGTAAATGTGTCCATGACCAAAAATTAGTGTTTTATTTAGCCATTGGAAAACAGGGAGCAAATTATCTCACAAAAAATTCAATCAACTTTAATCACCTTCCATTACTTCTAAAACTTAATGTTCTAGTTTTTTCAATATAAACTAACACTCAAACTGAACACACACACACACACACACAAAAAAAAAAAAAAAACACTTAAATGATGATAGAATTAACTCATAAAAGGACTTACTGGCATAGTATAAATCAGTACTGTCAAAACTCAAATAGATGCTTGTAGCATATCCACATAGAAATCACAAATTAACATTAGTTAAATTGTATTTTGATTTATCTTGTAAATATGTTCTGAATACATTTTAACCTGATTCCAGACTACGCTATAAATTCATATTAAAAATCTAAATTCCTAATTTTACCATGTCTAAGACAATGGTGACTAGATTCAACTAACAAACTATACTTAATTATCAATCAACAATGGAAAAGTTCATTGCGATAGTACTTCAGGGTTGTTGTGAGTCTCAAACTAGATAATATTTGTAAAATGCTTAGCACAATGCCCAGCACATTGTAAGTATTTTAAATAATGCTTTAAATGTGGTATAAGGTTAATCTTAAAGCAGATTTTCCCATGAAAAAAAATTAAAGAACTTTTTTTTTTGATATGACTTAGTAAAGAGGTAGTTTCTGGTTGCTGCCAACATATTTATGTTTGATGACCCATCAAGATTTGATATCAACACTTGTCAATTGCATCTCCTCAATATTTTCAGCCTTCATACCCTTCTCTTTACCTGCACTCAGCTCTCCTATTGTAAAGCCCTTTTAACAGCACTATTTCAATAGCTTCCTCTCCTGACTGCAAACTTGATTCTATGGACTTTCTATTCTCAGCCTCCAACCTGGGTGGCTCCATTGCTTTGTTCATAGTCTTTTTCTGTTTTCTTTTATTATCTTTTTCCACTTGAATTTAAGCTCCTTGAAAGCAAGGAACTGTATTTCTACTAGTATTCTCAGAGGACAGTATGGCGTCTGCACCACTCATAGTAAGCAGCTTACTTAACAAATACATATTGATATCTAATTGGTCTCCCTACATTTAGCTGCTTCCTTTACATCTCTGTCAAGTTGGTTAACAAATAACGGATCTCACCAAGTAATTCCTCTGTATAATAAGTGGATTCTTATTGCCTTTAGCTTAAAACATAAACTCCTGTGTTTACCATTTGAAGTCCTTCATAATTTGGCTCTAGCTTTTCTTTTTTCAAGGCAGAAGCATTTAATGAAACAGTATAGGTCTGAAACAGGTTAGTACTTAACTATTATTCTTAGCCTCAGTGTTCACACCAGTCTCATCTTTGAGGTAAGACTATCTAATAACAACAAATTCTTGATGATGCTTCTCTAATTACACATAGATTTCAAGGTTGATCAATCTTATGCTGAACCCTGATTCATAAAAAGGTGAGAAAAAGTTCTTATACAATTCTCCTCTCAAAAAATACCTGAATGCTTATCAACAGTGTATGGATATAATTTTTAAAATGTGGGGTGTAGTTTTTTTCCTCAGCCACATGAGCAACTATGAAGGAAGGGGATTCTTCAGTAGCTTTAAAGAGCTTATTGTCAGTAATTAGGTTTCTAGTCCTATGCAGTCACTACTGTTAGAGCTCAAACAAGCAGCTTTAACTGGGTCGTCTATCTCTTTGTGTTTTTGTTTTGATAGAGGTTCAATTATGCTCAAGACAATGCCTTGTCTCTTCATTTTGCTCTGAATAGGAAGTGAGGGTGCCATTGTCACACAGCTTCCAATTCAGTTGCCAAGACAAAGGGGTCTGAAGTGCCATAAATAATGGGCTACAGTAAAGTAGCTGGGGTGGGGGGGGTATTGTGGGGAAAGGAGAGAGAAAGAGAGGGAGAGAGAAAGAGAGAGAGAGAGGGAGGGAGAGAGTTAGTTGGGTGTGGGCAGAAGCTCCAAAAAGCCACAGCCTTATTCAGTTAGAAGCAACAACCACCCACTAATTTAAGTGTGAAAGCTGGTATGACACAACAAGGTTAAAGCAACATTGGTACAACTGCTCACAAGAATTTGGGGAGAAAGGGGAACCACAGGCAACAGCTCATAAACCTAACACTTCCATGGGAAGTCTGAGCATCAATTAAATGGCTAAGCAATAGGGAAAACAAGCAGGTTTAGCAAAGTTTAGATTCATTTTTTTCTCTCTGAATTCATCCCACTCTGAGACACTAGTAGGCTAGTAAATCACCAACACTTTAAATATTAAAAAAACAAAAACAAAAACAAAAAAACAACATCAACAAAAAACGTAAAAAACACAAATATGTAGTATGACAACTTTAAAAAGCCATGGAGAAAAGAACGGAGTTTATGTTGTCAAAAATAAGTTAATCATGTTTAAAATAAAACATCAATTAGATGATTTGCCAGTGAGTGGAACCTATTACCAGGCTGTTCCTGTAACACAAACTCTCTCTTCCTCCTCCCCCTTTGTGGTGCCTCATTCATAAAAAGGCTTGCTCTGAACTGTGGCTGCACAAGCAAGGGACTCAGTTTGTGTTTGTTTGGACTTCTTAGTGGTTGTTTGTTTTTGTTGTTCTTAACAAGAACAGAGGAATAAAATTCAAGTGAACATACAGAAGACCTAATTTCACTGCTATCCAAAATTTTGTTCTTCTTCCTCAATACTCCCTATCCCCTATTCTTTTAACCTATTATTCAACATAAGAAAAGAGAAAATTGTGGGTTTTTTTCCAGAATAGATTTAACTCTAAAAAGCCCTGAGGTTCCGTTACAGTAATCCTGACATGCTGAGTCATGAGCGGTATCTTTCAACACTATAAAGAAAATTAAATTGTTACTCATTAATATGATGGAACAACTAGTTTTGTTTTGTTTTTTAAAGAATTATTAGGAGGAGGGAGCAACACTCAAAATGAGTCAAGTCTACAGTAGAAATTAAATTTTTACTTGGTTTTAAAATAGTCACCATAATATTTTATTATACATAAATATACTTTGAAGTCAACCTTCAAATCGTATCACTCAATGAATAAATATTCATTTAATATGTTGTTTTAAAATTTCTAACTGGCAAAAATCTTCATCAGCCAATCCCACATTTTCTAATCCATTAATTTTTTCAACTGATCTTTCATATTAGTTTATAGCAGGCTAAGAATATAATCATACAGGAATCTGCCTCTGAACTCATCAGGTGACTACAATTTTCTTTGAGGATCTCAAAGAAAACACTTAGGAAGTTTCTTCTAGGCATTCTGTCCTATTGTGATTTTTGGTTTTAAAATTGGATCTTGGACAGATGGGTATGTTCTAATTGACAGGGAGAATTTTAACGTAAAGATTAAACAGCAACTGAGGACTGATAATAGAAAAACACCCTCTTGTCATAACACCAGAACTGTATTATACTGAATGGAGATATAAATTATCTTCACAGGCAAGGTTATCAGAACTATTTACCTTCTCAATCTAAAAACAGAAATCATGACTTCAAAAATCTCATCTGGAAAAAAAAAATCTGTTAGTTTCACAAAATATTAACTTTAACAGCACTGTTTCCTCCACGATCTAATCCCAGTAATCAGTGCTAGAGACCAGAGGTTGTTCATTTTCACACAAGCCTGTATCTAACTGTAATAAAAAAAATCTCACAGCTCCTCTTTGGTAAACATTAATTTCTCTTAAAAGGAGAATTGTGGGAGTGGAATCCTGGGTACTTATATTCCAGGAGACTGATAAGACTTTCAATGGTACAAAGGTAATATTGTTAAAACTAGACCTCTGATTAATTTATAATTTCACCATTCCCTCACTGTTACCAACTCCCCTCCCACTAAAAGACAAAATAGAATAAAGATCACAACTCACACATTATTCTTCAAAATGATGTAATGGGAAAGTGAGGCAAAAATTTCTTTACTTTTGCTCTAAAATGTGGAGGAGGTTATTGTCTACTAATCTATTTATAGACTTACACATCTATACCTGTCTGAGCCTGGGAACATATTACAGATAAAGGGAAGGCTAGTTTTGGGAGCCATTTAAAGAAAGTGTAATAGGCATGCAGATTAAACCTGTACTAGACTTCTTGATTCCCTCTGGGCCCCACTCCCCTCCATCATCAAGTTAATCATCAAAATGTTTCTTAAGTATTTGGGTGTGTGCAGAATTACACAAAGATGACAATGTATTTTCCCTTAAGGAAAAAGAAAATACACCCTAGGACAAAAGTAAGGAGTTTAATGTAGTACAGGGAAACTTTCTTCTCCCTCCCCCCCTTATTATTTTTGGTTGTTTGGCTTACTTTTTATTTGTGAAGTTCATTTCCCTTAGTCACATCCTCCTAGCATTTTGGTGAGGCAGAGTATATGATACTGGGGGTCTTTGGGCTAGGTAAAAGTTGACTCGTAAAGAGCAGAGGAGACTTCAGACAGAGAAGGAAATTTGTTACATTATGATTAGATAACAAATGAAGCACTTTAGAAATATTATAAGCATGTGAGTTATGATCATCAATACAGATATTGTACAAAACCTAAAGTTACTAAACAACAGTGAAGCATTTATGTTATAATCTACTTCAATCCTTTTTGGTTTTTCCCCCTCTTTATTTCCTCAGCATCACAGAAAATCATTTAATGTGAGAGCCTGAATTATCTAACACCAATGAATGGGACTGACTGGATGAAGTTTTCTCAGTTTGAGACTAAGTCACATGATCCCTATTCCCAGAGCCAGATCAGGTCCTGGACCTTGGGTTACAGGGAGTCACTCGGTTTCTTCTACAGGTCAGATCCTCAGGAAGTTACAGTAAGTGACCTGTGGAAAGCAGACAACATTGATGACCATTGGTCAAGGAAGATTACATTCTTTTAGTCTATCCAATGAAAAGGCTTTTGCTATTTAAACCCCTGACAAGCAGGAAGCTGATCAGGTTCCAGGAGCACATGGTGGGAGCTAGGATGGCTCCCAGGTATGCTGGGCCTCTCCCTGAAGGGACTAAATAAATGCTTTCTCTTTGTATCTAAAGATGGCTCTGATTAGTTAATTTAAGATAGGGGGCCTAGCACCCATCCCACACCAACACTAAAGAAATGACTCCAAAACACCAGGCAAATATGGACAACTCTGGTGGCTTCTTTAAGAAATGAACCTAAAAAGTATATTAAAACTAATATACACAGAAATACATACATGATTGATTGTTCTTATACAATCCTCTTTTCCCCCCCTGTGTATTCAATAGTTTTTTATGATTGTTAAATCCAAAATGAAAAAGAAAGTTTTTTTTTAAAAGGAGAGTTTTCTCTATGTCTATTCTAGATATTGCCTTTGTTTTCCAAATGTGGGCTTCTCAATAAGATTCTGCTGGGAAAAGTAAAACCTTCAGGAACTTCTTTTCCAATAGTACATAAAACAAACCAAAGTCAAAATTTAATTAGGGATCCTTTTCATCATCAACTTAGTACACTGAAAAAAAGTTAACTTCTTTACAAAGTTATTAATGGATCAGGTTTGAGTACAATGTTCAAGTTTAAAGTCAAGCAAGAGGATGCAATAGGAAGAGAATCCTCACTTTTCTTCTAGTAATGTCCTTAATATTCTTGCAGGAGATCCCTTAGCCATAAAAAGTGAGAGTTTATAGAATCATCCAGTAACCCTCAGCTTCTGTCTTAACTCTAGGGATAATTTTCATTGCTAGAGATAGAGAAAAAAAATTCTGTTAAGCCTCTTCCAGAGATGTACCCAGTTACAAATTAAATACAACTACAGTTTTATCATCTACAGTGGAAGCTTTGTTAAAGACTCAGGATAAAAAAATCATCTCTTTGATTACCATCATCTGAAAGTATAACTGTCTATAAAGTCTGGTTAAGTAACACTGAAATTAACACCTGGTGTAGGTAGGGGTTTTTTCTTTTTTTTCTTTTTTTAAATTTTTATCTCCAGCACCCAGCAAAATTCCTGGTACACAGTAGATACTTTATAAATAGTTGGTTGACAATATTACTAATAACATCTCAGATTTATTGAATGGATTTTATATACAGAATACATTTTACATAAATTATAATTTGTTGATTTTTACAACAATCCTCCAAGGAACATAGTATAAACTCTATTTTAAAAGATAAGGAAAGTGATTTAGAAAAGATAAACAACCTGCACAGGGTTACACAGTCATTGCTCTATCCCCTGCACCACCTTTTTTTTTTTTTTAAACAAGTATTTTGATAATTACACTTCAATGTAGTTGGATTCCTTTATGGTCTTACATATTTTATTTTATACACTTAAAAAAGTATTCTGAGAAAGAGTTCAAAAGTTTCATGACACTACCAAAGAATTCTGACACACACAAAAAAGTTAAGAACTCTTGATCTACAGAGATGCAGAAGTATTTCTTGAAAAGGAAAAAGTTGGAGAATTGGGCATCCATCTCTGGAAAAGATCTACCACTTTGATAGTGTAAGATAAGCTAGTGCTCAACCCTGTTATAAATAACTGAAAGATCTAGAGACAGTGGTCACTCTATAATCATTATAAAGCAAACTCAAGTTACTTAACAGTCACACATCTGTCACTATAAATGAATAACCTCTATCCACAACCATCAATTGCCAAATAACTTAACTGTTCAAACATTCATAGTGAGTTTTCCCTTTTCCCTGATTAGGTCTGAGTGCAGTGATGGCAAATGTCTGAAAAAACAGTAGCATAAAAATACTTTGACTCCAATAAATATTCTAACTTCAGAATCCAACTAGGTCTTCTATCTATTCCTGCACAACCCAGATGTCAGGTGACTTCTATGAAAGGGAAAAATCACCAGTATGATTTCTAATGTACTGCTTAACGATGCAGTTATTACAAATGTAATGAAGACAAAAGCTACACAAAGTGCCTCAGTGTATACACAGCAAGTTTTCTAATCATGCATGAAAACAGCACTGATAACCATTAGGAAAAGTCTGGGACCATTTTAAGCAGAAAAATATGGGGAAGTACAGAGGACTTGAGAATGAATAATAGACTTAAAAATAAAACAGAAGGAAATACAATTAATTAAAATTGCCATTTAAATCACAAAATTAGTGTTTATTAAAAATAATTTAAATCACTAGTGTCAAGATTTAATCTGCTATGCTTTCTCTAGAAAAAGAAATCTTATTTCATAATTCTTAATCTTAATTATTATTATTATTATTATTGCTGATGCAATTAGGGTTAAGTGACTTGCCCAAGGTCACACAGCTAGGAAGTGTTAAGTGTCTGAGATCACATTTGAACTCAGATCCTCCTGACTTCAGGGCTGGTGCTCTATCCACTATGCCACGTAGCTGCCCCTATTTTTATTATTCAGAAGAAAAAAAACAGTGAGAGGCAACATGAAATAGTAGACAGATTAGTGGACTTGGGGTCAGGATGGCATGGCTTCATATTCTGCCTGACATTTCTATTTACTAACTATTTAATCTGGTCAAGCCCTTTAACTTTTCCATGCTTCATTTTCCTGTTGTACAAAATGGGGACAACAATGGTACAAATGAGATAATTATATAAAAAACTGAGAAAGCTAAAGTGCTATGTGAGCTGTGAGAAGTTATATATTTTAAAGCACCATTTTTGCTTCCTCAGTGATAAATGTATTTTTTGAGGAAAAAAAAAGATGATTTCAGGCAAGTCAACATGTTAAAACTAAAATAAAGTCCCATGAAGATAGTCTTTTTTCTTAAAAATCTTTTCCTTATTCCCATCCAATTTGTACAATAATTTTACTTTTCATTTTAATCAAGAAAAATTATTTTAAAATGGGAAAAGGCAGAATAAAAATTACAGAAAACTAAAGCCTACAAGAGTTGAAATATGAGAGTCTGCAGTACATATCTAAAAAGTAAACTGTGCAATCAAAGATAAAGGGAGACATAATTTAATAGCAGTTCATATGAAAAAGACCATGTCACTTTCATCCTAAAAAAAATTCAATGGCTTCCCATTGACAAATGACATTCTTTAGCAGGTAGTCTTTTATCTAGGTCCAGCCTATCTTTCCAAGTTGATTATACTTTCTTCTTCATGAACTATATACCATCCAACCATATGGGTCTACTTGCTATTCTATGAAAATGACCTTCCCATGTTCACTCTCTACATTTTGGTGCAAACTATTCCTTAAGCCCGGAAGATTCTTCTCTATTTCATTTCTTAGAATTCTCAGCTAATGGATTCCTCTCTACACAAGATCTTTTTGGGTTTGCTTAGTTCTTAGGGCATGCTCACTTTTCCCAAATTATTTTCTTTTTATTTTTATATATTTTTGAATTTATTCATCTGTCTATATATTACTTCTCCCCACCTTCCTCAACATTCTCAAGCAGAATGTAAAGTCTTTGAGGGAAGCACCATTTGTTTCTGTCTTTATGGCCTTGTCACCTAGGACAAGACTTAGAACATTATTGGCACTTGATTGCTTTTTGAGCTGAATTCTAGCTTAAATGTGTACATGTATATGTGTACTGCATTATAGGCACATATACATGTATATGTAGTACATATATATATATATATATATGTATATCATATATACACACACACACACTAATTTTTCTTATCAAATGAGCCTTGAAAAAATGTGTTTCCACTGGACTAGCACCTTTCCAGCATATGTCAAATCTGTGTTGTCAATGTATCCCATAATCAATAAAGGGGACTCTGTTGGGCCAAATGTCTGTATATACATATTTATTAATGTGATGATTGTTCATTCCTGTCTGTAATAAGTTTAAACATATATCATTTGGCATTAAATAAAATCTTATCAGAAAAAAAAAACCTTGAAATCTCCATTTTCTACATAAAACAGAGAGAAGTGCTATGTGTAGAATAACATCACAAACGCACAAGTATTCCATAATGCTTTTAAATTCAAAATTTGATCTCCAGAGAGGCTATTATTTTCATAAGTGCCCCCTTTTTGACGTTAGGAAATATTTATAAAGTCTATGACATAATAACGCAACAATATAATTAGCCATGTATGTGAATTTAACTTCAGATTCCAAAATAAAATTTCATACTCACCAATATCTTACTTTACATACTATCTGAAAAAGTGCACTTATTAAAATTCTAGCACAAAAAGCTTGTATTTTAGAAGAATGTACACTATAAGAGTCCTCAAGATTCAAGACATTAGCAGGATACCTCTGACAGAAAGAGATTTTTTCTTTGTTGGGATAAAAGAATGTTAACACATTCTTTTCCTTACAGACCCCCAAGCATAAATTACAGGTTGATGTCAGCACAGTGAAATAGACTTGAAGCAAAAGATATTTCTTTGACAAAATACTGTGCATCAGGGAATACATTTTAAGTTATAAATATTTAGCAAGAGATAATAGTAGTATATTTACTAATATTGCCTGTCAAAACATCAACAAATTAACCAACATTTCAACAGGCTATCTTCTCATTTTAGTATGTAAGGGGAAGTGGCTGGGTTTTTCTTTTCTTTTTAATAAAATTGACTGTAACTACAATGAGAAGATGGATGAACTTGCATCTTCCAGCTAATAGGGCCTTTGCAAACTTCCCTCCACTCTGTATGGATATTCTATGCATTGATTCATACACATTCTATGTAAACTCTACCATTAGAATGTGATCTCTCTGAGGACAGACACTGTTTTTACTTTTTCTTCAAATCCCCTACACTTAGTAAAGTGCCTGGAACATAGTCAATTCTTAAGAAATGCTTGCTGATTGGTTGCATACATTCTTCACAAGCAGAACACATCCCTAAAATGATCTAATAATAATGTCCTAAACATACTGATAAATATTTTTATACTAGTGGGGCACTATTACAATCAAAAGTCACTTTTACATTTGAATCAAAATTCACTTTTGAAATCCCTTTGTAGACTCTTTTTCTATCAAGTTGAATGAAATCTATTTCTTAATTGCTGACAAGGAGGGGACTCTTTAAATATGAATATACACTTTGAAAAAAGTCTGTTTACCACTAACATCAACTAGACCTCAACAATCAAACTTGCTTTAAGTCTTTTCAAATTAAGAGAATCCAGATATAAAGCTGAAATCTTAATAAGAAAATATGGGGTTTACAGATTCATTTGTAAGTTATGAAAGAATTGTGCAAAATTTCAAAGAAAATAACTACCAATTGCTCTGTAGGTCCCAGAATTTTTCCTGCTGTGATACAGTGGGAAATGGCATCTTAATGTTAATGAAGAACATAGTTTTCTGAACGAATACTACTAAAGTTGTTGATAAATAATATAACTTTATAGTTTACTGAAATACAGGACATAGAAACATCTTACTAATAATCTGCCTGTAGTATGTAAGTAGGTATTGAGACTTTATGGAGGTCGATATGCAACAAAATCTGAAACATTTATGAAGAATAACATTGTTTTAGGAACAACATTATAAAGATGCCCAAAAAAGCTGTTTAAAGTGAACAATAACTTAATTCTATAAGTAACAGTAGACATGACCATTCATAGAAGTATATTCCCTTTCTTGCTCAATGGTATTGAATTATAATCCCTGCAACATTTGGTACTATTGTAAAATAAATTCCAGGAAATCATTAGTAATTAATATCAGGTAATTTTAAAAAGATTAATGATGGAATACTTTTTTAATTCAAAATTTCAGGTATGCCATAGAACATACAAAATGGAGTTTGAAGGTAGGAGGTTATGGAAAAAGACTCTTTTTCAGGTTGGCTGTATTCAGCTTAAGAAAACTTCTGAATCATTTCACATTTAAATCAGCATTAATTTAGCAACATCAAGGATAACAGCTGCAATAAACAGATTAAAAAAATTCAATCCATTTGAAATACATCAAAAAGAGACCCCAAGAGAATAGGAAAAAATATTTTGATTAGTATTAAAATGTGGCTTTAACTAATATATCTTTTTTACATTCCCAACATATAGACAGATATGTATCATCCTGTAAAATGAGAAGCACATCTTAGTTTGGAAATGTCATCATACAAGAATTATATTGATACAAATTCATTCCAGAAAATACATAAAGATAATAATATTTAAGAGCTTCTCTTTATGAGTACTTTTATACAACAGATTTTATTTAAAACATAAATGTACTGAGAAAAAGTAATTTAAGTTTCCACAAGTGTTTACAAACAGTCCTCCTTGTCTTTCAAGTAGTTCTAGCATATTACCATAATATTATTACAGTGTTTTTAATGTTAATGGCAGCTCACACAACCCAGGGAGGGAGGTAAGGGCAAATATTAGTCCCACTTTAAAGATAAGGAAAATAAGGCTCAGATACAGTTGTATAAGATATATACATGTGTGTATGTGTATATGTGATTGTATGTAGAAGTCATAAGTGTATATATCTTCCAAGTCTCTTTCTTGGAGTCTCTTCTTTTCTCTTTACACTGATTGACTTTAACATCATATCAAAAATTGACAGAGGAAGGGAACAGAGAGATCATCTAGTTCAACACTCTCATTTATAGAAAAGGAAAATGAGGCTTGATTTACTTAAGATCATGCAGGTAATAGAACAAAGACTTGAGTCCAGGTCCTCTCAGAGCCATTGTCTTCTATAGTGCTATGCATTTGAGTATTTAATGTATGCAGATGACTCCTAGATCTCCCCTGCCCTCCTTTTCTCTCTGTCTCTCTCTGTCTCTGTCTCTCTCTCTTTCTCTCTATCTCTATATACATACATATACACACATATGTGTGTGTATGTATATGTATATCCAAAGACAATGTATCTCCTGAATTTGAGTCTACCATCACCAACTGTTTACAAGAAATTACCAAGTGGATATCCCAGACACACCTCAAACTAATTAGGTCCAAAAGAGAACTGAGTATCTCCATCCCAAACCAGATCCTTCTTTGTAATTTCTTTTTCTGTCGAGAGAAATATTATCCTTCTAGTCATCTAAGTGCACAACCTCATCATTCTTGATTCTTTACTTTTCCAGTCTCTCTGCCTATGTCTCTCCTTGTCTCTGTCTCTCTTTCCCTCCCTCCTTCCCCCTTTCCTCTTCTCTTTCTTATCTCTCCTTCTTCCTCATCTCTTGCATTATTATTACAATTGTCCTCAGGGCTACAAGTCTCTGCTTTCTCTGGTCTATCCTCCACAAAACTGTAGCACAAGAATAAGTATTACAGTTGGAGTCACAGGCAGGACCTGAATTGCCCTCCCACCTCTGCCACTTAAATTATGTGACCCTGACCAAATCATCTAAATTTTCTGGGGCCTCAATTTCCTCATTTACAAAAGGAGGGAGCTGGACAGGATAACACCTAAGATTGCTTCCAGCTCAGTCTATGATTCCATGATCCCTCCTCCAAAAACTCCAGGGGTTTTTCTTATTTACTCAAGGATCAAATACAAACTCCTTTGTATGACAACGGATTCATACTTTTTTCAGGCTTTTAAAAGAAATATTCTCCTTCACACAAATTATGATCCCCCCCACCAATTTGGATTTCTTGCTTTTCTTTAGTCCCAATATTCCACCTCCAGTCTTTGTGCTTTTACACATGCTATCCCTCTTGTCTGGATCTCTAATTTCTTTCAAAACTCACTCAAGCACCATCTCATCTCAGATTCCAGATCTCCCCATCTGTTCAGGCGTCTCAACTCCCCAGCCCCATTCCTCTATCACCTTAAATTTACTTTGTATATATTTTTGTACTTACTCATATATTCACATACTGTTTTCATGAATAAAAATGAGCTCCATGAGAGCAAAGAGTTATGTGTTTTCTGTTTTTGTATCTCTACTGCCTACAACAATGATATGCAATTATAAGGTACTTAATTAGTGCTTATGACTGACAAACTTCCATTCAATTCTGATATTTCAATAGTATTTTCCACCAGATAAAATCACTCTAGTTGATTCTACATCTAGTCATACATATAAAGCATGCAACAATGAACTATGTCAGGCATCAAGGAGGGAAAAGATAATAAAACAGAGTCCTGACTTTCAAGGAATTTTCATGCTATAACCTTAGGATTAACATCTTAAATCTTACTCACATAGACAAAATGCTACCCCATTACAAATAATTATACAGCTCCTCTCATAAGCAGCCAATTTTTTTTTTTTTTTTTTTTTTTTACTGGTATCACTGTATTACATCTCTGGGTTCCTGGAAATGCTCCTTAGGGCCAGTTTGGTATGAGTCTCTCCTATTCAGTGATCTGATTGAGGAACCCAGTTCTGATTGATTCTTGATTTACTGTTTGAATTTTATAATGAAATTAATTTGTCACTATAACTATTTAATAGCATTCAGCATTGCACTGTTTTACATTCATAGATACTGAAGCTTAATTATGTCAAGATATATATTGTTATTAAAAACACTAGGCCATTATATCATTCTAGAGGATAGGGACTAGAATCCAAGGGACCTGGATTCAAATCTCACCTCTGATAATTATTGACATATGAAATTATGGACAAAAAAAGAGACAGGTAGGTGGTACAAGTGATATAGTGCTGAGTCTAAAATTAGGAAGACCTGAATATAAATCTGGCCTCATATATATAATAGTTATATGACTGTGGGCAAATCATTTTATCTCCGTTTGTCTCAGTATCCTCGAATGCAAAATGGAAATGATAATAATAGCCCATATTTCTCAAGGCTGTTGTAAGAATCAAATGAGATAAAAACTGTAAAACATTTAATACAGTATCTGGCACATAGTAACTGCTGTATAAATATTAGCTATTACTATTATTAAATTGCATAATCTGACTCAGCCAAAGTTCCTTCATCTGTAAAAACAGGAATTATTAGAATAGTATCACCCTACCCCACAAGAATATTGTGGGGGAAGCACCTTGTAGACTGTAAAATGTAATATAAATGTGAATTATTAATTTGTTCCACAAGCAAATATATTTTTGGCAACTTGGGCATAACACAGATCTACCTAAAAAGAATATACTACTTTGTATAAGTAAATCTTAACTACATTTAGCAAATACACACACACACACACACACACATTCATTCTTCTCTGAAAGGGTACTAATTCTTGCTGACATCCATTTAAATTTGCATGAAAATGATAATTTTGGTTACATTTTATAGTGTTTCATTGACAGCCACTCATTGATGTCTAAACATTTTTTTTTATCTGGCCTCATATATATAATAGTTATATGACTGTGGGCAAATCATTTTATCTCCGTTTGTCTCAGTATCCTCGAATGCAAAATGGAAATGATAATAATAGCCCATATTTCTCAAGGCTGTTGTAAGAATCAAATGAGATAAAAACTGTAAAACATTTAATACAGTATCTGGCACATAGTAACTGCTGTATAAATATTAGCTATTACTATTATTAAATTGCATAATCTGACTCAGCCAAAGTTCCTTCATCTGTAAAAACAGGAATTATTAGAATAGTATCACCCTACCCCACAAGAATATTGTGGGGGAAGCACCTTGTAAACTGTAAAATGTAATATAAATGTGAATTATTAATTTGTTCCACAAGCAAATATATTTTTGGCAACTTGGGCATAACACAGATCTACCTAAAAAGAATATACTACTTTGTATAAGTAAATCTTAACTACATTTAGCAAATACACACACACACACACACACACACACATTCATTCTTCTCTGAAAGGGTACTAATTCTTGCTGACATCCATTTAAATTTGCATGAAAATGATAATTTTGGTTACATTTTATAGTGTTTCATTGACAGCCACTCACTGATGTCTAAACATTTTTTTAAAATATACCACTCTATTTGAAATTCTAAAGTTTCTCAAAGCAAAATAGAGGCAGAAATTCCTTAAGTAAACAAGCTTTAAATTTGTCTTGGCTGAAATCAGTGGTGTACACACAAGTATCTACCCAGTTTACAATGCTTAATGTTTAATAACCATGCACTGGCATTTGCCTGAAGAAAAAGCTAAGTTTATACATGGTCTTTTCTCAAGTGGTAAAGCAATGTCTTAATTTGAGATACCAATGGGTATTTTTGGCCACCAATATTCCCCACCCTCAGAGTCCACTTCACATGTGACAAAGTCAGTGGTCATAACCAAGGGCTAAAATAGGCAAGCCAAAGGGTGTGGATAAGGCATATCTGTTAATGTCTCTGTTCTCCTTACTTTTCTTTATTTTCTAAGAGTTTAAATGCATACCTAATATGCATAGAATGCATACACAGAAAGTATGTTAGATATCAAAATGTCAATTAAGGGGAAAAAACCAGCTTTCAGGAAAATTCTTTCAACTCTAAAAAAATATTAACTCTCATAGCAACCTGGACCTGCAAAAATATTTGTTTTATATTTACGTATAATAAGATAATAATATGTCATATTTTATATATCAGGTTAAGATTTATAAAATGCTTTACAAATCATCCTCATAACCATCCTGGGAAGTAGGTGTTATATGATACTCATTTTACAAATGAGAAAATTAAATTAGGCAGAGGTTAAGTACTTTGCTCAAGGTCACAAAGCAATAAGATGAATCTGAAGCTGGATTTAAGCTCAAGATCCACTGCATCACTTACATATTTTGGATAAACTATATGATGAAAGGTGTGCCTTATTTTTGTTTGTGTCCTTCTCTTAACACAGTGCTTTGCAGGTAGAAGCATTATGGTTTGATGAATGCTAGACCATAAATTCTTTATTTTCACTAATGGTCTAAAATAAGTTCCATGAATTTACAGGTCTAGCTCCTGTATGCTAACTCTTTTCCATGAAGAAATAAATCCCACTTCATGTTTTTTATTAAAAGAAAGTTTGGAATGAGCTTAATTCTAATGAACTCTTAGGAACAACAGAAGTATGTAAAGAGAACACATCTTACTGCTGTGGACAATTAATTTTTCCTGTCTATATTCTGAAGAAAGAGGAAGGGGAAGGAAAGAAGTCCTAAAATGAAGTAAAGGAATAAAAAGACATATGTATTGCCTTCTCATTCATGTCTCTCAGAAAATATATTTTGGTCTATTTTTAGTTATAAAAGAATAAATGAAATTGAGCAATAATTTATTAATAAGCTAAGAACTTGGGCACTGAATTTAATATCAGAGAGTAAAATCCAGTATCTACTGGTATTGGCAGCACTTACTAGACAGAAAACCTCAGGGGTGCCAAATATTTGAGCCTTAATTTCTTCATCTGTAAAATAGTGATAATAATAATTGTACTACTTATTTTCCAAAAATGCTGGTAGACTCAAACAACATACTAAATGTGAAAGCATTCTGTAAACTGTATAAACATCTGTTATCATTCACCAATGCCTATGGAACTCAAAATGTGGGAAGGAGTAAAAAGATTTCAATGAATGAAAAAAGTGTAAGTGTGCTAAGCACTGAGAATGCAAATAGAAGAAAGTCAGTCGGTTCTCAAAGAAAGTTAAGCGGCAGTTACAATGAAAGTTTCTAAGTCCTAAAGGTACAGCAGTAGGGTGCTGGCAAGATCTGGGGCTCCTTAAGCTCCCCAAGTAATTTAGGTGACAGTGTTTGGGGGCTGCAGGACATAAAGTTGGAGAAGGTAGAAAGGTCTAGAAGACCTTAGGAGGCAGTAGTAAGGCAGGTGGGTAGGTATGGTGACCTTAAATCTCTCCGTATAGAAATGAGTTGTTGATTCCCATAATCCAACTACTACTGAGGCAATCCAGATAAAGGAAGAAGACAAGATATAAAGTACACCTACTGCAATGGCAGGTCTAATTTAAATTTTCTACTCTATCATTACTAGAAAGGAAAAAAATATATATTTAGTCCTCATCCCCAACTCACTTTGGTCACTTCTGTGCTCTACATTTTCTCAAGAACTTAGAAATTAAATTTAAAAAGTTTTGGGCATAAAAGCATTTAGTCTATCTAAACTCAGCTTATACATGGAGGAAACCAACCAAGAAACAAACAAAAAAAAAAAATGCTGATTAAACCTCAGTTAATATAAATGACTTTTATGAAGTCCCACAGCCTCCCCACAACAGATTTGGAATGAAAATTCAGGTTTCTTGATTCATGATGTGCTCTTCTTTCTGGCCATGGCTCCCTTCTATCACCCCTAGTATTGTGTGTTTTACATTATAATTCACTTAATTATGTACTTCCTTATAGTCATTTCCTAGTTTACACCTATGCATAGAAATACATACATGTATACTTAAAACAAATTAAAGGATGACATTAAGCATGTTATTTTAACTTCAACCTTCTCTTTCCAAATACCCATAATGTGTGGAAATTAACCTGCTCACCTTCCATTTTGTCCTTCATCCTTTGTGAATTGTTTCTCTGATAATATTTCTTAGGCTAGGCTTCATCATTTCAAGCAATGTGAACAGAAGAAGGACCTTTCTTGAAGAATCTTGTAATTGGAAATGATTTTATAGCTTATCTAGTACATACTCCTTCATTTAAAAAGAAAATGGTACCAAATCTCAACATAATATCTATTCATTCATGCCTGTTGTTCTTATTAATTTGATTCTAAGAGTGTAAACTAATTTGGAAACTTTCCCTTTCCTCACTGCCTGATTACAAAAGTGCACTTTATAAACATTGTTACTATATACAATTACCCTGAAGAAACACCAGATACCCTTCCTCTTAAGAAAAGGTATGTCTAAGTATTCTTAGCTCAAATATAAGGACACTCTCTGCAGCAGGCTTGAAGAAAGGTCTGCAGTCATCAACAAAGAACTCACATTTCTCAGAAAGGCAAGTACATAAGAGGCCTGGAGTATAGTGAGGTTAATCTGTATCATATCAGTTTGGAGTGGTTAGGTATGTTTATTTTATGGAGAGGAAGGAATACAACATGGATCAGTAGGTTTGGGTTTTTTGTTTGTTTGTTTTTTGCTTATTACACTGTATATCACATAATTTTGTAAACAGTACTAAACTTTATCACATCTTGAAGTTTCCAATGGGCAAAAAATGTTTCACACAATACCATTGTATAAGACTAGAACAATCTGCTCTTGTGGGCACCTTGGGTTTGTTTCTTTCAATCCAAGGATAAATAAAGGATGCAATTTAAGACTTAACTACTTAAACACAAAAAGATTAAGTTAGCAATAGCAACCTCAGTTAGACTTAAGGTTTTGTACTCCCCTTTTACAGATGGATAAAAGCAAATTAGGAACTAAAATCATCTATAAAATAAGTACATTTGTCCTGTTTTGCCTAAAGAACAATCAACATCTAAAAATTGAGACATAAAAAGCAAAGTCAAGTTGTGGTAAAAAAAAAAAATTCACTTGAAAAAGACTATATTTTAACCATCTGGAAGGGGTATTAAGATTAAGGCTGAGAAGGGACATTTACCAAATATATTGTCTTCCAATAAACAGTTAAAGACTGCACACACACACATACACATGAACACAGAGTTATCTCATAACATATTTAATAGAATTTCTGCCACTGAATGAAAAGCTTAAGAAAAAATCAGTTTATTCACTACTACAATGTTAACAATCTGAATTAAATTATTTGTCTTATGTTCATAAGTAGTAGCAATCAAAACAGTACCTTGCCACCTTCCTAAAATACTAATTAGCATAACTTAATAAAATAAATCAAATTTCTGATGAATATCAAAGCCTGAAAAAATCTAGGAGAACTAACAGATTGAAAGAATTATTTAACTTTCAAAGAAGACTGTATCTTTTTTTTTATTAAAAAATAGAAATGACACATTTATATACTTTTCTCTTCGAGTATTATGGCTATGTGTAATATTATTTATTACAAAGAAATGTGATAAAAACAAAAATTCTCTGTAAGCAAAAATTTGCACCTAATAATGAGAAAAGTCAAGATATTTACCATGTTCTAGGAATAGGTCTATGAAGGAAAAATGTATTTTTTCCTTTGAATAGTCTTACAAATCATTTTTTTGAAAATGACAAATATTACACTATTTCCTTTGGCCTTTCATTGATGACTGCTTATGGGTAATAATAATAACAACAATAACTTTATATTTGTGATTGACATCAATTCACTGCCACCAATGAAAAACACACCAAACAGTTTCTTCATCTTATAGTATCTTTCTTCAATGATATCAAAATATTTCTTGTACTAAGTAAAAGAAAAACCCTTAATGTGAACCAAGAAAAGAATGAAGACTCATATTCAATATTCAAAGGGAACCAAAGGATGAAAATTATATAAATGCCTTAGTTGCCTCCATTATAAACCTGTAAAGGAAAAAGTTGAGGTCCAATATGTTAAAAGACCTAAGGAGGTTAGAGAAAGATTAACATTTGTTTGCCAAAAAAGGATGAAAGTTGAGTCATCCTCCTAGTACATGGAAAAAATGATTAAAAAAAAAAAACCCTACAGATATACTTTTGGATCAACCAAACATCATTTCACTAGCCAATAGCAAAGGTGAATAACAGGTCCATGCCTTTGAATTGCTTGAATGTAATCAACTCAAAAGTAGTTTATTTCCAGATGATTTCCATCTATGAAATGTCTAAGATGCAAAAATATAGTTAAAGTATCTTCTACTGGTAACATTCGTATTAGCTCAGATAATAACATGATGACAAAGAAACAAACCAAAACTGAGTCATAAGTATGTGTTTGTTGAAAACAGGAGCTTATGATAGCACCAAAAGGTTATCCTTAAGGAGCCCAGATTTGGTGATCATTTCAGTAAATAAGTTGTAGAAACTGTGTGATACATTACTACAGGCTGTAAAAAAAATTACTATCACCTAACTAAATAGCAAGATGCCTTGATAACTCTAATTGTATATCAAAAGCTTGTTTTCATTATGGTCTTAGAGACAACACATCACTAGATTGTACTCATAGACCTCAAAATATTCCATGGAATTCAAACAATAAACTATACTAGAATTAGAGTATTATCATAAACTGAGCTATTATCCACAATAACCCAGACATAAATAACAATGAGCTATGAAAATCTAAGTACAACATTTTTAATAGATGTTGTCATACCAAATGCTCATGTAAATCTGAATTTATAATATATACATTGGACAGTGAAAACAGTGGTTTTACTAGTATAAACAATTCCCAGGTGATGAAATTCTCTTTACCAATGCAGCTGGAATTTTCTCTGAAATTTATATTCTGAAGAGCTGTCCAAAGAACTGTGAGATTTGCCCAGGGCTACATGGTACTTATCAGTCAGAGAAAGAATTTGAACTCCTATCTTTCCAGTTTTGAGGCTGGCTGTCTTTCTGTTGCCATATGACTTCTGTTGCCATCATTCACCCCTAATTATTTTTTCTCTTTCTCTGTCTTGTCTCTCTGTGTCTGTCTCCCTTTCTGTCTCTCTCTGTCTCTCTCTCTCTCTGAAAAGCTTCCAAATTAGAGACCTTGCAAAAGAAATCAAAATCATTTGGGATAAGCTTATATCCTAATAATTTTATGCAACTACAAAAAGCATTTATTTCATCCACCTGCACAACAGTCTGCTAAGAGAAAACTAATAGAATAGAGATTTAGGGGGCAAATAGATGGCACAGTGGATAGAACACTGGACCTGGAGAACTTGAGTTCAAATTCAATCTCAGACACTTAATGCTTCCTATCTGTGTGAACCTGCACAATTGTCTACAGAAAAAAAAAAAAAATTAAAAAAAAAGATTTGTCCTAAGACTACTTCTATCAGAACTCCATTGTATTGGATAAGAATAATCTTCCTACAAAAACAATTTTCTCTAAAAAAAAAGTTACTTTTATAAAACTTTATATAGTTTATAAAAGACATTATGTACATTCTCTCAGCTAATTCTTCCAACAAGTAAAGCAGATAGTGCTGTTGTTATCCCAATTTTACAAATGAGGAAAACGAGACCCAAAGAAATGAAGAAAGTGGGCCAAGTTTACAAAGCTAGTGACTACATATGGTCAAAGGTTAAAACTCAAATCTTCAGCCATCCAGATCCAGAGTGCCTTTGGACTAGACCACAGCACCCTCACCCAAAGAGTTGCCTCTTTCTGAGAGGCAGTCTGTGAGAAGATACCCACAATCCCTGCTCTTTTATTCTACCAGCCCAAAGGCTTTCAGATTATGGTTACTTTTGGAAACAAACTGACTACCATTCAAATGTAAATTCTGAGGGTGGTATATATAATGCAATGCTTTTATATTAAAATCTGTTCACTGGTGAGTATGTCTGAGACATCTGGTGATATATGAGCCTACAGATGAAGCACATTTACATACACACTTACATGCACAAGATACCACACCAATCTTTTTAGGTTTTTTGTATTTTTTTAAGTGCTCCAATCACTGTTAACTCCAATTATCAAAGAAGAACACAGTGAGAATGTGTACTAACAGAAGAGGCAAATGTGAATTGCTAAATTTAATGTGCAAAATAAAATCCTTCTTTTGTACCACAGATACATTTTCCCAAAATGCTGCCTAAGAACTAAAGTTAATCACTGACACGTCCTTTTCTTCTCTAATTCCATCTCCTTCATGGTTCTTTATTATTTTTAAATTTTAAAATAATTCTCTAATTACAAATGTTCTCTGAAGAATTATACAAAATCAAGTACAGCCCATACTAACAGGAAAATCTAACTTTATGACAAACTTTTGAGCATTCTTTAATCCCTTTCTGTTTGAAAATAGAAGGAGAAAGAAATGACTACAGCATCTTGGAAGTTCCCTCTTCATATTTCTTAATACAGTTGTAAAGTCTGGAGTATTAATGCTCCTCAGAAAAAATGGTTTAATCTCTAGATTCAACAGAAACAGAAGATGCAACCATCACTTAAAAAGAATGCAAGTGTGACCAATATATATAAGAGAACTATCCTAGGACTCCCAACATTTATTAAAAAGGAAATATCTCTCAGTTGTAGATCTCACAATCATATGTGATGTGCTTGTTTGTTTGCTTTCTATTCACAGGCTGCTTAAATATCTCAAGGAGTAAAATAAAATGGAGATAAAAGGAATAGTGTATTAATTCATAACCATACCATAGACAGTTCTCCCCCCCTCAATTTTTGTCTGTCTTTGTCCCTTCCTGTCTCTCCCCTTTCTGTTTCTCTCTCCCTTTCTTTTCCCCTCTCACCACTCTCTCCTGTATTTTTTTCTTTCCCTCCCTTTCCCCCCCACCCTTTTCTTTCTCCCCCCTCCTCTGTCTCCCTCTTGGTTTCTCTTTTCGTGTATCCCCTAATTATCTCCATGTCTCTCTCCATGTCTGGCTGTCTGTCTCTCTCTCTTTCTCTCTCTCTCTATATCTATCTATATATATCTATATATCTATCTATCTATCTATATATATATATATATATATATATATATGAGAATAAGAAAGGCAAGAGAAAAAAAAGGATGCTGTTATGTATTTAGGATCTGGCTCTCTCAGTGATAATGAAATTATAGCTGTTTTCTAGATCTTTTTTTGCAAGAGAAAGGTCAATAAAGTTATAAAACTAGAAACACTCAAAAATAAGAAACATCTCAAGTCTCAAGAGCAATTATTAAAGGTTGTTGATAGATCTATGGACATTTGCCATGGGTGCCAAATCTCTATTCTTGGAAGTTTATCAATAATAGTTATTTTTTAAAAGGTGATGTTTTACTTCTAAAATCTGACTAAAACAAATGTATTTGTAAATGCCACCTTTAAGCCAGAGCCATTTCCCAATAATAGTTCCTCCCTTCCCCCCAAAAAAAAAATCTACAGCAAATAACTGATGAGGGAATCTACAGCAGAAAAGCCCTACACAACTTCACTTCCCTACTGCAAATCAATCTGCTATTCTTATTGCTTTATGTCTTGGAATGAAGAAAGACACAACTGAGAAGAACAAGTATAATCAGCAGCAGGCTGGAGAGGATATTTGCTTTAGGCACACAACCTATGAAAATAAGAATTTAGAAAACAGATAATTAAAGGATGCTTTATTCACTTTACAAAAATACTAATTTTATGAAGGATTCACTCAAGTAGTAAGGTGTCTGTTTAATTCTAAAATCATTAGATAAACAAAAATTTTACTTATCTGTAATTTAAAAAACCCATAAGAAGTCTATAAACAAAATGTGCTATATAATGGAAACAGAGAGAGACTGACTTTAAATATCACTGATGTCAGTGCCGAGCTATCTATTTTCTTTCAAGTGGATGAACTATGGGAAAAGGTCAGAAAAGTTTTTAGCTATCTTTAGCAATTAAGGGCCAGATAGGATTATCCACAAAGGACTGAAATTCTTCCTGAATTTAATGCTGGATGAGCCCAATCAAAACAACTTTATTTGTCTGAGATTCACAAAATATTCCCTTATAACAAGTTTGTGAGGTAAGCATGTGTGGATTATTGTCCTTATTTCATAAAAAAGAAATTAAATTATTTACCTCAAGTCAGACTAATAGGGATGAAACACCTTGAGTGTGAGGATTATTATTTTTTTTTATTTGTATCTCCAATTCCTAGTAAATAACTAGTACTCAATAAATGCTTGTTGCTTACTTGACAGGGCCATACAAAGAGGTAAACCTCTTTTTCCAGTATATCACTTTCATGTATTTATGCTCATCACCATCCCTCTGCTCCCAGCCTCTTCCCCTTCCTCACCCCTATCTCCACTTTAAGCACTTCAAAAGACCTTTAAAGAGAAATCAGATACCAAAATTAATTATATTGCAAAATATAATTCTCATTTATAAAACCTCAGCAACATGCAGTGCCATCAGACAACTGAAATGTACAAGACAGTATTTGCTGAAAGTTATAACTACCAGTGACTTCTGTGACAAATACAAATCAGTTTGTAAAAGATGAAGGTTGAGAAAGGTAGGCACTGAAGTGAACCTAAGTATTGGAAAAATGAGAAGAAATTATCCTTAACCAGGTTAAAGCACTGTGGCAACACTCTCTTCCAGCTAGTGTTTTCCCAAAGATTTGGGAGACTGGTTTATATTCTAGATAAGAGGCACATCTATCTCATTTAAAGAAAACACAAATACAAATAATTCCAAACTGCCTAATCATAAATTATTAAGACTGCTACCCTTTCTAGGCACTTTGCCATTCTATTCTTCTCCTATGCCTGCAGGGCTATTAGGACCATATGTAATGAGAGACCCAGCAATATCTAGAAGTGTATCGACCCTTGGCTACATGATGATAAAAAAGATTATTCAATAGAGGATGCACTGTACTTTACAGTCGTGTCTAATTCATTGTGACCCCATTTGGAGTTTTCTTGACAAAAATACTGGAAGGGTTTGCCATTTCCTTCTCCAGCTCATTTGACAGGGTTAAATGACTTCCCTAAGATCACACTGCTAGTAAGCATTGAAGGCTGCATTTGAACTCAGATCTTCCTGAATCCAGACCCAGTGCTCTAGCCACTGTGCCACCTATCTGTCCTGTAGGGATGCTATCTGATGATTTTTCACTTATTTTCCTACATGTCAATATCAGACTTGTCATAAAAATCTTCTGAATAGTTCTGGGTCCACTAGCAATATAATCAATAAAGAATTTTTAATGATATAATTATGTTAAGATAAAAAGTTTTAAAATTCTTTTTATTACCATATGCTAACTGGGTGCAAAAGGAATTGTAACATCTCCTAGAAAATAATAGGGAGAAACAAATCTATGATGAGAAAAGTTCACAAAATCATAGTAATATGAATTTTAAACTCCAGAGGCTCTAGGTCATCTAATTGAAAGTCTTTTTTCATTTGACATTTTACAATTTTTTTTCATTTTACAAATGAAGAAACTGAGGTCCCAATTTTAAATTAACTTTTCCAAATTCAAAGAGGTATTAAATGGCTGAATGAAGATTTGAATCTTCAAGCCTAGTGACTAAATCCAGAAATCTATTCACTCTTATACTCTCTTTGGACAAAATGGGTTTGCAATTGTTTTTTTGAGCTATCAATATTCTCTCATACAAAGAAAAGGACTCCATTCTTTATAGAATGAGATCATTGCTAATGAAAGGATATCATTAACTATTTACTGCCTTAATAGTAATTGCCTTAAGTGGGCCAAGCTGAAAGCAGGAATTTAAGCAAGAATCCCTTGCAATTAATTACCCATAAGGGTGACTGAGCAGGTCTCATTATCAGACAAGCAGTGGTGAGTATAGTTCAGTAGTTTAGTTCCAGGGGTATATAAACACAAGTATGGTAGACAAAGGATCGGATAATCAGAGGCCAAAAGTTATTTTCCTCTTCCTTCGTTTTCCTAATACTGATTTCTTCTGGTTCTTATACCTTTCAAATGAATCTTTTTTGTCTCCATGGGTCAGAGTTCCAAATTTGACATCAGAGAATATGGTTTAAACATGGCTTCTGGTCACTTGTGTGACCATGGAGAAGCTGCTTAATTACTCTTTTGGTCCATTTCCTCATCTGTAACATGGAGGTTGGATAAGATGAGGTCATTCTTAGTCTTAGATAAAGTTTCTTATAAGCATGGTCTAGATTCCATTTTTCTTTATCTTTTGCCAGCATCTAAACAAATAGTATCTAAGTACATAATAAATATTTTTTTGTTAAATCAAAGGTTTTTCATTGCTTTATCACTGTAACCTTACATTTAAATGTGGGTGCTCTCTAAGCCTTTGGTCCATGTGTTGTCCCCTTATCATTTACTCTCCAGTTAAGCAACACTATTAGCTATTACCTGAACTCAACATGTCATCTCTTCCCTCCATGAATTAGCACATATTGTCTCTACTTAACTTTCAATTTATAATGCACTATTTTCCTTATTTCTGCTTTTGCTTTTTTCCTTATTCTCTTCCACAAAGACTGGCCCCAGTTTAAAAACCTCCTCTTCTGATCCCCTTTGTTGAAAAATTTTCCCCTCACTTTAAATTTTCATTGCGCATTTTATCTGGCTCTTTCCTTAGCTCCATCACACTGATATATTATATCACATTTAATTGTATAAGTGTCATACTCCAATAACTAAAATGTAAGCTTCTTGAGAAGACCCATCAGGCATTCATCTTTGGCATTCCAAGTATGCTCCAGTAAATCAACCAATAAGCATTATGTGCCTAACTCTAACTCAGTGCAGCTAGATGGTGTAATGGATAAAGTGCCAGACCTAGAATCAAAAAGATCTGAATTCAAATGCAGCCTCAGTCACTTATTAGCTGTGAGACCATGGGAAAATGACCAGTTGCCTCAGTTTCCTCATCTATAAAATGAACTGGAGAAAAAAAATAACAAACTCCAGATCTTTGTCAAGAACACTCCAAATGAACTTGACTAGAAGGACTGAACAAAAAGCACATGCCAGGTACTGAAGAAAAACATTTCAAATAAAAAGAAAAGTAAAAGATGGACTATGTTCTCAAGGATAATCACACATAGTAGACACTTTATAACTAATTGCTGAATTGAACTGAATTGTTGTAGTGAGGGGAGAAAAAAAGACTGGTTAGATCTGGAATGAAACAGAGTTAATTTTTCTTTTTACCATTATTGAAATCAGGCTGCTGACAGGGAACAGACAGAAGCAGAGTCAGTGAGCTGGGTCAGAATCAGATAAACGGTGAGGTTAAGTACAATCTGTACCTAAGTCAGAAAGACTAGGCAAAACCTTCACGGAAGGACAGCTGTGTCAATGGAGCTTCTCCGCCAGGTTGGCTGGAGGAAGCACTCCTAATCACTTATGTCCAAGGATATTTAAGTTCTATTAAAATTATCTTCCCTGGTAAGAAGTCCTCTGAATTAAACTAAAAAGGGAAATAAGAGGGAAATTACAAGGCACTCAGAACCCCACAAGCTTAAGCAATGATATCACACTTATCCTGATTTTTTTTTTTCTATTTAATCTTCTCCTCTGGCTATTGATGCTAACTTCTATAGTCAGAACACAGATGCAAAAATCAAACATTTCACAGAACTGCATACTCCAATAAGGAAAGGATTTCAGCAATCATCTGTTTTGCTCTTTGTCAAACTTTTCTCCAAGGAACCAAGAAACATTAGGAGTGGTGGTGTTTTTTTTTTTTTTTTTTTTTTTAATGTTCGTTTAATGTCAGGCATTAAAATAACTTTAGCATCTCTTACTACAAGAGTTGTACCAAAATTTCATTTAAACAAAAGAGTTATTAGCATTATAAGGAGTCTGAGACTCATTGTTTCTAGTCCAACCTCCTAATTTTATTACTGAAGAAAGAAACTGAGACCTAGATTGGCATGACTAGCTCCCTTAGTAAAATTATTTAGAAAATAATTTTAATTATTGTAGAAGGAAAATTATTTGTAGTCAAAAATCAAACTCTTAAAAAATAAAAATGCACATATGAATTGGCATTTATATTTGCTGTTTGCTCTGCAGTCATTTTTCAATCATATTCAATGCTTTATGATCTCTTTGGGGGTTTCAGCAAAGATATTATAGTGGTTTCCCACTTCCTTCTTCAGGCATTTACATACCATTTTACAAATATTAACTCCATGTATCTTCAAAAACCCTGAGGATGTGGAGGAGGTGCTATTAATATCACCATTTATAGATGAAAAAAATTGAGTCAGGCAATTTGGGCAATTTTTATCACAGAATACTATCAAAGGCAGGATTCTCACTTGGTTCTTCCTGACCTGGAAATTTTGTACCAGTTAGCACACTAGTCATTATTCTCAAATATTTTCCACCAGGTGGGTTAGGTAAGAATCGAGATAAAAGGTAGGCTAACTTACCATCAAAAAAGTTCATTCTGGGAGAGGAAGCTCCTCAAGGGTTCTGGGCAGAAAAGTAGACCTTAATTCATACTATTAAATCCCAAAACATCACCAAGTCATCTTCTCCTCATGACTTTAATCTTGTCACTGATCTTCATCAGCCCAGAGGAAGAGAGTAAGACTGACTTTTTTGCATAGCTCTCCCTCACTTAAATTCAATTCAGCAACAAGGCAAGACATCACCTTCAAGGCCAAAGGACCACCATCAACAACAACAACCAAGAGGAAAATGAATTGCAAGTGACTAGTTGTTGCCTTTAGCAGTATCATTAGACAGAACTGGTCCAAGCTGACCTCAATTTGGAGGAAGATGTTTTTAAACTTCAAAAATCAACATATTATGGTGAAATACTTATAGGTCTATTGAACACTTTGGACTCACACCAAAAAAACAATGATGCTGAATGTCTTTTTTTTTTTTTTTTTTTTTTTGGCTGAGGCAATTGGGGTTAAGTGACTTGCCCAAGGTCACACAGCTAGGAAGTGTTAAGTGTCTGAGGCTGGATTTGAACTCAGGTCTTTCTGACTTCAGGGCTGGTGCTCTATCCATTGTGCCACGCAGCTACACCCCCCAACTTTTTTTTTAAGAAACAAAACTTTAATTCTACAAAAATTCAATCTTTAAAATCAAATACTTTCTTAAATTGAGATATCAGCATACTTTAAAGTTATCAAATGGTGTCTCAAAGCATAAAACTTTAAAAGGCGGTATTCAAAGATATCACCTTTGGTCATTATTAACAATATTCCCTATCCTTCTCTAAATAGCAACACTAAAGTAGCTAAATGGACATGGTGTCAGTATGACTTGATTTTCCATATGGCCTCAGATACTTATGAGATGAGTAATTCTAGGGAAGTCACTTAATCTCCATCTGCCTCATTTGTTAAAAAAATAAAATAAAATTTGTGGTGATTATGATAATACCACCTACCTCCCAAATCTTAAACCTTAAAACACTCTATAAATGCTAGCTATCATTACACCAAAAAGTCCTTTTGAGAAAAATGTTTCTGAAGGAAAGAAATATTCTAATTTGTCTGTGGATGTACTTCTCATTCACTCATCACATAGAGCTATTTTATTTTAAATTACAATTTAAGGAACAAGAAGAAAGTATTATCATATCCAAAATCAAAAACACAGAAAAACTTTGTCACCCAGCAACCAAGATAGACATGTAGCTTCTCTCAAATAAGTATATAGCTCTTTATAAGTCAAATCAAATTCCCATTGACCAGCCAGATGTACAACACATTCTATATGTGCATTAGCACATAATCAGTAATTCCCAACTAAAAGGAGATTAATATTTTATGTCTATATTTAAAAATCATGTCTTTAAGCTAAATGTTCTCTCCTTTTTTGGGGGGGAGAAATGGCATGAGGAAGACTTTCAGCAACAGGGATCTAGGATAATATATTTCAAACATAATAGAACATTCACAGATGTTGGGACAAAAAAGTTTTGCCGTCAATTAAAAAAAAAGTTATTGAGTAACTTCCCTAAAAGGCCCAAAGTAAATAGAAAGCAAGTAAAAGAATGTTTTTAAAATTAAAATGTCCTCAACTTAGAATTAAAGAATATCAAAACTTGTATTTCCATCAGTCAGGTACATTGCTAACAAGAAGGTCTATTCTTTATTTAAAACAGTTTTAACCTAGGAACACAGAACTTCAAGAGGTCTGTGAATTTGATTGGGGGAAAAAGTATATCTTTATTTTCACTAACCTCTAATTAAAATTTAGCATTTTTTCTGTTGTGAATTTTTAAAAATCAAAACATTCTTTTGAGAAGGGCTCCAAAGGCTTTGCCAGACAAAAGAGGTTAAGGATCCCAGTTTAATTGATTAATTATCTGTGTGAAAGTAAAAATAACAAAAAAAGCTGACAGTGCTTTAAGGTTTTAAAAACCTCTAAACTTCTTAAGAAAAGACATTGTAACATAAAGTGAGATGTACTCACTAGATGTACCTAGTTATCTTTAGGAGATGAGAAAAATCACTAAATGATGTAAACTGATGCTTAAAAAAAAAAAAAACTCTTCAGAGGTCAATGACTATTACAGATTTTTACTTTTGCCATAAGGATACAGCATTTTTGTTTTGTTTTGTTTTGTTTTTAAAGGATTTAAATATCTTTAGCTAGACCACTCAGATCACTCAGGTAGCTAGGTGTCAAAGTGGAGAGAGAACAGCCTGCAGACAGGAAAACTCATCTTCCTGAGGTCAAATCTAGCCTCAGACATTTACTAGCTGTATGATCTTAGACAAGTCATTTAACACTGTTTGCCTAGTTTCCTCATCTGTAAAATGAGCTGGAAAAGGAAATGGAAAGACACTACAATATCTTTGCCAAGAAAACCCTAAATAGAGTTATCAACAGTCAGAAATAACTAAAAAAATGACTGAAGGATGGATAGCTCACTAAATTTCTCGGAAGCTTAAATTTCCTTATTGTAAAATGGGAATACTAATATCTTTAAGATCCTGGATTTAGAGATGAAATGACCTTAGTAGCACAACATTTTTCCTTCAAAGATTAAGAATTTGAGGCCCAAGGAGTTTCAATGACTTGACTAAAGTCACAATAGATAATGACAGATTTGTGCCTTGAAATCAGATCACTTAAAAGCTAGGGCTTTTTTACTGTACTAGCAGGTTTCCATGGTCAACTGACTTCACAGGGTTGATAGAAGGCTCAAATAGGACAAGGTATATAAAATGCCTTGTAAACTTTAAAGCAATCTGTAAATGTCTATTGTTATCTACTTCAGTATCTGGGTTTTTTTTTTTTTGGGGGGGGGGTGCAGCAGAAATGGAGAAGATTCCCATAATTTCAAAGGTGCAATTCTGAGTATATAATAAAATTTCTTCAATATTATTAGTTAAGGAGTTCAATATAAATTAGTGAAAATATAGAAATAGGTAAACCTATATGTATAGTATACATTTGTGTGTATATTTTGTGTGTGCATACACACACACACACACACACACACACACATGACTTTTTCCTATCCAAACAGATTCAAGAATTCAATTAAGATAGCCAAGTATTTCCTAAGAGAAAACATTAGGGAACTGCTTTAATGAATAGATAAGAAAAATCTGTAATTAACATGTCAATTTTGTGTGTAAACAGGCACTTCTGAAGTACCAGAAGGTACTTGAAAAGTTCTAAGTAGTTTAAACATTCTCCTTATAATCTCTTTAGTATTGTTAGTTTAGCAAATCTTTTTTTTTTTTTTTTTGGTGAATCTTACAAAGGTAAATTTCAACCTAACATCTGATATCAGCAACTCAGTGGAGTTCAAATTAATGTTGTTTACCTTAATTAATAACATTAAAAACTCCTTAGTTCCAGGAGTTGCTCACAGATCCAGGTATGGTTCACTGAATAGTAGCTAATACAAGAAATTATACTAGAGCTTTGAAACTACTATATAATTCTCTGGTGTAAAAAGCTGTGAACTCATAAAACCTAGTTATAAAGGATAGCATGTTAACAGAGTGCGGTAGATATTCTGCTTCTCAAAGTTCCAACTGCCCATCTTTTTGTCTTGTTCTACTATCACCAAGCAGCTCTTCTGGTTTCCAAGTTTCTACCCTTAAAACCGCTGTGGTAGCTTAAATTATTTTCATATTTTGCTCACTATAAGAAAGGCATTAGAAATGATCATAATGATCATGCAACTTTCTGCAATGTTTCAAAAATTGATGAAAAATGTTTATAATGGATGACCTATTATCCCAAAAAGGATATTCTATTTCTTAAAACAAAATAAAAGAATTTAAAAAGTCAACTAATTGTTAGAAGTCTAGAAGTCATCATTAAATGTCTCTGTCTCCTCAACATTCTGGGACGTACTAGATTATGCAACTGATGAAAAATTTATTGTCTTGGGAATTTCCAGAGCCCTGTAGCAAAGCCAAAATACACTGACCTTGACTACGATGTTCTTAAATAATGCAGAGGGCACCTTGGATTGGCACTGCTCAGTAATTCTCAGGATACTACTATCGGCAACTAATTTGGCAGTACTTTAGAAAAGCACACAAATTTTAATCTTTTCATTTCAAATGCATTATGTACTCTGATCCTTAATGGCAGCTGCTCACTGACCAGTAAGAAAACACAGCTGAATTTTGTGTACTTTAAAAACATTTCCCCCCATAAAATGGAAAAATTTCCATGTATAGAAATTCCAAAGATACCACAGTCAATTGCAACTCCAATAGTACAGACATCCAATCAGAACCTACAGGAAATATCACTGTAATAAAGCAAACTCTATCAGTGCCAAGACTAAATCACATGATTTTTAGTACACATAAGTATCATTCAAGACTTGTAGTCAGAATCTCAGAGTTGGAAGAAACTTTGGAGGTCACAAAACCTCTTGTCTGATGTGGAAATCCCCTGCAACAACAAGGATATTGGTTGATTAGTCAACTAGCCATATAAATTATATAACCAATTTGATTTTTATCAGAGCTTTTACACCTCTGCAAAAGAGGTCTGAACAACTGTAAGCTCCTTTATGAACACTGAAAGACCTTTTCTTTCAAGAGGCTTATGATCTAAAGCTGACAGTGATGCAGAAAAATATGCAATAAAATATAGCAAGAAGATGAAAATTTGTGAAAAACAATACAATAAAAGTAAAAAACCAAACAGAGCATTTATCAAGAGGCTGGCAAGAAGTGCACCTCAAGGAAAGGTATGGAAACTTCCCTAAGTTCTAAATATACTTAAAACCAACTAGAATCAAAAGACAGTCTGAGAAAGAGGTGAAATCCCATTTTTCTACTACTGTTCTTGAAGAAACTGAACATCACATATGAAAATTTTTATTTTCTGTTTCTTCTCACAGCACACAACCAAAAATATATTTGATACACATTAGAGGTAACAATAGCATAATGAAAAATAAAAGAACTGGATTTAATAGTTGAAGACCTAGGCTCAAGTTACAGTTTTTTTTGTTTTTTTTTTTAACAATTATTAGCCATGTGACTGTATGAACACATAACCCTTCTGAGACTTCATTTCCTTATCTGTAAACTAGGAGTATGACTCCTCTAGCATTCCCCATATGGGGAATCAGAAAGTTTTTAATGAGCCAATACATTTTAAATGTTTGTAACACAAAGAGAGCAAACGATTCTCAAGGGGTGGTCCAGGAAAAATCTTTTCAGGGGTCTGATGATATCATTTTCATAAGATACTAAAATGTTTTTTCCTCATGTAGTAAATATAATCCACATAGACAAAAAGCTTTTTAGGAAGTCTCAGTAATTTTTAAGAGTATAAATGGATCTTGAGACAAAAAAAAGGAGCGAGAATCCTAAAACACTGTATGAATGAAAGTTATTAAATGATTGTGTCTTCTCTTATTTTATGATTCTGCTCCCTCTTACGTTCCCCATCATTTTCGTTATCAGATTAGTGAGAATCTTAATCCTTCAATTTCACATAGTTCTATTTTCCAGGGGTATTTCAGCACTGTTCCAATTTACTAATGATTTCTCCCTCCTGGAGCCTCATCTATTTGCTCAGGCAACTGTACTGTTATGCTACAGGATTTGAATTCAGGTTTCCCTTCATAACATTTGGAATCATTTCTTTTAACAAAGATCCTGAACTATATATCCTTTCAAAAGCATTTACAATCACAAAACTACAAGCAACCCTGAATTTACCAGTCTTGATTACAACAGCAGCTAACATTTTATAGTCTGTGAGGTAGATCCCATGAGGATTCTTGCCTTTTTCATAAAGGGATCTCGGTACAGTATTCCTTACTTATGTATAGTAAGAAAGCATTATCATTTAATTCATTAAGTGACCATGTCAATCAGCACTTTTCTGCTGCTATCTTATAACCCTCAGGATTTTACAAATAAAAAGAAGCTTCAAATAAAAAGAAGCTTCATCCAGCTTTGAAAAGTTACAATTAACAACTGCTAATCTTTCAGACCCTGAATTATCAAGTAATATGATAGAAAGGGGGAAAAAAAACTAGTAGAAGAAGGAAAAAAGACCATTAGAGGAGACCTGCTGATCTCAAAATGACTAGATATCACCACTAAGAATGTTTATTTCATGGTCCTCCATATAACGCACAATTGAAAATGCATTTGACATACATCAAGAGCAACAACAGCATAGCAAAACTTTTTATGTAGGTAGAATGTTCAAAAATAGATTTAATTATATATTACCATCTCCTCAAAGCAAATTTAAATTTTTTAAAATATCAAAGTATTCGGTTTTCAGTGTGTTTGTCTGGCTTTCCATGACCCACAAAGACATAGAACTGCTGGCTCATCTATCAGTTTCTAGTTAGAATACAAGAGATATTTCATTGAAAGCAGACCCTAATGAACTATTCTAGAGAATTTCTACACTAGAGACAAGTGAAAAATTTAAATGAGGCTTGTGATTAGCAGACTAATGTGGGTTTAGCAGACTAGCTACCCTAGCCTCCAGCCACTGGTTTGCCACACTTGTGCTAAAACAGCATCTGTGCACAATTCAGAAAACCAAGCTGTAACTTTCCCCAAAATCCCTGCTCATAGAGGAGAAGGTTGAATGGAGCTTCAAGAATACAAGAAACAAAACCTTCTGCAATACCCACATGGATGTCCATCCCCCCCCCAAAAAAAATCACATGAACTTGTCAATTCCAGAAAGTCTCATATAAAGAATTTTCCAAAGCAACTGTATCCACTATCAACAAGTCCATGAAACCAGAGAGACAAGAGCCATTACACCATCTTTTCAGTAAAAAAAAAAATTCAGTGGGGAAAGAGGAAGAAAAGAGAAGGAAACAAGCATTTATTGAGTGTTTACTTTGTGCCAGGCACTGTGCTAAGCACTTTACAAATATTATCTCAATTGATCCTCACAACAATCCTAGAAGATAGGTGCTCTTATTAATTTATCTCCATTTTACAGTTGAAGAAACAGAAAAATTGAAGTAAAATAACTGGCCAGCGATTACCCACACAGTGTGTGAGGCTAGATTTGAGCAGGTGTTTTGACTTTCAGGTCCCATCACTCTTTCTATAGTACTACTTAGCTGCCTCACTTTGGGGGAAAAATTAACTATTACCATAACTGAACTACCAGATGAATTGCTTTTTAATAAGTTGTTCCTTTTAGGAGTATCTACAGAACACACATAGAACTGCTGGCTCATCTCCTCTCTTCCCCCATTCTAAGACAGAACAGCTATTTGGGAAACGTAAGACAAGAGATCCCTTTTACACAAAGTTACCCCTTGATTGGGGGTGTAGAGAAGGTGAAGAGAGATATTTAGGAGGAGAAGAGCAGTAATTGTCAGGGTTGATCCTATCTGTCTTCAGATACACCTAGGTGTTCTTTGGTGATCCTTTGATTCATAACCTATATGGATGGTTGAAGAAAAATATATATCTATATCTATCTATATACACACATATACATATACACTCACTTGTATACATATATAAAATTATGCATATGTGTACACACAAACACACACATACATATATATATATATATATAATATGATTATCTACAAGTATTTTGGATTGCAACACTACCTAAAAACTACTGGTTTGGAGGGAAGAAGAGAGAGATTCTCATTCTCTCTCTCTCTCCCTCCCTCCCTCCTTCCCTTCCTTCCTTTCTGTCTCTCCCTCCCTTCCTCCCTCTATTCCTCTTCCTTTCTCCCTCCCCCAAACCACACATATATAATAAAAACTCATTTCAATAAAATCACAGATGATTTTCTTTAAAGCAGGGTGAGTCAAAAGGTTACTTAAAATTGGGTATAATTAAGCAAAAGTTTGTATCTAATTAAGTCGAAAAAGAGGATCACAATATTTTAAAGCAAGTATCATTTTAAAGAGGCATACTGATGAATAAGAAATATATTACTTCATTTCTTCTTTGCCTTGAGACACCACACATTTCTGCCTTTCACCCCACCCCAGGTTTTACTAATTTCATAAGATTAGTTCCATTATTGAACAAATCCTTCAGTTTAGACTAGACAATCATATAATCAAATATTAAGCTAGGGTTGTGAGCTCTACCACTCTCTATTTACCCATCCTATATCAAGATTTTTTCCCAGATAAAGTCTAATGACTTTATCCCTCCTTCACAGCATCCTGAAGTGGGAACTATTTCTAATGAAATTTAACCAAAAGGATTTCATTTAATTCAAATTCAAAAGGTATTTATTGAGCACCAACTCTTTAGTTGGCACTGCTTGGAGATGTAGAAGAAAACAATCTCTTCTCTCAAAGATCCTGTATTCTTTTGGAAGGAAACCCAAATTCCCATCCTTCCAAAACTGATGCATGAGTTAAAAGCTATTTAGAAAAAAAGAAGTTCACACCAAGATTTCATATGACAATCTAAATCTTTATTAGAGGTCTGGGAGGTGACCAATCACTTGTTTTTTTAACCAGAAACTCTTCCAAAATAAAAATCATCAAAATTATAGAATCAAATATTTGGGCCTCAGAAAGCAAAAGAGACTATCAAATTAAATTATATTATGGAAGTAAAAAAGAAACTAAGTATAATAAACAGATGAGATCGAGCTGTCCAGACACAATAGGCAATACATTTAGGTACTGTCAATAATGAGATTTGAGGAAAGGAAAGAAAGATTTTGTTAAGGGTCTATGTGCCAAGTACTGTATAGAGTGCTTTACAAATATTATCTTCTTTGATCCTCTCAGATAGACTATTTAATAGCCCAGTAAGTTTGAGCCACTCTCAAGCTAAAGATGAAGCCTAATCCTAAAAATCTGGGGCAAATAGATCATAGGAAATATGATCTTTATAGAAAAAGAAAAGTAGAAAAGGAGGAAGTCAATTGTGAAAGAGCTGGGTTCTGCCTTTTTCAAAATATAACTGGTAGAGTAAGAGACAATAAAATAGAATATATTATTCAATTTTCAGTGGGTATTTCAGGGGTGGATACTTGTAGAAGTTTTTCTTTTTAAAAATAATTTATGAAGTCCTTTTATTATGGAAACATATATGCATCTATATATTCCCCTCCCACTCTGTTATGTGAAACATCCTTCCCAACAAAGAAAATCTATTAAACAACAACAACAAACAAAGATAGTGACTTCATCTGACAATCTATAGAACTTTCTGCCTACAGTTCTGATGGACCTGGCCATCCTCAGCAACGAGATCAACCAAATCATTTCCAATGGAACAGTAATGAACTGAACCAGCTACGCCCAGAGAAAGAACTCTGGGAGATGACTAAAAACCATTACATTGAATTCCCAATCCCTATATTTATGCCCACCTGCATTTTTGATTTCCTTCACAAGCTAATTGTACAATATTTCAGAGTCTGATTCTTTTTGTACAGCAAAATAACATTTTGGTCATGTGTACTTATTGTGTATCTAATTTATATTTTAATGTATTTAACATCTACTGGTCATCCTGCCATCTAGGGGAGGGGGTGGGAGGTAAGAGGTGAAAAATTGGAACAAGAGGTTTGGCAATTGTTAATGCTGTAAAGTTACCCATGCATATAACCTGTAAATAAAAGGCTATTAAATAAAATTTAAAAAAAAGAACTTTCTGTCTAGAGGATACAGATATTTTTCATTATTTGTTTTCTGAGCCAATCCTTGATTTTGCAATTCAAGCTTTAGGTTTTCCTTTTAAGGGGAATATTGTTGTCCTGGTTCTGATTATTTCGCTTTGTATAAGTTCATATAAATCTTCCAGGAATTCTCAGAATATTTCATATTCAGCATTGATTACTGCATAATACTAATCCATTATATTCATATTTGATAGTATATTCTCAGTTGAGTTTTTTGCTACCACAGAAGAACAGCCATAATTTTTTTCAGTGTTCAACTGCTCTTAAAATATTATGTAGCAACATCCCTACATATCTTTTTTAAATAGTATTTTATTTTTCCATATACATGCAAAAATAGCATTAAACATTTACCTTTGCAAAATCTTGTGTTCCAAATTTTTCTCCCTCTCTCCATCCCTCATTCCTTCCCAAAAAGAGTGAGCTATCTACACACCCACCCACTTGCATACATGTATAAAATCATATAACATATATGTGTACACACACATATATATACACAGCAAGCATCAAGATAGCAAGCAATCTGATCCCTACATCCATTTGAAGAAAATGTAAAGGTTATTATTTTTCCCTTTATGATTCTCATCTAAATTTAGGACATAGGCATTTTTTTAATGATTCTCTTTCAAGGTAGAAGGGGCCCTTTTCTGTACCTTCTGAAATGTAATAATATCCAGAGAGTAGATAGTAACTAGAAACAAACATTGTATAAACATTTCCATGTTAGGAAGAATTGCCAAATTCTCTTCTCTAACTTACAGTAGATGACCAAAAAAGAAAACAAACAAACAAACAAACAAAGCCACAAACAAATAAACATTCCACAAAGCAAGTGATTTAATTTCAGAGAGAAACTTTTAAACAGATGTGTGTAAAATATGAGGATTGACAGTTCAATTCTGAGACAAAATGTAAATCAATTTGTAGCTTAATTCATTTTGTTAAACAAGAAAAGAGTCAATTAAAAGGAAGAGCAGCCTAGGCTCACTTTCTTGTGCTGTCTTAAGAGAATTTGGGGCGGGGGGGGGGGGGAAGCATTTATTGCTGCTCAGCACTCTATTCCTCTTTCAATACAATCTCTGATGAAGATATTACATTTCAGAATGAGATCGTTATCATCAGTTGTCATGGAAGATAGTGTAATACGAAAGCTCTACTCTGTGTTTAGGACGAACTCACTGTCATTTTCCTTTTCTCTCAGGTGAAAAGCAATGAAATTAACATAACTATTCTTTTTATTGACTTTTTAAAAGTCACCCCAATTTTGAGTCTTTTCAACCTCTTTTCAGTTTGGCTAATTTGGGCTAATTGGCTACATCTGGTACAGTTTGGCTAATTCTTTAAGTTAAACAAATGTTAACCATTTGCCCTATAGAAAATAGGACTTATACTACGGAGGCTCCAGGAGATATTATTCTTATAATAATGCAGTAATATTAGAAATCATTAAACATTCAAGCACGCTAGGAATTATGAAGAAGTAGCCAAAAATAATTAAATTATAATTCACTATAAAATGCAATTATCTGTAACTGGGATGATACCAGATATACTTTTTGCATGAATTTTCTAGGCTGAAAATTTGTTGTAAACAAGCACCTGTTTCCTGTTTTCAGAAATTTTTTAAGTATTTCTAAGCATATGGCAAGGAGTCATATTTTAAAGATAATTATTTGTGCTTCTGTCTTCATTAAAATTCTTGGGCTTAATTAATAAACTTTGGAAGTACACTAGAAAAATCATCAATATAGTTACAGAGAATGTAAACAATTTTTTTGAAATCATCTGTGTGGAACAGTTTTTCTTTTAGTTTTTCCAAAGCTCCCATGAAACACCACTAGAGGGTAGACAGAAAATATTTCCACACTCGAAAAATAGAAAAACAAAGACACACTATTATCCCTTTTGTGTGGGGGTAGGATGGTGGGGGTGAGTCTGGGGGCTGAAGTACAGCCATATAGCTACATTGATGTTTTAGGTAAAAATAATCACAATCTAACAATTGCCCTAACTCAAACTGTCTTCACTCCCAAGAGAAACAGACACACAATACACATTATAATAGCTTAAATTAAACCCTTTCCTTTCAAATTTGAAAGAATTACATTATCATTTTATTTAATTTCCTTCACATAATAAAGGAGTCATTTTATAAAGTGTCACTTCCCAAGAGACAATCTATAGAGTGAACTATATCCTCTCTTACAGGAGACATTCTTTCTAAATCATAAATCACAATCTTTCTCAAGATATTCTAAGGACAACTACTTTCAATAAGAAAGAGAGGAAAGGGCTAAAAAATATCAGAACAAAATCAGTAAAGGAATTAGTGAGATTAGTGAAAACAAACTTGTGCTTAGAGCAAGTAAGGGAAAGTGACAGGGCACACAGCTCATAGGTGACATAGGAAAATTCTTCCTTTTATCTAGAAACAAAGGGCAGACGACCACTTGTCAGTACTTACAATATGTGGTATTAATAAATGCTTGTTGATTTATTGATTATAGCTTCACTGTCCTATAAAAACTTGAAAATATAGTCCTGTATACAGGTGTACAAGGGAAAGAAGGAAACTGTGTAACAAAGGAATGGATTCGACTGGATGCCACCAGACCTTTTCCCTCCCTGCTAAGAAGTATATACTCTTCTTTTCTCTCTCTTC
Organism: Sarcophilus harrisii; assembly: GCF_902635505.1. Classification (NCBI taxonomy): domain Eukaryota; kingdom Metazoa; phylum Chordata; class Mammalia; order Dasyuromorphia; family Dasyuridae; genus Sarcophilus; species Sarcophilus harrisii. Next base: position 533,126,060 of record NC_045427.1, on the reverse strand, counting down.
TCACAAGCCATTAAAGGGAGATTCTAAAGAAATATGAGAATTTTAATATGGATTCATAAAGTATACTTTACCCTCCAAACCATTAGAACGTGTGATTAAGTTCAGGCCATGCACACTAAGAATGCTATCTAGTCACTCAGGATTCTAATCACTCAGTCTTTGCTGTAGTTTCTAGGCCCAGAATTTAGCCTTGTGCATATTGAAGACAAGTTAAGTACCATAGATATTGTTTCATTTTAGGTCATGGAACTGGAATTTTAATCCCAATGCTTCCAGTTCTTTAGGGAAGTCAGTTGGACAGATTGGTGACATAGGGGAAACAGTACCAGGCTGGAGTCAGGAAGACATCTTCGAAGCCGAGTCCAAATATGGCCTCAGACTTTTATTCATGTGACCCTGGGCAAGTAACTTAAACCTGCTTGTTTTGATTTCCTCATCTGTAAAATGACCGGGAGAAGAAAATGGCAACCCATTCTTTGACATGAAAACCCTACATGGTCTCACAAAGAGTATCAGTCAATTGATGTCCACTTCTTTGGAACTCATCAAATGGATGAACTGAGCTAGATATCTGATAACAGCCCTTCCAGATTTAAATCCTAAACCTACAGGTAAACAACAACAGAAGCAGCCAACACTCAAGCTGGTTGGGTGGTCTGACTCCTGACCTTAATATAGTTAATGCATAATCCCTCATCAAAGAAACAAATAACAATAAACAAAGCACAGGAAAAGAAAGGGGGAGGAATGCAAGACTCTAAGATCTGGAGAAAGAATCTAGAATAGACCTAGGGAGAAATCCTGCTTTACCAGTAGAGGAAATTTTGTTGCCTTTTGAATGAAAACACTGTGCATTTGTGAGCCAAGACAACTCTAATCACAGCTGATAAGCATAAACACTGATAAGGCCAAAGATTTCCACCATTCTATTCATTTAACAACAACTGTTACACAGTAGCTATTGATAAACCAGACCCAAACAAATGCAGAATTATTGGAAGAACAGAAGAGGACCTTGGTGCAATGGAAAAGGATACTGGATTTTGAGTCAGAGGACGAGGATTTCAGACCCCAACTCTGCTGTTTATTAGTGACCTATTCACTCTTGTGCAAGTCACTTTAATTTTTTTTTTTTTTTTTTTTTTTTTTTTGGTATTTGTTTCTGCCTCAGAGGTGTGGATTAAGGACCTCTGTAGTCCTTTCTCTCTTCTTGAATTTGTGATCATGAGTCCAGAATATAGGGCTCTCTTCTGCATTCTTTCTTACAAGCAGTTATCCAGCTGTTATTTAAAGACTTCTAGTGAGGGAACTCTGGATGCAGCTCCATTCTATTCCAGAAAATTCAAATGGTTAGAACATTTTTCAATACTTACGTCTTTAAAACTTACACTATGCACTTGGTTTTGTCTTCCAGGGCCAAGTATAATCAGACTAATCCCTTTCCCATGTGACAGATGGTCAAGTTCTTTTAGAAAGCTCTTGATGCCTTTACTATCCCAAAATCAAAATCTTTCTCCACTAAACAGTCCTACTTTCATCACGAAAACTTTATATGATAGCATTTTTATTAATATCCTGGTTACATTCCTCTTATGATGGAAAAGAAATTTGCAGGCAGTTTTCATAACCTATTATCATAGATTTAGGTATTCTATTTCTAATCTAATATGACAGTCACCTCATGTAAGGAATTAAGAAACTGAGGCCCAAAGAAGCTGATTTAGCCAAGATGCCATGAGCTAGCGGCAAAGCCAGGACTTAAAATACTTCTAGTTTTAGCACAATGCCTGGCACATAGTAGGTGCTTAATAAGTATTGACTGACTGACTTCAAATCCAGGCTCATTTCCATTGTACCACATAATAAATACAAAAACATTTGTAAATTGCCCACTTTGTTTCACACTATGAGGAATATATGGGATGGGTGCAAGACCCCCTTTCCCAAATTAATTAATCAGAGACATCTTGGGGTACAAAGAGAAAGCATTTATTCAGTCCCTGCAGGGAGAGGTCCTAGCACACCCAGGAGGCATCCCAGCTTCTGCCAGTGCTCTACCTGACCAGCAGGAAGCAGAATACCCGGTTAAATAGTAAAAGACCCTAGCCTTTTCATTGGATGGTGTCTGCTTCCTGTGGGTTACATTACTTCCTGTAACGTCACTAACTTCATGCATCCCAGAGTTCAAGACCTCATCTTCTGGCTCTGGGAATAGGGATCATGTAACTTAGTCTCAATTTGAGAAAATTTCATCCAGTCAGTCCCATTCAGGAATGAATAGAAGAATGAGATATGGACCGTATCCCCAAAGTCCTTACAGACAGTATCAACCATTCCCTCCTCCCTAAAGCTAACTGACTCCCAGTTACTACAACCTCTGGCAAAGAAAAAAAAAAGATACATTCTATTTGGTGCACATTTCTTCAGAGAAGTAGTAGAGTAAAAAACAGATGTTAATTTAATTCATTTTCTCAGATTCCTACAATTTCCATGCCATAAGCAGGAATCAGGCAACAAAAAAGACCAAAAAGATACAGAATATATTCTATGCACATAATTTAAGCAAGTCATGATACAGGTGGGAAACTATGTTGTGCTATGATAAACAACTAATAAATATTTGTTAAGTGCCTATTATGTGCAGTAAGATACAAAAAGTAGCAAGTTAAAGGTTTTGCTCTCAAGGAACTTTTGATCAAATGGAGATATGCAAACAAACATACAAAGCAAGCAATATAACAGGATAAATAGCAGGTGATTACAGAGGAAAGGCACTAGAATTAAAAGGAATTTCGAAAAATTTCTTGTGGGTGAGACTTTAGTTGGCATTTCACTTAATAAAAAATAAGATTTTTTTTCATCTTTGAAAAATATTTTAAAAGTCTTTTCTCTGTATCAAATATATGATTACATATTTTAAAACGAGATGATTTGATTTTTTTTTTATTTTAAAAGCTTAAAAGGTAGAGACATTTTTCAAATGTAAAAGTTGTAAGGTTACTTTTTATTCAACTACTATTAATTTGTATGTTGTTCACATGTACAGAAAGAAAGAGTTGTGGACCTTAAGTTTTTTTTTTTCTTTTTTAAGAATACCTAGCATAGGGGCAGCTAGATGGTGCAGTGGATAGAGCACCAGCCCTGAAGTCAGAAGAACCTGAGTTCAAATCTGCCCTCAGAAACTTAACACTTCCTAGCTGTGTGACCCTGGGCAAGTCACTTAACCCCAATTGTCTCACGCCCCCCTCCCAAGAAAAGAATACCTAGCATTGCATCGTTGCGTTTGTATATGTATGTATGTATATATATATATATATATATATATATATATATATATATACACATATATGTATTGAACACTTAGGTCCTTTCAACACAGATGCCAGCTATCCTCCATGCTTCTCTGTGTGTCTGTCTCTCCTTTTCTCTCTTCCCCCCCTTCCTTTTCTCTCTCCCTGTCCCCCTTCCCCCTCACACATGTGCACATACACATATTCAATAGTCACCTAGCAGAGAAGTTTTTTAATAAAATTCCAACTGAAATCAAAAGTGCTTTTTACTTTGTGTGACATGATCACTCACAGGAGAATCTTAGCTCTATTTGAAAATTGATAGGCAAGATGTTTATGAAGGAATTCTGTAAGACATCTTGTGCCTTGCATAAACTGGTCTAGAGTAAGTCTATCATTTTTATTTACAACCTATTTCACTAACTTTAAAGGTGAGGTTTTTCTTCTTCATCTAAATTTTCCTTATAAGAGTCCAAATCCCTCTAGGTTTGACAGGCTAGCTATCAGCTCTCTCAGTTAGCTATAGTTGAGATAACTGAGAACTTAATGACTTAGTTTGAAGGATTCCAAGAATTTTTGCTCAGTGGTAACATTCTTCAAGGAGGATTATCATCCACACTCAGGTAAACAGATTTAAACATCTTACTTCTGAATTAAGGTAAGCAGCTATTATCCTTTCTCCTTATCATTGTCAACCACAGTTAAGAGACAAATTTCTAAAACTATGTGAAGTCTATTAAGTTAGGGTGAAAGTGCACTAAGAGATTCTTCCTCTTATTTTCAAATCTTTTAAGTCTACTTAAAGTTAAGAGCTACAAATTTTAACTAATATCTTATAATGTTAAAAAAAAACCTAATAATTTAGTATATTTTTAACCTTTGGTATCTTTTCTTTGAAACTGTATATAGTACTCTCAATGATTTACAAAGCAAAAAGTTCAAATGGAAAGTTTTTAACAATTCAAACTTAGCACTGCATGATAAAGTCCTTATTTATTTGTGAATGCATTATAATAACAACTCTATGAATTATTACCCACAACAAACAAAAAATAAAATAAGTCCATGATAAACAAAGCTTAAGGCATACAACTTGTAAGCTACCTCCCTCCAAAAAGAATTTAAGAAAGCTGTGTTAAAAAGTCCACACAATAAATATAATAGTGATAACAATCCCTGTGCACTAAAAACCATAAATATATTTGTTACTGTTGATGCATGCAAACATAAATGATCTACATATTCGAAATGATTTGAGAATATATAACTAAGTACATGTATGATATGGAAATTATAAGTAAATGGTTCTCAAATAATAAAGAAGTCATCAGTTTAGCCCACTTATTACAATCCATATTTCTGGTATTAATTTTGGTAGCTGGTTGGATTGGTGGAGAGATTAGCAATACATGAATTCAAATCTTGTCTGTAGCACTTACTAGCTGGGTGAACCTAAGCAAATAACCTCTCTAACAGCCTCCATTTTCGCTTATTTAGCTATCTTAGTAGCTACCCTATAGGGTTGTTGAAGTTAATGCATATAAAGTGCTTTGCAAAAAGTGCTATATAAAAGCTAGCTATTATTGGCAAAGTCTCACATTATAAAAATAAGAACAGTATAATTAAACAGAAAAGATAATGATAATTGCTACAAAAAATACAAAAATCAAGTCATTTTAGGGCCACCAAAGATCAAGAAATGATCAAACATAACCTGTATTTTTAAAAATAATACATTTCAAGTATCATGAATAGTTTTCAATTATTCAAAATGTCACATTTGTAAGAATATTTCTTCCCCTATAAAATGTCAAGTTATATAAACAAATTTTAACATCTTCCATAGAAAACAATCTCAATGAAGAAATTACATCTTTAAGTGGAGCAAAACTGATTCCCCTTCCTAGAATGAAGTGTAACCATACTCCTCCTCTCTGCTGAAACTCCCTTCTTCCCTTCCATTAAAACCCCATTCACAGGTCATATTCTTCCCACTCCCTCTTCTCTCCTGCTCTCACTCTCTCACTTTCTCTCACTCTCACTTTCTTTCACTCACATACACTCACAGAATATGGGAAATCTACAGGGATGATGATCACAAATGTCTATGCCAGCCCATCTTGGGTGAAATATGTGCATGTCATTCCATAAATTCTACAAAGAAGTATATTGAAGGAATATCCTCTGTTTTTCTTGACATTGCTAAAGAAACAAATAAAAAGCACAAGTTATTCATTGGTGATGAGTGCTCACTCTTTGTCAAGTGCTTCCATCCCTTCCCCCTAAATGTGAATACTTAATTTGTTTTTGCTGAACTGAAATTTCATGTTTAGAAAGAATAATAAAAGCCTAGCTCAATGTAAGGAAACTATTTACTACCATTGTAGTAGTTTTAATTAGATTTTTTTTTTAACAAAAAGGCATCATATAGATTTTTAAAGAATCATAAAGCAGATTGCTAATGACAAAATATTGTAAATAATGGCAAAACTACAACTAAAAGGATCAGTCTTAAACTTTTCTGTCCTCAGCATTCAGAACATGGCAACTGCTTCTACCCTATAAGCCTCACTAAATAATAAAAAAAGTTGATTTAGTGTTTCAGTATGGGCTAGGGTAAAAGGAGTTGTAAAATATGCAAATTGAATATCTATTTATTATTAACAGAAGCCATTGGAACAAATCAGATGTAGGGTTAAGAGTTTTTTTCCATGAACTTTTTTTTTCCCCTCAAAAGAAACTAAAAAAAAAAAAAAAAAAAACTTTTAAGAACTCAAAAGAAAACACCTTTTCTGATTCCATCTACAGTAAATTTGGATGGTGGTGGCAACTATGAAATTATAACATTTGTATAGTGCTTAAATTTTGCAAAGTGTCTTACAAACATTGTTTCATTTGACCCTAACAAGTGCTACCTTGTGAAAAATGATCCTATTATTATTTTCAGTCCTATTTTACGGATGGGAAAACCAAAACCATCTCCAAGGCATATCCAATAGGAAATATGCTTCAAGAAACTTATTAGAGCCCACATTCAACACCCAATGTGAAGTTATATTTATAGTGGGTTAATATACAGTGATTCACAAGGATAATTTAATAGTCAACAAGTTCATAATCACCAGATGGAGGTGATATTAGCTTTTTCCTCTGTAATTTGAGGTATGTGTATTATTCGTGATCAAATAAGATTCTTTTTCAGCCATAAGTCTGTGGTTCTGAATAAAATAATATCTTGAATTTGAAAATTGAGCAACTGAGGCATAAACTGGTTTAATCAGTCAGTTATATTAATGCACAAATCAATAACAGAACTAAAATGAAATTAGAAAAAGACAGACTTCCAAACTGAATCAGCAGCCATACCACAGTTTAAAAAAGGTGTTTTTCATTACTTTGGTTACAATTATTCATGAACAAAAGGGGTGGGGTAGGGATGGGCTCAGCACAAGTTTGAAAATGAGTATTATGCTTTGTTCTTAAGAGAAAATCTCTACTCAATAAATAATATAAATTGTGAAATGTCAACAGTTGCTTTTAAAGAAATGCTAGGATTCTTAAGATGAACAGAGGAGTTCTTAAATTAACAACACATAACACACATTTTTCTTTCTTAAAAAAATTCAATCAAATCGGTGCCTATTTGACATCTTGAATCACTAAAATCCAAGAATTAGCAAAGCTTGAAGAAAAAGAAAACAACACACTAAGGGGAAAATGAACTTCTTAATTGAAAAGAACAATGAAAAATATTCCCTAGAGTAATCAGATTAACACATTACAGAAAGTGTGAGTAACATGAATAGGCTATTAACGGCCATATTTATGTATAGTATGTTGCTATTCGTTTTTACAGAAGACTTTACTTTTGCCTTTAACCTTCATTTACAAGAGAATGAATGTGAGTTCAGGAAGGAAAAATCTGTTTGCAGAATTTGTAAGAGAAAAGATAATTATAGTGTTCATTTCCAAAATGAATATGATTAATGTCCACAGATAAAAAGTTGAGACTCTAAGATCTAATTTTTTATTATAAGCACATTTATACCAACCATCACTTCAATGAGCTTATTTAAATAATTATTCTCTTCTCTTACCTTCCCAATTCTTCCATAATAAACTCTCCCCTCAAGACATCATATTACACACTTTCTTCTAACATCTTTTTGTCCTCTTTAGAATCCAGTGGATAAAACCTAACATTCAAAACCCTTAATTGAGTGTGCACTGTTACCTGGCCTCTCCCATAATCCTGTCAACTCGTTCATCCACTACAACAAAGTCTCTCTAATTTTTCTAAGTGATGAGCAGAAAATCATGTACAATGAATAGCAGACTATGAAGACTTAAGAATAAGCTTGTAAAATGTGGCTTAGATGGATATATGACTTGTGGGATCAGTCTTAATACTTTGTTAAGCATTCGTTTCTGACATAGAATCTATTGCTGTAACCATAATTTTTACAATAAAATTAATTTGATGCACCTTTGATGATATACATAATCATTATTGTGCTACACAAAAATTAGGCATACATGGCATGTAATTCCAATAAATTATTGAAATAATTATTGCTTTCATGCAATTAAACAATTTCTTAAAAAATTCTTCATAGTGTTAGTTCCCATATCAATGACAGTTCATTAATTTTACATATGCCAAGCAAGTGACTTTTTGGGATTTTTTTCTTCTTACTTTGTTAGTCCTTCAGTATTTGTGATCATATCAAAAGCAATCATTTTTCTCATTTCAAATACACAGGCAAAGTCACGGATCTGGTGTCCCATTAGTGGGATTTTTTTCTTACTCTTTGGATTCTTTATTTGTTCCCTTGGATAAATTTTAAATTCCAAGTGGGGTTTTGCTCATCTTAGCATTATTATAGAAACCATCTAATTTAAGAATCTATGTTTTTCTAATACCAGTCCTGGGCAACATTCTGACCACATGGCCAAGTGAAATTTTCTTCATACTAATGCTGTGCTGGACTTGGATGCAGTTGCTTTGAAATTCTCCTATAAGAGTATATGCTATTCCTGACAATAGCATTTGAGCTAAACACTTTTTGGAAAATGGAAACCTAGACACCAACCAGTGTCCGGAAACAATATATCTACAGTCATCTTGCAAGTTACTGTCAGAGCCATGGATATTATTGTGGCTCTTTTCATTTTATTTCAATGCTTTTTTTCATGTATCACAAGTACTTACCTTTAAAATATATTTTAAAAATACTAAGAAAAGTATTAAATTTCATTTTATAAATCTTCTAAATCATAACACCAACTCCTTTTTAGCAAAACACATCTCACCTAAAAAAAAAATCCAGAAAAAAATTTAACATTCATTCCTACCCCCCACTATAATAGGACTACTTTGCTATGCTTGCTGATGAATAAAAGCAATCATAAAATATTTGTGCATTATATGAATAGAACTTAATTTATTTCATTTATTCATCCATGGTACAATGGTGCCTTTTTGTTCAGTCCACTCATTCTCAATATTAGGACTTAATTTAGCTCAATAAAACATACCTATTTATAGGTTTCTGAGAAAAAAGTTTATTATTCCTTTTGTTTGATAAACCTTTCCTGCACTAGGATGGCTTGTTGATTGGGTCATACAATGAAAATGAGGATTAAATGATAATATTTAAATCAATAACCAGAATAAGAAAAAATATTTATTGTTCATCATAAGCAAATCTGTGTCCAAACATAGCCTAATAGTTAGGGTGCCTTTTTGTGAAGAAATTTTATTCTAATACTGTCCTGCAAATTTATATTGCTAGGATTTTTCACAAGAATTGTTTTACTTCTATTGAATTTAAATTTGTAATGGATGTTCCTCCTTATTCCCTTCTCTCTATGTCTTTACACTCTATTTTTCACATGTGGTTCCATACTTCCTTCTCAACATTATCTTTGTGACATAGTTTTAAAAGATATCAAGAAGCTGAAGAGCATTCAGAAGATGAAATCCAGCATGGATAAGTACCATCAGGATGATAAAGGGTCTTGAGTCCATGTGATGCGAGAATTAATTAAGGGATGTTTAGTTTGGAGAAAGGATTATTAAACGGACTAGTTTCTTCAAAAGTTTGAAAGACTGCTTCAAAATAGGGATTAGTTTTGTTCTGTTTGGTCCCCAAGTACAGTCAGAAGCAATACACTGTGAGATGCAAAGAGGGATTCAGATTTGATGTCAGGAAAATTTTCTAAACAATTGTATCTTTCAAAAAAATTGGAATGGACTGTCAAAAAGTAGTGAGTTACCCCTCCTGGGGTACCCTGAGAAGTCCACACAGAGAATGAATGATCATTTATCTATTATGTTATTGCAGTAATTCCTCTGTAGCATGGACAGAACTAGATGGCCATTGAGTTCCCTTCCAAATGAAAAATTCTGTGATGCTGTTATAGTCCAATGTCCTCTCATAAATCCTCCATAAAGGAGTGATACAACTTTCTAAAAGCCTGCCTCTAGGTATTCCCCTCAATTTCCCACCTGGGAACTATTATAGCAATCAGGAGTCCATCCAATACCCCTTACTCACTACACAATAAGGTTGGCTTATGGTTTTTTTCTTATCATGTTTCCTCAATATCTGTGGGTTTTTTTTTTTTAAATTTCCACTACTAAATGTGAAAAAAATCTAACATTTGTTTGGTTTTTTTCAATTTTAGTTCCAAATTCTCTCTCCCTTCCTTCCCCCCTCATTGAGAAGGCATTTTGTATATTATAAATGTGCAGTCATGCAAAACACTTCCATATTACTCATGTTGGGGAAAAAAAACAGACCAAAAAAAAAAAAACCAAGAAAAATAAACTTTTTTTTAAAAAGTATACTTCAATTTGCATTCATACTCCATTATTTCTTTCTCTGGAGATAAATAGCATTTTTCATTAGGAATCCTTAGGAATTGTCTTAAATCTTGTATTACTGGGAATAGCACAGTTGATCATCCTTATAATATTGTACAAACTATATACAATGTTCTGGTTCTGCTTATTTCATTTTGCAGCTGATTTAAGTCTTTCCAGTTCCCCAAAATCATCTTGCTCATCATTTCTTATAGTACAATAATATTCTATTACAATCACATGCCACAATTTGTTCAGTCATCCCCCCAATTGGTGGGGAATTTCCAATTCTTTGCTACTGTAAAAGAAGTTGCTATAAATATTTTGTATGTCCTTTTCCTATTTTTTTTTTTTTTTTTGCTCTTTTTGAGATACAGACCTAGTAATGGTAATGGTCAAAGGCTATGCCCAGTTTTACATCTTTTTTGAACAGAGTTCCCAATTGTTCTCCAGAATGACTGAATCAATTCACAACTCCACCAACAGTGCATTACTATCCCAATTTTCCCATACCTTCTCCAATATTTGTCATTTTTCTTTTCTGTCAGATTAGCCAATCTGATGGCATCAAGTAGTGCCTCAGAGTTATTTTCATTTCTAATCAGTAGTGATTTAGAACATTTTAATATGATTATATATAGCTTTGATTTCTTCTCCTGAAAACTGCTTGTTCATATTCTTTGACCAAATATCAACTGAGGAATGACTTGTATTTTTATAAATTTGATTCAGTTATCTATATATTTGATAAATTAGGCTTTTATCAGAAAAAAATCCCACTTTTTTTTCTAGTCTTGAATACAATGATTTTTTTGCATAAAAACTTTTTAATTTAATGTAATAAAAATCTCAATGATATCTTTGATGTTTCAATGATCCTTTTCATATCACTGATAAAAGCAGAAACTCCACCTTTTTGTTAGTACCCAGCTTCTGAGATTATCTCCAGTTTACTCCAAATATATCTTTTTTTGTATATAGTTGTTTGTATGTTGCTTGCCCCATTAGATTGTAAGCCCCTTCAGGGCATATATTGTTTTTTGCTTTTCTCTGTATCCCTAATCCTGAAGTGCCTGGCTCATAATAGCTGCTCAGTAAGTGCTTGTTGATTTAACCTGACCTAACCTGAAAAATATTCCATTGTTGGCTGTGCTGAGGTTATGAAGAGAGATTTACTATTACTGGATAAGAGACATTACTGAGATACTGTGAAAAATAAAGACTGAGAACAATTTCAAGAGAGGCAAGAATGAGATTTTGAGAATGGCTTTTGGGATTCTTGAAACTCCTTACATGTGGAGGAAGCTAGCATCCCCAATATACCCCTTGTCTATCAGGGTTTATAATGCTTCAGATGGCTGACAGTGAACATACCTTGATGTGCCCTCTCTCCTTAAAATTAAATGAATTGTTTTCTCTCACTCAGAGCTGATAAGCCTCTTTGTTGCTGTTTATTATTTGGTCTGTTCTAATTTGTAGAGTACTGACTTCTTTTTGCTGTTTGTCTTGGATAAATGGGTTTACTCATTTTTCTTGGATCATATGGTCTTTTAATGTAAGCAGCATATGGTGGGAAGAAATTAAGCTAGTGAGTATTAAGCTATTACCTTCCTCCTGAAAATAATCATGAGGTTATTGCAACATGTTGAACCTCTGGACTATCAATATTTGAGATATGTTAGATAGATATAATTCTAGACTCAAGTGATCTTGGAGATTAGGAAAGGAACAAAAAAGTCCCCTATTATCTCTTAAGGCAAAAGTCACAGTCTAGAGAGAACTTCAGTAAATCCCAGATATCTATTCATGCCTCATGTGAGCCCAAGAGTTCATATTTAGAAAGCAACTATGTATATGTATAAGAAACAGCAATCTCTTTAAAGACTATCTCTTTAGAGATAGACAGCTGAGCCTGGGGTCAGGAAGATTTGAGTTTAAATTCTGTCTCAGACACTTACTGATCATGATTTGCCTCAGTTTACCCAATTATATAATGGGATTGCTAATAATAGCACCTACCTCCCAGGGCTACTGTGAGGATCAAATGATATATTTATTAAGCACTTAGTACAATACCTGGCACATAGTAGGCACTATGTAAATGCATTCATATAGTTCCAGGCTTTGTCTTGTCAGGTAGACTCCCAAATAATTTGTTACCTATAGTTATTTTAAATGGGATTTCTTTTTCTATCTCTTGCTGCTGGAGTTTATTGGTAACATATAGCAATGCTGATGATTTATATGGGTTTATTTTATAACCTGCAACTTTGTACATAAACGCGATCATTATTATTATTATTATTAACGTGAGTCCTAGTTTTATACAAATGATGGGTCTTCTCCCTGTCCTTTGGGTCACCACAACTTTGGTTTTTCAGAGATTGTGATGCCCCAAGAATCACAAACATAAAATATCACCAGTAGAACATTTGTACTGAAAATATGGGGTTTTGTTCCAAGGAGCAGCTTGGGATCATTGGAAACATCACACAATTTCCCAAATACCATCCAAAGTGCTCTTTCCCTCCTCTTAAATTCTGAACTCAACTTGATGTTGATCTACACTGGTTTTGCTGGATTTGTGTACTGATATAACATTGTATTGTACATATAATATGTAATAATATACTAAGAGGTAAACAATAAAATGTTAAAATCATTTAAGTTAATAAAACAAAATCAAATGAAAATTATGGAACTTGTTTAAAGTCTACCTAGATAATAATTGTCTTCCTAGATTTTATATAATTTTCTGTATTCTAGAAAGTAACTTAGACATAGAAATAGCTAGGTGGCAGCACTGGACTTAGAATCAGGAAGATGAGTTCAAATCCCATCTCAGACATTTACTAGATGTGTGACCTTGGATAAGTCACATAGCCCCACTCAGTCTCATTTTTCTTATCCATAAAACAGCATAATAATTGTACCTACCTAGAGAGGGGTTGTTGTGAGGATCAAAAAAGATTCAATGCACAGTAGTTTAAAAACTTTAAAGCACTATATAAACACCGGCTATCATTATTATCATATGTAAATAGGCAAGTTAGATTGTTTTTGAAAAGAAATAAACATCCAGACTATACCAAATTCTTTTGAGAGCTCTCTGTCCACATTACTTTTTTTCTCTTAGAAGGCAAGTTCTATTTATTGTCACTTGAACACAATTTTAAAATAAATTCAAAATAAAAGAATTAATAATACTGGCCAAGAAAAGGATTGAGCAACACTTCTCCTCCCTTCCACTATTGTGATATTCTTTGTTTTGTCCCCATCAGATCACAGGTAATCATAATACACAGGAAATGTAACCACTTACACAATGCTCCTAAGTCAGGCAATGATTTGGAAAAAGTTCTCATGAAAGAATCTACATTCTCCAGAAATAAACAGATATTGTACAACTTTCACACATGCAGACAAGACTTCACTGAATTATCACAAAACTTGGCTATCCTGGGGGGGGGGTCTCTTCTGGCAAGAGAAGGGCCCATGGTAACCACCTTGTCATGTAGGCTGGAATTCTGGGACCTCTCCAATATACCTACTGTCTCAAGGAACACAAACTGTTTGATAAAAGTGCAGAAACACATTCATAAATGATCAAAATTTTCAAGTCTCAGAGTAAATAATGACACTTGTAACACAGATTTGTTACTTAAAAAAATCTCTAACATTTCAAAAGAGGACATTATGAGGCTATTAAAAAGATTTTGTGTTCAGTTTTCAAGATGACTTAGGCACAGTGCCACAGCTGCAATAATTATTATATTTATAACTATGTAAACGAACCTTAATGCTTCATTAGGAAAGAGAAAAATGATAGTGCCAACCTCACAATAACCAGCAGTGCCCAACATCAACACACAGCTGCCCCCATGTGCAGCTGGTTTGCTAGCCACTGGGCAGCTTAGGTGAAAAAAATAATTTCCACAAACTGCTCCTGGCTCAGAGGCAAAATTGTTTCGTGATAAAAAGGTCAGTAAGAAGCAGCTCTTCAAGAGACAGATTATGACAGCATTTATAGAGAACCATCAAAAATTGAGGTTTTGAAGGGGTTACATTTTATTAGCGGGTTACAAGCAAGTTTGTCAAAAGAATTCAAAGATATAGCTGTTTCAAACAATATGTGTAAAAAAGTGTTTAAAATAACTTTTATATTCCTCAGCATTCCCTTCACCCTATATTGTGGTGCTGAAAATATATCTACCTTAAAAAAATTTTTTTTAAATGCCGAGAATACAGTGTAAAAATGGTTAAGAACTCATCTGACACACAAACACAGCCACAATTTCTTGGTGTTCACTGGAGTTGGTAATTTTGTAGGGACATATAACTACTTCTCCATAGCTGAACTGCTATAATACATATGGTCTGAGTCAAAAGGACCACCAGAGCACTTCCTCTAAGATAAAAATCCATGTCAGTATTTTTCCGCATTGAATCAAATGTTGGAGATGTTTTACAGCTTGTGCTGTGATACATTTTAAAAGAACCATCCAAAAGCAAAACTCTTTAAAATGCACTGCATACGAATATATACATTTATCTGAAATTCTGATGGACTTTTTAGGACAAACAGTACCAATCTATAAATAGTCCTTGAATAAAAATCAGTGACAGCTTAGGTGGCTGCACTGACACCCTGGAATCCAGGCCAAGTCAGTCTTCCTTCTTTGCCTCAAAATTTCTAGCTGTGAAGGGAAAAAAGAAACCTCTCCTTGGGTGTTTTATGAGATCTAGTGGGTGAGGGAGATTAATAACTATTACCACAATAAGTAATATTGCCTCTAAAAAGCAATGAAGGTAAATAAGGAAAGAATGAAGCTAGTTTATTAAAAAAATAGTCTCTTTATAAGTCTCTTCATTATTTGATAATAAGTTTAAGGAAACACCTCTGCTAGTTGGTTCATCAATAATAACATGAGATCAATTACACACACACACACAGAGAGAGAGAGAGAGAGAGAGAGAGAGAGAGAGAGACTTATACTTTGCTTTAAAAAGTACATATGGAGCTTTATAAATTTGTTTTTTTTAAACATATTCTCTTCTATTTTAAAAAAATATCCAAAAATATGAAAATAAAAATACTTTTTGGGAAACCTAAGTTTAAATTCTGGGAAATTAAATCAAATTTTGCAAAAGAGTTCCCTTTCTCTTCTAGCTCATTCTTCAGAGAAAGGAGGCAAAAATGAGAGGAAAATGTACATTGTAGTCAAAAGGCTTGAATTCAAAGACTGGCATAACTTATATCTCTGTGACCTATCTGATTCTCATTTTCTGAGCTGGCCCCCTCCCAGCTCTAAATCCATAAGGCTTTATGAAAGATCTTTGCCATAAAGAATGAGTCTTTATTTATCTCTTTTTAAAAAAAATAGACTTCAAAATTAATTTCTGTGGTTGATTAAGTTGTTAACATACAATTTTTTTCACTTCTAAAAACAACCTGTGTTTTATTGAACTTTCTTCTTCAAACAACTATTGCTATTAATCAATCAACTGGCAGACATTAGATACAATGAGCCAGAGTGCCTCTCTCCAAATTCTAAATTGTCACTTTCAAAGTACTGTACTTAAAAAAAATCCATAAACTCCAAGTTCTTTATAGTACACAGGTACTTTCAACACTAATTTTTCTGGGTTTCTATATAAATAAAAATGTGTTAAAGGTAAGTAACACTAAAAACCAAAGATCACTGAGCTCTTGGAAGGGACCAAAGCTATAGAGAAAAACCACTTTGATAATTAATTATCTGTTGTCCAAGGACCAGCTTAACAAGGTCAGGAAAGACTCATCTCAAGTTGCACATGACTGAAGACCCCCATATATATTCCACAGACATTGTGATCTGCATGGGAAGAAGAATAATACTCCTCTCCCCCCAACACCAAGCTGATAAAGATTATCAGCAGAAGTAGGACAGTTAAGTGATGCAATATTTGGAGCATTGAGCCTGTAGTCAGGAGACTCATCTTGAGTTCAAATCCAGTCTCAGACATTTACAAAATACATAACCCTAAATAAGTTTCTTAACCTCTCTGCCTCAGTTTCCTCATCTGTAAAATGAGCTGCAGAAGGCTCCAATTCCAGTATCTTCGTAGAGAAAAACCACAAATTGGGGTCATGAAGAGTCAGCTATGAATCAAACAATTTAACAAGTATAAGTAAACATAAGGGATGTACCAATTTTGGAAAAGGAGCATGGCACTGATGATTGGCAATAGAGTTAGGAAAAGTCTTATGTATGAGGTGATACTTGGGCAGAGAGATAAAAAGTACCTTAATTCATTCAAAATACTGATTCATTCAAAGAAAGGCATTGAGTCTGGAGCTGGAACACTGTGTAATACAGATTACACATGTCGCAATTTGGTTAGACCATGGAATACATGAAGGGGAATAACATGTAATAAGACTAGAAATGGTGGCTACCATCAAATTGTGAAGAGCTTAAAATGACAACCAGAGAGGAGTTTGTTAATATGAGAGGCAATTACAAGGCACTGGAGGTTTTGGAGCAAAGTAATTTGAGTCAGATCCAGATCACTGGAATATATCCCTTTTAGATGTGTGTTAGCGGGTGGACAAGTTACATAGTTTACTGAATATGGAACTAGAGTTAAGAAGATCTGTATTCAAATTCTGCCTCTGACTCTTGGCAGAACTATGTTTCTAGCAAGTCATTTAACTTTTCTGTGCCTCAGGTGAAATGAGAGGGTTGAATTTGTTAGCTTCTGAGGTTCTCCCTCTAGTTCTAAGTCTATGATTCTTGATAGGAGAGGGGAAAGATATAGGAGAGGGACATTAATCAGAAAGCCAGTGAAATAGTCCAGGTGAGAGATAATGAAAGCCCAAGCTAGAGTTATGATCATGATATCTTGAGTATTATGTTCAGTTTGGGGCACCATATTTTAAGGACACTGACATATATTTAGAGAAGGGAACTAAAATGGCAAAAGGACTCAAAAATCATTTGAAGGAAGGTGGGATATTTATTCTGGAGAAGAGAAATATTAGGGGTGATGATTGCTGTCATCACATGCAAGAGGAGAACATACTGGTTTTTCTTGGTTCCTTGGTTTCAGAAGGTAACAGTAATAGTAATAGAGTAATAGAAAATGGAAGTTAGTGAAAGGCAGATATTTGGAATAATTTGGAATAACACAAGATGAAACTTCATAACAAACAGGGTTGTCCCAAAGTGGAGTGAACTGCCTCCCAGAAATATCAAGTTCCCACCACTAACGGCCTTCAAATAGAGAAGAGATGATCTCTTGACAAGGGCAAGAAGTTTCCAGAGAAGGAATCCCTTCTTAATATTTTTAAGACTGATGACCTGAATTCCAAATCTGAAATTCTATGACTTTATGATTTTATTAAAGAAAAATTAAGAGATTTTCCCCAAAACTTGGGGGCATTGCTTCCCCAAAAGGGAATTAGCTTTTTTAAAAACTGCCCTATTGAGTGTTCAATAAATGAATACCATACATTAGTCAATTGACATGTCCCATATTCAATTTTAAAAGCATCTATTCTAGCTATTCATTTAATAAACAATAATCACCTACTATATACCAGGTACTGTGCTAAATGTTGAGGATATAAAATAAAAACAGAAAAGAAACAGCTTCTTTTCCTAAAAAAAAAAACCTTAAATTCATTTGAGAGAAAATAATATATACATGGAAAATTAGGTATAAGGAAAGCTGAATAGGATAAAATGTGGAAGGAAAGGGAGCTGACAATGATGGGTATGAGAGAATGAGGAGTGTTCAGGTGAACTGAATGAATAACCATATAACTTAACTGTCTACTTAATTACATTTTCCCACAGTAATGAGTATTAGACATGTATACAGCCTGAAAATATTAAAATAATAATATAATAAATAAAAAATGAACTTTAAGATCTATATATTGGAGGCAAAAGTTATTCTGTGGACAGTTATGTCTTTTAAAGTATAGCAGAAGTCAGTGGGGAAAATGTGATTCAATATAAATATATTCACTTTACATGCCCTCCTCAATAAATCATCTGATATATGAGTCAAATTATATTTGTAAAAGCATAAGTAAATATGGCATAAAAGATTATAAGCACATTAGGAAGGACATTAGATGAATGGAAAGGAATAAAGTATAAGAAAGAAGGAATAAAGGAAAAGTATGAAGACCTGTAAATGAAAATTTGATTTTTATTATTAATTATTATAATAAAGGTTAGTTTTTATATAGCATTTTCAGGTTTTCAAAGGGCTATACAGATATTCTCTCACTTTATGTTCAAAACAACCCTGGAAGGTAAATCTATAATTCCAGAGTTACATGCAACTAAATATCTGAAGCTGGATTTGAATTTCAGGTCTCCTGGACTTCAAAGTTCACTGCTCTACTTTTGATCCTAGAGGAAATAGGTAGCTAGAAGAGCTAATTATTTAGCAATGAGTGGCACAATCATACCCACCCCTTACAGAAACCATCTTAAGTTCTCTCCTTTCTGCCTCCACTTAAGTTTGAGCTGAACTGCCAAGCATTAAAACTTTCTGCAGAAATTGCAACTCCTATAGACTGGCTACAAAGTCCAAATGTGGAGGACTCAAACAAGTCAAGAGCTCACATGTAGGTGAGAAAAGGTGGTGCAAGGACACTCAAGGTCCCTTTGAAGAACTTTAATGTTGATTGTGAGACATGGGAGGCAATGGCACAGGACTGCCCAGCATGGTGTGGCCACTTCAAAGAAAGTGTTGTGATCTATGAGCAAAGCAGAATCACAGCAGTACAAAGGACAAGTGAGATGTACAAATCTAAAGACATCCCAAATGTTCAAATGGTTTCTTTTTTACCTGGATTCTGGTAGAGCCTTCCAGAGCTATTATTGGACTGATCAGCAATAGTCAAACATGCTATATTTTAACCCCAACATCATGATGTCATTACTCCTCTTCAAGTATGGAGGATAAACTAACAAAAGGACAAAACACACACTACAAATATCCCACGAGACTAATGCAAGGACTATTACATTGTGGGTAAACTCTGGCTTAGACAATACAACACATATGTTGGATAAGAATTTTAACTGTCATTAAATGAGAAAATTATTCTCATTGAACTGGTGGATAAAAATGAATGGTAAAAGAAGGCAGAGGGGAATAGTTAATCTAGAAAGGTAAAGTATTAAAGGGCAGCTAGTTGACACAGTGCTCCACCCACTGTGTGGATTAGAGGATCTGAGTTCAAACGTGACCTCAGATACTTAATATTTGTTAGCTATACAATTCTGGGTAAGTCACTTAACCCCAACTGCCTCGCAAAAATAAAAAAAACAAGTGTTAAAAAGCATATTTATTGTCATCATCTGGTTAAAATTACATGTAATCCACAATCTCTAATATGAAAAAAATGTAATTTGATGACTCAAAAAATTACATTTACCTAGGAACCTAATGAAGAATAGTTTATGTTCTTATCTCAAGGAATATAGAGTCCAAATAATTATATATTGGATAAAATTCTCATGAATGAAAATAGATTAAATAACTTTATTTGCATAAACTAATTTGTACAAATACCTCTCACCCACTTTCAGTGCCCATACCACCACTCTTCATCCAAGAGAAAAGATCAGAGAACTGCTTAATAAGACACACCTTTTGGTCCTATAAATTCCCTAGTCACTCTTCTCATTGCCCAATCTACTTAGAGAAATAAGTTTTCAAATTAAAAGTAAAATAAAATAGAAAGCAAATACAATCATCTAGCTTTATAAATGAAATGCCAAGCAGATTATTTTTTTAAAAAAGACAAAGATGTTTGTTGGAAACACCCTTTGATTATAACTAAGAAAAGAAGCTTCAGTTTCACCTCTTCATGTGTGGGTGTTTCGGAAGATGTAAGGGATTGCAAGAGGAATCTATGTCCTGTGAAACAAGGGTTGCTATGGTTATTTCTCTGAGCTACTGTGTACTGTTAAGAGCCAAATCCTAAGGCGACAACTTAAAAGGTGTGTAAAGTTAGCAACTTAAAAAAAGTAAAACGATCCAAGTCATATGACCAGTCCATTTCAAATTTTGTTTTCCTAGTGGTAGAAAGGCACAGCACACATTACATTTTAGATCCAATGGTCCTCATGGATCTCACTCCACTATCATTTAAGACAGACATGCTCATTCTTGCTGAAAGCCACACAGCAATGCAAACTGCTACTTGAGCAGGAAGACAAAAAGATTTTGTACTTGGCTGCACCCCAAAGTAGGAAAGGAGTGGGAAACACAAGTTTCTCCAAGTATGGGTTAAAGTCATCCATGCCTGTAAGTAAAACCTGACAGCATTCCCACCTAAGTTTCTTGGAAGCTAAAAACTATAAAAGGGAAAAGCTCAAAGAAGCAGACTTTTATCTCCCATTTTGGCTTTGATCGCTAATCATTTCTTCAAGTAGAAGTGATCATTCCAATGCTGAAAATTTCCTTTCAGTCCTTTTTATTTCTCCAAGGGTCTTCACAAAGTTGTTAGCTTCTATGGTTTAGGTTCTTCATGAGGAGCTACACCTCTTCTCCTACCTTAACAACTGGTCATATCTGTAATCATCTAGCCTTTCAAATATATCTTCCTTAGGTACAAATCAAACAATGTCATCCCATTCAATAAACTCCAGTAGCAAAAAATAGGTCTTCAAACCCTGAACTTGACAGAAAATTTAACATATAAGAGTCCAATATCAAAGATCAATACTTAGCTGAGAGGAGGTTAAGTAATATCAAGACAAGTTATGGAGCAGAATTTAATTAAACAGGCAGCAGAGATAGGAAAGCCATGTGTGCATGTGTGTGTGTGGGGGTGAGTGTATGTATGTATAATATATCTTTTCTTAACTGTAGCTTGCTTGGGAATAGGGGAGATGAAAGGGGGGAAAGAATAAAATTAACAAGGTACAGAGCAGAGAACCAAACAACAATTTATAAAGAAGTAAAGAAAAAAATGGACATTAATAAATATAATTTCTTCTACTAATACATACATATATATGTATATATATGTATGCATATATATATATATACTTTCTTGATCTGGTAATTTATCCTTAGGTATTTTGAATCCTGGTTTTATATTTGGTTTTTGAATTCTGCTAGGCACGTGACAATGTTCTCTTTGGCTTTATTTTGTTTTGTATTCCTTTTCTGTTTTTCTTTTTTCTTAGTTTTTTCAAATGAAATAATGTTGAAAGAAAAAATAAAATAAACTCCAGTAGCTTCCTGTATCTCCCAGAATCAAAGATAAAATCCTTTAGCGCTCAAAGTTCTTTATCAACTGGCTCCCTCCTACCTTTTCAGTCTTCTTACAACTTTCTCACTCTAATATTCTCTGGGGCCCAGTGACTGATTTCTTCACACAAGATATTCTCTTTCCTGACTCCAAGCATTTTTATTCCCACCTCCTCATAACTAAAATTCCCTTTTCCCTCATCTCTGTCTGCTTTCCTTCAAGTCTCAGCTAATTCTACTTACTACAACAGCCTTCCCCAGTTCCCCTTAATGTTAGAGGCTCTCTTCTGCTCATTGTTTCTAATTTGTTATATGCAATACATATATTTGGTTTGCATAATTGTTTGCATGTTGTCTTCCCATTAGACTAAATTCCTTGACAGGAAGGTTGCACAATGGCTGATACAGTGTAACTGCTTAATAAATGCTCTCAAATGACTGGACTTTGTAAAGTTACTGACATTATACTTCCACATGGTTCCCCACTAGGAATAATCTTCAACTTGAAGTATATTGAAAGCTTCTTCCCAAATCCCAAAAGATCAGGGATTAACTCTATTACCCAAATAACAGAATGATAACTCCTTGTCTCAAGAGAATGCAGATATTCCAAACTTACCTAGTAGGTGTTTAATAAATATTTATTTCCTTCCTTCTTCACTTCATATAACCAAATATCGGTTGTCAAATTTTGCTGATTCTATTTATTCTAACACATTTCTCATGTGTTTCCCAATCACCACCCCAAGTTAGATCTTCAATGCTTTTCACCTAGACTACATCAGGGCTTCTTAAAGTTTTTCCATTCCCAATCCCTATTCCCCTGAGAAATTATGTTATTGTAGGTATATAGGTATATAAAGTAGGTATGCAGAGCAAACATTTACTGATAATAAATCATAATTTTGTGACTCTTCCCATATGGAGTCACAAACCATAATTTAAGAAGCTGGGGGCTACAGCTATGGCCTCCTAAATAGGTCTCCCTCTCTTCAGTCTCTCCCCTCTCCAATTCAGATATTATAGAGCTGATTTTCATCAAGACCAGATCTGATAATATTACTTCTTTAATCAATAAACTACAAGGGTTTCATAGTGCTTAAAGGATAAAATAGAAATTCTTCCATTTGGCTTTCAAAATCCTTTGATAATCTGGTCCCAACATATCCCCCAGCCTCATTTTACATATCCCCCTCTTTTCACACTTTGTGATCCAGTCACATTTGGCATTCTATCAGTTCCTCACCCGAGGAACTCCATTTCCTCTTTCTCCTGCTTTACCCTGAGTAGGCCCAAGCTTGGAAAGCATTCATTCCTCATCTCCGCCTTATAGACATGTAATATATGTTTGCCGAACTAAAATGTCAAGCCACACTCAGAATTCACATTTAGTTCATCTCTAAGTGGAAGCCAATCTTTACCTTAATAAAGACAACAATCTTGCCTAAGACCTTCTCCAACATAAAAAAAATCCCCCATGTAATAAATGTGAGAAAGTTTTTATAACTTCTACACTGAGATTGTAAATAGATATCTACAAAACTACAGGTACAGTCCTTTTTTTAAAACAAATTTTTTGGTCTTTTGTATTTATTCTATGTGCACAAAATTCTGTCTCTACCCCTACCCCCAAGGCAAACTCCTTAAAAGCAGAGATTGTTTGATTTTCTTCTGTACCTCAGTGCCTGGTACTTAATAAATGCTTGCTGCTGTCACCTATTCAATTAGCTGATGAGAACCTTTTTCATCAGACAACAGCAGCTCTTTAGTTGAGCTTCTCTTCCTACACTGGTCTTGTTTACTACTATTTTTTAAGTACCTACTCCAACTTAAGAGTAACTCAGTAACTTTTTTTTTCTCTGAAAATGAAGCATCCCTGACAGCTAGTAAAAATTCCCTCTCTCTCCCCTGACAGCCCTCAGCAAGTCTTTCTTCTAATAACTTTGCTTCTTTGATGCTCAAGCAGGATCCAAAACTAGAAACTGGCCCACACAGGTCTCTAATAGTCACTAGAGGGTGCAGGGCATGCCCCTCCCTGATTAGGTCATGTCTCACAGAAACCAAAAAGTCTTTCTAGAACTCCAGGTGGTAAAAAAGAAGAGCAGCATTGTATCTGCTGTCAAGAATCATAGATCTTAAGAGAAGCTTACTGGTGAGTAACAGAGGTTTCTCTTTCTAGAAGTATCGTGCATTTTTGCATTAAACTTGCAGCAAAACCAGATAAATGATATATCTCTCAGAAAAGACTTCAAGGTCTTTTCAATGACACTTGAAGTTAAAAAGCAATCTCATTCAACTCTCTTGCCAAAATGGAAAAAAGAAATCTATTCAGAGAAGAGGCTTTACAGAGGTTTGAAACTGGTGTGCCTGCACTAACACCAAGTAAGCTTTTAACATCCAAGTTAAGACTGGAGACAAATATGAATCCAGTCACTCCCTAACAGCAAAACTCTGAGAATATTAAAGTTCTGAGTCTACTTTATTTCTATGAGATAAAATATTTCCTTGTCCGTGCTTCACCTTCGTACCCTGTCCAAAAATCTTGGACCAGAATCTTTCATATTAAATTTCAAATCTGGACCTCCATATAAGATCTTTCTGAATCCATGACCCCAGTCTCTAGGGAAGTTAATTCACTCATTTTTGGCATACTCATCCTAAGGGCTCATGGAGCTCATTGCTGACTGTGCAAATTTGTTGTTGTTGTTGTTGTTTCTAGTCGTGTGCGACTCTTCATGACCCCCTTCCCCCTTTTTGAGAGGGGGGGGTTTTCTTGGCAAAGATAATGGAGTGGTTTGCCATTTCCTTCTCTGGCTCATTTCACAAATTAGCTCACTATAACTCCTGGCTGGCCCTGCATATTAGACCATACTTCTCTTCACCTCTTATCCAGCCAGCCACTCAACCAAGTCATCTCCTCATCTGCCTGATACTGCTGATCTTTGCTCCTTTCATTTGGACCGATACCAAATCCCTTTTCTATCTCTTCAGGATAAAACTCCCTTCTCTTTAGGTTTTGTTTTCTCCATATTAAAACTATTCTTTTTAAGGGTAAGAAATATACCCTTTTTAATCTTTGTATACCTAGTGCTTAGCATATTTGCCATATGGGGAAGAATAACAAATTCATCAATAATGATACTGAACACTTCAGTTATGAAAGCAAGTTGTTTATGGTTTAAATAAAATATAAAAGCTTTGATTGAACTTGGCTGTCTGGTTTGAAATTATGAAAGCACAATTTCATTTCTTAATAGCTACTAATGGCTTGTACTCAAAGGAAAATCTTAACAAAAAAAACACAAATTTTTTTTTACTAAATTGAAATGTAAAAAACAGGATAATTTGTGATAAATTAAAAAATTGACTAATTATTCCTTCTTTTTTGGACATTAGGTAGGTATATGATCTTAAGTAGAGACACGTAAATATCAGTGCAGCTTTTCTATATTTTATTGAAGTTTTTTATTTTCAAAATATGCAAGGATAATTTTTTCAACACTGACCTATGAAAACCCTTGTGTTCCAATTTTCCCCCTTCTCCCCTAGATGGTATGTAATCAAATATATGTTAAAAATGGTAAAGATATATGTTAAATCCAATATAGGCATTTATATTTATACTATTATCTTGCTACACAAGAAAAATCAGATCAAAAAGTTAAAAAATGAGAAAGAAAATAAAATTCAAGCAAACCACAACAAAAAGAGTGAAAATGCTAAGTTACAATCCACACTCAGTTCCCACAGGGCTCTCTTTGGGTGTAAATGGCTCTCTTCATCACAAGGTCACTGGAACTGGCCTAAAACATCTTATTGTTGAAAAGAGCCACATCCGTCAAAATTGATCATGATATAATGTGGTTGCCACATACAATGATCTCCTGGTTCTGCTTATTTCACTTAGCATTAGTTCATGTAAGTCTCTCTAGGCCTCTCTGAAGTCATCTTGCTGACGGTTTCTCATAGAACAATAATATTCCATAACATTCATATACCACAATTTATTCAGCCATTCTCCAATTGATGGGCATCCATTCATTTTCCAGTTTCTAGCCACTAGAAAAAAATTGCCACAAACACATGAGGGTCCTTTTACTTCCTTTAAGACCTCTCTGGAATATAGGCTCCATAGAAACACTGCTGGATCAAAGAGTATAATCCTATCAACATAGTTCCAAATTGCTCTCCAGAATGGTTGGATTTGTTCACAACTCCACCAACAACAACACCAACAATAGTAGTTCCTCTGAGGCAAGAGAGATTCATTTTCATCTTTCACCTTGGTGCTGGCTGGAGGCTGAAGAAAGCAGAGACAGGAGCAAAGGACAAGGCTGCAAGAGCTCTTAGAATCAAGCAGAAAGAGAGGGCTTGTATAGGTTTCCTCCCAGAATGCTCCTCTCCAACCCCAGTCAATGTTCCCAAGTAACTTTCTTCCAGCTCTAAGAACTTCCTCTCTCTCTATATATATGATCTTCCAAAGGTTAACTCCTCCTGTAAGAAAATGGGATTATGGGTTATGTCCCAGAGTGCTCTCTGGGCCTAAGAGCTTCAAGAGAGGTGTTGCTTCTATGAGCTCTCTAAAGGTGTGAACACAAGCATCGTTTCTATCAGTTGTACTTAGTACCTTGTTTCAAGTTCTGGCCCAAAATATCTCCTTCTAAGATCAAATCAATCATATTGAACCATACTAAATTAGATAATTATTGTCTCTATCAACTCTAATGCCTTAACAGTTTGTAAAGATTCCAACATTAGTGTTCCAGTTTTCCCACATCCCCTCCAACATTTGTCATTATCTTTTCCTGTTATCTTAGTCAATCTGAGAGGTATATAATGATAACTCAGAGTTGTCTTAATTTGCATTTCTTTTACTACAACTTTTAAAAGAAGCCTGATTAGATTCTAGTATAAAGAAAGAGCCCCCCAATTATGAACCAAAATTCCAATTCTCTTGTTGGTTCATTTTAGTCAAATGGCCCTTTTACTGATTCTTTCTGTATGTCTCTGTATCCTCATTTATATATATATATATATAAATAAGAAGAGCTGTGATAACCCTTCTAAGGAAGCCTGCAGCCCTAAAATTCTATCATTCTAAAATTCTATTCACATAAGCAGACAAAAGACTCACTGTGAAGAATGATTTCTATGTACCAATAAAATGAAAACAAAATAGAAATTAACTCTGATACTTCGTAAGACTATGGGATCATTTCTCAAAAAATATGACAACATATGAACCCTGTTACTTTATCAAAGGTAATATAATAATAATAATAATATAAGGAGCAAGGTATTAGTACTGTGGGGAAGCCATATTTTTCATTTCTATGAAAATTATTAATTTTACCATAAGTTGATTTTTTTAGACTAAAACTAATGGTCTCAAATGCTCTGTGCCTTTAAAAATTGTGAGTAGCTAACTGGGTATCTTTTATGTATGTGTGTGTATATATATGCATATACATATGTATGTTTATATAATATATACATGTACACACACAAGTATGAAATGTTGGCGATTCCACTTAAGTCAATTATTTTGAAAGGAAATCTTATACCAACCTTAACCATAAGTTCTGGTTTCCTTCAAAGTCTTGGGTTGCAGACCTTAGCAGGTACTAAAATGCTCACTATAAAGTCCTAGTTAGATACTTTCTTAGAAAAAAAGTTAAAATATGACTCATACTGTTAGAAAAGCCCATAGATGACACATAGAAAAGCCCATTTTCTCACAGGAGGAGTTAACCTTTGGAAGATCATATATATATATATAGAGGAAGTTCTTAGAGCTGGAAGAAAGTTACTTGGGAACATTGACTGGGGTCGGAGAGGAGCACTCTGGGAGGAAGCCTATACAAGCCCTCTCTTTCTGCTTGATTCTAAGAGCTCTTGCAGCTTTGTCCTTTGCTCCTGTCTCTGCTTTCTTCAGCCTCCAGCCAGCACCAAGGTGGAAGATGAAAATGAATCTCTCTTGCCTCAGAGGAACTACTATTGTTGGTGTTGTTGTTGGTGGAGTTGTGAACAAATCCAACCATTCTGGATGGTAAAGACCACAGACAAGATGTTATCTGCCTAAAGGATGAACTTTCAGAAAGAATAGGCTTTGTGCAAGAATTTACTTCAAGAGTCTTTTATTGTTCAACAACTGTAAACTTCCTAAATACACTAGTAGATACATTAAATGTTCAAGATTATTTAGGTGGTGAATCCAAGATAGAATAAGAATGGGGAGAGAGAGAGAGAGAGAGAGAGAGAGAGTGTATACACACACTACATAAGTTGGAGGGACCAAAGGAATTTTGGATATTATAAAATGGAGCCCCTTAAGGGTCTGAAACCAAAATATGGCTCAAAACCCTAAATTAATCAAAAACTCTGAATAAATCTAGGGATATGAGGAACAGGGAGAATATCAGTAACTGAAATTTCATTTGTTTTTTTCTCTTATCACAACATACCAAGTTAATAAAATAGACCTTGTTCCACCTCTTTTGTTAGAGGTACTAACTATCCTAAAGTAATGATAAAAGTAACAGGAAAAAAAACTAGATAATCTCCAAACAAGATGAGAAGACCCTAGACACTTGATTAGCAAGGTCTAAATATTTCAATTAAAAGTTATTCATATTTTAATATATTTAACATCTACTGGTCATCCTGCCATCTGGGGGAGGGGGTGGGAGGAAGGAGGGGAAAAATTGGAACAAGAGGTTTGGCAATTGTCAATGCTTTAAAGTTTCCCATACATATAACCTGTAAATAAAAGGCTATTAAAAAAAGTTATTCATATCAGTAACAATTTCAAGACTATATTAATCTTCATGAAAATGATTTTGTAGAACCCCAGAATATTTCTGATCATCTAAAGGGGATTTATAAAATTTTTGCCCCCACAAAATAAACAAAATTTATATTTTCCAGAAATACATTACAAAACTACTACAAAACCCAAATGTTGAAAAACACTTTTACTGACAAGGCTATTGCTATGAAGCTTCCATACGCCTTGTTATTATGACAAATTAACTTTATAACAAATTCTCCACCTCATAATATACAGGTTATAAGTTTTTAGCCAAGACATCCTCCTCACTTGAACTCATGAAAGCTCATCACAATCTAAACCTCTCTAATATTCCATAAGTATAGTGAATACAGGAGGGAGAGAAAGATGGAATATTTGTTATGCCTCTACTTACTGAGAAAATCTATGACATGCTATTTAGTTTTGGTGTTTTTCTTAAATAAATTATTTTCCCTCCCAATGTGTACGGAAAATCCAACAATTTTCCAAAGGCCTTTCTTGCAAAAGAAGAGCTAAAGTAAAATGGCAAGCCATGTGCCTAACTAAATAGTGAGTAGACAAATGTGTGCATTCCCTCTCCAATACGGGAAGAATTAAAATCAGCAGCAACCATCTGTGGCCTCTAAAAGGCCTGGTATTTTACTCCCAATGAAGAAGATGTATTTCTGTCATTTTTGTCAGCTTATGTGTAACCAGGTAAATGAAACAAAAACCACAACCACCAAAATCTCCCCAGCACTTTGAAAAATCCCCTGATGTTTCTATTTAAGAAAGTTACAATAACATCAGGAGATGTCACCCAACCCACAAGAAACTTTTGACTTTAACCTAAAAAAGCAGGTCTGTACCTTTAACATCCAAATCTTTTAAATAACCTCATGAATTAGAGAGCTAACCAGAATATTCCTATTATCCAATGAACTCAGAAAGCTATACAAAAGATTAATAAATTTTCTTAAACTATGTAAAAAATTCCTAACATGCAGTCATTTGAAAGAATGATGCTTCTACTAATAACAATAAAATCTGCATGATAGAAGATTCAATCATCTAAAATTAAAGTTTACAAAGA
The DNA here is from genome assembly GCF_902635505.1 of Sarcophilus harrisii. Lineage (NCBI taxonomy): Eukaryota > Metazoa > Chordata > Mammalia > Dasyuromorphia > Dasyuridae > Sarcophilus > Sarcophilus harrisii. The sequence goes on along the minus strand of NC_045427.1, from coordinate 533,096,751 downwards.
ATCACAAAATTAAGAGCTAAAAAACCTTAAACACTATTAAGTATTCTTTTCAAGATTACCATTTTGGAAGGCTTTTTAGATCAAAGCCAAATTTTATTGGTAGAAAGACTTCTCCTGCAACATTTACACTAATGAGTAATGGGAGTTTCCCTGGAAAATTAAGTCCTTTTCTGTTCTCTTTAAAAAGTCTATTCAGATCATAGGCAAGCATAAGCAAGACTGGGGGTCAAAGAGTGAAGAGAAATATTTCCTAAATCAACTTCTTTGTCAGAAACCCTGCAAAGTCTGGTATGTTTTCACATCTGTCTGCTAACCTTTCCATTTAAGAATCATCTTCTCTAGTCAAAACTCCAATATCATTTATAAAGTCAATGATATATCAACACATGTAGTACATATGACCACAGTTTTATCTTGGTTGCTGAACATTAAGAAATCCTTTCCTTACAAAACTTTCCCTAAAATTGAAATGGACATATTTATTAAAAAAAGAAAATCTAGATTAAAAAAAGAAAAAGCACTATATTCAAATCTTTCAGTTTGAAATAGGTATATTCAATGAAGATTTATTTGCACTAATGTATCTTTTGAGAGTTACTATAATAGTAATTATTAATTAAGTAATAAATAGTAATAACTATAGGTTATTAATGAAATAATCAAAAAGAATTTAAGAAAACACCCAACTTCATTTTTTAAGGTTTAAAAAGCCAGGCATACTATAAAACTACAGTTGCAAACTTTAAATATTTTAGAACAAAAAGGTAAGAATATCTGGAAAAATAGTAACTAAAAAGTACTCTATATAGCAGAGTATAGTTCAACCTCATGAATAAGTAAGTTTTCATTTTTCTTAATGAAAATACAGATCACAGTATTAGCAGTAGCTAATAGGTTAAAGGATAATCAAACACACTTCACTCATATTTATTCACACATTTTTAAAGAGGTCTTCCTGGTCACTGTTCTTATCAAGTGCTATTAGAAATGGAGAATAAATTACATTTACAGAGACTGTCACTGGGCAGAAATGGTATAAAAGTTGACTTTAATTTGCAGGATAACATTTTATTTATTTTAAAAGATGGATATATAAACCATAATGAATAGGGACTGGGCTTATCAGATATTCTTTCATGCCATGTATATGAAAATACTTTAAAATTTTTTAAGACAGGGAACTTGTATTAAATGATTAGTGATATTCTTTTAATTCACATAAAATTTTTAAATGAGTCACTCTGTTGTATAATGTGTTAATATTCTCTCCAAAATATCTGATAGTGTCTTGAAACAGAAAACCAACTATATTTTAATATAAATGCCTTTTTTTTCCATTATCCGTCTCTGCCCTTTCCCCTACCCTTATAAAGAAATGGACAAAATCTGAAAGGGGAAAAAATTATAACTTGTCTGTCAGAATACTTTCTATTATGGGACTAAAGTATTTCCAATTAGTCAATTAGGTTGGCATAGTGGGTAGAGTGTTGGATTTGTAATGAGAAAGTCCTAAGTTCAAATCCTGTGTCAAAAACTTCATAATTATATAATCCTCACCAATTATTTTCAACATGTTTCTTCATCTGTAAAATGGGAGATAATTACACCTACCTCAAAGGAATATCTTTAGGCTCAAATGAAATCGTAAGTGTGTAGAAAAATAAAACTTTACAAACTTTATATAGTTAATTACAATTGTTATCATCATCATTATTATGTGTACAATTAATTTTGTCTTTTTTTTTTTTTTTTTTTTTTTTGCAGAGAGAGTTAGGATTAAGTGATTTGCCCAGGGTCACATAGCTAGGAAGTATTAAGTGTCTGAAGCTAGATTTGAATTCAGATCACCCTCGCTCCAAGACAGGTACTCAATCCACTTCGCCATCTAGCTGCCCCTATCACTATTATTATTAAAGAGCAAGACTTAGATATTCTGAGACTTGCTATCTATCACACAGCATTCAAGACAATGAAGTGTAAAACTTCTCTTACACCAACTTCTTGATATAGAACATAACAAGTAGATGCATTATTATTTATGTAAGGATTAAAAACGCTAATATTTTAATGTCAATATTTATAAAGTCCACCTTAATAAAATGTCTTTTTTTCTTCCTTAGGGGGAAGAAGTTTTGCAAAGTGAGGATTAAAGGTTAATAGACTTCCAGATGCAATGGTGACAAAACAATGGCAAAAAGTCTTAAATATGGGCATTTTACAGCCTTTGATACAAAAGCATTTCAGCTTTAGATTTAAATACTTGTTTTTGTATGATTTCCCTAAATAATATAAAAAACTTTAAAATTAAAGAATGATTATCTAAAATTTAGAATCAAAGAATCTTTTGACTTGTATATCCAGAAGTCTTTTACAATCCTAACAATGGGATCTGTGCTTTGTTTTATTCAACTGGGTAAAAAATATGCCCATCAGCAAAATGGAGATTTCTCACATCAAGCCAAAGAGAACTACCTGTCCAAATTTTTATCCAAAATTACCCATCACTGACTAAATTGTTGCTTATTTTTTGGTCCACTTAAGAAGTCTAATTTGTCTTTGAATGTATTCTAAGTTATAATTACATAGAAATGCATATGAACTCAAAATAAATTTCAGTGATTTAGAATATATACATATAATAAAGTAACTTTTTAGAAACGCCAATCCATGAAGATCAGAATATACAAAATACAAATTAGAAGGTATATTCCAAAAATTCTCTATTTTCCAAAATAATTCTCTGAAAATTTTTGTGGTCTATTTTGACTCACTTTTAATAGGTTCAAAATTCTCAACTATTAAAAGAAATTAGTTTAACACTTTGTCACATTTGCTATCTTATTGACAAGCACAACACTCTCTAAAGGGAAAAATCCTAGAAAGAGGAATTAAAATCATGTCACATTGAAATGTTAATAATGTAACAAAAAATCTTTAAGCAAAAACAAACTTTGTATGTTTACATTTCACATAGTTTCAAAATATATAACATTTAGCAAAAAAGGAAATTTAGCCTTTTTATTTTCTGAAACGATTGATTTTTCTATTTAAAAAACTAATTAAGTTTTGGAAATACTACACAAAGCATTTTTACAAGTTATTGATCTTGTCTGGGCATGCTCAAATGCTGGTTCTCCAGACTTAGCAGCCTTTTTTCCCCTTAGAGAGCTCCCATTTCATAAGCTCACTGGGGAAAAGGCATGTGGATGGGCCAAAAGGCTGGCACAAGCATAACCTTTTCATAATCAAAGAGTAAAACTACCCTTCAAATTATGATTTCTTAATCATGTAGCCAATGCCTCTACCAACAAATGGTATCTCTTTTCTCAGATTGATTTCTAGTTTCTAAACAATCAGGACATAACCTCAGATAAATAATTAACAGAAAGACAGCCAGGGAACATAGAATAAATAGGATGATCTCTGTTGGTTCCCTCTAGTTCTCATACTGTATGATTCTAAGCTAACAATCATTACTAATGACACGAGGGATGTTTTTAAAATTCCAGAATAGTGTATTTGTCAGTCTATATGAATCTTAAATAAGATAAAATTTAAAGTGGCCATTCCTCTAATTTTGAAAAGGATGCACAAAATAATTTGTTTTGTTTGTGATGGGTTGGAAGGAATGAGTTAAGGGGTAGGATGGAATAATTGAATCCTTTTCACCAAAATTCAGAGAAGTACTTTATTGTTGTTTAGTCATGTCCAACTCACCATTTGGGGTTTTCTTGACAAAAAATACTGGAGTGGTTTTTCACTTCCTCTCCAGTTCATTATACATTTGAGGAAACTGAGGCAACTGAAGTTAAGTGACTTGCCCAGATCATACAGCTAGTAAGTGCCTAAGTTCAAATTTGAACTGAAAGATGCGTCTTCCAGGCCCTGCACTCTATTTACTACTATTTACTACACTCTATTTACTACTACTATGATACTATGATACCTGTACTAACTCATAGTTATGTATATATTTTGAATGTTGCCTAAATCTTGTTCAAATCAGAATTTGAGATGAGCGAGTCTAGTAACACTGTACAGCATGGACGTAGGAAATTTCAAATAGCTAAGAAAGGTAGTCAAATGACCAACACCATTTCCTGGATTTTCTAAATATGTTTCTAAGTCTGGCATTAACCAGATTCAAGATGATATAACTTCTGGGAATATATTGACAGTCACTGAGGCTGCAGAACAGAAATAGAAGAACATTGAGTTTTTCCAGGTATGAAAATTTAAATCAATTTTTTTTAGCTGTTAGAATACTTTTAAAGAAAGTGGACACAAACTTTGTAATTTTATAAATCAAATATAGGTCTACTCTCCCATCAAATATTGTTAATTTATACCATGAAACTGTGACATCCAGTAAAACAACAACAGTGGCAGAAGGTTGTCCCATACTAAAAATGTTTAAATAGGTGATGGGTTGAATAGGTTCAGGGTTTCAAAAAAAAAAAAAAAAGAACGTTCTTGAGAATATGACTATCATAAAGAACACATGTTTATTCCCCATTTAAAATAAGTACCATGAATATAAATTTAATTAATTGAAAAAATTTTTATTCAGCACATAGATGGCAAACCTTCAGGAAGTCATTTAATTTCTTCAAACCTCAGGTTCCTTATCTGTAAAATGAAGATAATACTTGTATGCTTACCTCCTACAGTTGTTGTATCAAATGAGAATGCACATGAAAGCACTTTGTAAAATTCAAGTGCTGTGTAATTCAAATGAGTATTGTTCTGCACAGAAGACATGTTGGGATATACAAAATTATGTAACAAGGGCCTTGTCCTTTAGGATATAACTGAAAATTCCTTAAAATTTAAGGAAAGAGGAATTGCCTCTTCATCTTTCAGTCTCCCTCTATTCTTAGCACAGTAGTCTGTTGCACAATAGGTACTCAAATTGTTTCCTAAATGAATGCATTTTTAAAATTATATTTACCAGTTTCTCAAAAGTCAATTATGTACATATGATTTGGGGGAAAAGACAGTTGGATTGTTGGTCTTTTATCAAGAATTTATTATGAAATATAATAAATGTTATCCCAATAAAAGTTAGGTTTTATTCACCCTCCATGTTAAATTTACATTTCAGTTTTATCTAATTTTGTTTTAGGAATACGATGACCATGTACAACCATATGTGCAACCAGAGAAGACATTTATCACGCTACTTTCACACAGCAAAAAGAGAAAATATTTCTATAGATTTTTACCTGGTAAGATTATAAGGCCACTCCCTACAAAACTCTTATACTTTTTATCAGTATTACCCTGCTTGTGACAGCCTGACCAATCTGCTGTTCAGTTGCAGTAAAGGCTTCTGTGCACGTATTTAGATATGAATGTACTTGGATTTCAGAGGATTTTAATCAAGGAAAACCAACATGACCTACCCCACTATGGAAAAACCCATAGAGGAAAGGCAGACAGGAAAAAGACTGCTTACAGTGATGTTCCCAAATCACAGAGAAGGGGACCTTCATAAACAATTGTTCATGAATTAAGAATAGAGTCACTGGAAACACTTTTGTTTCTACAGATGTAAACTGAGTCAATCTTTCCCTGTCAATGTAGCACAAACATGAAGAACAATTTGAAAGTCTTTCCTTTCTTTTCTTTCTTTTTTTTTTAAGGTAAAAAGGTTACCATACTTAGAATTTCTTCCTTCTCTGGTTCTTCTATCTTTTCTCTACCCATACCAACTCCTTGCTGTCTCTCTCAGATCTCAAAACCAACAGCCAAATATTTTTTATAAAACATAAATTTTTGTAAAATTTTCAGCTTTCCATCACCCTAGGAGGCACTTCTGTTTGCTTTCTTGTTTTTCAGTATGATTGAGAATTAAAAGGTGGGACAAGTTGTGGTGATTGTTTTAAAGAGAAACCAAAAAATCCCCCCCCAGCTCCAAAAAGTAAAGTCACCTGAGGGTAATCTGAGATCTGCTTTGCCACAGCTCAAAATCTGAAGTCCTGAGAATTTTTAGAATAGTTCTTTATATACCCTACTTTCTAATGATTCACAATTCAAAATTAGGTCTTCCAAGAGGTCATTTGAAATCTAGCTCTTGCTCCCCACTTATTCTGCTTCTTTTTGGCAAGAAACCAAACCATGTTCTCATCAGAATACCCCACAAAAAGCTCCAAATCCCCTCTTGGTTCTTAATCTCCAAACTGAAAGATGTTAAGTAACCAGCTGTTCACCAAAATGTCAACAGCCTAAGACTTCAACACCCTGCCCCAAAGAATATGCCAAGCACGGAATGGATGAACCAGTAGAAAAGGGTGATAGTTTTCATGCATTTCCTACAATTCAGTTTTTCAACACGGATTTTACCCCATCAGCCAAGATAACATGAACATACAAAAAAATGTAAATAATCAAATGCTTTTATCTGAGGTCTTGGACTGCCACTTTAGAAAAGGTATTCTCAAATGACTATATTCTCTCAAACACTACACAGAAGCCTTCCACCTCTCCTCCTTTCATAACTTGTTTTTTCAACTAGGTAATGACCAGTTATGTAAGAAATCATTTTGACTTCTGGATCCCCCTTACACTATTTTTTAGGAATTCACGGAAACTTTGTAAACAAAATCACTTCTATAATCTTTAGGGGAATGGGACTGTTTTGCTTTTTGAAAAAATACAACTGCTCCTTAGGAAAATACATACAGCACATTTTGAAAGCTTTTAGAAATTCAGGAGCAGTTTTGAAATACAAATTTACTGTATTTGAAACCAGTATGATTTCAAATAGACATAATTTTTTGATTCCATCTAATAGAAGGAAGAATTATCTGCTTAAAACCAATAACTTTATTCAGTTAATTTGAGAAGAAGAAGCTGGATTTTATTATCAGCCCTTTAGGACAGTTATAGTACAATGCTTACACTGTTTCATTCATGCTGTTAAATTGATAATATTAACCTTTCGTGCTGAGATGTATTAAAAAGTCTGGGCTTCTGAGAGCAAATGTAATTAGTCTACATTAGTTTACTTCACCAGGACCAGTGACAGAAGCAAAGTGAACTAACAGGATATGGATTAATATAATCAAAATATCATCTAAATGGAACACCATATCATTGCAATCATCTACACTCCTCAGGATGATAAGCTGTATCTCCTTGCTTGCTCTCTGACTCTGATTTAAAAAAAAAATAATAGAACAATCAAACTACTAAAATAATTATCTGTACCTCTTTTAGGGAAATACCATACAGGGAACAATTTAAGTGAAAAAACCCTAATACATTTAATTTGATAAGCCTATTCATCCCATAAAACTGACTGTACATCAGCAGATAAGTTAAGATGTCTCTTGTGCAAAGGACTTTAGGTCCCGTTGGGAGGTGACATTAAGTGTTAGTTACAAACTTGGAAACCACTTGTGGGTTATTGTGTCAGGTGATTCAAATATTCTATTAATAATAATGTCAAATTACGTAATGTGTTAAAGATTACAAGAAACTTTTCTTACAAGAATCTGAGGTATAAATTCCATTATTATCCCTATTTTAAAGATCAAGAAACTGAGGCTTAGCAAATTTAAATGCCTTGTTCAGCTAATAAGGATAAGATTTACAATTTGAAGTCATGGCTTAGCTTCCAAATTATTTTTCCATTATTCCTTGTTGCTTCTCTAACAGTATGTTATAGTTTCAGCTTCCTTCTATCTCCACATTACAACATACATATGCTAATAACAAATAATTAATATATTCATTCAGCAAATATTTATTGAGAGACTTTTAGAGTCATACAATCATTGAACTTCCTTCCAATACTAAAATATTCAGTAACACTGCAGTAGGGGGAAAAGGAGATCTCAATGTGAATGAGACAAGGCATCTAGACTATTATGGGAATTAAGGAATATGTACAATATCTTTAATATAAAAATAAATATAAATGCATGAGAGGTACAGAAAAATGTCATGAGAGTTTATAAAACAGTGAGATCACTTTCAGTAGGAAGACATCAAGGAAGGCTTCCTGGAGAAAGTACTATCTGAACTGACACCATCTAAAGGAATCTTTTTTTTTTTTTAATTTGGATTCTGCACTAGACATTTTCCAAGATGTTAGCAAACAATTAAGGAAAATATGTGTGTCATATGTCTGTGTGTACATGTGTGCCATTATGGACACTGTGCACAATGACTTAGATTCATATTTGAAGAGAAGGAAGGAAATGACCTAGACTGCCTTTAGGAAAGAAAATGTGAAGTGCTTAATGATCCCCAGTTTCTTCTTGGAAAAAAAGATTCATCTTGTTTAGCATCAATATTCTTCTGCTATAAATTCATGAGTCATGAAATACAACCATTCAAATAGAAATAGAAAGATGCATGATAAATGTAAATAGGCTGTTACATTTAAAAAATAATAAAGCTATACAGAAGAAATTCCATAAAGGTTTTGTCTAGGGAGATGAATGACTGGAAAGGGGGCTAGGTTGATCATTAGCAAAATTAATAGTGAAAGATAGTGATAGCATATGGTATACTCCCTTCACTGGTTTATGTGCAAGCCCCGAATAACTAAAAGGGAAGGGCTCCAACACACTGATTACCATCCACCCCATGGAGGATTTGGGGGGGGGGCATAGGTAAGTCTTAAAAAACTCAAAAGACATAAATGGGTTTTGACCTATACCATTAAAAGGATATCTCCAATAATCAATTCACAGTTTAGGGCAGCTATATGGTACAGTGGATAGAGTACCAGCCCTGAAGTCAGGAGGATCCGAGTTCAAATTTGGTCTCAGACACTTAACACTTCCTAGCTATGTGGCCCTGGGGAAGTCACTTAACCCCAATTGCTTCATCATAAATAAAGTCACAGATTGTTTAAGTATTCTAAACTACACTAAACTAAACACAATATGCATCTTATTCCCTCCTATGCCTTTGATAATGAACTGTTTTATTTCATTTTTGAAATTTGCCTATTGTTCAATATAGTACTGTGCACATGGTAGGTACTACATCTTTTTTAATTGAATTGGATCTCAGTCGGACACTAAGATAAGTAATATGTCAACTATATAGAAGACAGACTAAAGGGAGAAATCAGGTAGTTCCGTTAAATATCTATTAATCATTCAGGGATGTGGCAATTTAGGTAAGTCCAGAGGAAAAGGAAATGATGGGATGATATCAGATATTTCTGAGGTAGAATCAACGTGATTAAGCAAATTATTAAGGATGAGAAATAAAGAAGAAAGGTCTTGTGTGATTTAGATTTTCAACATGGGTGATGGAGAGAAGTGTGATGTTAGACTGAAAGGACAAAGAGCAAACAATCTTCTAGGAAAGGAGAAAAAGAATAAAAGGATGGGTGACGATTCTGAAAAATTCTGAGGAGTGTAATTGAGAGAGCTTAAGGTCATCTGCTGAGTATGAGGAGGGTGGAGACAGGGCTGGGGACTTGAGAGCAAGTTGGGAACAGCTGTGGAGAATGAGATTCAGCTGTTATTGACTATATTGCTCTCTAAATATACAATCAAAAGGAATATAAGACTTTCACTTTTTCCATCTGGTTTCTTCCTTTAAAGCACCCCAGATGTAAACATTAACCATCACCACCACCAAATTCCCATGCCCAGACATCTATTTGTTGAATACTTACTATGTGCTATAGGCACTAGGCATAGAAAAAAAAAAAGATCTAGGACCTCTTACTCCCATGAAGCTTAAAATGCCTTTGGGCAGAAAGAACATTCTGAAAATAAAAAAAGATACATAATAGGACTAAAAACTTCCAAAAGAAAGAAAAGTATTAAATTCAATGATTCAATTAATATCTAAATACAAGACACAAGCTAAGTTCAATGGACAAAACAAAGAACTTGATTTTAAGGAATTTACAATATGGGTTAGAAGACCTCAATTTGAGGGTCTACCTCCTTCAGGAAGCTTTCCCTAATCTTCAAAAACTTGTTCTTCCCCTTCCCAAATTTCCAAACCACTCTGTTTGGACTGTTCCTCTATGTACTTATTATGTTATAACTTAAAGCTATTTGTTGATTGTACACTTTACAGCAGAAGATGATTGGATCATAGATTTAGAGTTGGAAGAGACCATAGAGGTCTGGCATATAATTAGCACTTTAAAATGCTTGACTGATATCAATCCCCTCTCAAGGTCAAAGAGATTAAAGAATTTGCTCAAAATCATACAGTTCAGTAAGCAACTAAAGTATGATACGAACCCAGAGCTTCTGATTCCAGAGCCAGAACTCTTTCCACTTTACTGTGCTTTGTTCAATTGTCTTATGATATCCTCCCTTCTTACTAAATGTTTCTAAAAGAGAGGCATTATCTTTTACGTCATCTTTGTATTTCCAGAGTAAAAAGGCACAATGCATTGTACAGTTGTGCTTAACATGTGCTGAATGAAATCCTGTGAAATGGAAAATGGATCAGACTAGGAGGGAAGTTTGTGTGATGGACACCAGAATCAAGCAAGAACCAAACATCTTTTTAGGAAAGAAAATGAGATGACTAATATGATAAATATCAATATGGTTCCAAAAGATAGTATAAGAAGAGAATTTTAAAAGTACAAATTAAGGGGACAGGCATGGGTAGACTACAGTTAGAGATGGAGGACCTCTGGAAATTTTAGAGTTCATTACAGCAGGGCAGTCAACTGTAAGATGCATTTTAAGTCTATTATATAGAATGAGGAAGGTGATCTCTCTGTTCAACTCCGCCCTAGTTTGAACCTATCTGTTGTGATTAGTTCTGCTTGCCATATTTTAGAAAGGGCAATAACAAATAAGAAGGCATTTGAAGTGGAATGGCAAGGATGGTGAAGGTAACTAAAAGCAATATGAGGAAAATATTTTTCACATGAAGAACAGGAGAACAAATAAGAAATGTTTTAGTCCCCAAAGAAGCCATAATTAGGGCCATGTTAACTTTCTCTAATATCTGAAGGGCTATCCGGTATAATAGAAAATAAATTTGTACTATTTTTTCCCAAGAAGACAGAACCAGGAGCAACAAGATGAAGTTTCAAAGAAGAAAATTTTGGCTTGACACAAAGAAAAAAACCTTAACAGTCAGTTTTTCAAAAGGGGAACTGTCTGCTTTGGTACAATGCTCCATAACTAAATCACTTGTTAATGATCTTAGAAGAGGATTTCTGCTTCAGGCACAGTTGAGCTAGACAACCTCTCAGGTCCAAATTTGAAAGTCTATGATTATTTTAGGATTATACATACAAAGAAGTCTAAGTAAAATGCTATGAGAAATCTGAATGAGGAGTGATTGATTTTATCTGGAGAAAGGAGGAAAGAGGGAGGGAGTTAGGGAAGACTTCTTTAAGGAGGTGACAATTTAGCTGGACCAAGAAGAAAGGAGGGGATGACTCAATAATCCGGGACATGAAAAATGTCATCACCAAAGACATGAAAAGGTTAAGAACATAACAAAGTAGAAAGGGATGGTATAAAAGGATGAAAGATAGGATAAAAAGACAAAAAGTGAGGAGGGCTTGAATGCTAGGAAAATAAATTTATACTATGCTTGGTATGTGCATCAGGACACACTGAATAATTCAGAATAAAAGATACATGAGCAAAACTGTGTACTGAGAAGTTATTTAGGTAGTAGTGTGAACTATATATTGCATAAATCACATACCAGAGCATCATTGTGTTTAACAACTGGCTGTCCAATGGGGGAAAGCTGGTATGCACAATACACTTTTGTGATACTCTTTCTTATGAATATTTTCTCCATTACTTTCATAAGTCTAGACAATTAATAAAACAAAGCAAACCCTGATTTGCCAATTTCTAAGGCATAAATGCTCAACAATGTGCTTGGGCTGGTTAGAGCTAGCTACAGCCCACATTTACTCCGATGCCTCTTTTTCTCATTTATTAAAATAGAATATTTATACTTATAGCTATCTAACCTCAATAAATTGTTTTTAAGAGGTGGTACCTGAGTGCACTGTTTAAATATGATATATGTGTGTATTATATATGTGCATATCTTTAAATATGTTAATCTGTATATAAAATATACATAGGTGCATATATAAATATATACCTCTCTCTCTGTTGCTTCCCTACCCCTCTTGTAAACCAGTTTCTAAGAAAGAATCATAGCCCACTGACCTAACCAAAAGGTGAGCAGTTACAACTAAAGCCGTAAAATCTCAGGTTTATCATCTGATCAACAGATTACCTAAAAAAATCGTTTTGCTTTTCTATGCACTGGAAAAAGTAATATCTATTTTTTTTCCTGCAAACTTCTGTGCATGAATAGCAGTTACGGAATATCTGGTATTCCTGGATGATACTAGGTTGCCTAAATTTTATTGGAAAGAAACAAGTCACTCTGGAGGAATAAAGGAAAATGGGAGGTAATAGAATGACCTGTACCCAAAACTTCCATGGAGAGAACCAGGGAGGAGAGATATTCTACATACCACACCTCAAAATCAGATGTGCAAAATCCTCCCTGTAGGAAACTGACGGACTAGTATAAGAGTAGAAAAGGGGATCTGAGTAACACCATGAGAACTGGAGAACTGGACTATGTGGTCTTTAATATCTCTTCCAACTTAGTCTAAATTTATGATATTATGACACTTATGTACCTCTAAAAACTAACATTATAGGCTGTTTAAAAAGTGGGCTCCAAAAAGTGATAGTGATTCATGAAATTGATATGTTTTGTTGTTTTTCATATTTACTTGAAAGACAAACCATAACGGGTATTTTTAAGGAAGATTAACAGCTTTGCTAATTAACAAGCATTGCCTCTCAGCAAAAATGAGAGAGGAGGAAATCATTAGTTTTGTTTTCTTTCTCTCTCTGGCAATTACTTAATAGGCCAGAAACTATCTGTACTTTTGTTAAAGGTTAATATTTAATTAACACTAATTCAGCTGATCTCTCATGGCCCAGCAAAAACAAAACAAAAACAACAGCGGTCTGAGTCAATGCTTTCAATTTACAAGGTTGGTGCAATCAATATTTAAATTCATTCTAAACCCATGGCACAACCCCTCCCCCCCACCCTGTGTCCTTATTCTAGGACACTCTAGCTATTTCCCAAATATCCTTAGGATTCCACAACTATGGTGAAACTTTATCCCATTCCCAGCTCCCTCATGCATCCTCTGAATGATAGCATTAAAACATCCCATGACATGATGCATAGAGAATAAAGGGTTGGGGGCAGGGTATATTTGAGGGAAAGAATTACATTTCTTTATTTCTTACCCTTGAAAAAAATTTCCTTCCAGAAGCAAAACATTAAGAGTTTCTCACTTAGTATTGAATGAAAATTCTTTTCCTGCTGCTGCTTAGTGTTAAACAGAAGAGAAGCCAGACCTTACTTCTTCCTTGCCATCTAAGTTTTAAAGACAACAAAAATGCACACAACCTATGGTCATCATTCTCATACCCACACAACAAGAAATGCCATTAAGATATTTCTGATCCTCCTAGACCACCAAGAATAGAGACATAAAGAAGGGTGTGGCAAGTAAACAATGGTTGCTGCCAACAAACAGGAATATGTAGGGAATGTAAAGCAGAGTGATAGAGCTCTGGCGCCAAGTCTTTACATATAGGCTGTATGACTGCCAAAAAAGAATCCAAGCCAAATTGTATCTGAGTTTTGAAGGAGACAGCTCAATTTTTTTAAATGAGGAAGAAGGCTGATCAAGGGGGGCTTGCAATAAAAATGGAAGGAAGAAAAATAATACTCCTTATATATCTCCCTAAAGTCATATATGAGTAGGTCAATTAACTATATATGTCAGGCACTGTGCTAAGTGCTGGGGAAATAAAGAATAATAAGACAATCCTAGCTTTCTAGGAGATTATGATCTAATATAGGGGAGAGAACATGCAAATGACTAGGAACAAACAAGTTATATTCAGGTTAAATAGGAAATAATCAACTGAGGAAAGGTAATAGAATTAAGAAGGAAAGGCTTCCTGGAGAAGGTAGGATTTTAGCTGGGACATGAAGGAAATCAGGGAGGCCAGGAGGCAGAGATTAGGAGGGATAACATTTCATATGATGAATATTAGAAGCCTAATAATTGACACTGGAGACAATATCTAAGAAGAGAGGATAGTTTAAAAAAATACAATCTCAAATGTATATACATGGGTGTGGAGAGAATGGATTAAAAAATGAATTTGAAATCTTACTGCAAGGATTCAAATTCAGTCTCTCAATTTCACTGAGGCTTAGTGAGATACAGAATCACAGCTAGAATGCTACAATAGAATGGTATCTTATTCTAAAGGAAGTGATTATGATAAAGGAGCTAATAGAATAAAATTGTAGGTCAAAAGTATACATCTTGGTGAAATTATCTATGAATCAGACATATGAAGAAAAGTGAAGATCATTTGGGAATCAATGGAGAAGATTTAGGAGCAACAGTGGGGCAAAGAGAATATCTTGTCAGAAGAAAAAAAAAATGGATGAGTTTATGCAAATATTCCCAGATCTAGAAAAGAGCTGAGATTCACTAGTAGTGCAACGATTTAAATTATGTGGACATCTTCTGGAACTCTATTTCTACTAAAAGCAAGGCAGCTTCATTTTTAGAAGGTGGAGATATAGCAATAAAAATCATATGATATCCTGAACTTGATTCTGCTGATTAAGAAAGAACTGTAGCAAAGGCAAGAACTTTAGAGGAAGTGATGATTTAATCTTAATGTGTGAATGAGATAGGAAATGGGAAAACTAAGCATAGTCTAGCAAATATCAGATTTGGGGAAATAGATTTCAAATAGTTCAAATAGTTGAGAGTAGGACATCATAATTCAAAATTCTAAAATTGAAGTTAATTCAATTGGAATTACTAAATACTCTTAAGAGTTCAAATAGTTCAAAGTAGGACATCATAATTCAAAATTCTAAAATGGAAGTCAATTCAATTGGAATTACTGAATACTCTAAAGATGGAGTAGTCTGACAAAACTGATGTGACTATACAACAAGTTACTCAACTAAGTAGGATATAAGAACCAAGTATATGCAAAAGATGAAAACAAGGACAAATAATTAAGGATAAACATGAAAGACTGAATGAGAAGAATGTAAAGACTACTAAAGCCCAGGATAAGCTGTGGCTTACAAATGCTAACAACAAAAGGCACTTTTTTTTTCTTTTGCTACATCTAGAGTAAGACAAATGTCCAGCAATAGATAATTATGTTCTTCTAAGTGGATAGGATGATGATAATGAACAATGGGCAGAACTTCTCAATTCTTAGCTTTCTGAAATACTATTCTGATGTGATGGAGTTACCTACTGGACATCTATGAAAAACTGAAGAATGGAAGAGCTTTTGCAGGTCCTAAGCTAAAGCTGTCCCAAGAAAAAAAAAGAAAGAAGACAGATTTTTCTGCCTATAATAGGTCAATGAATTTGATTCTCATTCTTGGCAAAATTCTAGGACTTTTATTTAATAAGTAGTCTTTGAGCACTAATAGAATTAATGATCACCACACAACAGCATGAATTTCAGAACAAGCCATGCTAAATTAACTAAACAACAACTTTTCTCCTTCTCCTTCTTCACCTGCTTCTCCATTATTAGACTAACACAAGAGTAAAATTTCCTGAGCTGTCTAATAACATACATAGACTTCAACAGAGCACCCTGATATCCTTATGGATACAATGGAGAGAGCTGGAACTGACTGAACATGAGACACAAAAAGCAGATTACTATCAACCTGTAAAGTGCTTACTAGAAGAATGTGCCATAGAACTCTTAGTCCTACTCTGTTCAACATTTTTATTCAAAACTAGAAAGAAAAGATGGTCTAATTATCATTACCCAAAAAAAAGATGATTGAAATGAAACTGAAAAGTAATGGTCATCAAAATGGGTCACAAAAACAAATTCAGAGAAATTTCTGCCACCTACAGAAATGATAGAATTTAACTGTGGCATCTGAAGTCCCTGGTTAAGGTTAAGAAAAGTTAACCATATTAGGAAAAGATAAGGAATTAGTGAATTGATAACAGCTCAAATTTAAAACAACAACAACATGGAGATATTAAAGTATAAAAACAATGCATCAAAATGTGAAATGGAAATCAAAAAAAGTTAATGCAACCACAGACTTCTATCATTAATAGAAGCACAATTTCCAGAACAAGAGTCCTACTCTGCTCTGAAATTAGGCAATAATTGGAGCACTGTGTCTGATTCTGAGAATGACATATTAGGAAGGACATTGGCAAGTTGATACAAGTACACATCAAGTAAGATAGTAAGGGGTTTGGAATAATGGCATCTAAGTACTGATTGAAGGAAATGAGGAGATTTAACCTAGAGAAAAGACATATAAGCATATTTCTAAACCGTTTCTAAATTTTTAAGTTTCTAAAATTATCCCAGGAAAAAGAGAATAAGCTTATTTTATCTGAACCAAAACAACAAACCTAGAAACAATGGGTAGAAATGACTGATTTAGCTATTTAGGGCAAACTAATTTCAGAAAAGTTAGAACTGTCATAAATAGAGTAGTTGGCCTTAAAAAATATAAGTTTTGTAGGAAGAACTAAATGACTATTTGTTAATGATAGAGGGAATTTTTGGTCAGGTTGGACTATAGACAGCCTGAGACTTTTTTTCAAACTTTAGTGGAGATAATACCAACCTAAATATTAATTTTAAATTAAGAAAAGCGTCCACCAAAAAAAGATAAATTAATTGTATGTGTGTGCAATATGTGTCTGTGTACGTGTGTGTACATACACACATACAGATATACTTGTGTGGAGAGGGAGAAAGAGGAGAGAGGTGGAGAGAAGGAGACAGGAAGAGAGCAACTAAGTGGCACAGTGAATAGAACACTAAATTTGGAATCAGGAAAACTTTTCTCCATGAGTTCATTTATGATCCCAGACACTTACTAGCTTGAGCAAATCACTCAACTTTGTTTGCCTCAGTTTCCTCATCTATAAAATGAGCTAGAAAAAGAAATTGCAAACTACTTCAGTATCTTTGCCAAGAAAACCCCAATTGAGGAGTCCCCGAGTAAGACATAACAGAAAAACAATGAATATTTATGTGTGGGTGTAGGTGTATGTGTGTAAGAAGGCAACTTTAAATGTTTTTGTCTTTTTTGAGAAAGCTTTTCAAAACTCTGAGTGCCATTCAAGAGTTATACAATTTCCCTCCTAGAATCAACATTATGTTAATGTTCAGGTTAGTGGTCACCAATTAGTTCAAAACATGTATTTATTTTGAGTTCATGTGTCTGTTTAAGTTTTAAATTGCTCTCTTAGCGCTTGAATACACCTGAGGTGACACAAGGAGAACCAGTTGCTTCCCTACCGAGCTAAGGAAACTACTCTAAAGCCACACTCTGTAAAAAAAGAATCGATAAGTCGTTTCAAAGTGTTAGGTAAGATTCAGGTACTGAAATGGATTCCTTTTCCAAGGAACACTTTTATTTGGAGAAAACATATTTTTACTAAATGATGACAAGTCTTCAGAGTGATGTTAACCTTGTTTTTAAAAAGGACAAAAGGGGAGATGGATCTACAGGCAATTTTTTAAAAAATTAAAGTGAAAACACTATATGCACCGTTCCACCTCTGTACCCTCATAACTGATGTTACATCTGGTTACAAAACCAAAATGATTTCTCCATTAAGTGATACTATTACAGAGAATGCAGTGTTTAAAAAAATCATAATGTCATTAAAAACTTCAGCTAGAAATAGGATTGTAATTTATATTAATTTACCTCAAGGTCTTTTCATGCCTAAGAAATTGCAATAGATATGACTAGCATCACAGGGGGTCCCACAGTACTGGCAAGTGTTACATACTACTAAAGAAACAATTCTTTCAGAATTGGCCAAATATGTGGCTAGAAACAGTATTACAATCTATTTGTAAAGACTTTTCAGTGGCGTAATTTCACCCATTGTTTGGCACCACCTGCAAAGGATCAGGTGTACCAAATTATGTAGACCTGAGAGGAAAGGAAAGGAACAGAAATGATAAGAATGCACTGTTGAGTTTACGTTGAAACTTGTACAACTGTGGTATCAAGAAACAGATTCTCAACAGATTTCTAGAAGCAGTAATCATGGGTAGCAAAAAGAGCACCAGCATAGCAGAGTATAAAGATCTGGATTCTAATCTCAGCTCTGCCACTAATTTTTTTTTTTTTTGACACCTTGGTCAAATCACTTTGCAGATCCAATCTTCAGCCGTCTCTTCGTGATTGAAAATTAAGATCAATAGCATCTGTAAAATCTTAAATCTGAGCTGACTGTTTTTCAAAACCTATCGAATCAATGAGTCTGAAAAGTTCAAAATACTGCCCCCCCTCCCCCTGACTTAGAGCTGCTTTAAAACTCAATCCCTGAATCAAAAATGGATTTTAATATATCAAGGAAATTACTGATATGCTTTTTTAAATGGAACATTTTATAAAATAGGCCATCTGCTCAATGAATCACATTTTTTTCTATATGTTAGCTAGTCTATCTCATATAAAAACTATTTAGGAAAAAAACAGCCAACAAACATCTTTTTGGAAAGATTACCACTAAAGTGACAGAGAGCATGGTACAACAGAAATAACCCTGGCTCTAGAGTCAGAGAACCTAAATTCAGATCCCAATCTCTGACACTCTGTGACTTAGGGCAAATTATCAAGCTTTCTCTGTCTGGGCCACCATTTCCTCAATGACAACATCAGACAAGATAGTGTAGAGGTCACTTCCAATTCCATATCTTTGCTCCTGTGACTAGGGTTAAAATCCTGACTCTTGGATCAAGCAGTTAACTCTCTTCAGACCCCAGTTTCCTTCATTTATCAAAGAAAGGATTTTAGACTAAATACAGTTCCTTCCAATTCTAAAATTAAAATTCTATGATCCAAAGAAACCTGAGGGGAGAAGGGGAAAGAAATAATTCATTACTTTGTCTTTAGTATAGTTTAAAGGTGAATTTTTTCCCCTATACTCTGAATCTCTAAGCCAATAACAGGCTCACAGTCAGCTGAAGACTTGTAACTGCTCCTTAGCTAACTTCAGATCCCAGTTTGACTGGTTACTAACCTGCTGTTTGAATGTCTCCCTTTACTACTTCACTGATGGGTAATGGGGTACAATAATGATAACTTACTAAAGCAAAATATTCTTCTTTAATTATTACCCTTAGGGTCAAAAGGTAGAGTCATACTTGTCGAACACAGCTAAAAATATAATTATCCATTGTGTGCTGAATTTACAGTAACTTACATGATTCATTATTTTCTCTGTCACCCATAAGAGTGTACCAATAGTACAATCCAGATCAACAAGGTAACCAGGAATTATGGTTATAATTAAAAAAAAAAACCACCATAATCTATGCTTGATGATTCAACTTTGTTACAAATGAAGAGAATGTCTGAAAAAAATGTCTGGAAGAACAGAGCAAATGGTAAAAGAAATAAAAAATGAAAAAACCCAGACTTTTAAAAATTCTATGCATTCTAAAAGGTTAATACTTATACTGACAATCCATTTATTTAGATGAAAAAAGTAGAAATATGATTAGCACCTACCTGTTGTGTATTTGGTACTACAATGAAATAATCTTCTAGTTTTTGTAAAGTCATACATCTTTAAAACATCTATTTTTATTTTATTGCACAGAATTAGGCTATGCCATTTTAATGCTTTGTACATCCCAGAAAAATGGTCCTATTTCAAAATAGTAGTAATCATTTACCAGGTGGCTAGCTAACAATGGAGTCTTCACAGAAAAGGATAAGCCTGAGGATTTTGTAAGTTCTATATCAACAGCAAAACTGTCTTTACTGTGTGCCCAATGGCTTTAAAATAAAAAAGGAATTAAAATCTAATCTACCTGTGAGGATTATTATGTACCTTAAAGAAAATATAATCTAGGTGAAAATGAAATTCTTCAAATTATCCTGGCATTCTTAGAGCTTTAAAGAGGAAAGCCAAAAAAGCAAAACATTTACCAAAATATTTTTTCTATTATTAAAAAAGTTGTCCTTGAAAAATTTCATGACTAATTGTAGGATTAAATCATTAAAAATACTGATGAATTTTCAAAAATGTATAATGATAGGCAACAAAAGCTTATTCCAACACCGGGAACACCAGAATTATCTCTTCTTTATTTCTTCAACTCTTTCCACATTTCAATAGTACCCACTGAGAAAAGCATGAAATTTCCCAATATATACATGCCCACTTCAAGGACACAGTATACATTTTTCTCCAAAATGTATTTGCAAGCACTCTAATGAAGCAATGTATGTATACTATATATATACAAATATATATATGTATATATATATATATACACACACAATTTAAAATATTAAATAAATATATTTCTTATTCATTATACTTGGACCCAGAGTATTATTCATATTCCTTTTTTTTTTTTTTAAAGAAAAGTCTACCTCTATTTGCAAACGTTCCTCTAAGAAAACCTCATCTAAAT
The DNA here is from genome assembly GCF_902635505.1 of Sarcophilus harrisii. Classification (NCBI taxonomy): domain Eukaryota; kingdom Metazoa; phylum Chordata; class Mammalia; order Dasyuromorphia; family Dasyuridae; genus Sarcophilus; species Sarcophilus harrisii. The sequence goes on along the minus strand of NC_045427.1, from coordinate 533,076,241 downwards.
TTGCCAAAATAAACTTTGTATTTTAATACATTCACTAAAGACATACATATACCAATTCACATTGGTAGTAGTAGCAATGGCCCTGGGGCCCAGCAAGTTTCTGACCAAATAAGTAAATAACCACAGTCATCCTAGGAGGTCAAGCCCTCCACTACTCCAACTATTAAAAAAGGCTCCTTAAAAAGGTAAAGGTAAGGGAAAGGGTAAAGGATATCCTGTTATTCTAGCCTCTGAACACACCTGGATCCTCACTACTGGGAATAAAAGTCTAGTAGTGACCTATTCTTATAAACTTTCGTATTCCACATAAATACCCTTCATTATACAATAATCCAATAGGCAAAATTCCATCTTTAAGAAATGCTATCTTATTGCTGACTGATTTTCACATCCAGGCTGCTGTTTTGCAATAAAATTCTGATTAAATCTTGAGTAAGAGCTATATACAAGATGAGAACTCTTACTTAGAAGACAAGGAAGATTCATTGTGAAAGAAGAAGAAGAGTTCACAGATAGAAAAAAGGGATCCTCCCCACCGTTTAAGAGAATTTAAGACTTTGGGAAAGAGAACAGAGTCAACTTGACCTAATCAGACTATAATCCTCAGGGGCAGTGAAGAGGTTTCTTAGGCTATCTCTGCATACCAGATTATTCTCTGGCACTAGAGCAAGTAATATTAGCTCATATTTACCTAGTACTATAAGAGTTACAAAATACTTTTTTCTTTCCCTCACAATCATTCCATAGAATTAGGTATCAAAAGAATGATCTTTGTTTAACAATTATGGAAACCAAAATACAAAAAGAAATAACTAATCAAACGGCAGCCAAGTCAGACTCCAAACTCAAGTTTTCTGACTCAGAATCCTGTGTTATTTCCATTATATCATACCAAAATCAGAACTTAAGAGGGGAAAGAGATCATCCTTCTGGATGGTCTTCTTCCTGGAGAGTGGAGCATCCCCACTCCAGTTAAACAATGCATTTTCATTAAAGGAATGATACATCTCCAACATAAGGTTATCTTCCAATAATATCTTAATCAATTAACTCTTCTGGAGCCATTCAAATGCAACTAAAATGTATCATACTTTAAAATAAGGCTACTCCTATTGCAAATGTAAATAATTGCAATAAATATATGGAAAATAATCTAAGTGTCAAAACTGAAACTTTAAAGTTTTTAAAACTTTGATAACTAAAATAAGCATTCAAAATGGTAAAGCTGCCAATTTGAGGCTGAATAAACATCATACCGAATCTGTCAAAACTGATAACCCTACTGGTTTTGAATAGTTTTCATGCTTCTATGATTTTGAGCACAGCATATCCATTTGTAATTAGCAGACGTCTGTTTTTTAAAAAGAGAGTACTATGCTGAATGGCATTTTATTCCTCTATGCTATATATCAACTAATATGAAAAAAAATTTAAATGTCTTACATATAGTTACTTTAATAAAAAATAAAAACTGATGTTTGAGGGAAGGAAGGGAAGGAAAGGAAGTGAAGAGACAAATGGAAGATGAGAAACATCAAAGAAAAAAGTACAAAAGAAAGAGTGATAAAGATGAGGAAAAGAGAAAAGAAAGAGGAAGGAAGGGAAGGGAAGAAGGGAAGGGAAGGGAAGGGGAAGGGAAGGGAAGGGAAGGGAAGGGAAGGGAAGGGAAGGGAAGGGAAAAGAAAAAGAAAAAGAAAAGGAAAGGGAAGAAAAGGAAAAGAGGGAAGGAAGGAGGAAGGAAGGAAGGGAAGAGGGGAAGAAGGGAGGAAGGAAGGAAGGGAGGGAGGGAAGGGGAAGGAAGAAAAAGAGATGGAAGAAGGGAAGAAGGAAGGGAGAAGGGAGGGAAGGAAGAAGAAAGAAGACAAGGAAAGAAAAGGAGGAAGAGGAAGAAAGTTCCTTTTAGCCCAAACAAGCTTTGACAATAGAACCTCAAATAGAATCTCTTTAATCTCAACATCCCCATCATACCACACCCATATTCTGACCCACTTGAACCAAATTTAAAAGCTCAATCTGACTATTCAGTGATACAAAACTTCCATTTTATAGAAACAATCCATCTGCTCCATGTGACTCAGCCCCTGCTTTAAGAATGCAATACTGTTTAGGCAAACGGTTGCACCGCACAAAGTGTTTTGTTCACATGCATTCCTTTGGGATGACAGAGTCTATCCACGGGGCCCTAACGGTTGGGGCCTGTGGTTTTTTTCCTCATCCGCTCCATACTGCAGTGACTAAGCTGACAAAAATTCCTAGCCAATTATAAACCCACTCAAAGAGACAGCTATTACTCCCTTACCCCTCCCCTAAGCCCCTTCTGGTCAGTCCTGGAGGGGACAATGTTTTGATACACAGAGAAACCCCGCCCTTCCATGAACTGTACTTGTGACAGGGTTTAACAGGGTTTCTGCCCTCTTTTACACTTCAGTATACTTATTAGGCTGCATCATTTCCTGTGACCATAACCTTTAATCTTGCACCATGTCTGATCTAGGCCAGCAGAAGAAAGAGAAAGGGCCCAGGAGGGATGTGGCAAAGGGGAAGAGAGATCAAGGAGAAATTTGTCCTCAGTATCTAGAGGCTTTTCACTAATTACAAGGAAGAAAAATCAAGTTCATTCTTCTGCCATCGAACACCTCTTGTTCCTCTGCAAGGGTTGATGACACAAGATGAAGATTAACTCAATCTTAAAACAGATGCTAATACACAGGCCCACCTGTTGAATTTAGAGCTTAGGGAGCATCATGAAGAATCTTATACTACTCAGTCCTATGCTCCCAACTTCCTTAAATCGCATTTCTTCATAAGTATCAAGACCCCGAATAGAAGCCTAAAAAAAAAAAATTCAAAAAAGTTTCACGAGGAATTACCGAGCAAAATTACAGAATGCATCTTTATCTCCTTTGTCAAGGATTATACTGGCTTTTTGCCTGTGGCAAGGAGAATTAAATTTTAGGCAGGCAGCTACAAGTTTGGTTTACCCAACAAAAAAATAAACCAAGGCTAGATTGCTGAAGTGTTTTTAGCAGTTCTTTATACTTTAATTCAAAGAAAATGAGAAGTCCAAAAAAATTCTTATCTAAATTTTTGCCAAAAATTGTGAACTTTCTGCCTGTTTGAAATGTACACTTTTGGAGAAAGTTTTAAAAGTTTACTATACAGTAGAATACATTTTTATAAGACTCTTAACCTGCCCTTAATTAGTACTGAAAAATCCGCTCATTGTCAGATAAGTCCTAAAGCCCCAAACAAAAGTTTAAAAAGAAAAATCAGCTAATTGAAAGTCAGCTAAACAAAGATTTTTTTGATCATTGATCAACATCAAAGTTTTTACTCACCACATGGAAATAATTCATAAATGCAGAGATACTGTCTTTTAAGACATTTTTAAAATGGCATAAAAGAACACAATATTAATTAAAATTCAGAAACAAGTTCTAAATGTAATCAAGAGTCCTCAGATTCAGTGGGCTCCTGTTTTGCCATTTCATTTTAATCTTTACTTTAAATGAAGAGCCACACACAATTATAATCACATTTTAAAAATTGAGAGATATCCATATGTGGCATTCTTGAAGTATCTGAAACCCCGCCTCTTCTCTGGTTTTCCACTTGACATTTTCCTGACATTTTCCCTATATCCCCCCTTGGCCATTCCCTTTTCATAATTCCTTTGAAAATTTACCATAAAATTAAAGCTCTGCCATTACTAACTGAATACATTTCTTTTATTAAATACTTAGCTGATATGGCATTAATACTAAAATAGCATAATGTTAAAATCCCAAATCAATTAAATTCTCATTCTATATAAAGTGCTTTCTGTAAAAGCAGAAGAAACAAATTTTTGGTAAAACTGGACATTTGTCTTATCTCTTGCTTAATAAATAACGATGTTGTTCAGGAGATGCTCCTTGGTGGCAGAGACCAAGTCTTTTCTGTATCTTGCTTAGTACAAGCACAATATGTTAAAACAAATGAATTATTAATATGGTCCTGCCCAAACAAGTATTTGAAAAATGAGAACTGTCCCCAACCCCAAACATCATGAGATGAGGAGAAAGGAGAGAAAATATAGGTAAACAAGAGATATGTAGAACCTGAATTATATTATGTAATATTATTATAATTCTATTAACCTAGGCAGCTAGGTAGCACAGTAGATAGTGTGTTGAGTATAGAGTCAGCAAGATTCACTTTTCTGAGTTCAAATCTGACTTCAGACACTTATTAGATGTGTGTCCTCATGTGGAAAATGAAAGGGAGAAGAAAATGGCAAGCCACTGTAGAATCTTTGCCCAAATGGGGGTCACAATCAGACACAATTGAAAAGACTTTATGACAAATGTTATCCTTTTTAATATATTTATATAACAACTCCTATAACTCATATTAACATAATGCTTTAAATTAACAAAAGCACTTTTTTCATAGTATATTATTATCCCCTTTTACATGTACAGAAAATTGAGGCACAGATAATTTAAGTAACTTGTCCAAAGTCAAATAGTTTGTGTATATAATTTGTTTATATGTTGTCTCTTAATTAGACTGTAAGTTCCCTGAAGGCAGGGGCTGTCTGACACTTTCTGTAACTCCAGAACTTAGCCTGATATATAGCAGGCACTTAACAAATATTGATTATCAGAACTGGGCCTTAAGATTTAACAGAGTAATATCTACTTTCTCACGTTGCCTCCTTGCACCCACATCAATATGTATTCAGTTAAGGAGGGCTTTCAGAATTCAAACATGAATTGATAGGGACATGCCAAAGACATGGACTAATTTAAACTTCATACTAGAGCTGTAGTATATTCTTTTATCTTGTAGCTCCCCTCGCTTGAGTGCCCTGTATTCTAAGAAAGTGAGGGGTAAGGATGAAGCGATTTGCAGACACTATATTTGGAGAGAGACTATCAATTTAAAGAAACTTAATTTAAAGTAACTTGTGTCAGTTAAGTATTGTTTTTCCTTATCAGGGAATACCAAATTATGTGAGAGGTATTGGGGAAAGGTGTTACTGAAGGCCATTTTGACCAAGATAAGGTTTTAGAACAGGGAGGAGATAAGGTGAAAGAGTTTGTAGTATGACCTCTTTGTGAGAGGGGAGAAAAATGCATGGTGATACAAAGTTCTGAAAGGTTTATGTTCCAGCCCTTATAACTTTTAAACAAAATTCCTGGTAGAACCTTGAAATAATGAAACACACAGTATCAATCTAGAGTTACCTGTCAAGAATGACAAGCTTACAGGAAATACATTTCTATCCATCCTATCCATGATTACTTTCACTGCATCTACAAGAGGCCTTTAGTCTTTAAGCAAAAAACAACAACAACAACAACAGCAAAAAAACTGCTATTCACAGTTTCTAGTCAGAGCATGTTTTCTACATGGTAAATTAATTCTAGAGCAGTCAAGCCCTGTTTTTCCTAATCAGTCCCCCCAAAATCTCCACCAGCCCCAATGGCTTAAAAGACCTAGGGGAGAGAAAGAGAAAGAAAGAAAGAAAGGGAAAGAAGGGGAGAGAAGGAGGAGGAAAGAGGAGAAGAAGGAAAATGAGGAGAGGGAGAGAAGAAGAGGACAGATTTTAATAAAGATTATTCTTAATTTGAAAATACAAATTCCCAGAAATAAAGCATATGCAAACAAAAAGTGAATTGTTACTTCGTTGAAAGTGAAATAGTTGTATAAATGGAAGGTAAATGTAACTATCTAAGTGTATAAACCTACATGATCAAAGAACATTTTTTAAAAAACAAACATTTCCTAAAACTAGCTGGTTTTTTTTAAGCCCATAGTTGCAGCCAAGGGCTTTACTGTCACATCAAGGAAATGATTAACACTAAAATGAGCTTCCTTCACCAACAAAAACAAACATCTCCTGCTTTTATCCTCATAAGCAAAGACAATGTAAAATACTACATCTTTTCCCAAAGTTTCCAATCTTCACAACATGAAACTCCAAAAAGATGCCTCCTCCAAAGCAACTCCTTCTTTGCCAAAACAAACTCAGAAACATGTCACACTGCTTCCACTCCCATGGCTTTCTATGTGTGTGCAATTTAAAAGAAAACACAATTTGTGAAATGGATGGATGGCTGTTTTTCTTTCTTTCTTTCTTTTCCCAGGTAATGGCATCTGTTACTTCAAACATTTAATGACTACACTGTTTAAAGAAAAACAGAATAAACGTAAATTTGTTTAATTTTGTCAATTTTCTCAGAATATAAATCACTGCTACAATAATTAACTGCAGATTGGGCTGAACTGCTCCAAAGCCATTCCAACCTGCTAATTAAATCTGTTCTCACAACCATAATAAAAATTCTGGGAAACCTTTGGCTGCAGAGCATGCCGTTCAGGGTAAGAAGAGGAGAGGAAGAAAATTCATTCAGCTTTAATCTGCTCCACCATTTAATCAACAGCAAATGCTAACCAAATGTATAAAACCATACTAAGTAGCTCCATAATGTAGATTTTCTGAGTCTTCCCACATTGCTGAATGAATGGTTCCCAAGTAGCACGGCTTAATGAGATGTTATTCAATATCTACCCAAACTGGGAATTTCAGCAGCCTAGCTCACACTTTCAATAAGAATGACTGTCAAGAGAATATATCTCATGATAAATGCCAAACTGAACTATCCGTAATCAAATGCCCTTACCTTAAAACTTGGTAATACAATTCACATTATGTAACAAGCAGAAAAACATGAGTTAATTTCATAACTGCCTAATATTTTCATTACCTTTTCTGCAGAGCTTGATCACTGTTTTAAATACCGGGGGACTAAAGATTGTGATCTACTTAGTATTTCTTCCTGCTGGTTAGTGTTACTTATTTGTTTCAGCAGATCCTGCTCCCCACAAATACTTCCTTCGCCCATTCATGTCTGCATACTTAACATAGATTTAATATTTCTATAGGACAAAGAACAGAGAGATTTTTTTTCTTTGATAGAGGAAAAGGTAGGGAGACAGTAAGGCACCTCAATATTTCCATCCTCATTGTTAAATCCCTATAGTTTCTTCCTTAAAAAAATAATTTCTCTAAGATTTAAATTTATGAGTTAATATCAGTTACAAAGATAAAAGTAATAAGGTAAACTGTAAGCTTCTTATGTGCAAGAATAAGTATTTTTAATTCTGTCACAGCTCCTAGGACAGGAAGAATACTTACCACACATAAGCAAATAGACACTCAAAAATCCAAAACTTTAATTTTGTTCCCCACTCAGTATACCTGGGTAGAAACATTTTACCTTTTTTTCTTATACAGACATAAAAATTATCTTCTAATAGTAGATTATGGAGAATGTAGTTATGGATATTCAGAAATAGCTACCTTTTCCCTTTAATATTCAAAGACTTTACCTTCTGGCAAGATACTCTAAGAAAGTGTCATCAGCTCAGAGGAAGAAGTATTCTTCGGGTCCTAAGTGAGATCTTGAAAGTTATTAATTCCAAAGAAATAATATTGTGAAAAGTTCAATTTAATTGCAACAGTCAGTACTATTAATAAATTATATTAGCGAAATATGTGTTAAATAAACTGTCAAGAGATGGGCAAGTAATTATCTACTCTTTATGGTGGAAATACACATACATACCCAGTTTCTAGGGGATATTTTGTGATATAAATTTTAAACTACTAGTTAACAAAAGAACTTTTGAAACACAACCTAATTAAAGATTTAGAGTTGCCTAAAGAGTCATAGGTACATACTATTAAATAAGAATTAAACAAATATTTGTGTAGTGATTGCAATAGAAATTATTTTGTATAAAGGATATCCTAAATGTAGATTTATATAATTTATTTGGCAATTGATGAAGCATTGTTTTAGTGAAAACCCTTTTACAGATGAGGAAAAGAAAACTTTTTCTATGTTTAAATCTTACTTACCCAATTAGGCTGTGAGTTACTTGAGGAAAGAAATCTCTCATTCTTCCCTGTGCCTAAAACCACCTGGAATAGATACTTAAATGTGATAGTATGTTTGAGTGAAGAAGGAGGGATAGTGGTAGAACTTCTGACTTCACTATCTTCCCTATCTTCCCTTTCTTACAAAGTATTATGTATCCACAACTCATTTATAGAGATGCTATTTTAAAATGATCAAATTATTTTACTATCTTCTATCATTCTAGAAATTATCATTTTTCTCAACTTAGTAATATTTCTCTGGATTTTATTAATTATACTTTGTTTAAATGAACAAGTTAAATAAAAGAACCTGAGATCTAAGGAATATGAACATTCTTACTCTAGTCTGTAGCAAAAGTTCTTTCTCATTTTATTTGCTTTGGAGTTTTTCAGTAAAGAGCAAGACTTCTTTAGTCATATGAAAATATCCAACCAATCTTCCAAATGTTGGTACCTGTTGGTTTAGTCTATATGACATCAACAGCAGCAGCAAAGTTGTCATCTACATAAAATTATAAGTACTTCTCATAAATTTGTCTCATTTGATACTCATAAACTTTTTAAGTAGATATTTATTATTAACCTCATTTTACAGATAAGAACAAAATACTATACATCCTATATAATTAAGTTGATACAATCAACTCAAATTTATAAAGAATTAAAGTCAATTAACTGAGCAACTACTATGTATTTCATGCTTTAAGATACAAATAACAGACACTACTCCTACCCACAAAGAGTTCCTCTTACTGAGGGAGACATGACTTAAGTGCATAAAAAAACAGCGAATAAAGTTTTAAAAACCTATAATCTGATACAACACAATTCTGAATTGTGAATTACATAAAATCAAGCAGTATATAACCAGGTACTTCTGTACCTGGTTCCTGATGTACCTGGTTCCTGATGTACCTGGTGACTGTAACATCAAAAAAACATAAAAGGACAAGAAAAGGGAAAAGAGTCCAAAAGAATTCATGAATTAATGATAACCTGACATAGATGAGAAGAATGGGTTGGGATGCTGATCGGCAGAAACAGATGACAATTCAAAAAGAAAATATTCTGATTAACATGTGCTTCAAAAAAGAGTTAAAATACTAAACATGTTAAAATCTTTAAAGATGTCCAAGATCTTAAAGATCATTTAAGTTCAACACCTTCATTTCGCAGACAAATAAACTGAGGCATAGAAAAATTAATTGGCTTTCCTAGGGTGGCACTGCTGAAATTAGAACCCTTAGACTCCTAGTCCAATGCTCTTTCCACTGTACAACACTGCCTCCCAATGCAGAGATGCAAATTAAAATAATACTGAAGTTACATCAAATATAATATAACTTTTCTTTGATAATTTAAAATTTAGGATCTTGAAATACCTAGAGGCCATAATTATACACCACCACAAAAAAAATGGGCATTGAGCTTTTTGGTTGTTTAAATTCTGTTTCAATGGGAGCTCAAAGTGATTAGTAAATGGGCTACATGCTTCCAAATTCATTGAACAATGCCATTACATAAGTATTTCTCCTAGGTGTTCATGAATTATATATTATATAGCTTATTAACAATCATACATATATAGATTCATTCTTATCTTGGTAAGAAAAAGGCAGGACCAAATAAGAGACTTTTAAAAGTCTATTATTGGTCCAGACACCCCACCTAAAATCCTCCCTCCAAAAGAATGACCTTATTTCTATCATGTTATTTAAGAACTTTATTTCTTTGCTTAGTACCTAACAATGGCTGTTTTCCTTTCAGAAATAGCTTTGAAAACATCTAAGTGAATTATAGTCAACTTCAGGGAGTCTACAGACTACACTTCTGGAAACACTCCTCTAGTTGGCCTTCACTGTTTTTAAATTGAACAGAAATATACAGAAATAATCATTCTGAGCAAGTTTAGAGCTTCACCATATTGTCAGGTTTAAATGTCTGTTCTCTGTCTCAAACTAAGTAATTTTATTTTACTTGGAATTCAAAACCAAGGAAACTCGGCAGTCATTAGAGTGCCATTAACCCCAGATTCAGTCCAACTCTTGGTTCAACAAATGACCAGGGTGGAAAGGAGCCTTTCTTTAAAAAAAAAATAAGCTAAGGGATTGTAGAGGAGGCAATATAATCAAATGATCAGCCTTTCATTGTCAGTTAGGCAGTAACAAAGAACATAAGAAATTAAGCTCAACTTTTACCTTTATCCTGCATCACTTGAAAAGATGCATAATTTAGAAAGAAGACTGATAAGAGATTAAATCCATTTTCATTAAAATAGACCTACTTAAGTCATACAGAATGAGTTCTGAGAGTCATCTATCTAGAAGATTTTAAACTCCTGAAGAGGAGGATCCTTATTAAGGCTTACAGTTATTTGTTACCCCATCACTAACAAAGACCCTCAGTAACTATTTGTTGGAGGCACTCATAATTCCTGGATATTAAAAGCAGTGCAATAAAAATGGCAGGATATCTTTGGCAGCAAAGTGCAATGGATAGCATGATGGCCCCGGAGTCAGGAAGACTTGACTTCCCGAATCCAAACGTGGGACACTTACTAACTATGTGACTCTTTGTGTCACTTAACCCAGTTTGCCTCAGTTTCCTCATCTGTAAGATAAGCTGGAGAAGAAAATGGCAAACCACCTAGTAGCTTAGCCAAGAAAACCCAAATGGGGTTAAGCAGAGTTGGAATCAACTGAAAGATAACCCAACAACAACAATAAAAATGTCATCTCAAAATCTACACTGAGTTTGAGGGTTTTTTCCCCCTAATTTCATCCAGACCATTATGGAACATACCATTTAGTTAAAGAGATAAAGTATCCTACAAAAACAAATAATGTACTCAAAACCAAAAGAGATTTCTAAGGCCCCATCTATGTGTAAATCGGTGATTCTATGACTGCAACACTTTCAGCTCTAAATCTATGATATGAAGTCAGGTCTACCACATTCTATACTTATACCTCGTAGTTGGTTTTGTTGTTTTAACTTAATAGCAAAGCTTGGTATTTAACAGAGATAAAGATATCATCTCACTGGTTCTGAACCAGTATTCTAGCCTGTCAGGAAAACTTTCAATCTTAATTCTCCTTAATTGCTTTTGCATTAAGGGCCCCTTGCCTTAAAAGCACAACAAACACTCTCCAGGAGTGCTCTGCAAAAGGCAATACTTATGCCCATGAAACTCACTGCAATTTTTATATCTCCTTCAAGATGAGAAATAAACAACAGTCTGAGTCTCAAAGATCATGCAGGGATTTTCAGTGTTATTCCTCCACATAAAATGTTAATATTAATCAGGCATTTAAAACAAAAGCCAAAAGGAAAAGAGTATTTCCTAGATTTGGAAAGGGCCTTAGTAATTGCTTAAAACAACCTCTCACCAATTCAGTAATTTCCATTTACATTTCTCAGGGACGGTCATTGCAACATGTGTTCAAATGCACCCTTCACAGGTCCTGCTTCTCCCTTTTGGGAGTTTACCCACATGTGAGTTTCCTTTATTGATGATCCAGCCTTCTCCCTTTAGTTCCCTTTAAATGTGCTGTCTTTCTCCATTAGAATGTCAGCTCTTTGAGTGCAGGGCCTGTGTTAAACTTATTTAGTAGACTAAAATTCCCATGTTTATTCAAATGAACTGCTATTAACAGAGAGAGAGAGAGACAAGATATATTATGTAGAACGAGTGCTAGCTTTTTAAATTAAAAGGAATCAGAATCCCAACTCTTCGACTTAGATTAAATAATTATCAAATATAACATAAGACAGGGTCTATCTGAAACTCCAGGTCTTCATTTATAAGAGGAGTTGAACTCTGACTATTAATATTCCTTCTAGTCATAAATCTATGTTTTATAATCCTATTGACCTGGATGGTTCCTTCCAGTTTGAAATCTACAAAGACAAGTTCCTAAATCAGTTCTCCCACATTTTACCCTTATAGGTTTGGATTTTTTTTTAATCTAAAAGCAACACTTGAAATTTAACAAGACTTTATAAAAGTATCATTTTATTGATTCTGATACTACCCAGTTGTCCTATATGAATAGATAATGAAAAATGGCAAGATATACTAAGAAAATCCTCCAAGAGCCAAAAAACTTGAGCTGTCTATACGTTTGCTTTGAAACACATCTAATAATGGAGAAATGGAAATAAGATTAGAAGGAAAGAGAAAATGAAAGCAAGTGGAACTCACTCACCTCAGAACAAAATATAGCAGGCTCCCTACATACCAGTGAGAATAGGGGCAGTAAAAACTCATGTAAGGGAAAGTCAATCATGCAAAGGCAATTCTGAGCACAGAGAGGCAGTCTGGTGTAGTAGATGGAGAAAATGTAGTGAGAGGAGAGTAGTAAGAAATAACAACAAATGCAAAATAGACAGGATAGAAGCTTCTCTTGCATAAGTGGTGAGTGTTCATCTTTAGGCAGCTGGTGTTACAGTGCAAAGATTTTTGCACCTGGAGTCAGAAGGATCTAAGTCAAAATATAACCTCAGATACTGGCTATGTGACCCTAGACAAGTCACATATCCTGTTTGCCTCAGTTTCCTCATCTGTACAATGGGGATAATAATAAGCACCTCATAGGATTGTTATGAAGATTAAATGAGAAAAGTATTTGTAAATTGCTTAGCACAGTGCTTGGCACTTTGTAGGAGTTACAAAAAGGTTATTTTTATAAAAAGGTCATTATTATTAGTGACCCTTTTTTGTTTGCTTTTTCTTTTTCATGTTTTTTCCCCTTTTGATCTGATTTTTCTTACACAACATGGAAAATATGCAAATATGTTTTAAAGGATTATGTTTATATAACTTATATCAGATTGCTTGCTGTCTTAGGAAGGAAGGGGGAAGGAAGGAAAGGAAGAAAAATTTAGGACACAGTTTGACAAAAAATGAGTGTTGAAAACTATCTTTACATGTAAATAAAATACTACTAAAATTATTATTAGTCATCAGTTTCTTCATATTAAAAATAGAGATAATATTTATTTCATAGGCTTGTTGTGAGGATCAAATAATATAATACATATACAATGGTTTATAAACTCAAAATCACTACGTAAATTTGAACTATTATGAGAAGCATCAAGGTCTACTGAAGGGCCTTCAAATTCAACTAGAAGTTTATAGAAACCATATTGAGCATCTCTATGGGTTGTTTTACTTAGAAAATCACCTATTAACATTATATAAATTCTATTTTTTATTTACTTTGCTAAAAGTATCCCCAATTACAATTTAAGCTAGTTTGGCAGTACTATGGAGTTTTGCTGGGTGTTTGACAGCTATATTTCAGTGTTCAAAGAGATGGCCTTAAAACCAGGGATACCTAGGTTCAAATGTCTTTTCTGACACAATACTGGAAATAAGGACCTGACCAATTTATTTAACCTCTTGTCTGGGACAGGAAGTTGCAAAGGAGATACACAGAATTCCTTATATCAATAAAATCCATCACTTCACCCAGTTAGATGTCATGACAAGAATAAACTTGGGAAGAGAATTTCCCTGTCTTGATTGAACTGTCATTAATCCCCAGAAAATAATCAGGGTAATAAATGGAATTAATCAACAAATGCTAAATGCCTACTGTGGACCTAATCTTCCTCTTTTGTAAAATGTTGGTAATAATAGTTGCACTAACTCCATCTCATGGGAGTTGTGAAGAAAGTGCTGTCAGAACCAAGACAATCATTTCTATGATAATAATACACTCAAAGATTTAGAACACTGAACAATTTAATGATCAAATCTAATTCCAAAGTTCCAAACTTGAGGCATGTTAGTCACTTCCTGACAGAGAGGTGATAGATTCATGATGAAGAACAAGACATATTTTTGGATATAGACCAGGTGAAAATGTTTTGTTTGACTCAAATATCTGAATCAAGGGTTTTATCTTTTTTTTCCTAGTGAAGAAGAAAGGAGGTGAGAAGAAAGAATAATTTTTTTGTGAATTGAAAAAAAGTTATTCTTTTAAAAAGAAAAGTGCTTGGTTTTATGAAAATGTTTTTTATAACTTCACATATGCCTTCTCAATGTGGGGAGGGGGAAGGGAGAAAATCTGGAACTCAAAGTTTTAAAGAACAAATGCAAAAAAAAGTACTTGGGAAACTGCAAAGTAATTTGTAAATGTGAAAAATTGTCTTTTACTCCGTTACACATAACTGAGAAAGATATCGAGGAAATACAAAATACAAAAAAAGTTTACCTTCAAGGATCTTACAATCTATGTAATCACAATGAGAAGATTAGCCAGCAATTGCATAAGAAAGGGCAATTAATAGTGAGATTCAGTAATGACAAAAGTTAAATAAATGGTTCAGTGATCAAGCTTTTTAATATGTGGAAGCTTGACTAATACTATTTCTTCTACCACTACCCAGTAATAACTGTTTCCTCTTTGAACCTCTTCCACTCACATTTCTCTTATAAATTTATATATAACTTTACATCACTATTACTTGTAAAAATAGAGCTGTATAGAGGAAAGAATAAGTTTTATCTTAATCACATATCTTCTATGTGTCTATTAAATATAGAAAGTTTCACATAGGATAAGAAGAAAAAAGAGGAAGGAAAGAGAAATAAAGACAAGGAAAAGAAAGGGAGAGAAATTGATATTCATATATTGTTTAAACCATCCTCTTCAATAGCCTGGTTTCATTTGTATTACCTGATCATTCAATTTAGAATTCTGATTGGACTACTTAGCCACTGCTCAAAGCTCTTCATCTTCTGTTTATTTTTACATCATCAAAACTACCATGAATAGACTAGTAAAAAGAATCCACCAGTGGAGATCATTCTGTGGGCTAAGAAGGGGAGGGCTGTAGGTTCCCTGTCACAAAATGTATGTTTAAAGTACAATTTAATTGACATAAAGTAGCTAAGATACTAAAAGGTTTTCTTTTTATATTTTGATTTTTTTATATTACTGGAGCATATAACAAACCTGAGCCTATAGACTATCCACAAAACAGCAAAATTAATTTTGCAATTAATGAAATGCTTTCACTTTTGCCTCATAAAACTGGAATTTCTGTTAAAAATTATATACTGTTTAAAAAAAAAAGGAATTGTGTCATATCAACAATTCTCTACCAATAGAAAATGTTCTCTTTAAGCATACCCACTGGTACACCTTTCCTCTTGAACACCCACTGTATAGTTTCTAATGATCTTCCCACAGGGATCTTTAAAAGACAGATTTGTTGAGTTAAAGAAACATTCTTCTGAGAGAACTGTACATTCCCAGGATTCCACTTGTGATTATGGTGAAGGTGCTTTTAAGCCTCAGCCCCCACAATGGTTAGCAACAAAAATTCAAAAGGAGGGTCAAGAGTGTATGAATTTGTTGGGTGGAGGGTGGTAATGGAAGGAATGGTGACAGTGGGAAGGAAATGCAATTATTTTGGGGGATGGTGATGAGAAAAATAAAGTTATGCATAGTGTCAGCATCCATTTGTCAAGACATTCTCCTGTATAATTGAGGTCCTCTTGCTTCTCCTTGGAATGAAAAATGAATGGAATTAGCATGCCAATGCATCTTTGCTTAAAACCTAAGTGAAACTTCTGCATAATTACTCAGCAGAAATATTTTTAATGTACTAATTTATTTAGGTTCATTGAGGCAGAAAAGCAGAAGATTATCCCTTACTAGAATCAAAATAAAAACAGACCTGGCCCATATCTGAGTGATAGACTTATACTCTGGTAATACCATTAATTTTCAAAAGGTCAAGAAGCCAGAATGAAAACCCTTATACTGAATTACTAACCCAGTAACAAAGCAACTCTTCACTGACTATAAGCACTTGAGTTGCTTCCATTATTCCATATATCAGCACTAATATCTTTTGAAAAATCTTAATTCAAAATGCCTGCTGTGTTCACCAGTACACACTAACGCTCTCTCTCTGTCTGTCTCTCTCTATCTGTTTTTCTGTCTCTCTGTATTGCGGGCTGTTTATTCCCAATCTTTCCCCCATTTTCACTTTTAAGCCCAATTCCTCGGCCCTAGCAGCTGCTAGAAGCCATCCAAACACTTTGATTCTAGCCGGAAATCCAGTATGGCAACCCCAACTTCATAGATCTGCTGCCAAGAGCAGATGTCAGAGAAATGCAGCTGGGATCCTCCTCCCCAGAGAAACACTGGGTACAAATATTAGATTTGACTATAGAACTCACCACCATAATAACAAATGGCTGTCAACAAGCAAGGCTCCCTTGTACTAGTATTAACTTTATTAAATATAAAAAAGCCCCCTCAGATTAAAGACCTCAAAGAGCCACTGGACTTTAATAACTGGCATCTTATAACCTTCTGTTTTCAGTTATCAAAGTTTCTTCCATTAGAACTTTTAAAGAAGATGAATACACAGGAAATTATTCCTTGGTTCAGTTTGCATTTTTTTTCCCTGAGAGGCCAAACATATCCACTTAATGCACTGTGTAGACTCATGAGCACCCTCCTCCCCAACAACATGATTTCCGTAAAAGTTGCACGGAAGGAAGCAAAGATCTTTTCCTTTGTTTATGAAGGAGATGCAAAAACAAAAACCGACTTCTGCTCAGTAACAAAATTAAATAGAAGCCTGGCTGCCTAACATGCCTAATGTTCCCACACAGCATTTTCCCACCCACCTGATATCCTTGAGCGGAAGGTCTAAGCAAGGACAGAGGGATCCAGTGTACATTTCCTGCTATTAACTGGGGGGGAGGGGGGAGAGATGTGGAGGGAAAAAATGGTGTTATTAATGCAGGAGGAAAAGGATAAAAAAACAAGCATCATTGCCCCCCCAAAAAAGGGGAATGGGCAAAGCATGTATTCTTAGAACACTATTTGAGACTGACAGTTTTATGTAAAAATGTGCTTTTTAATTGTTAAGCAAAGAAACTCCATCCCACTCTATTCCATAGCCATATATATTTATATATTTTTTTCATTTTAAGAAAGAAAAGGAAGGAATTGGGACTTCAGGCTTACCCATTCTTTGTTCAAGTCAACAAACTTGTAGGTAGCATCAACTTATACGGTTCATTGGCCAAATGAATTTTGTTTATACCAACAATTTATATAAATATATATGTGTGTATGTATACATACTCAACATATAGCAGCATACCCACTCACACCTAAAAAAGAGCTAAAAGCTTTTCTTTAAGCTATGGAGAACTATGCAACATGCCAATAGGCAGCACTGCCATCAACCAAACAAAAATCACTGCCTGCAACAATGATAAGAGGCTGGAGAGGAGAAGAACCTTATAATAAAATTTTAGTGCAGAAGGGACTCTTCACAGATCATTTTTTCCCAGCCCTTCATTGTACTACAAAGAAGCTGAGACTAAGAGGGATAAAATGACATTCACAGTCATACAGCAAAATAAAAACAAAACTGGAACTAAAATGATAAATAGAACTGAGGTCTATATAGTATTTCAATTTTTTTTTTACAAAGTAGTTTCCCCAAAGCAATTCAATGAAAATGGTAATTATAATGATTTCTCAGATGATGAAAATAAAACCTGGAAAGGTTTCATAACTTGCCTAAGCTTATACAGCTATGAAGGGGAAGAAGGGGAGGAGAATTATACGTATTATGCACCTACTAGGCGTCAGGCACCGTGCTAAGCACCTTACAAATATTATCTCGTTTAATATTCACAACAAACCTGTGAGTGGTGCTATTTTTACTCCCATTTTACAGCTGGGAAAATTAAGTGACTTGCTTAAGGTCATACGGCTGGTAAATGTCTAGTAAGGCCCAATATGAATTCATATTCCTGACTTCAAGTAAAGCATTCTAACCACTATAACACCTAGGCTGCCCACTATTAAGTATCAGAACTTTGGATCTAAATCTTTCTTGACTCCAAATCTAATCTTTCAACTAGATCTTCCTGGTTCTCTCTTTTTACATATAGTTTTTTTTTTTTTCCCCAATTAACAGTTACATTAACAAATTTCTATACTGTTTCAATTTCTCATGCTTCTTTTTAAAGGTAAAGACCTTGTCCTGAATGGAGTTACTGCATTGCAATATATCTCTCTTATTGTTGCACAAGAAATAAAGGTCCTTCCAAAGCCCTACCGGCCAATCCTACCTTAACTCCACTGTGTTTCAGGACACTGCAGATGGAAACCTGTTCATTTTGGACAGCTCCATTCCTGACAGATCTGTTTGAACACTTTAGTGTTTTAACTCCAAATGATATTTAAGTGTCCTGCCAACAAATGGCCCCTGTTTAATGTTACTTGTGTCACAGATGGAAAAGCTTTCTCTCACCATCAAATTTCCCTGCCTCCAATATGCCTCCTGCAGGCAGTAAAAGAAGTATAACATAGTGGATGCTGGTTGTAGAGTTAGATTCCAATTCCCTCTCTTAGAGTTAAAGCTATATGACCAAAAGCAAGTAAGGTAGCTATTCTTTCTGAGCCTGTTTCTTTATCTGCAAAATGGTTATTATAGGTACATTAAAGAACTCTTGGCGGAGTAGTAAACTGATCCAACCATTCTGGAGAACAATCTGGAATTAGACCCAATACTTCTATTGGATCTATACCACAAAGAGATAAAAAGAAAAGAAAAAGAAGCTATATGTACAAAAATATTTATGGTAGTTCTTTTTGTGGTGGTAAAAAATTGGAAATTGAGTGTATGTCTCTCAATAGGGAATGGCTAACTAAGATGTGGTACATTACTGTAATGATGCAATATTGTGCTATAAAAAATGACAAGATGACAAGGGAGGTAGTTTCAGAAAAACATGGCCAAGATCTATACAAACTGATGCAAAACGAAGTAAACAGAACCAGGAGGATATTGTACACAGTAACATTTTGATGATGATCAATTGTGAAAGACTTGGCTATTCTGATCAATACAATGATCCCAGACAATTCCAAAGGGCTTGTGATGAAAAAACTGCTATCCACCTCTTGGAGAAAGAACTGATGAACTCCGAATGCAAACTGACTTTCTTGCCTTCTTTATTTTTTTTGCTTTATTTTGTGATATGGGCAATATAAAAATTTTTGCATGATGTCACAATTTATATATATATATATATATATATATATATATATATATATATATATATATATATAATTGATATATTGCTTGCCTTCTCAAGAGATGAAGAGAGGAAGAGAGATATATTCTGGAATCCCAAAATTTAAGAAGGAAAGAATTTTTAAATAAATTATTAAGTGTTTAAGATAAAAATTAAAAAGTTAATTCTCACAAGTAATTTCTCTTTTACAAACCCACAAACTCTGTACTATTCAGTACTATTACTCTATATAAAGTCATAAAGAAATACACTCAGTGGGACTAGGTGAAGATGACTATTTCTTTTTAAAAAAAGAATTTACTATTTTGATGAGTTCACAATTGGAATGGAGATCATGGAAAGTAATTGGGAATTCATTCCACCATAGATCATAGATTTAGAACTGAGAAGGGACATTACAGACCACCTTATCCAAATCCCTCATTTTACAGATAAAGAAACTGAGGCTTGAGAGACTAAATGACTTGCCTGAAATCACATAAATAGTATGTAGAAGAGCTTTGATCTGAACCCAATCCAGTTTTCTGACTTCACATGCTTTTCTTTGCCTGTCACTGCCAGATTGTTTAGTTAATTGGCTATACATAAACAGAGTTCCAAGTCAGTTGGCTTGGTAGATAAAGAGTCCCAGGATTATAGAAAAAGGGAGCTCTCAAAAGGGTAGGAAAGAATGGCCACAAGGGGGATTGGAGACATCTCTTATGCAGAGGGCAAAGTGCACCCAAAGCTCAGGTTTCTTTGGGTTGTTGGATTGTTGTTTTGGGAGAAGTCACTTGCCTTGATGGAAATTTTGAAATTTGGAAATTGATGGACAATTTTTGATTCATTGGATCATATATAGCTCGAAGCCTCTTCCTATGAAGGAACAGCAATTCAATTCCCAAAAATCTTAAAAAAGGGATTACAAGACACTTAGTTATGGTCAGATGGCTAGAAGAAGCTGTATAGCATCCTTCCTATCTTGAAACTAGGGAAGTGGGAAGAGCCGGACAGGCCAAGAGGCCATGTATATGGAAGAAAGGAATAAATCTTAGTGGACAAAACCATTAAAATTCAGGGTTTCCCTTCATATGGAGACATTTTGGAATGAAAAGAAGGGAATGGATAAATGGGCTGACCTTCAATTTTTACTGAGTTCTCTGAGAAGTACAGGGGAGATCTATAAAACAGAAATACAGAGACTAACTGAGAGGAATATCCTATCAATCTCTTTCTATAAATATCCAAAAGTCAGGCAGAAGATCAGTGCATCTCTAGATACTTAAAACTAGTAGGATATTCTTCTATCACTTTGGCTGTGAAAAGAGAAAAAGGGATGGATGGGGACACAGACACACACACACACACACACCATTCCAAAAGAAAGAGTTCAGATGGGTTATGGCCTGACATTCAGTACAAGCACACATGACAAAACCTGAGGTATCTGGGTATGGAGAAAAGCACACTGAACTTAGAATCCAGACCAAGTTCATAGACTTACACTAGCTAATAGGGACCTCAGAAGTCATCTGGTTCAACCCATTGTGGATCCTCTCAAGAATCTCTAATTCCAACAAGAGTTCATTTAGCCTTCTCTTTGAAAGACTTTTCTGATTCTCAATTTATCCATCTGTAAAATGAGAGAAAATACTATTGATTTTACTAAGGTTGTTGCACTTTGCAGACTACAAAGCAGTATCTAAATGTGAGCTCTTGTTTTTATTTTATACTGAGTTCTTTGCTGCTACTTCATTTACATTAGAAACAGAAAGAAAAGGTGCCACAAAACTAAGAATGGCTTCCAAACCTAGCAATCAATTCAGAACAAAATCCTATGCTTATTACTGCTCAGACTTGGACATATCAGGCTAGATTCCCAGACTCCTTAAAACAATGTGAGGGTTCCATCTTAGCAAGTATTATTCTTCCCTAGGTAGAAGTAGCAAACACCTGGGATTTGAGGAGAAGCCAAGAAGCCCAAGCTGGCTTCAGAACACAAGGGCTTAACTTATACAAATTTCCAGATGCTTAATAGATTGCTCATATCCAAATGCATGCTACTCCCTCTTAACACAACACATGCGTGGGGTCTCATATTAGAAGATCAGGCAATTCCCCAAAACCAACTGCTGACTCACTGAACTATTAATGAGTCATGGGTCCCTACCTGGAGGGCTCAACTGGTTAGCAATCTACAAAAAACTGAAAGACAGCTTTTCATTTCAAACAGTGGAAATAACTGGGCGATGAACCTTGAAATGATGCATTTGGTAAACTACAAAGACAGTAGGGGAAATGAAGCGTTGTTATTAATACCCCTTGCCTTTATTCTAAATATCTGACCCAATCCAAAAGAGGAAAAAACTTTCCACTGTTTGTCAATAAAGTGAGTAATTTACTCTCTTCTCATCGGAAGGTTCTGATCTGCTATTTTTCTGATTTCTCAATTTGGAGTTGGGATGAAAGGCAACAAACTCTAGGACTGCTGGTGCCAGTCAATGCCCTTTTAATTGAAATTAAGCTGCGCCACCAGCTAAGTCAGCTTCCAACATGGCTGGGCTCACCGCCTTCATGGATTTCCTGGCTGCAATCACGGTGATTTGAGCAGACCACAAGCTGTTTATCCTGATATGTTAAAAAGTGCTTAGAGATAGAAGTTTAGCAGTTATTTTTCTGTATTTACCTGAAATCAAGTAATGGAAATTCCACTGAGCAAACAGTCACTGAAAAAGCAGTTGGAATAAAAGACACACGAGTACAATATAATTATTAAAGGACAAGGTTGAATCTATAAGTAAATTTTCAAACCTTTCAGAAGTTTTTCATGATAATATGCTTTGATAGTGGCTAACATTAGGTAGTTAGGTAGAGAAAATGGCAAAGTGGTTAAATCTGAAAAATTAAGGAGCAAGAACACAAGCCCAGTTTCCACCATTATGTCTTCAATGGATTCTCAATCTCTGCAAATTAAGAGACAGAGACTTTTAGAAGGAGAGAAGGGGGAGATTATCCTGCTCATTTGCCAATGACCATTAAACCTATCTGCAGTGTATCAGTACTTCAAGATCTGACAAACCTTTGCCTCATTCAAAAAACACATCTGCATACTTCTGCCTACTTTCAGCAAAAACAAACAAAAAGAGAAAAAAAAAGCAGCACTAGATATAAAATAATACTGTTCTAACAGAAAAGTTACAGTTTTAGATAGACTGTATAAAGTTTTAAAGACTATCTGTCTCTTTATTAATAATGCTCCAAGGCTTAAACAATTGTCACTTTTCTATCCTAATGTTTAGTAGATTTTTATAAACATGAAAACTATTAGAATATCCACATAAAGTACTTTTTCCTCTTGAATTACATATTGCTGGCATTTTCTGCTATATATTAGGCATGCTATATAAAAACAAGCACTTTAAAAGGTGTTACAAATGCCAGATGAATTCAGACTTTTTAAACATTTCTTTATTTTCCCAGCATGGCTTTTTTTAGTCTATTTTAAATCATATAGCCTCCTTCCCTACCATAAGTTTAAATTTTTCTATTAGAGACTCTGATTTAGTTTATATTTTATATTTTAAGATAATCTTCTTAGTTCTTATCCTAATGTCAAAGGGAGGTATTTCATTTTTTCTAATTGAGCAATTATCAAGAGAGACTCTTGTATTTCATCTGTATCAGACTGATTGCTATCTTGGGGAGGGGAGAAGTTAAAGGAAGGAGAAGAAAAATTTAGAACACAAAGTTTTACAAATGAGACTTGTAATGCTTACAATATTTTAAGAATCTTACTCATGTTGTAATCACAGTAATAAATACTTAAGTAGAAGCAGGGGAGAGATATCAACAACTATTTGTCAAACATCTAACTATGAGCAAAGCACTATAGGGGAAAACAAAAAAAATCAGTGAGGGGGTGTTACAAAAATAATATTCTAATTAGGAAACCACCAGAAGAATCAAAAATGGAATGCTTTAATTTAGAAAACAAGCAGAGAGGAAAGAAGTCATATTTCCTTATTTTCTGTTAATAACTAAAAATTATTTCCTTGTAATAAAAATATACCACTGGCAAGGAACTAGAAATTGAATGAATAACCATCAATTGGGGAATAATTGAGTAAGTTATGGTATATAACTTATATAATGGAATATTATAGAACAAATGATGAGCAGGGTGATTCAGGAAATCTTGGAAATATTTACACCAACTGATTTTGAGTGAAGTGAACAGAACCAAGGAACATTACACATAGTAATGGACTTGTGATGTACTTGACTTTTCTCAACAATAAGGTTATTCAAGGCAATTCCAATAGACTTGGGATGGAAAATGCCATCTGCATCTAGAAAGAGAACTGTGGAGAATGAATATGGATTGAAGCATAGTATTTTCACTTTTTTGTTTGCTTGATAGTTTTTTCTTTCTCATTTTTTTCTTTTTTGGTCTATTTTATTGAACAACTTGACAAATATGGAAATATGTTTAAAAGAATTGCACATATCAATCTATATCAAAGTGCTTGCTATCTTGGGGAGAGAGAAGGTAAGAGAAAGAAGGAGAAACATTTGGAACATAAAGTCTTACAAAAATGAATGTTGGAAACTACATGTATTTGGAAAAATAAAATACTTTGAAAATTTTTAAAGAATATGCCATTAAAATATTATCAGTAAAGAAAATATATTTATATGAAGCAGCATGGAATACTGAGTATTGAGCTTTTAGTCAAATAGACCAGGATTCAAATTCTGTTTCTGACCAGGAACAAGTAAAATACTTAATCAAAAGCATCTCCCCTAGGATTCATCTAGGTCATAGTTGGGCTTCAATCTGCAATGGCAGATGGAGTTCCCACATAAGTTACCCACATTCATGAAATTCAGAGGACTTTCACATATGGTTTTTCAGAATTTTTTTCCTAGTGGAGTTCATGGATTTTGTCCTGTTCTACTATCTCTCCCCCTTTTTATCTAATTTCTTGATGGTGCACATCTATGAAAAGTTTCGCCCAGTATTAGAAGTTTTTATAATTTATATATCATAGAAATTATATATATTATATAAATTATAATTTAGAAGTTTATAAAAACTGAATAAACTGATATGGCCTACCACTCTATTTACTAGATAGCATTTTTTAAAGAGCAGTGACAAAATTTTTTAAAAATCAACTTTTGTTAAGTAACACAGATACAATTAATGAATTAAACTTTTTTACAATACTTCTTCACATGAAAAGTCCAAATGTGATGCTTCATGGTCATGTGGAGCTAATCCTGGAAATAACCCCAGTAGGCTGAACTACTACCGTACCAGCTCTGGCAGAACCAATTAAGCTGGGGAGGCTTCCACATATAAGTTCATAGGTGAACTGTAGGTCTACTATCTGAATGCCAGTCTAACTACTTTTGAAAATGCTCAACAACAGAAGAAGGTTATAAGATGACAGGTTTTAGTTTCAGGGTTTGGGGCTGTTGTTTTTCTCTAGAGAAGGGAACACCCCATTCTGCCCCCACTGATCAAAACCAAGAACTTCTGAATTCTTCCTTTAATAGAAAATACTTCTTTACTTAATATTTTAATAGAAAATAGCTTTCATTTATTTAATAGTTCACTTTTCCAGTACTTTACAGCAGAAGATGTGGCTAATAAGTAACAATTTAAAGTAATCTCTACAGTAACTTGGGTGCAATGCTTTCCTCCCATTTCAATCAAGCATGGTTCATAGAGTGACAGATCTTGCAACAGGATCATCAGAATGCTTGCAGAACACACAATGATACTTTAAATGTCAATTACAGTGTCTAAACACTGTAACTATACTTGTCTTATACAGATCTTGCATCGTGCCCTCTCAGAGGTGAGTGGTCTTCCTGTACTTATCAAAAGAATGTACACTCACATATCCAGACCCAAGGACCAATTAAATTATCTTGAGTACAGAACCAACTTTAGATTTAAAAGGTATTATTTCCCTACTATAAATGAGATCAAAATGGGATCAAACCATTAGGTCCTTGTGGTTCACATTAATTTTTCCTCTCCTTTTCCACAGTTTACTAGTACCTCATAATGGCAAGAACACAAGGAGGAAAGCTTCAGTTTTACAGGACCAATCATCAGACATAGCTGATTGCTTCCCTAATATGATTACTGGCAGGCAATATCCTCCTGGTCATTACCACTTAAACGTCTGCTGAGAGTAATCAACATGATATTTTAACAACTCTGATCTGATTGCCAAGGTTCTGATCATGTTAAGGGAAGGATTACCTGTAACTAAATCAAAATGAGGCGAAAATAAGGAAATTCTGGAGTGACTCAATTGAACACAGAAAAGCACCATTCTACATTATATAGTACCTTATGCTTTCTAAACTTTTCATGCAGAAGAGAGTTCTGACCAACAATCCTGTGCCATATGACAGATACTTATTACTAGTAAGAAACTGAGGCCTCAGACAAAGTAAATGATTTGCCAGGATTATATAACTAATTTAGATGCAGAGCTTAAACTATAACCCAAATCTTCTGACTTCCAGTTTAGTCATCTCTCATCTTAACCATATTGTTCAGACACTATGTCCCTGTGAAACCAAAGTAAATTATTTACTAAAAATCTTAAAAGTTGTGTGATCACCACCTTACATGTGGGAGAAACTAATCCTTACAAATGGGTTTAGACTTAACTGCTAATTTCCCCCCCCCCATTTTTATGTAATCACAATCCAGGAATGCTACAGGACTGACAATACAACTTTTCAACCCAAACACCATCTGTTCTGGTAAAGACATATACATCCCCAACCAACAAGCCTTACACAGTTACTAAGTGTAAACACAGTAACATTTTTTTTCATGCAGCATGCGAAGTTTAAATAAAGTAATCTTTCTGGCCCTAAGCACGTGTATGTATATATTATATTATACATATATGCAAATACATTTATCGAGTATAACAGAGCCGAAACAGCAGTTGTAATAATAACACATTAATGTTTCCTTACATCGTCAGGTCTAAGATGTGAAAAGAATTACAACTGAGATCTACCTTTAGGAAACTAAGCCTGAAATGGGAGGCATACTGATTCATTAAATGAAACAGCCACCTGGATTACCAGAACTATTTACTTTTACATAAAGAAAGAAGTCGAGGAAGAAAAGGGGGGAAGGGAAGCAGATAAAAATCAGTTTATTTAACTCTTACTTTTCTGACAGTGGTTTGTGGTCCAGCAGCGGTAGTTGTACTCATTATTAATGGTTGTCTTTTCACACAATGGCTTCTCTTCCATTGTCCCTGGACAAAGGTCCCCACACTCCTTGGGAGATTTATTTCCCACAATATAGTTGTTAGATACAGCATCCAGAATCAAAGACCAGTCTACAGTGGAGAGGTAACAGAGGTCTGAATTCTTCTCAATCCTGATGGCCCCCCGAGTGATATTCCTAAGGTTATACAGCCCGATTTCTTTGAGATTTGTCATCTCAAAGATCACCAGAGCATAGTTATAAAAAAGGTTTCTCCCTCGG
Source organism: Sarcophilus harrisii (assembly GCF_902635505.1). Taxonomy (NCBI): domain Eukaryota; kingdom Metazoa; phylum Chordata; class Mammalia; order Dasyuromorphia; family Dasyuridae; genus Sarcophilus; species Sarcophilus harrisii. Next base: position 533,049,700 of record NC_045427.1, on the reverse strand, counting down.
ATGACCGTAAGGTTAGGGAAGAGGTCACTAAGGCTCTCCAAGCCTGCCACACGAAAAAGCAGCAAGTAGTCAGTGATGACTGTGAGCTTTGGGAATCGGAAGTTCCGGTAGTCTTCTGCCTTAGAGATCAGTAGAATTCGGAGGTAGCCCTCAATCACTGTGCAGTTTTCTAGTCGCTTCAACTCCTGGATTTCATTGCGAATGTCAATGTTTGGCCCACAAACTAGAAGTAAAAAAGAAGAGGGGGAAAAGGCAAGACATATTTTAGTTAAAGGAAATATTTTCTCTGAAAACATTACCAACCCTAGAATGTGGTCAACTCTTCTAAGAAATCCACTTTTTTATTAAAGAAATAAAAATATAATTATTGACCAACTTTAGCCATGGAACTGAAAACTCTTGCTTTCTGAGTCCTTCAGTTTAAGTTGGTAGTCAAGTATGTGTTATATACTTCCAAATGATAATATAATACACTAGTTCTTAAGTAGGAAAAAACCTCAAAACCGTTGTAAATATTATTAAATATCGCACAATACCAAGTAACCAACTAGGCCAAAGTGATCAAAATATCCTAGAAATGGGGTAATTTAAGTAAGGGCTGAAAGTCTGTTATGCTGTCTTCTTTTATTAATTAGTTCATAGCCCCATTCTCTCCCTGACCTTGGTGTGCACTTATGGAGGCATGCCCTACATAGATTTACCCAGAATGGATTTTCATAACACCAGGAATACAATATAACAAATCCCATGGTAAAAGATTAAGATCCTGCTATGCCATTCTCCTGATCCCTCATTTCTATAACATTGCTCCTATGAAACTAATTGTCCCTTTAAATGATGCTTTTACCTGGCATCACATTTTCTCAGATTTAATTACAGACATTAGGTAATGTATACCTATTTTACAGCTAACTCAAAACCAGGCTCCAAAAATTTTTTTGAAAAAGATTGTGATGTTTATAGGACATTTGTAGTACTTTTAAGTGAAGAATCAACACCTTTCCTCCTCAACCTTCATACTATCTCTTCTTGGTATTTTGAGAAGTGATACCATCAAAAATTAATACTAAATCTTTTTAGGATTGTAACTGCTTTCCCTTAATCCAAAGTAAAGCACGTTGCTGCATGCTGTGGTGAATATGGAGAGGTAGCCAATTGCCTCTAGGAACTTACAGTCTAATAAGGGAAATGATAATAGCTAACATTTATACAATGCTTAAGGGGCAGCTGGATAGTAGTAGATAGACCTGGAGTCAGGAGAAATTGAGTTCAAATTCAGTCTCAGACACTTTGTTGTATAATCCTGGGCAAATCATTTAATTTGTTTGGCTGAGTCTCCTCAAGTGTAAATGGGGAATAATAATAGCACCTACTTCAAAACAGTTGTTTGTGAGCTTTGAATTAGATACCATTTGTAAAGTATTTAGTACGATGCCTGTCACATCCTAGATACTATTCAAATGTTTTGCAAATCATTCCACATGTCATCTCATTTGACACTCAAGAACTCTGTAAGGTAGGCACAATGGCTATTATATTCATTTACCAATGTGGAAACTGAGACTTGGCAAGATTTTGTGGTTTGCCTGTACTCACAAAGCTCTTAAGTTTCAAAAGTGGGCTTTGCACCCAGATAGGTCTCCTCATTGCAAATTTCCTAGCTTTTTCCCATTATTTCATGTTGCTTCTCAATATACAGTTCATCAGTTGCTACAATCTAATGATACGAGATTTAGAAATGGAAAGGATCTTAGAAGTAATCTAATTCAAACCCTTCATATTAAAAATTAAGTCAAAGAGGTAAAATAACCACACAATATTAGGTGAAAAGTTATATGAGTGGTAGGGCAGAAAAACCTATGAGAGTTCAAAGGGAGTGGGGGAAGCAGCTAGAGTGGTCAAAGAAGGTGTCTCTGTCTTTCTCCTTCCTCTCTCTCTCTTACACACACACACACACACACACACACACACGAACTTTTGATTTGGACCTTGAAAAACAAAGAAAGATAACTGGAGAGAAAGGAAATAGAGATGGGAAAGAGCATGAGCAAGACACACATAGGTGGGAAATACTAGGGCATGAGGCTCAAGGAAAGCCATTGGGTCAGATTGCAGAGAACACAAGTATCACATAAGGACTTTGGACTTTTTCTTCAGAAGACAGAGTCAACACATATTCCTGAGTAAAAGAGTAAAGATAACTGAAATCTTTGATACTTTCACTGGTAGAGGAATTAAGTCTCTGAGCTGACATGGATTGTCTTAATATATTCAAAGTCCTCTTTTCCAAAATTTCCCATAATTTCCCAATTCAAATAAAGTAGCCTAGAAGGAATAATATATGGGGTGGAGTATAAGAACATATTAGAAAAGGCTGGTTCAGATTTTATTACAGTAGTCCAGGTTTGGGGTGGGGGTGAGAGAAAGAAGAGAATGATAATAAGGGGCTGAGTTAAGACAGTAGCATCAGGGAAAAGTGGAAGGGTGAATGTGAGTGAAACTGAAGAATCAACAGATTTTGACAAATATTAGGAGTAAAGAAGAGAGAAGGAATCAAATAAACTAGAATCATAGTAAACTTGAGAGTTCCTAAAATATCATTTAATGCTAACTTAACATTTTAAAAATGAGAAATCTGAAACATAAAAAAATTGGGAGTAGAACTAGATGTAGAAATCAAGTCTTTTGACTATCAGTCTGAAGCTTTATCATTCTACCAAGATTTCAAGCCTTCCTGGTATGTTTATTGAATAAGCATCTACTACTATCTACATAATAAATTGTGTTAAGCATTGAGATACAAAGATTAAAAAAGCAATGAAGCTCCAGTCTCTACTCTCAAGGAGCTTATATTGAGAGAGTAGGGATGGGAGGAAGTGGAAGTAGTGAGATATACATAAATATCTATACTAAAAGATAAAAAATGATTATATGCAAAGGTGAAGTTACAAAGTAAATAGTCTGAGAATTTTAAGAATGGAAGAATTGCTTCTTGAAGAGTGAGATTAAAGAAGGATATGTCTACTCTGGAGAGGCTGATCATCATGGAGGTGGTAGCACCTTACCTGTCTGTCAAGCTCACATTTTCAGGAGTCTATTTGGATAGAATCAAAGAGATAATGGCAAGGAGACTTTTAAGTATAAGGAACCAAATGTCAAAAGTCACCAGATGTAAATTAATGTCTTTAAGAGACAAAGCAAGGCATCCACAATAGATAAATCCAGGCCTTTAAGTAAAAAATTACATGAACAGGATCAAAGGAAAGAATTATTAAAGTCAGCAATCTTTGCCACTAGTTTCTTCAACTTCTGGTCCCACATGCAACGACTCTAGATAGTCAGTCAGAATGTCATTACTCTAGACAAGAGGCTTCAAAAACTCTACCTACATGTTGCTGAACCAGATTAAAATGTAAATGGGAAATATTTTGAAAAATAAATAAAAATCCAATAAAACTTAGAGAATATTACATTTTAAAACTATAAGTCAATATGTGGCCTGCAGGGATCCTTCTATATGGATTGGTGGCTTTATTTTTAATTGACACCCCTGATATAAACCAAAAGTACTTTGTTTTATATTTTCTTAATTCCCTAGTCTTATCTGCTATTGCTTCCCCCATAAAATTACCTTGTATTTATCTTGTATGTATTTTGCATAAATATGTATGTGTACATGTTTTCTCCCCTCACAGAATATAAGTTTCTTGAGGGCAGAGATTATTTGATTTATGCCTTTGTAACTTGTGCACCTAGACTACATATATACATGCACATACACACATATACAAATAATAGGATATTAATAAATATCATTGATTGATTCTTATGTAACATATTACAGCTGTCTATGTTGGTATTTAACCTTTTTAATATATTGTAAATTGTTTAAATGTAGTGATTGTATCTTATCTAACTATACATCTTTCCCAATACCTAGCATGATGTTTTGTATACAGTAAGCACTTAATAAACATTTTTGATATTTTCTGTTCAGAATAATGTTAAAATGGAAAGTCTGGAACTAGATTAACTTCTTGTTGAATCATTTCATTTGGAGTTTTCTTGACAAGAATGTTAAAGTGGTTTGCCATGTCCTTCTCTTGTTTATTTTACATATGAGGAAATTGAGGCAAAGAGGGCTAAGTGATCTGCCCAGGGTCACAAAGCCAATTTGAACTCAGAGATATGAGCCTTCTTGACTCCAGGTCTGGTGCTCTACGTACTTATCTACAATGCTGACTAGCTACCCATTGAACTAAATCAATTAGAAGGCTCCAAATGCCAGACCTCCAATGTTATGTTTTCTTCATGAGGCATCAGGATTTTTGAGGAAGGAACCAATGAGAAGGTTATTTCTGCAGTGCTCTAATGAATATTCAATGAGGGAAAGATACTATAGGCAAAGAAATCATCTAAGATACTATTAGAATAAACTGAGAATAGGATGATCACAATGATCATAAAGTCAATAGGACTATGATACCCGCTAAAGGATTAGACTTTTATGTTAGAATCACAGAATTTCAGAGCTGAAGAAAACTTTGAGATCATCTGGTCCAGCTCTCCTATTCTACAGACTAAGAAACTGAGAGGTTTAATGAAGGAACCAGAGAAGTTTAATGATTTGCTCACAATCACACAGTTCATTACTTAGTGATAAAAGTGGAATTAAATCTAAAAAAAATTTTTGAATCCATTTATTTTAGCATTGAGATCTATCAGGAACATTCATCAGTCAAAAAAAAACAAAATAAAACACCACACACAGCATATTACTTATGCCAGAATACTTATTTATTTTTGTGTCATAGATCATGTTGAATCATGTTATAAAGTATTAGGTATCTAAGCCAGTCAATGCATTTGAAACCATTATGTACAGACCATGAAAATCCACTATCTAAGCAGAGAGCCTCAAGACTAATAACTTATTTTCCTGATATTTTACATATGCAACAAAATGCTCACATGGGGAGAAGAATTTCTTTCATTTCATTCCCCCTCTTCTCTCCAATTCTTCACAACTTACATAAATCTGCATTAAAGCAAAACATTAGAGTAGATCTCTAGGTTAAGAGACCACATTCTAAGGTTTAACTTTGTCTATACAGACTGACAAGAGTAGACTCCAAAACTGACACTTTTTTCCCATTTAAAGAAAGAAAAAACTATCAACTCATTCCCTAGGGGAGATATGGAGGAGGTTGGAGTGGAAGGAAGAACATAAGGTACAAGAAGCTGAGCCTGACATTCAGTTGGTTTTGGATTCTGTGACATTGTAGGCCTTTAGGGCATTTTGTGACATTGACAAAAAAAAAAAGAAAGAAAGAAAGAAAGAAAGCTCTGACCATGAGGGATAACTGGCAAACAGGAAAGAAAGCAAGGGATATAGCATTTTGCTTGAGCAATCTAATGAAAGGAATCTTAAAGAATGCAGGAAAAACTGAGTATTATGTCTTTCCTATACTTTTCAAGCAAAAAAGAAAAATTATACAAATAAGCCAATATATGAAAAGTATTAGAATGCAAAGCCATCGTTGCCCTTTAAAGAAGGACAGAAGCCCAGGGAAATGTGAAAATTGGAAAACCGAGGGAAAAAATTCCACTAAAAGAAATCTGTAACAGATCAGTGACCACATACAGTACTCACACTGTACAGTACACATACTCTACACACTATAGGTCAATAAATAACAGGCAACAAAAACAAAAACAGATGGATAAACTCTAGCTAAATTTGACAAGGAGGAAGAGATAAGATGAGCAAATGGTAGCCTAAGGTCACCCCACAAGTTGATGCTGGCCCAGAGACTTAGACTATTTTTTTTACTACTGATAATTTTTTAAATTAAAAAAAAATTAAGTTGAAAGAAAACAATCACTGGAAAATTCTAAACAATTATGAAGATCAAAGACCTAGTCTGCTCTTGTCATATCTGAGGAAGGCTAAACAATATACACATAAATTATGTTTATTTGATTAACAGAGCCATGTGAAAGTACTCATTTAAGGGGCACTGACAGAAAACACTTGGTTGATAATAAGGAGATACAGCTTATCCTGAAGGTTCCTGGGACCCAAGGAGTTTAAGAGAGGGCTAGGGTGCAGCCATGTGTAAGACAAATGTCTTTGAAGTACATAAACCTTTGAAGGGGTTTAAGTCAGAAAGTGGGCAAGAAAAGGAAAGGTAACTGAGAGCTTCCAGGGAAATCCTCCTACTTGCAAAAGGAAAACTGATGGCTGGGTTTTTAAAAAAAAGGGACCAAGATCAGATTCCAATTGTAAGGCCATTCTTAGGGATCTGGGAAGCCAAACAGCTGGAAAGAAGAAGGAAGGGATGGTACCTACAGATAGAGAGATTAAGAGAGGAAACCTAGAATAATGAGAATAATGTCTGACATTTGCAAAACAATTTAAAGTTTTCAAAATTCATTATATACACTGTAACAACATTTTTGGTTTTATATACAGTATATTTCATTTGATTCTCACAAGAACTATATAAAATAGGTACCAAAATGTATTAATCACATTAATTAATGTGAGATGAGAGGCAGATATTAAGTTGTTAATGATTTCTTAATTCACAAATCTAACTATTTTTTCTTACTTTCCTAATTTTCTTGTTATTGTTGACAGTACCACTGCTAACATCCTCTCAGTCACCCATTCTCAAGACCTAAGTGTGATTCTTGACTCCTCACAGTCTCACCTCCCTATCCAAATTATTGCTGTGTTCTGTCTTGTCTACTCTGATAATATGTCTCATACATTCCTCCTTCTCTACACAGACACTGCCACCACTCTGCTGTAAGTCCTCATCACTTCACACGGGGACTACTACAATAGCCTGCTGGTCAGTGTGTCAGCCACACATCTACACACTTCTGTCGAATTCTAGGACCAAAATATGAAATCATTTGATTCATTTTCGAAGCCCTTGACTCCCCTACTTTTCCAGTATTCTTATATTTCACATCAAACCCCCATCCCAATCTGCTATGTACTCTACAATCCAACAACACTGGCCAATACATCACACATCACTATAAACAAAACACTTGAACTCCCAACTCCAGGCATTTTTAATGGCTGTCCCTAGTATCTGGGACACTCTTTTCCCCTGATCTCTGCCTCCTGGTTTCCTTGGAGAAACCACTTTCTACAGGAAACTTTTCCTAATCTCCATCAATTCTTCCTGTGCCTTTTCCCTATTTCCAGTTTATCCTATAATCAGCTTGTTTAGACAATGTTTCCATGTTGTCTCCCCCATTAAATTATCAACTCCTCAATATCAGGAACTATCATTTGCCTTTCTTTAGAGTCCTAGTGCTTAGCATAAAGCTCAGAACATAGCAAGCTCTTAATAAATGTTTACTTATCAACTTAAGTTAGTAACTAATGTGTCAGAGGTAAGATTCAAACCCAAGTTTCTCCTGATTCTTAAGTACAGCATTATTCTACTATAGCCCGTAGTCTCTCAAAGATATAATTACAGAGCAAGAACAGACCAGTAAATAAGCCAGGGTGCTGGATTTTAGGCATTTTAGCTTTGATAGTCAGTTTATGGTTACAGACTGATTATGAAAGGTGTGGTTCTAAAACAAGCTTTGATGTACCATCCATGCAGGTTCTGGCAAAATAGTCCTGAATATTAGAATGATCTTAATCAGAAAAGGCATTCTAGAGTTAATCAATTTTAAGTCATTCTATAAATTCAATTAAAAAACACTTTAATAAGTAGCTACTATATGCAAAGCATTAAGTTGAGTGCTGGGCTTAGAGGGACAAAAATGGAAGTCCCTACTCTCAAGGAGCCTTTGTCTTCTTTTTTTTTTTTTTTAATGATCTGAATAGACCCTACCTAACTTATTTATTAATTTATTCTTTAAAAACATGTCATCACACTAAATAACATTACAAGAGGCAATTAGGAACAATATTAGATGTGTTATAAATGTGTAATTAGTTAAATATCAATACAACAGGACTTTAGCATTCAACAAGAATGGAGGGACTAAGGTGAGGTAGAAAGGGAGAGAGAGAGAGGAAGAGGGAGAAGAAGGAGAAAGAGAGAAGAAGTAGGAGAGGGGGCAAATGGGAGAGAGGAGAAGATGGGGAGAGGGGGAGAGAGGAGGAGAGAAAGAGAGAGAAATGGGGGAGGGACAGAAGGGAAGAGAGAGGGGAAAAGAAACAGGGAAAGAGGGAGGGTGAGAGAGGGAGGAGAAAGAGGGAGAGGGGGAGAGAAGGAGAGGGAGAAAGGGAGAGGGAGGAGAAGGGGAGAAGGAAAGGAGAGAGACACAGAGACATAGAGAAGGAGGGAGGCAGACAGAGAGACAGGGACATAGAGACACTGACAGAGAAAAACAGAAAGAGAGGGAGAGAGAGAGAGAGGGAAGGAAGGAGAGAAATACAGGGAGGAGGGAAAGAAGGAGAAAATAAGGGAGGAAGGGAAGGAGCAAAGGAAGGAGGGAGGAAAGAAGAGAGGAAGGAAAGGACGGAGAGAGACTTATTAAGCAATTAATATATATTAGGCATATGCTAAGGATATAAAAAAAAGATATAAACATGGTCTCCCAGTTAGCTAACATTATAATTCTAATGGAATGAGGAAGGAAAGGGAACAATCATTTAAATGCCTACTACGTGTTAAGCATAAAGAAAGGCAAATGAATAATTTCCTACTCTCAAGGACCTTCTAGTCTAATAAGAGAGCTCACGATCTAGGATGTAAATGGTTATGTACAAACAAGTCATATTTGGGATAAAATGGAAATAATCAACAAAGGGAAGATACTCAAATTATTAAGGAGGATCAAATATCACCAAACAAAATATCTAGTTTCTGATGGCATATGTAAAAAGTCTTGTGAAATCTAAACATACTAGTGAAATGCAAACCAAAGACCTATAATCAAGACATGACCTCAACCAAAAATCCCATAATGAAAAAAGACAAGGGGTTTTGTATATTCAATTTCCATGTCTTTTACACACACAATAACAAAACATTTTTGGCATGGTAAAATTCATTTCCTATCACTTCTCACTTGTGAATCCTTTATTCTTGTAGACATATTTCTCTATAGCCATTATCTGTCTCCTTTTATCCCTCACCATTTCAGAAATCTTACAAGAACTTACCTATCCTCTACAAAAACAAGAGGAGAAACCAACCAAAGCACACAAGGCCAAGGTCAGAAGTAAAAAAAAAAAAATGGAAAAAGATGTGCCTCTCCTAATAAAAAATATTTTTTCAGTCAATCAATAAACATTTATTAAATACCTACTATGTGCCAGGGACAATGCTAACGGCTGGGGATACAGAAAGAGGCAAAAGACAATCCCTGTCGTCAAAGAGTTTATAATCTAATTTTTCCTATGTATTCAGTGATTTTTGTTTTCCCAGTTATTATTCAGACAAAAAGCCTGGGTATATTCTGGTTCCAGATCTTACTGAGCGAGAATGCCTAACAAAAACATTCTTGAAAACAAAAATTACAAATACAATTTTTAAAAATGTCCTATGAAAATGCTCAAAGCTAAAAACTCCATAACCTAATTCAATATAGATATATAGTCTTTTTGCTTTCCTTAGTAAATAAGAATATGTTCACATTTCACCAGTGTTTTTGAATTTTCACATGAGGAAACAGAATCAGTCAGCATGTCACTTACCAAGGGCAAAGACCAAAAAATAAGGCTTTACTTATACAGACAACTTCTTTTGGAAAGAGAAATTTGAAGTTGGGTACAAGTCATCAAGTTCTCAATTTTTCTTCCCTGCTAACAGATAATAACCATTCAGTCTTGGAAAGACACATATCCGTAAAATGAAATTAGCTTGAGGATGACAGTATATTAATATGAAATAGTTCCAATGAGTAGTAGACTCTAACACAGAGCTCACATAACAATGGTGAAATGTCTACATCCTGTCATGCCAATTAAGATAAGGATATTTGAAAGAGAAGCCAAGGATCTGAGGAGACTAATATAAGTCCCTCTGGTCCTTCCACTTAAAATATCTGCTGACTAGACGACATATTATGGAATAAAGGTTTTTAAATTTTTAACATAGTAGTAGATAAACCATTTTCCTAGATTTATGTAAGAACCACTATTTTACTTACTCTCCAAGCATGAAATGGTGTTAAAATCCTTTTTCTGATCTTGAAATATCTTTGTCCAATATCCTTTACAGTTCTTTCTTTTTTTTATGCCTCCTGAAAGCATTTTATCTTTTCTAATTTAATCACATTTATTTAAAATAGCTGATGATATTTCTAATGAGCATTAAAAATACATGAAAATTTTTGTTTTGGATCAAACACAGCCTATTAAACTAAACTCAGCATAATCTGGGCTTTTCCTAAATATTTTTCAAAGCAAGTTTAGTTACCAAGTATACTAAAATGACCTCAAGATAATATAGTTTCAATAATAAATAAGTCTCATGGAAATGAATCTTAGAAATGTAAAGGATCATTCCATCTTACAACAATTTTTGCACTGGGCAAAAAAACACAACTCATGCTAGCAACCATAGCATAGAACATGTTTTTGTAAAGCTCAAAAACTTCAAATACTAGCATTTATGTGACAAAGAAAAGGGGTACTATGCATTATTGTGGTAGAGAATGAGAGAAAGTATACAGTTAAACAAGCTATATTTATATAAATTAATAGTTTGATTTGGAAGACTATAAATGCTCAGATTTTTCTCATAATTAGGTTAAGGATTAAATCTCAGTCCAACATACTGTCCATTATCCAAGATATATGCAGTTGTGTGTATATGTATGTAAAAATATGTGTGGTATACACAAATATACACAAATAGGGCAGAAAGAAATATCTAGCCCATCATCTCTTTGTCAGAGTATCATTCTTCATCATCAGATCACTGGAACCATAGTTGATCAATTAATTTAATCAATTTTAATTAAGTCCTTCAAAAAATATTTTCTTCATTGTAGTATTCTTTAAGTATAAATTGTTCTCCTGGTTCTTCTTACTTCACTGCAACATTTAATATTAGTCTTCTAAAGTTCTCTGAAACTGTCCCTTCCATTACATAATTTTTGTTCTTAGTCTAATTATGGTAATTCCAATTTCCTAATTGGAAATTGGAAATAGGAAATTAGGAAATATATATCTTTCCTTTTCCCTCAGATTTCCCCTTTTTTTTTGCTGATTTGAAAACAGCTTTGTAGCTTAAAGTTTTTTTTTAAAGTTTTCACATCTATTATCTCATGTGATTCCCTTTAACAAACAACCATGACTGGATATTCTCCCGAGAAATGCTGCTTCCACACTTACAAATCCATTCCTTTCCCCAAGGAAACATTCTCCCTCATCTTCACCTACTAACAAAAACAGCTGAAAGTCTGGAGTCCCAAGTCCATTCCTCATTCTTCACTGATTTATTCTAAGTTTTCTCCATAAGTCACTTATTTTTTTCATACACGAGATTTCTTTGGTGGTAAAAAAAAAAAAAAATCACAATGTAAAGTAACAGAGAGATGAATTCTGCTGAAATTATTTACTGTCTTCTGTGCAGGGAACCCCAAGGTGATCCTCAAATCCTTTCAGAGTGATGGCAGAGTGGCATTTGAACTTCTAATACAGTATACATCACCATGGTCCCCAAAATTAAGAGGGTTAAGGATGCTGGTAGAAGGCATTCATCCAACAGGAGATCCAAATGTCTTATTCCCTACAGAAAGCTTTTTACCCAACTGATTCAATCCCCATTCCATTCAGGAGGGCAGAATCTTCAAGTTTTGACCAGTGCTACAGAACCACTCTACCACCAAGTAGAGAGTTATCATTGCCAAACTGAAGGGATGGTCCATGATGATAAGCTCCTAAGTTGTATGACCAAGGGGAGGCCCTACACCTCAGAGAACCAAGCATCAACAACTCAGTAACCACATATCTGAGGTAACTTTTACCGAAGATTGATAGCGAACAAAGGCTAGATAGAATGTGATGAAATTTTTGCATTTTTTAAAATATACAAAATGGGAAGTGAGAAAAGACAAAACCTTTTTCACTGTTTTTTTTTTTTTTTTTTTAATTTTACTCAAAAGTGAACACTGTGCAAATTCATTGCAGGATAAGGAGAATGGGGGATGGGGAGAACACTATTGGGCACAGAGGGGTAAGAAGGTACAGCTGGTGCCTTGCACAATTTGAAAAGGGTTCTTTGGGGAACATTAAGTATTGCAGGGCTGCCCACAGGAAATAGCTTCCTCAGAGGGCTGAGTACACTGACCAAGCTGCTATTATTGTAGTAAGTAACCTGGGTCCTCAGACCCCCTTCCAAGGAATACACAGATCTGGGGAGGGGAGAAGGGGCGGTCTATGAATTTGAAAGGGAAAAAGGTTACACCCTTATTTTTACTAACTTCTAAAACAAACATTTCCTCCAATTATTTAAAAACATTATTCAAAGAAGTGAGTCCATAGAGGCTTCCCACCACTGCCTAACAGGTTTCTATAACATCAATAAAATTAGGAAGTCCTGTACTAGAGTATTTGGAGAAACCAGATAATGGAGAAGGGAGGAGGGTATCATGAATTAAAATAGCCCTACAAGCAAAACATGCTATCTCTAAGTGTAAGAAGGGAATGATTGTCAAAAGTCAGTCAAAAAACATTTAAGTGTCTGCAAGGATGGCTCAGTGCTGCAGTTGGATAGAGCACTGAGCCTAAGGTCAAGAGGACTCATCTGCATGAGTTCAAAGCCAACCTCAAACACATACTAACCATGTGATTCTGGGCAAATCACTTCACCCTGTCTGCCTTAGCTTCCCCGTCTATAAAATGAGCTGGAGAAGAAAATGACAAACCATTCCATTATCTTTGCCAAGAAACCCCCAAAAGGGATCATGAAAAGTCAGACACAAATTAACAATCACAGTAACAACTTTTGGCTCCAAATCTAATAACACCTCTCTGGCTCTGTGAATTTAAATAGATCTGTGATGATTTTTCCCTTTCCTAGCCTATCCTAGCCCTGGGAGCAGTTTTGCCTTGAGATTTCCTTTAACACCATAGATGAATCGCCTATCCTTTGCTCCACCCTGGGCAGAACCAGGAGAAGCAGGCAAAGAAATAATTCAACATTTACTTTTTGTTCACTGCCTAGAAAGAGAAGAAATGAAACAAAGATCAATCTAACTACAAACACTGTTTCTGACCATGCTGTGTTTTCTTTAGACTATGTATATACATACACACAAACTTGGGATTACCAATCTTCAACATAAAGAATATCGATAAAATGTCCTTCTCTATCAAGTTTATATTAAATCATACATCAGTCTTTCTTTATCTCCAGAAACTGTTATATAGTTTTCCTTCCAGGTAGGGATACATATAGAACTCAACTTCAATACTATTAGAATATTTCCACTGGGGCATGGTTAAAACTTGTCATGTCCTTAACTCACCCATTGTTTTCTTGCTTAATACAGAAGCCTTTGCATAAAATAAAAATCACTAAATTAGTAACTACCACATGACCAACCAAAATTATTTCACAATGGTGAAATGACACTTGTCTTTCAACCAATTAAGAGTATTTAGTTTTTTTCTTGGGGGTTTATATCAGGTCAATTTGAAATTCTCAAGTGAGCCTTTAAAAAACTGAAAAGACTCCTGATTTTGTCAGCAAAGCAGTTTCTCTTTTTTATGTTCATGATTTCTTTTGTTTAAGCCTCCACAGCTCACACAGTTACCACCCTAATTCAATCTCTCATCACCTCTTGCCTGAATTGGTCTCTCTGCCTTAAAGTCACTCCAATCCATTCTCCATGCTGTTGTCAAAGTAATTTTTTCCCAAGTGCAGGTCACTCCCCCATTCAAAGTCCAGTAGCTCCTTATTTATCTCTTAGAACAAGTATCAACTACTCTGTACTCCTTTCCTGCCCAATTGACCCCCTTTCTGTGCCTCTGTACTCCCATTGCTATGTCACTTTCATTGGGTCTCTGTTTTTGTGTGTATGTGTATATATATACAGGTACATATATACATAATTCCTAGACACACACATATATGTATGCATGCATATCAGTCTCCCCTCTGCTACTGGAACATAAGAGGTACTTTAGAAATGCTTCTTAATTGATTGGTTTGGATTAAATTTCTTTTAATGAGAGTGGAGGAGAAATCTGGCTGTAAAAATAATGAAAATAATAATTAATAATAACTTTTATATAGTGCTTATTGTGAGTGAAGCACTGTATTAAGTATTTAACAAATACTTCATCTGATCCTCACAATAAACCAGGTAGATGCTATTATTATCCCCATTTTGCAGATAAGGAAACTGGGGTAAACAGGGTCATAAAGCCACTAAATGTCTGATAGAAGATTTGAACTCAGAGCCTTTTTATTTCAGACCCACCAATCTATCTTGTATACCATTTAGCTGCTCCTTACCAGTAGGGGAAACACAAGGAAAGCCCAACTGAAATACAGAAGACTATTTTACTTCTACCTCTAAACTACAAAACTACAGAATTCTCTATCCAACTCAAAAGCATTTATTAAGTGCCTACTGTGTGCTAAGCACTGGCCTAAAGTAGGCATTTAATAAATGGCTGACTATTGAGTGATAGGAAAAGAACATTTTAAGTATTTAAACTACCTATTGGTTCTGAAGATAAAGAGAAGAAATAAATTAATGTGCCCCAGGGTGGATGGTAGGCACATTAGAGTCTGGTCAGATATTTTTCTAAGCTTTGTTGTAGTTGTTTGATCATTCAGACCTGTCTGACTTCATGATTTCATGAACCAATTATCTATGGGATATTTTTGGCAAAGATTCTGGAGTAATTTACCATTTCCTTCTCTAGTTTTATGTCAGCAGGGGTTAAGTGACTTGCCTAGGTTCACATAGCCATTAAGAGTCTGATCAGATTTGAATTCTGGTCTTTCTGACTCTGGACCCAATGATCTATCCACTATACCATTTAACAGTCCTCATTTCTAAACTTAAGGAAATATAAAGGGAATTATGGAGCAGCCGTTTGAAGGTCAGGGTGGGAGGGCTGAAGTTCCACCATGATTAAGCCTACATTATGCCAAACATGTAGTTTTTCAGGTACTTCACAAAACCTGGTATACACACAAGGACAAACAGATAAACAGATCGCTAGGTAACTTTGGCTGATTCAAGGAGCATGTCAAAAATTTTGACTGCATTGAGTAAATGCAGTCCCACTTAGACACCCCATATCTATAACACAGCAGTGTCTAGTTTAGTACCTAAACTTTCTTAGGACATACTTGTAAGTAAACTCTATTGAAATGTGCTTCAAAAACTGAATTATGTACCATACCAAAAGGCTTAGAACAATTAACATGATAAACACCGAATACACAAAAGCAATTAAGTGCAATGGATTAACATCAAAGGAATCTTTATGTTTAATGGCATGGGAAGTTTCTAAATAGGTAGAGGTCAGAGATCAGATTTGTCACTGTGAAAAAGACAAACAAGATCTGACCAGAGAACCATCCTAAATTAGCCTTGAAGGACAGAAGAGATGAGTTAATAAGTCTCTTCCATTTCTGAAACCTAGACTAAAATGAATTCAGCTGTGAAGAATTCTACCCTTGACAGGACACACAGAAAAGATTATCGTTCTACCAGTGAACAAACAAATCTTCACCCTGTGGGGAATGTGCAGTGCTCTGACGGTCTTACAAGGTAAGCAAACCTTTGTTGCCACTGTATTGGGAAAAAGAACAGAACTCGGAGAACAACTGACTGTTGTTTATCAAGTACGCTGCATACTGCAGAATTAAGGCAGACAGTGCTGGACAGCAGCCAGATTCAGTAGCGATTTGGACCAAATTCTTCCTAAGGACCTGCCACAAAACAAAGCTGAAAACACATGATTAAAACGAAGTGACTCTGCAGGAACTAAATATCTCAACCAAATCCTAAAACCCCTACAAAAGAGGATAAGACATCTTCTCATCCCCCACACATGACCACAAGTGCCACAACCATACCTTATGCTTCATGTGGACAGTTTCTTAGCCAAGGGATAATGAAGTCACCATTTTGTCCTGTGTTCTTCTCTACTGACCAGCAAGCAACTACCAATAAGAACAGAGAAGCTAGGAAGGGAAATTCCCCAAGGATGAACAAATAGCAGGTCTGAGAGTGAATGGGAAAGGAGGTGGTCTTCTGTTCACTCCTTAGGCAAAGCATGCTCCTTGGGATAATAAGCTCATACCTTAGAATGGCTTATTCTATAAGGTATTATATAGAATTTGAAATTCTCAAGTGAGCCTTTAAAAAACTGAAAAGACTCCTGATTTTGTCAGCAAAGCAGTTTCTCTTTTTTATGTTCATGATTTCTTTTGTTTAAGCCTCCACAGCTCACACAGCTACCACCCCTATATGGGGTGTAGCCCTATATCTGAATTTGAGGCTAAGCAATAGAATAGTAGAGCGTGGCAGGGTCTAAGTTCGATAAAACTGTATAAACCAAAATTACTCTCTTCTCCACAATCCCACACTATCTCTCTAGATGGCCAGTAATCCATGCTATTTAAACTTCCTATTGTGGCATCTTAGCCAGCTCTAAACTCCCCAGTTCTATTACACTACTCATCCCTTCAAAATTCTACTCAAAGATTTATTAAGCTACTACTGAATGCAGGGTTCTGCGCTAAAGAATACAAAGCAATACAAAGTTAAAAATGTATCAAGGATCTTACATTGGACAACAAAGTAAAAAGTGATTTGAGAAAAAAGATAACATTAACAAGGAGGAATCAAGTAAGATTTCAGAGTGAAAATGGCATCTATGTAGATCATTTTAGAAAATGAACATTAAAAGACAGAAATGAAGCAAGTGAAGTCTATGAATGCATAGACACCAAAGCAAGAGATGGAAAGTCTAGTTTGGGGGATAACTAACAGTCCAGTCTACCTTGGAGTGTTTAAAGTGAGATAATGAGAAAGAGAGATGTTGGATTTGCAGTGGAGGATAAACAGCTTGCATTTATATTGCATTTCAAAATGACTAAAGAATTGTATAGATTATCTCATTTGATCTTCACAGCAATCTTATTAAAATTTTTATCTACTAAAGACTAAAACTAAATCAGGAAACTCAAAAGTGCAGTGACCTATCTGCTATCACAAAGCTAGCAAGTTTCTGAAGCCAATTCCTATCTTAGATCCCCTCCTACCTTCAAGGTTAGAACTACTAACATCTCATCTTCCCTCTACCTATTAACTTAACCAAATTCCTAACTTTATTTTAATAGATTTCATGTAGGAGAGAAATAAAAACAGTCTACTTAACAATTTATAATAAATATGAATGAATGATTAAAAACCTCTTAATATTTCTAGGGGCTTTTGGAATTTTTAAATTCATTATGCCAGATGAGTCCAAGATCAATAGAACTTTTAAGTCTAGAATAGTGACAAAATAGGGGCTAATCTAGCATTACCACTATTCTACCCTTCCCCCCACACACACACACACACACACTCAGACACTCTCCCTCTCCCTCTCCCTTTCCCTGTCTGTCTCCTCCCCCTGTCTTATTCTCTGTCTCTCTCCCCTTCTGTGTCTCTCTGTCTCTGTCTTTCCATACCCTTTTTCTCCCTCCCTTTTCTCCCTTCCCCACCCCTCCTCCTCCTTCTCTCCCTCCAAAAAAAAAGGAGGCCCAGGTTAGATTCTACAGAATTGTAAATCTATTGGTCTTCAAAGACCTTTAAGGCAATTCTTCCATAGCTCTGACTCCAGAATGAGTCACCTGACTCCCTGAAATATTCTCAAAACATAAGTTTCTGGGAAAACATTTTTACAATTGAAGGTTCTGATAAAGGTCTCATTTCCAAAATATATAGAGAATTGACTCTAATTTATAAGAAATCAAGCCATTCTCCAATTGATAAATGGTCAAAAGATATGAACAGACAATTCTCAAATGAAGAAATTGAAACTATTTATACTCAAATGAAAGGGTGTTCCAAATTATTGATCAGAAAAATGCAAATTAAGACAACTCTGAGATACTACTAAAGACCTGTCAGATTGGCTAAGATGACAGGAAAAGAAAGTGATGAATGTTGGAGGGAATATGGGAAAACCAGGACACTGATGCATTGTTGGTGGAGCTATGAAGTGATCCAACCATTATGGAGAGCGATTTGGAATTATGCTCAAAAAGTTATCAAACTGTGCATATCCTTTGATCCAGCAGTGGTACTACTGGGCTTATATTCCAAAGAGATCTTAAAGGAGGGAAAGGGACCTGTATGTGCATAAATGTTTGTGACAGCTCTTTTTATAGTGGCAAAAAATGGAAATTGAATGGATGCCCATCAATTGGAGAATGGCTGTATAAACTATGGTGTATGAATGTAATGGAATATTATTTTTTCTGTAAGAAATGACCAGCAGGATGAATACAGAGAGGCTTGGAGAGACCTACATGAACTGATGCTAAGTGAAATGAGCAGAACCAGGAGATCATTATAAACTTCAACAACAATACTATATGAGGATCAATTCTGCTGAAAGTAGCTATCTTCAACAATGAGAGGATCCAATTCAGTTCCAAAAGATCAGTGATGAATAGAACCAGCTACACCCAGAGAAAGAACATTGGGAAATGGATGTGGACTGCTTGCATTTTTGTTTTTCTTCCCAGGTTATTTTTACCTTTCTAAATCCGATTTTTCTTATGCAACAAGAGAACTGTATAAATATGTACACAAATATTTTATTTAACATATACTTCAATATGTTTAACATGTATAAGACTGCCTGCCATCTAGGGGAGGGGGTGGAGGGAAGGAAGGGAAAAGTTGGAACAGAAATGATTGCAAGAGTCAATGTTGAAAAATTACCCATGTATATGTCCTTTCAATAAAAAGCTATAATAATAATAAAAAAACATAAATTTCAGTGTCTCACTTGATTCGGTTCCCATTTCTTTGCTCTGTTTTTTCCTATAGGGGTTAGGTTATTATTCCCTGGTTGACCTTGGTCCTAGAGATTTTGTGTCCTTAGGCCACAGTCCAAAAAAGTCGTTTTTATTCTATAGCCCATCTGAAATTTTAATACCAATATCCTACCCATGTTACGTATGGCTTTGAGTCATGGTACAAATTTCTGAAGAAATAAAAATGAGTTTCACTTGTAGGGAATTATAGAAGCCTGAGAGATGTGACCAAGTTATAGTATATAACAAATAAGGAATGATAAAGAAGAACCAGAGTAAATTATACCATTTGGGAACTGTATGATTGAAAAATAGAAGGGGGAGAAGGTACATTCCATAGGGTAAACATGAGACCAACAAGTGAACATTTGAGTATTCTACTGATTTTTCAGAAGAAATCAAGAAAGCAAGTAATATATTTGGTGGACTCCCTATAACAAATTTATGGGAAGACATGTTTAAGAGCCCCACAGAATGGTAAAGCATAAGTGAGTTACAAAAATCCTCACTGTAAACATATATTATATAACTGGCTATTACATTTCTTAATAGGAATACTGAATGAACCTGTGATTTCACTGGCATAGGAAATTCTAGGGTGAGAAACACCTCCTACCAATATAGGTCAGAGTCTTTTCCAATTTATAGTCTTAGCTTCCTGCCATACTAAAAGAACTGAGTGGTTTTGCCAGGGTCACACAGGTAATACATGTCAGAGGCAGAGGTGAACTCAGGGTTCCTGATCCAAGGCCAACTTTCTGTCTTCTATGTCACATTGCCTCTCATGATAGTTAGCATTTATACATAATATTTTAAGACTTGCAAAGCACTTTACACTTGTGACCTCATTTAATCCTCACATCATAGCTATAATTTAGGTGCTATCTTTACTTCTATTTTACAGATAAGGAAACTGATGATTAATACAATAATCAATTATCACATAGGGATTTGTATCCCTACCACCCCCTCTCATGGAATGTTATTTCTCACCTCTCTCCTCTCACTTCTAATCTTCTCACTCCTTAGCATACCCATCCCAATAACAGAAAAGACCAGAAAATAAAGGCAAAGAGATCAGAATGCAAACAGCACAAGAACTATGGTCAAAATTGAAATTACTTAAAAAATAAAATAACTTTATAGTCTGAGCATATAATCTTTTGTGAGAATAAAATAATTTAATACTTGCAAAGGAAAAAAGCAATTAAAACTTTGCTATAGACCCTATCTTCTCTAAACCCTTAGCTTTATATCAATATACGCTAATAAAAATTCACAATTAGACAAAATTTTATCAATAATTATTCAAATAAAAAAGTACACAGTTCCTTCTGTA
The DNA here is from genome assembly GCF_902635505.1 of Sarcophilus harrisii. NCBI lineage: Eukaryota > Metazoa > Chordata > Mammalia > Dasyuromorphia > Dasyuridae > Sarcophilus > Sarcophilus harrisii. The sequence goes on along the minus strand of NC_045427.1, from coordinate 533,029,363 downwards.
CATTGCTCCAAGGCAAAATTATATAAACATGTTTTTAGAATAAAATGAATGATCGATGCGCTGCCATTCAAAAAAAAGCTCACACTCCAGAGCTAGGTGACAGAAAATCCTCAGTGTCTGCTAGGATCACTGATTCCCCTTCTTGCAAAATCCATTCCAAAAAATATCCTTCTTAGGTTAGAAAATGCATCCTTTCACTTATATTCATGGATGTTTTTCAAAAGGAAGAGTTCTTTCTCTGGGTTCTTTTCCATATTATGATAGCCAATAATGGCATACTTCCTTCTATAGCTACCCCTATAGTTAACATTCCCTCCACCGAGCTCTCAAAATGTCTTTTAATAAGAGTCACTAACTAAATTTTTAAAATGAATTGGATGACATTGAAACAGGGAGAAGAGCAAACAGCGAGAAAGCAAAAACCCAGTAAGGAATGATAAAGAGATAAAGGTCAAAATTGAAAAACCCAGAGGCTGTCATACAGGACAGAGAAATACAAAGAAGCAAAGAAAGAGGGAGGTTCTAGAGATAGAAAAGAAAATGAAACCTATAATGAAAATCAATAGAAGATACCATCAATATGACGTATAGAAATGCTAATAGTTTCACTGAAAGAAAACTTATTATAACATCCTAAGGTGCTTGCCTCATGGTTCTGGTCAAGAATGGCCTAGTGTATGTACTGTTTATACCTAAGTAAGACTAGTACTGGACATTCCTATGTTAATTTTATTCTAGTCAAACTGGACTAGTCTCGATTCCTCTTACATTCAGTATACTTTGCCATCTTTGTCCCTTGGCTCATATTTTTTCCTAAAGCCAGTATGTTTATAACCCTATCAACTAAATTCCTAAACATTTTTAAGTCCAGTTGAATACCATCTACTCAGGCCCCATATTAGCACTTTTCCTGAATCCTCCTCATGCAAATAGGTGTTATTTATGTGGCTATTCAAGTTCTGTAATTCCCTACAGTTTGCAAAGTATTTTCCTCACAACATGCCTCTTCACAATGAAATGTAATTTTTCTTTTAGTATCCCCATCTCAAAGACAGGCTCTGAATGGTTTATCTAAGGTCACAGAACTAGAGATTTCTAAGCCTGGAATCACAAATATCTTGGAGTTCAACCTCTAATCATAATTTCCTGTCAAGTGAATCTGCTTTCTAATATCTAGTGATAGGGAATTTGCCATTCCCCAGGACAGCCATTCTAATTTTAAGATAGCTTTTATCATTAAGAAGTTTTCCCTAATATTAAGCAAAAATCTGTCTCCTTAAGTCTTCCCACTATCCCTGGTCCTGCCTTCTGAGAACGACTTCTGACCACCATTATACCCAATCCTATAATAAACAAATACAGTGTATGTCATCACGTACCTGGCACAGTGCTCAGTGCTACATAAAGTAAGCACTTAATCAGTATTTTTTGACTTGAATGTCAACCCTTTAAGAAAACTTTTTGAAAAAGAAAATATGTTAAGGCAAAGGAGTGAACCGACAGTATTATCTTCACCTTTAAAGTCACAGCTCTAAAAAAAAAAGAAAACATCACCATGTCCATCATTTGACAAAAGACTGGGCATTAGAAAACACCAGAATTCAATTTGCTATCTCTGCCACTTAGCAATGAAAATCCCCAAGATTTAAGATTTACAAGGAAAAAGAAATGTTTCCTTTATTCACCTGGGTAACCTTCAATTATGCTTATAAAAAAATTCTAAAACTAAAGACAAAAAGATTTTCATTGAGAAGTAGTATTAAGTATTATTCAATATACCTCAGCGTGGGAGCTACCAACTAAACTTTAGTTTTACCCTGGAAAAATCATTCCTCTACTTTGCCATGAGGGAAAAATAGTATCATCTGAATACATTTTAATGCTGTTTCACTTCAAGGTATCATTTACACCCATGTACCCCACAAAATGCAGGGGGGAGATGAAGATACCTGTTAAAACAAAAATTTAAAGTAGGTGGCATATTATGATAAACAAGCATGACAGTAAAACACTTTTCCAGCTGTGATAATCGTATTTAAGATTTATCATAGTAGCTGCTGTCTACAATTCCTGCTGGAGCAAAAACTGAAAACTATGAAAATTACAAGTTGTTTATAACATAGAATTTACCTCTCAGAAAGCTTTTATTTTTTAGGCAAAAGTTGCCTCACCAGGGGATCACTTCACCTTTTTTTTTTTTTAAGTTGTGACTTTTTGTAGCTGTCAACACATTCAAAGTGATTTAGCAACTGGCTTGAGGGATGGGCAGCTCAATCTGAGAACGAAAACGATCATGTGGTTCAGCTCAGCATACGACATTTAGAGAGACACTGCTTTTCAGCAGCCCTACCAGCCTATACTCATCAGAGAACCCAGCTACTCCAGCACAGTCCCCAGAGCTGGACCTGTCAACAAAGTCACAACATTCTTATTTTATTACAGAAACCATCTGAGTAGTAGTGCAATCCTCAGTTGCCAGAGTCTTCTGATGATCGCAAATGATAAATGAAAAGGAAGGCAAAATTATATTTAGATTTCCTGTCATCCATGCCCTCAAAGTCTCTTTTCAACAGTTAACAAATCCTTATATCCTTAACACTATAAGCACACCTAGGCTCATCTGTCCTACCTTTTCAGAGTCAATCTTTGACATAAATTAAGTCTTAGGGGAAAGAAATTTAATTTAAAACTTGCCATCCAACTACAACTAATTCAATGCTCATATGGCATTAACCTTCCAGAAGCTCTTATAAAAAAATACTTTATTTCAAATATTGTTTTGTAATAACTTTAACAATATGTCAGCAAACCATAAACTCTATCTACATCAACAAATACCACAGTTGTGTGAATATTCAATGAGGCTAAAGTAGGATTACTTTATTACTTAAGTAGCAGCTAAAATAAACAAGCTGTAACCAAGCAGCAGCACTTACACAAGTATATTTCCCTTTTCAAAACTTGGGGATTTCCCATCAATTTCATCTCTTCACATAGTGCCAACAGTATACAGACTTCCAATAAAGTAACTATGCTGGAAATTCAACCGAGATGTGCAATGGATTGCATAAGGCTCCTTCTACTCAACTAGGCAGATAATACTCCTTGCATTGTAAAAGAAGCCTGAGTTGGCTGTTAGGAGAAATTCCCTGATTTGTACTCATAAAAACATGCCTTTCCTTCTGATCAAAAACAAGGACACTGATCAATTAGCTAACCCCAGACCCTCCCCACAAAATTCTATATAGAACTGCTTTAGGATGCAAACAATAATAAACAACAAAAAATGGCTATTTTTAAATAATAGTTTATTGAAATTCTTTGCCTCACACCCTGGGCATTTTCCAGTAAGTTGTTAAGAGCAGTGACAATTTAAAATTTTCCACAGGTACAGAAGCCTTTATTTTAGTCAATCTTTACAGAAATATTTGCATTAAAATTTTTTAAAATGTTATGCTACTAAATAATGTAAGATTAATTGTAAAAGGACATATTCAGATCAAATTATTCTTCATCTAGCAATATTATAAACTGAGAGAAAAGAGCATAATTGCTGACTCTTAATATTTTGAGGGGGGAATGAGCTGAGATAGTTCATTATCTAAGAAGTTTCAGAACAGTTTTCTATTTTCCCTTTATCTACACAAATCAGGATTTTATGACTATTGGTTTAGCTCATGACATTTTTGCTTAAAACTTTTGAGAATTTTAAAAAATGTTAATACATTATTGTTTTTGTAATTGACTTTATCATATTCCCCAAACCACAAAACTATTTTTTTAATTTGGTAATGTGTCATATTGCCTTTTCCTAAAAATTTAATTCAGCAGAAAAAAACATTTTAAGATTCTTCTCGAAGAAGGTACTCTCAACACAATCATTAAAATTAAACAAGTCCTCTGACTATAACTACAAAGAGAAGGGATGGGGAGGAGACAAGAAAAATAAATCTCTTACTGAGAGGAAAATAGTGGTTTTTTATGTTAAGGTTTGAGTTAAAATGAGCGAGGTGGGGGGAGAACAATGGTGTTTCTAGATTTAAGGTAAAATTTTAAGTTCTAGTATAACGTGTATGAATGAACTTTTAAAAGAGTGACATGATAATCTAAATTCAAAGAGCATCAGATTATGTCAAGAGCTAGTTGACTTTGGGCTAATCACAATCTCTTCTATCTCCCTATCCATAAAATGAAGGTAATTGAACCAAATTATTACAGTAGCCCATTCCAGCTCTAAAATTCTATAAATTATAGCATTTTTATATTCAAAAATTAAGGTTTTACAATTATTATGTATTTTGTGGCATATTGTGATTCATGTCTATAAAAATCTGTTGAATCATAGAGCAAGAAACAGCAAGAAAGGACCTTAAATATGTGGTTCAACCTCCTCATTTCACAGGTGAGTACACACTAAGATTCAAAGAGAAGCAACTTACTTGGCCAAAGTTATTGACAATAAACTTCAAGGCAATATTCCAAACCTTATCATCTGATTCCAAACCCAATGGATATTCAGTGTTAAACTATTCACCCATTATTGTAATACTATTTGTATAAGAAAGTCTTATTTATTTTAAGATAGTCAACCTGATAGTTTCAAAGACACAATGCACCAAAAATATCTGTTAAACTTAATGAATATAGAAAGATATTTAGACAGTCGCACACATATGCAAGAGTATGCTGCCATAAAGTGCTACTCCATGTCTCATCAAGAGGTAGAGAAGGTCCTGGGTTCTTAAAGGTTATGTTGGCAGGATATAAGCTGTCTGGCAGGTGCTACCATGCTGGAAAAACTTCAAGTATGTTCCTGGCAATAGACCAAGAGTGTTCTCTGAGGATCAGCTTAGCTATATATGGGTAAGTTCATCACCAGTAAGCTGACCACGCCAACATATAAAACAAAGAAAAACGTAAAACAGCCCATAGTTGATGGTCATAAAATAGTCAAAAAGGGGACAAAAGGTGTAAGAACTACACAATTTTAGTCTGTCTATAAATTAACCTGATTATTGATATTCTAAATGTAAGAACCTTGTCTAATGATCATTGGGTAGACATACTAATGGAAAAGCTGAGTTATATCAGTGTCTTGACATTCTCATTTTAAATAAAACCAGAAGAAAATGTTTGCCACTAAATGGAAAGATGGATAACAAGTACTCCTTGTTGTCTGCTGTTGTTTGTCCCTCAAAAAAGGACCAAATGGCATCATGATGTCACAGCCAGTTCATAGTGCATCTGGCTGCAGCTGATCATACCAATACTTTATCACAGGTTGGGCATAAATAGTCCATATAAGCACTTCAAAGAAAGAAATCAGCAAAACCAGTTTTTTTATCACAAGCTCAAATATAACTTAAAAACATTATTTCTTGGGACATGTAGTTATTTCATGTTATCAAATTCATGATAAGTATATATCAAAGAACATCATGAAGAAATCTGTAACTCAGGCAACAGTATCAGCTGCAAAAAGAAAAATTCTATGAAAAACTTGACAAGAACCTCTAAATTAAATCAAGATATACACTGACACTTGGTGACTTCCCTGCAAAGGTGGGATTAGGGGAAGACGGTAAGAGATAAATCAGGAAGTATGGATCAGAAAGATGGAATGTAAGAAGCCAAAGACTTGTAGGCCACACAGAAGTCTCTTGCTTTTGCATCATAAGAAAAGAATCAGCAGATGCTTGACATGAACACCAAACAACATCATTAAAAATGAAATTGAAAATATTTTGACAGGTGGAGATTCATTATTGATGTGGGAGTTACCCTTAAAACAACTATTTGTGTACAATCAAATCACTTACTTGTTAGAACAAAGATCAAATTTAGCAAAAAGGCAGTAGGAAGAAAAATGAGAAAAATTATAGAAGAGAACTGAAATTACTCAATTCCCATTTACTTTAAAAAGTTAGTGATGATGAAAAATGGATAACAATGTAGATAACATCAACACAGATTTTAAAAATTTTACAGGTGTTTAACCAATGTAAATCATTTGTCATAACAAAGAGAACAAAAAGGCCTAAAAAGCACTTTAGCCAACAAATACCTGATTTGCTAAATGGACAGAGATGGCAGCCAGGGAAACAATAATCTAGAATATAAACTGATTTGCAAAACCTTACCAAGAAGAATGATGGGTAATTATGAGGTGTCACCTCTTAAAACTGGGACAAACAGTAGGCAATGAAACTAATTTAAAGAAAAACTGGTAGGAAATCCAACTAAGTAAAGCAAAACTGATGGCATTTAAGGATGACAGGAGAAGTATTACAAAAGAAAGAAAAATGAATGAAAAAATGTGCAGGTTTTTGTAATAACTCTTTTTCACCAAAGACAAAAAGAATAATAACAATTTGATTCTAACATCACAGATCACAGTCCGAAATGTATTTATCAAAAATGTTGAATGGTACTGAAAAAATAAAAGATGGGAAAGGAATCAAATTTGAGCAATTTTATATAGAAGTCTATGCTAGAAGAACACAAATGTGAGGGTACTAAAGTATTGATTCAAAAGATATCTGAAGGATGCCACAGTACCAACGGTGTCCAGAGGTGAGTGTAGAGGAGAAATACATTCTTTATTAATACCCCAAACCAATAACGGAAATGATTAATAATGAACAATTCATATGTGTACTTTCTCATCTATCTTAAAAGTTCTGAGACAGTAAGAAACAAGCAGCATTTTGCAAGCAATATTCTACAATAGACCACATCTTTATCATTACAAAATTGGCTGAAAGAAAACACAATCTCACTGTATTTACTTCTAGTGGATTATTAAACATAAATAGCATCTGTATGTCAATATCTATAGGAAATAATTCTCTGACTTGGATCTTACCCTGGATCTTCTTTTTCTTAGTGGCAAACACTTTTGGCAAACATATATCCCTATTTTATGTATTAGATGATGTTTATTATGATCAGAGGGTCATTTAACAAGGTTATTTCTGTGTATTTTTCAAGGAATCATTAATGATACTGAACTATAAATGGAAAAAGCTCTATTGGAGGAGAATTTTTAAAATGGGCTTTTGCTTTATCAACCCAAGTACTTTTTTTATTACATCAATACCTGGGACACTACAGAGTCTCTTCAAAGAGATGTATAACCACTCAAGAGAGTTTGATCTGACCATATCCACTAGAAAGTCCAGGTGGATAAACAATGTCTATTGCCCAGATTATGACATTCAGTTGGAAAGACAATAGATCTTGTTTATCAGTTTGTATATTTGGGACGCAGAATATAAATCAACGAGGAACTAGACACAGAATTAAACTGGAGAACGGAGCATCTTGACCTTAGACATTGGACAAAGCACTTATTTAGTTTAAGGCTCAGTTTTCTTATTTTAAAAATGAGGCTATTTAACTAAGGTACATTTCAAATATTTAAGTTCCTATAAGATGACTTAGATGAGAAACAATGTGATATATTAAGTAGAAGACTAGCTTCAAAGTCAGGAAAAAGTGGGTTCAAGTTACTGACACTGATTCACTATGGGAAGAGAACTTCTAGGCTTTGAGAAAGGGCCCATAGTAGTACTCACAATAGTAATAGAGAAGTTAGGAATAGGAAGAAAGGAAAAGACTAATGAGCTCATTTAACTGGAATTATCTAGCAGAAAGTCAAACACAGCTAGTAGGAAAGGTTGGGTCAAGTAAGGATCTGAGGATAGGGAAGACATGGGAATATTTGTGGATTGTTGAGAAGGGGTAGTAGATGGGAAATAGCAGAAGATAAGGGAGAAGAGCAACTACAATGGAAAGAGCCCCAGGCCTGAAGCCACTAAAACCTAAATTCAAATCCAACTTCAGGCACTTAGTGGTTGAGTGACTCTGGCAAGACATTAACCCTGCTGCCTCTGTTTTCTCATCTATAAAATAAGTAGGAGAAGGAAATGGCAAATCACTCCAGCATCTTTGCCGAGAGTCAGACCACAACCGAAGATCCTATAAGACGAAATAACAACAACTGAGAGGCAATCTATTTTGGAGAAAATGGGACAAAATGAAATTATTTGGGTACACAGAGGCATTTCCCTTGGCAAGGAGAAAGGCAGCCTCATTATATGAGACAAGGGTGAAGAAGAAGCTAGCAACAGGAGGCATTTTTTTTTCAGTGAAATATGAGGAGAGGTTCTCAACTAAGAAGGTGGTGGGAAGGGTAGCTATAATAGGTTTGAAGATGGATGAAAGGACTCAGCTGAAAGAGTTCCTGAGGATTGCCATGCAACAGTGAAGACCCAGTTGAGGTCATGTAATATAAATCTGTAGTGGAATTTGTCAGCACAGTTTCATGATTTTTTCCATGTTGATTCAGCACAGTGTCTATAGAGGCAAAAGCAGGGGATGGTGAAAATGATTCATGGCTGAGGCTTGGCTTTTGTATCACCTCTTACAGCTTATTCTATCTTACAGAAATTTAAACTAAACTAAAAAGAAAACTTTAACTAATTCATATTTTCATAATACTCAATGTATGAAAAACTCAGAACAATATGTCTCTGTTTTTCATTGTAATGAGTCATTTATGAGCAATTCAGTTCAACAAGAAATTATTAAGCACCTACTATGTACAAGGCCCTAGGCTAAGAAAATCACTTGATAGTTAAAATATCAGTACAATCTATAACTGCTGATTTAGTTCATATTTTAGGAAAAACATGCATGAATATATATATATATATACACACACACACATATACAAATACACAATAGGGAGAATGGATAAAGTTATATAATCTTATTCTCTAATTTACAGTTTCTGACTTCTAGGATTTCTGAACTACTAGAAGGCTCCCAGAAGTATTCCTTATAAATAGAAAAATAAAAAAGAACTAAGGAATCTGGCTTCAACTTTAATGAATAGCCATTCTGTGACCTAGGAGTTTAATCCTTTAATCACTTTCATTAGTTAAAGGTGAAAAGTGTGTATATATACAACATAGAAATCTACTGTCCAGAGCCTCTATAAAATCTTCCAGCTTTTCTAAAAATTTAATCGAAAATCTAAAAATAATCTAAATATCTAATAAATAAAATCTAAAACTTCAGGAACTTCAGATTAAACTAACCACCAGAATAAAATTAGAAAATAATTTCTGCTCTCCATGCTGCAATACCCAGGCCATCACTGAATGAAGCATGCTAACAACAGTAGAATTGTGTCAGACAATTTAATAAAACTCCTAATTTTTCTATGGCATTTAAAGAGGATATTAGAAATCAGCACATTAGAAATTATATCATTCCCATGCCCCCTGCTCTACAAAAGGTAGCCCAGACATCAGTATTAATCAACTAGGAAGCACAGTTCTTGTACCATAAAAAACCCACAAGAACTGTGATAATAAGCTTCAAATCCTCTAAAGGTCCCTTACAAATTAAATGCACAGAGAAAACAAGAAAGCAAAGAAACACCATATTAAGACATTACCAGCTCATACTACAAATCTGGTTGCTCTAATTACATCATTGGACAGTGAAGACAATAGAACATATAAGGAATTTGGGAGGGAAGGTCCTTTCCCCTTGCCTTCTTAACCAAACTTTCCTAAGAGAAGGCATCACAAGATAATTGAACTTCAACTTCTGGCAGTTGAATTGAAGAGATGGGGAGAGAAAAGAGGGGAGGAAAGGGAGGAGGGTCAGATAACCACAGACCAAAGAGTTCTGGAATCAAAACTAGTATACCACAATTACTTCAGCCACAAAAGGCTTATAACCAGAAAAAAGACTCCAAAGCCTTTCAAAGAATCTAACTTTTTGTACTAAACTAAACCTGAGTTTTCAAATATGAAGGCTATCATTTCCAGGACCAGAATTTACAGACACTTCCAAGTGGGTATATAATTTTACACAGACTAAAACTATAAATCATAATCCCAGCTAATGAAATTAGTTGTTTTCTGTTATTTTCTTTATTACTTGGAAAAGTTTCTTTCTTCTATATTCATAATCATGCTAGAATAAGAACCAATATATTTTCATACTATTTTCAAAAAGAATTTTTAAAATATAAATTGTAATTTCCAGGTAGAGAACTTCTTATTTTAAAAGAATGCTGGGCACTATGGGGTAGGAGAACAACAAATTACTTAAAATGCTTTCACATACTTACTAACCAAAGTTTTGGTACCTATCTGGAGGTATGCACTATAAAAAAAAGATTAACACTATAAAATAGTGTGTGCATGTGTATACCAACATGAATAAATATGTCTACATATAAAAAACTAAAAATAATTTGAAAGGAATGAAAGAAGTTTAGCCTACATAGTAATACACTCCCCCCCCTCAATTATAATAAGATTCTTTCTTTAGGATATCAAAAGCAAAACATTTCTTCCATGATTCCTTTGAAATATCCCACACAAATGTCTGAACATGCAAATTTGTCTTCTATACCTAAAGAGTTCAAAAGCAGGAAGTAGAGTTTCTGGAATCTTACATTATGAAGCATATCTGTAGAGCCTGATAGGTTTCAATGGCTCTCTTTATTGAAAGAGGAGGAATGGGTGGAGAAGAGTAAAGGAAGCCTATTAGATGTATTAAAATTTGGGAATTAATGAATGAGAAATGGGAAGCAGCTGATGCTGAGATAGTCAAACCTTAGAATCGAGGCTCTTTTTATTCAATACAAGACCAGGAATTTCAGAAGTCTTAAGTATTTTACATTATTTCCCCAATCTTAAGAAGTCTATGGCTAGGAAGAGTGAGAGAGAGAGAGAATTGACCATTAAACCCTCCAAATCTTTGGAATTTTCCTCCTAAAATCAACACAAATATTACCCTTTTCTCTACTCCTCAATAGCAAGCACCATTCCCCTTCAATTAGAAATGTGATACATGAGCTTAATATATGGAGAGTATTTCTAACAATTAAAGATAAATGGAATGGACTCCCTCTAAAAGTAGTAAGTTCCCCATCTTTAGAAGACCTTCAGTAAAGACTAGATAATCACTTGTAATTATCACAGAGGGAATTCCTATTTAGGTGCAGGTTAAACTAAGTGACTTTTGAGTCCCTACTCAAATTAATTACACTCTTCAATTGTGGACCTAGGAATGGGCGGAGGATCCTATGTGTCCCCAAAGAAACTGAAAGAATAAAAGATAAAAGAATATAGCTTGAACAACTTGCCATGACTATCTATATACAGAACATTTTAAAATGTTCTGTTCCAGTAACATTTCTTTCTCAACACTGAGCAGAAAAAAAAAAATCATTCTGCTGCTCAGAACATCCTGCTATTTAAGAAAAAACAGCAAGTCATTTTAGCTTTTACCACTGAATATAACTTTGCTGAGTTTGAAGAAAATGAAAAATCTACTTCTTGGTACTAAAGTTTTTAAAAGTATAAACATTTTAAAAGACATTTTATTAATGACTACTGCCACATTTTATCTTTGTTGTCAACAGTTTTTTTTTAAGTCCTTTTTTAGTGTCTTAACAGGTTGAAAACACTGAAAAGGATGAAATGTTCATGTTCTAAGGAAATCAAACAAATGTCTGTCACAGAAACAGAGTAAGATTTAATTTAGCAGGTCAGGGAAAAAATGTGCCCACGCACTGTCTTCTGTCCAAAAAAACAATTTCAGCACAATAGGAAATACTGCTTCCCATCCCAAAAACCTTAACAAATGCAAAACAAAAAAAAAGTATTGGCTTCTGTAAAATTTTTCCATGAGATTCACATGGATGGATACATATCTCTAAATGTATAATCCATGCATATCGGCTTTTACTGACAGATCAAGTCATAATGCAAGTTTAAACATCTCAATCTAGGGAAAGAAACACAAGGTAGTGAAATGAAGATTGTCCATGTACTTTTTTTTTAAATTACAACTGTTTCCAAGTTATTAGAAAATCTGTAGCAGTATTTAGATTCTTTTTTTTTCTTTCTACTGAAAGATTCTAAATTCTGTATCTAACAAAATTGAATCTATGCCTATTAAATTATACCTCTTTTGTTACTGTTATTTTATAATTGTGTACAGAAGAGTGAAGATAATATGCCTAGGATATATTGGGAATAGAGGATACTCTAGTCCTGGATTAAGGACTGCCTATCTCTCCCATGCAACATCTTCAAATAGCATCCTTCAATGGGTTCTGTTAACACAATGGTATTAATCTCAAATAGAAATAGGGGCCATTAAACCATACATAAGAATTCTCACATGCTACATTTTGATTAGAAAACCATATATTAACATTATCTATGTTCTATTGTATTTTTATTTATTTCATTATATGTTTTCAATTACATGTTAATCTGGTTTAGTAGCATTTAGGAGTGTTATGGCAGAGTTTGACCTCTCTCAGCTATTATTAATTACCACCACCTGTAATACACTAACTGAAAAAGTGAATTCAGAAAAATTGACAATCAAATCACAGCACAAGAGGGTAAGCTTAACACAATGGACAGAATTCTGGAGTTTGGGTGAAGAAAAGCAGTCAAACACTGGTTAGCTGTGTAAATATAGGCAGTGCAGTGGCACAGTGAACAGTGTCTGACCTAGAGTCAGGAAGGATTGAGTTCAAATCCAACCTCAGACACTTACTAGCTGTGTGACCCTGAGCAAGTCACTCAGCCCTGTTTGTCTTGTTTCCTCCTCTGTAAAATGAGCTTGAGAAGGAAATGGCAAACTACAACAGTACCTTTGCCAAGAAAACCCCATATAGGGTCACAAAATGTTTGACAAGGCTGAAAAGCAGCTGAACAATATTACTTTGCTAATAATTGTGCACGTTATAGAAACTCTCACTAAACAAATATTTTTTAAAAAAGATAGGGTAAAAATGAAATATTTTATCCTAGATTATTGGGAGTCACTAGAGTTTATTGAGTAGAGGAGTGACATAGCCAAGATATTAAATTTAGGAAAGAATTAAGAGGCTTGAGACAAAGAGGCTAATTAAGATAGTCCAGGCAAAAAATCATGAGATCTGAACTAAGGTAGGGTCTGAGTGAGTCAAAAAGGAGTCATATATGAGAGAAATGTTGTAGGAATAGAAACCAAAAAAATTAGAAGGGATAGAGGTTTGTGTGACCCAAGATGACTAGAAAGATGTGATGCTCTGGATAGTAAGTAATAAGAAACTCTGGAGGATGGCCAATTTGCAGAGAAAGATAATGTAATGAGATCTGAAATGCACAATACAACCCAACTCATTCTGTACCACCTAAATTGAAAAGGAAGATAATAAGGTTCTTATTCCCTGGTCACACTACACAGGAACATAGGGACTTCCCTTCCCAAAGAGTATCTGCTACAGCCAGTAAATGAACTGGGGACACCTGTGCAGTTGCTGCACAGGATCCAAAGGGAAGTAGTTGAGAACTTTTACAGTGGAAGGAAGGAATTTCGAGGAAAATAAGAGCAGATGGGGCTATATTGGAAATAAACTCCATGAGTAGCTAGTCCTTGTAGGGACAATGAAATCCAACTCATCTTGCTTTCCAATTTGGCTAATTATACACACCTTTGAAGATCACTGGTTTATAAGATTAAATCAAAATTCTTTGGCCTGACATGCAAATAACCTTAATATTAGGTTCCAACCCACATTTTCAGCCTTTTTTGTCCCTATTCCTCTACATTAACCCTCTATTCAAACTAGTCTCATTATAACCATTCCAAGGTTTTGTGCATATGGTTCTTTCTCCTTTGTTATGTGTTTCAGATCAAGAAATTCTTCAACTGTGTCAAGGTCAAATCTCATCTCCTCCAATGATCTGTCCCTAATGGGCCCAAGCAAAATTGATTTCTCCCTACACTGAACAACCTTAGTATTTGTTGTCTTGTTAATTGTATATATAACTTACCTCTTCAACCAGACTGCAAATTTCTTCAGTAAACCAGCACTTCTGATATATCTTTTTTATCTAATTTCAGGGCCTTATATGTTATACACACAACTACCAACTGGCTGCTACTTATAACCTTTTAAACAACATTTTAAAACTATAATATGAATTGTTTCATTTATATAATTACCACTGGACCAGAGTAGAAATCAAAGAGAAAACATAACCTTATATATGGAAAACTTTGCTTTACCACCACACTTAATGGGGCTTTCCCTGGAAAATTATTGGTACATAAACTACATTTGCAAATATCTACTAGGTTCATCCTGTAAGTTACGAGAAACAATGAAGAACACAATCAACTACATGTATTTTAAACAAGGGCAGAAAAACAATTTTCTAAAGGATTGAAATATATAACTGATAACAAAAAAGTAAAGAGAATACCAGAAAGTGGGATGACTGGGTCAGTTGTAATAAGCAACTAAAGGAAAAGCAGATAAGTAAAAGATTTGGACAAGTAAAAGAAAGAATTAGAGAGGGAGGGAAGAGAGAAGAAACAGGGAGGGAAGAAATTTTTAAAGGCAGCATGGTGGCTTGGCAAGTCACTCATGCATCCTAGGCTGGTGGACCTCAAGTGTATAGCTCCCCTTGTGCCCAATGCTGGCAGCAGCACAAAGAATTCACATGAGGCCACATGCATGGTACCGCAGGGGCAACCATCTAACAAAGAGAAGGGAAAAGTGGTGAACTAGTCTTCAATTCAGAGTTAGGCGTGGCAAGGAAAGGATCCTGCTTGCTTACTTCTTCACAAATGTAACTTACACTCTTCCAGTGAAAATACAAACTATGTAATTGAGGTGGGGGGCTGAGGAGGAGAGAGAGACAGAAAAGCATGCCAGGGTGCCCATCCTATAATTCAGCTGGTTATACCAGCCTTGAAAATGATTGTCAAAATTATTAGAGGCAAAAAATTGTATTTGAATTGCAAAATTTTCATTGGTCATGTCCATATTTAACAAACACTGATGCTCCTTCTTGCCTCTTTAAACTCCTTTCTATGACACCAATAATTATCATATGTTTGAGACTTTATAGGTAGATAGCTTTCCAATCATTTTTGGCTAATATTGCTCAGGACTTTATAGGTTTTCTATTTGAAAACCAAAAATAAAATAAAAGTAAAGTGAAATTTTTAGATTGATCACTTTTCTTCAACACATTATCTGATTTCTCTAGCAGGGGTCCTCAAACTTTTTAAATAGGGAGCCAGTTCACTGTCCCTCAGACTGTTGGAGAGCCAGACTATAGTAAAAACAAAAACTTTGTTTTGTGCACCTTTAAATAAAGAAACTTCATAGCTCTGGGTGAGGGGGATAAACATCCTCAGCTGCTGCATCTGGCCCGCGGGCTGTAGTTTGAGGACCCCTGCCTTACATAAGGCAGTGGATTCAGAATTAAAAGAATTAACCTCTTCAAATCTGCTTCCTTACCTGTAAAATGTGAGGGTTGATAAAGTAGATACTTTTTAGGGTCCTCTCTAGCTCTAAATCTTTTCCTGTAAACAATTTTCAGACAGCAGAAAAGAGTTTTCAAAAATCCTATTAAAAACTTGGCCTTAAGGAATTTCAAGGTATACAAAAGTGCTAAAAAAGTATCAAAGCAGTTTTCTAACTCATATTTAAGTTCTTGATACTGCCTGAAACCTTAAGCCTTGGTCTTCTGTTTTCACAATTGTTTTAGGATCAACAGGAAGTCAGGAATGATATTGATTTGACAATCACCATAGCAATTCACCATGAACACAAACAAAAACAGCAAAAAACAGACTGGTCATAGTCTAAATACCAAGTGTAACTTGTAAACAATTAAAGCTTAAACAATTGACAATCATCTTTCTTCCCTTCTAGGTTTTCTGAGAGATTGGACTACCTGAGAGACTAATGCTCAGTTAAGTACAGAATGAATAACGTGGCCACTCTACTTCCCAGCCTCTACCCCACACCCTCTTTACATTTGTGTTAATTTTGTAAGCTTTGTAAAAGAGAGCCAGGGTAAAAAGAATGAACATAAACCCACATGTGGCTAAATTCTGAGTATGACAGAGTCAGATTATTTACATGCAGGTCTGTAAAAGTGAAAGTAAGGGTAACAAATTCTCAATTTACTAAAAGAGTAAGTTTTTTTTTTACCCTGTACTTGGAGTAGAATTTTATGTGTAGCTATTGCCATAGTCTAAAAGTAGCATGTGATATATAGCATATCCAGGAGAAAATGGACATCTGAATTTCTCATAATATTGTGCTGTTCACACACCAAGCTCATTTTAGGAAGAACCCTAGAATATGTATCTTGGGTGTGGGAAATATGTTTTTAAAAATTTAAAGCATTTGACTAATGCTTATTAAGGCAAATTTAACCTCTTTTAAAAATATTTTAAGGTGCCAGATTCTCATTAATTCCTAAAAATCAACCCTGTCATCATCTTTCAAAAGTTGTCAAGATTTGCCTTAAAAAAGACTAGAAAAAGCCAAGTATTTGCATGTCAATGAACCAATTCACCAGCAATATTTCAGAGTATTATTTCCCTAAAACACATCATCCTGCAAAGTCCTATCAGCCCAGGCAATGTTTTCAGAATCACAAAATCTCAAGAGCTGGACAGACCCTCAGAGGACATTGAGATCATTTCTGAACAAAAATCCCCTTACAACATACCAGACAAGTGGTCATCCAGTTTGCCTGAACATCTCTACAAGGGGAAACCCACTCCCTCTTGAGACAGTCCAAGCCACTTTGTCTAGCTCTCATTTTTAATAAATGTAATCTTGCACTGAGCCAAAGTGTGTACTTTTTGCGTCTTTTACCCAAATGCTACTAGTCCTGTCCTCCAGGGCCAAGAATAAGTCTAATAACGCTTCCAAGAAAGCCCTTAGAAATACTTGAAGATTTTTATTAATCAGTTTTCCATAAAATCTTCCCTTTTCCAATTTAAACAACTCAACTTCTTCCAAACAATCTTTAAATAGCATAATCAAGGTCCTTCACCACCTAATCACCCTTCTCCAGATATCTTCGAGTTAATCAATGATTCTGCTAATAATGGTACCCAGAACCTAATACTTCTGATGTGAGTAATGGTCCCAAGCTGCTCCATGATGCAGAAATTCATTCTTTTAATTCCATTGTATTCCCAAAGATGTTAGATGGATTCATAAAACACCATGATCTCTGATGTACACAAATCTCAGGTGTGCCAAAGGGCATTGAAGAGAGACATGATAGATATAAACAAATTGTGCTTATTACATGGATTACATTTTACATAATCTCTATTGACTATAAGAAGAAAAAGTAGAACAATCAGGGCAGTTTCCTCTTAAACAGATTTTTCAAACTTTAACAAAGCCAGAGTTACATGGTATAGAATTATAATTTCAAGTGGGAAGGAACCATGAAGGGTACCTAGCCCAAGCCCCTTACTTATTGTAGATCTAAATCACAAATATGGGAAATAGCACAGCACAGATTCAAAGCCAGGGTATCTACCTCAAAGTCTAGTGCTTTTTCAGGATACCATAGTGCCTCCTAGTAACCACCCCAATAACCAAAATGTCAACTTCTCCAATGAGAAAAGAATTGAAGCATATCTTCCAACCATCAGATGACTTGCTTGGAAAGTCCCGACTACTTCCAGACAAGCTGCAAAATCACCCCACCTTTAGTACAGAGAAGGTAGTACTCTCTTTGTCATCCAACAACTTCAAACTTAAAAACTAATTCAATTACTGAGTGTTCCCTCTGTGAAGAGCTAGGTCCTAGGGTGTTTACAGTGACAATCTATATGAATGATGCTAAACTTTCAATATAATTATGGGAAGAAGACTAAACTGAAGATAATCCAATGGCAATGGCAGTAAGAAAATCAAATATCCAAACATGCTATCTACTGAGAGGCAAATTAAATGGCCACATGTACAACACAAAGCTGAAACAGTAAATCTCATTTGTGACTAATACTTTAGATAACTTTTTGTGCCATATCTATGTATTTTATGATCCAATGAATTGTATTGTAGGCAACAAAAGCACAAACATATGCAGTTTTGAAATTATAAGCTCAATGGAATTCATTATTATATCTAATAATATATCTAATAAGTGACACCCTTAATGTAGCATATAAACAGTAGGTCTGTGATATGTATGTTAGAGCTCTTTAGTGTTTCTGGATAGTTTTCTCACTAAATAATGTTTGTCACAAAAGCCTATATGTATTTATAGTATTTATAGCAGAGTATAATTTGCAGGGGTTACATTTAGATAAAAACATATTTCAGTACTTTCTGCATAAGTCTGGAAATTTTGTACTCAATTTGTTTCTTTATTGTTTTATTTTTCTGGTTATATATGTATATTAACTTTTAAATACACATTTCTTTATGAATCATGTTGGGAGAGAAAAATCTGAATAAAAGGGAAAAACCACAGAAAAGAAAAAAATAGAAAAAGAAGTGAATATAGCATGTTATATTCAATAATTATAAAAACAATTTTAATTAAAAATTATATTAGTAATAGTCACAAGTTAGACTTTTTAAAAAGCAGATTATCTAAAATGTAGATATAAAATCTGAATACCTTACTGCAGATATCTACTAATATATCACTAAAAAGGACATTTACTCCTTCCTGGGTTTGTATTCACCCAACTTAAAATGGGCCTTCTTAAACATTATAGTTCTCTTATTAGACATATCAATCAATAAATAGTGAAATATAAAGTTTATTTTACCTTTGCTTACATACAAAGATAAAATACATTAAGAGTATTATTGTATATATACTATAAAAACATTTTCCCCAATTGATTCCTTCAGCTAAAGGAATACTGATACATATTGGTAAAAGACTAAAACCTAAAAGTGAAAAGGTGAAGAGAAGGGGAAAAGGTAAAGCACATGGCAGATGACTATACAATGCATTACAATAATTGAAAAAGGTCATCATGGAAGATCTGTGGTTATCCTAGCTAAGGGGTCAAGTGAAAAATAAAAGAAAAAAACCTAATTTAAGCAACTAAATTCTAAAAACCTGCAGCTCATCTTTTTCAAATTGGCAAACAAGCAATTGTTCTATACTATCTTTAGCTTAGATTTGAAATTTCAAGTCTTTCTAAAGAATTTTGAAATTTTTATCCCCAGGCACTGATTCAACAAAATCACCTGATTGGTTCCTTCTATTTCTAAAGATGAGATTAGAGGAAAAAGAAAAAGTCCTTCATGTTCTAAAGTGTTTATAGCAGCTCTCTGGTATGCTAAACACTGAGAGGCAAATGAAATGGCCACATGTACAACATAAGGCTGAATCAAAGTAAATCTCATTTGAGAATAATACTCTAGATAACTTTTTGTGCCATATCTATGTATTTTATGGTCCATTGGTCCATATAGTCTATTGAACCACTGAACAACAAAAGCATAAACATATACAGTTTTGAAATGATAAGCTCAAAGGAATTTATTATTATACCTAATAATATAGCTAATAAGTGACACTCAATATAGCATACCACCAGCTTTACCTAGTGGTAAAGAATTAGGAATTGCAGGGATATCCATTAATTGGGGAATAACTAAACATGTTGTGCTTTATGGTTGTGATGAAATATTACTGTTCTGGAAGAAATGATGAACTCAATAATCTTAGAAAAAAATAGTAAGACTTGCAAAAAAAGGAGTAAAATGGACAAAACCGAAATAACATTGTATACACTAATAGCAATATTATTTAAAGAACAAATATGAGCAAGTAAGTTATTTTACCTATTATAAATACCTATTTAACTATAAAAGACATACATCCAGAGAAAAAAATGATAAATAAAAGTATGTAAAGAATAATTTTATACACACACATACACACACATACACTTATTTGTGTCTTATCTTAATGGTGGTCATCACTAGAAGGGCCAAAGGGTAGAGGGAGAGAGTAAGAAAGAAAAAAAAAAATTTAAGTTAACTTTGTTGCTATTCCTTTTAAATATACAAGTGGATTTGCAATTTCAAGTGCAATCATCTTTTTATTATTCTATATTATAGAAATGTTTTATTCTATAAATTAAAAATAAAATGAATTTTAAAAAGTTAAAAATAATTTTTAAAAAGAATGTAAGCTAAAAAAAATAAAGAATAAGAAAGGGAAATAAGTACCAACTGAAAAGTCTACAGAGAGAAGAAACAACTTTTGACTCTTAGAGTCTCCTGCCTAGAACAAGTAAGAATGAAGTGAAATAAAGGCTCTCCAATAACTTGACAGTATGCAGAGACCAATATGCAAAGTATAATTGGGACATCCTAGAATGTCTCTTATTGTGTATTTTTAAAATGTAATTTGTCATAATTAAAACATGCATATGTTGTTCCAGAGTAACCAACATTCTGCAATACTGATCCAACCATCCTCAATCGTTTCTCATTTAAGTACTTCAAAATGCCCTGACCAACCTAAAAGAAATCAATAAAAGTTATATGTGCCAGTAATAGTATTTCAAAGATTCTCCCTTTTGAAATAAATTGTGTGTATGCATGTATTTATGATAGAAATTGTTTCCTGACTTCAAACTTGTAATTTCTACAATATTCTCTTTCCATATTACCCACACCCCAAAGCACTCTAATAATCCAACATCAACATCAACATGGATCCATTCAAGTTCAACAGACTTTCTGCCAAAAAAAAACAAAGAATATTATGTAATCTGATCGTATTTGAAATGTCCTTCAAAATGGAAAGGAACGTAAAAGTCAATAATACCTTATCAACTTAATGATACATTTTCACACTGGAACCTTTTTTCATATGTAAAGGATATTAACAAAGACAGAACAAAGATTTTGTTATTGAATTGTTCATCTCAGCCAACATATTTATCCATTGTACTTTCAAAATAATATTACAAATATTTAAGACACTGCTTTCTCATATCAGTTTTTCTGTGGAATGGTAACAAGAAAGAGGAATTTTTTGGAGAGCTCATTGTGTACTGTCTTTCAAAATATTCCTCAAATACTCTACAGAGTTGAAATTGCCCCAATTCCTTAAGAAGTCTTGTCATTAAATCACTCTCCAAAATATGACAGATAAAAGAGCATCCACAGAAGAGAAATGAAAGAGATGCTCTTGTCTAACCCCCTTATTTAAAAGAGAAGGAAAATGAGGCAAAGGAGATAAAGCCTATGTTGTCCTAGGTCATTCAATGGAAAAAAAAAAACAGAACTAAAGACTTTAAATCCAAGTCTCATTTTAATTTTCTTTTTCATCTGTCAGGCTTTCTCCTAAATGTGATATGTAACAACTTTTTTTTAATTTACTTTCAGTGCCACCAGCAACTTTCTAGACTTTTGGGAAAAAATGTTTATTGTCCTGATTACTTTCTTCCCTAAAACTCTAAAATGAGGAAAAACATAGATAACTATGTTCTTGTCTTTATCATAGGCCTTGTCTTTATTGAATATACTACCTAGGAAGTAAAGGGGAAGCAAGGAAAGGCCCTAAAAATATGAAATCAATTCTCCTAAGATTATATCGCAGCTTTATATGACAAACTATAGATCTAATCTCAAGGGATCTCCTCTTCACTCAGCATCTCATCCTTTATACCCTATCTCCAAAATGAATCTTTCCACTTGTACCTCAATCCTATCTTTTCCTTATTCCCAAAGAATTCTCATATCTTTTTGTTTCTCCTCACAACTTTTCATCATCTTTCATCTCACCGTTATCATCAGCTCCTCATTTGACTACCAAATTTTATATATATGTGTGTGTATACACACATACACACACACACACACACACACACACACACACACACACACACACACATATATATCCTTTGTCCTCTTACCTGAGCTCCAGACTGTATCTCTTGCTGCCTATTAGACATTTCCACTTGAATATATCCACTATGTGACCCTGGCTAAGTCACTTAAAGAGAAAGAAAGAGAGAGAGAGAGGGAAGGAGGGAGGGAAAAGAGGAAGGAGGGAAGGAAGGAGGGAGAGAGGGAGGGAAGGAGAGAGGGAGGGAGAGAGGGAGGGAGAGAGGGAGGAAGGAAGGAAGGAAGAAAATATTGTCCATTTTATTTTTTTTTTTTGGCTGAGGCAATTGAGGTTAAGTGACTTGCCCAGGATCACACAGCTAGGACATGTTAAGTGTCTGAGACTAGATTTGAACTCAGGTCCTCCTGACTTCAGGGCTCTATCCACTGCACCACTTAGCTGCCCCTTGAATGTCTTTTCAAATCAAATACAATACATGCCAAAACAAACACATTCTCTCCCTGGTCCATTTCATTGTTCCTCTTAATAGTAGTGTCACTTTTTTGGTCATCCCAAACCTGGCAGTCATCTTTAATAGCTCTTTCCTTCAATCTGTATATCCAGACAAGCAAAAAGTTCTCTCAATTTCTCTAAATGTCCCTTTTATAAAATACCCGAGTAAACTGGGAAAATAGGAATCCACTGAGTGGAAGTCATCTAAATAAAAGGTTGTATATTCACATAATAAAATATTGTTGCATTACAAAGATGAATATGAGAAATTCAGAGAAACATGGGAAGATTGGTATGAACTGATGCAGAGCAAAGAGAACAATATACACAGAATACAATAATGTAAATGAAAACTACACTGAATGACAAATGGTGAAAAACAATTTATTCCAGAGAACAAATGATGAGTTTCAAATGCCAAATGATATCTATATTAACAAATATATGTCATTTTATCAAGTAGTTTTACTTAAACTTTTTCCCCCTTTGTCACAAAGGAGAATTCTTACAAAGTAGGAAAGAAAATGCTGAGAAAAATTCTTATAGGGGCTGCACTCCTCCCTTGCTAGTCCTTCTCTAAGATGCCAAAGAAGCTTCATCCTGGAAATTCATGGTACTTCTGAACATCACAAACTCAAGTACTTTTTGACCCTGCAGTCTCTCCCTAGGACTAGGTGGGAGATCCCATAACCATCAAGGACATCCCAGCCAGGCCATGGCTTCATTGCTCTTCATAGCTAGAATTCTGGAACTGGAGACAGAAGACATGAGTTCAAATTTAACCTCACACACACTAGCAGCATGACCCTGGCTATGTCACTTAACCTCATCTGCCTCAGTTTCCTTAGGTATCAAAGTAGCATCTTCCTTGCAGAAGATCAAAGGAGATATATTTGTAAAATGCTCTGCTTTTGGCCTGGAATGTAGGTGCTTAACAAATGCTTGATTTAGTCCTTTTGCCTTCAGGCTACTTTTACTTTTTTTCTGAGCCTTTTTAGTTCCCTTTAATCCACAATCTGCTCCATTAGAATTTAAAATCTTGAGGGCAAAAATTATCATTCACCTTATATTTGTATTCCCTTTGTTTATTTTAGTGCCTGGCTCAAAGTGTTTAATAAATACTTGTTGACTAGACTTGAAATGATAGTTGTTGTTTTTTTCTCTAAAGGTTATCAATAAAAAATTTTAAAATTCAAGTCTCTCCTATCATCCCTACCTCATCATTTTCACTATACTCACCCAAATTCAATAAAAAAAGGAGCAAACATTTATTGAGCAATTATTGCATGCAAGACACTGTTCTAAGCACCAGGTACACCAAGACAAAATGTCAAGTATCCATCCTCCAGAAGTTTACCTCCTACTCATACTCCTTTCTCATCTGACTCAATGATAGTCTTCATTTGGCAATCTCACATGATAATGCCAATCTCACATACCTCTAATGCAGTCTATATGTTTCTGCTAAAGTAATTTAAAAAAAATAATATTTTATTTTCCAATTAAACATTAAAACATTTTGTAACATCAGTTTCTTTTTTTTAAGTTTTGAGTTCAAAATTTTGTCCTTCCTTTCATCCCTTCCCTTCTCTCCTCCCCTTCCTGAGATGGTAAACAATCCAATATAGTTATACACATGAATAGATTAATTTTTAAAAATTATACTTGCATCATGAAATGTCCTTACTCAAAAAAGTCTTCAATAGCTCCTTATTAGATCAAGACCAAACTCTTTCAAAAGGCTTTCATAACTCTTTTTGATTGGGCATCATATTTTTTGGTCCAGAACTGTGATTTTACCAGTATAGAAACACCTGCCATAGATTCATCTGTAACTCATAGTCTTGGAGATTTAGTTGAGGCAGTGAGAAATCAAATATCTGTTTCATTTCCCACAACTCTTCAACATGCCTCCATCGAAGAAAAAAATGTATTTTCCTCCTCTCCTCCCTCCTTTTCTTCCCCCATTTCCTTCTCCAAAGACAGAGATGTGAAACCAGAATGTCTGTGTATAAAGAAATGTACTAAGTGTAAGAGTGTCTATCGACCCCTAAGCATTCATTCTATCCTATTTCCCAAACTAACCCCCAATTAGAGAAAGAAGAAGCCAGAGAGAAGTTAAAGAGAAGGAATTTTGGACAACCTGGTTAAATAACATCAGTTATCACCATGCTTACTCAACTAGACAACTAGAGGCATTCTACATGGAAGCTATTTCAATCACATCACCTAGTCCAACCTTCTCATTTTAAAGATGAAAAAACTGAGACCTAAGAAAGGTAAACAAGTAAATAGCAGAGCCATGATTTTAATGTAGGCTCTTTAACCAAAAATCAATCCTTTTCTTCTGTTAAAACAGGCTGCTACTGAATTAACTAGTCTAACCATTTCACTTTACATTATTTTACTTCAATTTACTTCTCATAACCCCTTATAAAATCCTACACAAGACCTGAATGAAAAGTTCACTTTTCACTGAGTCCAGGGAAAAAGCAGCTTTCCTTGAAGGTCATAGTTTAGAGTTAACAAAGGGGAAGAGGAAGAAGAAAAATTTTTAGGAAAAAGACTTTGGCCTCCTCTCAGACTCCCCCCACCCAAGGACTTTCATTCACACCCTTCATCCATTCAGTATTTTTGTCCCCCATACAAATGTTCAACGCAAACTTCTATAACTCCACTCATGCTATTGGAATTCACTCCCCCTTCCTATCCAAACGGTACCTATTCTTCAAGACCCAGAACAACTCTCATCTCTCCTATGAAGCAACTCTAATCCATATATATTGTTCTATTTTCTCAAACTTTTGTGAATGGTAATTTTTGGCACTTTTGATCTGTAGCATACAACTCAGCACTTAATTACATCCACAATTAAACCAGACTTCAACTCCTAAAAAACAGAATTGGTCTTGAAGCACTTTCAAATGAACACCTTCCCTATGCATAAAGTAGACAGATGCTAGAACACTTTTTTGAAAAGTACCTTTGGGTCTTCCTCACTTCCACAATTTCAGTTATTCCTCTCAATTACTTATTTATGATGAAGCCCACCATTGTCTGAGAAAACTGACTACCTTAAAGATCCATGTATCTTCTTACACAAACATATGGAAATATGCAACTAAAATGGCAGAAAAGAATGACAATGCATTCTTGTAAACTATTTCCCATTTTAAACTTCCAGGGGTTTATTGAGGACAGACATTTGATGAAAACACCAAAAAGGAAATGGAGTTAATGAATTGAAAATCCATTAGAAGTAAAGACAGACAGTTCATTTTCATTTTTTGTGTATGCGAACCACCTAAATTAAGGGAAGCAAGTAAACATACAATTATTTTTGTGGGAAAAATCAAGCACATGAAAAAAGAAAAAAATCCTATACAATCTTAAATAAGACAAAAATAAACAAGCAAACAAAACAAAATAACTATATAGAACAGATAGAGAGTAAGGAGTTTGATACAAGCCAAATTCAGACATTTTCAATTGTTTCTCAGTAAGAATGCCAATGTGCCCTGGTAAACTAAAAAACAAATAATTCAATAAAATTTATAATCGTTAATAAAAGTGTTCACATACAAAATTGCCTTTCCTTTTTTAACAAGGTGTTTATGCATGTGTTTACATGAAAATTGTCTAAGGTTACAAATAGCATTGGCTTTAGATGCAATATCACTTCTAAAATCAATGTCTGTCTCTTTCTCTCTTTCTCTTCCTTTTCTTTAGCTCCCTCTCTCCTTCTCCATCCTTCTTCTTCCTCCCCTTTCCATGTTCTCTCTCTCCCCACCCTCTTCCCAAAGCCCACTAAAATCCAGAATCAGAGATCTCTTTTTTTTATCTATAAAATGCACCAAATAAGCATCACAAAAAATGATACAGTGTTTAAATAAAAAATATAAAGATAAATATATATATATATGCGTGTGTGTGTGTATGCATGTAAATGAAAATACAAATTTAAATCCTCTTATTTAAATTCTCTGCCAAAAATATTGCAATCATACAAGTCCCCTCAGGAGTACCCTAACTTGTAAAGATTTTTTCTTAGAAGTTGTTAGCTTTCAAATCCTTTTCATACTATTCTAAAGATCCTCAAACTTTTTGGTGTTAGGACTCCTTTATACTTTTAAAAGTACTGAGGACCCCAAAAAGCTTTTTTTGTGTAGGTTATATCTATTAATATTAATATTAGAAATTAAAGCTGATGCTTTTTATTCATTAATTAATTTACAATAAATCTATTATGTTAACAAAAACATTTTAATGAAAAATAACTATTTTACAAAAAAATCAATGAAAAGAGTAGAATTGTCTTACATCTTTTCACAAATTTCTTTATGTCTGGCTTAATAGAAGACAGCTGGATTCTCAGATCTGCTTCTGCATTCAATCTGTTGCAATATGTTGTTTTGGTTGAAATAATATGAAGAAAATCCGGTCTCAAACAGATATATAGTTGGAAAAGGGAGGAGTATTTTAATGAGTAAATAATGTTTTAGCATTATTATGAAAACAGTTTTGACCTCACAGACCTTGAAAGGATCTTGAGAACCCCAAGGGATATGAGGACCACACTTTAAGAACTGCTGATCTAGACAAATAGCTTTACATTCTGGAATAAGAGAATATCCTTTTACAGCCAGTGGTTTTCAAACTTTAGTTCTCGGTATCTTTATACTGCTAAAATTATTGAGGATCCACCCACAAAGTTTTTGTTTATGTGGGATATATTTATAGATATTTAGTATTAAGGTATCACTGGGTGAGAATTTTGATTGGCAGGCAGCCCTTAAAATTGGAGGTTTAAAAAGTAAAGTAGATTTACCTACAATCAGAGTGGGGATGATAAAACAATGGCTACATAGCTAAATATTTCCATGACATCTCCTAGGATTTCTGGCAGTAGCCTAATAACCCCAGAACCTAGGCAAAAGGTTTTTCCAATCTCTCGCCAGCCCTGAGGGATACCTGAAAAACACTGAGAGGTACAAAGTATGGAACCTTACGCTTGTAAACCAAGACTGAATTCTGAACTGTTTTCCCTTTTCTGATGTGTTTCAGGGAGTAGATAAGTTCTTTAGAACTCATATAAGGAGTTTAATCCATCTGTTTATGATGCCTGAGAATGATATGAATGCCTGAGATATGATTACCACTTTTAATTTATATTACTTTTGTCTTTATTAAGTTTTTGCTATTGGACTGTTGACACTCTCAAAATCATTGTATGTTTTTAGAGACTTGGGCCATAAATAGTACAAATTCCTACTAAAAAAAACATGCACACTGAATCTATGTTTAAAATAGCAAAGGATTCCAAAGCTAAATTATCCAAAGATTTCAATGACTCTGTTATTACAAAGAACACCTAAGTTATCCCAATCTTTATTACTTCTTTCTCTTCATTCTTGACATCTATCAAGAAGCAGCTCAATGATCTAAAGAGCTAACAGATAATACTGTCATCCTTAAGAATCCCCTTAATACTCTAGCAATATCAGTCCATTTTAAATAAACATTTATTAGGCACCTATCATATAAAAAGTCAAGTTTTTAAAAATGTCAAGTCTCAGACTTCAGAAGCATCCCAGGGTTTAATTATCATCTCAATGCAGATGACTCAGATCTATATATCCAGTTTCAGTCTCTCTCTTGAGTGCCTCTAATCTTGCATACTCAACTATCTATTGAACAATTCAAACTTCATATCCTAGAGTTATCTCAAACTCACCAGGTCCAACACATTCCTCTTATCTTTTCCCCCAAATTCACTCCTCTATCAATTTCTGTTGAAGTCACCACCTTTTTTTCCAAGTCTCACATGTTAGTTATCTCCTCAATCATCCTCATCCCACATCAGTTGCCATCTTGCTATTTCTCCCTACTTACACAGCCCACAGCCTAGTTCAGACCCTCATCACCTCTCATGTGAACTATTGTATGTAATGACTTTCTAATGGGTCTTTCCTCTCTTCATCACTCCTATTGCTACCAAAGTGATTTTCCTTAAAAGCAGATTTGACCATGGCACTACTTTTTTCAAGTCCCCCATGGATCTCCCTATTGTTTTCAGGATAAAATAGCATTTCTTCTGTTTAGCTTTTTTTTTTTAATTTAATAGCCTTTTATTTACAGGTTATATGCATGGGTAACTTTACAGCATTAACAATTGCCAAACCTCTTGTTCCAATTTTTCACCTCTTACCCCCCACCCTCTCCCCTAGATGGCAGGATGACCAGTAGATGTTAAATACATTAAAATATAAATTAGATACACAATAAGTATACATGACCAAAACGTTATTTTGCTGTACAAAAAGAATCAGACTCTGAAATATTGTACAATTAGCTTGTGAAGGAAATCAAAAATGCAGGTGTGCATAAATATAGGGATTGGGAATTCAATGTAATGGTTTTTAGTCATCTCCCAGAGTTCTTTTTCTGGGCATAGCTAGTTCAGTTCATTACTGCTCCATTAGAAATGATTTGGTTGATCTCGTTGCTGAGGATGGCCTGGTCCATCAGAACTGGTCATCATATAGTATTGTTGTTGAAGTATATAATGATCTCCTGGTCCTGCTCATTTCACTCAGCATCAGTTCGTGTAAGTCTCTCCAGGCCTTTCTGAAATCATCCTGTTGGTCATTTCTTACAGAACAGTAATATTCCATAATATTCATATACCACAATTTATTTAGCCATTCTCCAACTGATGGACATCCATTCAGTTTCCAGTTTCTAGCCACTACAAAAAGGGCTGCCACAAACATTCGTGTACATACAGGTCCCTTTCCCTTCTTTATAATCTCTTTGGGATATAAGCCCAGTAGTAACACTGCTGGATCAAAGGTATGCACAGTTTGATAACTTTTTGAGCATAGTTCCAAACTACTCTCCAAAATGGTTGGATTCGTTCACAACTCCACCAACAATGCATCAATGTCCCAGTTTTCCCACTTCCCCTCCAACAATCATCATTATTTTTTCCTGTCATCTTAGCCAATCTGACAGGTGTGTAGTGGTATCTTAGAGTTGTCTTAATTTGCATTTCTCTGATTAATAATGACTTGGAGCATCTTTTCATATCACTAGAAATAGTTTCAATTTCTTCATTGTTTAGCTTTTAAAGCTTTTCTATATATACATCCCCTTCCAACAGAATAGAATCTCCTTGATGGTGGAAATTTGTTTCATTTTTTTTGTCTTTGGATCCCAAGGACCTGCCACAAAGCTTGGCACATAGGAAGTCCTTAATAAAAACTTGATTGATATATATATTTTAAAGAGGGGAAAGATGTACAACATGTTCACAACATGTATGATACAATCTAAGTATGTGATGGCAATAGAATTTTGTTGATGTTTCATAGAAAACATTGCAAAAATATTAAGAAACCAAAGTATTAGATGTGGTACCCCCAATTTTAACTAGAAAACACATTAAATCAATTAATCAAGCATTTATTGATTGCCTTTTAAGTGCCAAAGACTAAGGTGAAAGAATCTATGTGATGAGAACCCAAATTAGGATGATCATGTTGATGAGAGAAAGGAATGGGTGAAATTTTGTGAAAAAGGGAAAAAATACCTCAAATCTCTGCTCTCAATCTTAGAATCTCAGACCCAAAGAGGTTAAAATGGCTTGTCTGAGATCACATCATAGAACTAGATTACAACCCAGGCCTCCTGGCTTCCTAGTCAACATTTATTCCAACTTACCAAACTACCAAAGTAGTCATGTCAGACAACCAAAGAAAACCTCCCAAAATAATAATAAGGAAAAAAATCTGCACCAACAGATTTGGCACAGATTTTTAAAACAAACAAAATGTTCCGGGGTAAATAAATTACAAGTTCCTTCAGGTACATGTATCATACAATAGAAAAAATCTCAAGAGAAGGTGGAGAGAGCCAAGGAGCCAACTATTCCAATTCCTTCCTCCCTAAAGTCCAATGAAGCCTTTTTTGATTTTACAAACTGCTAGTGGCTGTTCTCCCATTGTCTCTTGTAATTAACTGTGTTGTGTGTACATATAGATTCATATTCATTAAATGATTTTGTTCTATATAAATCATACTAGGTTCTAGTATTCTGCTCTATGAGAACGGAATTCTTAAGTAAAAAGTGTTTCATTTTTGTACTTTGATCCCCAGAGTGTCTCATACATGGTAAACATTAATAAACACTTCCCGATTGATTCATAAAGTTGTAAGCCTCTCACATGCTCTGGCTTAGAGCATAGGTGATGAACCACCAGGAGAATAGCAAGTGCCTCTCCATCCAAAAGTTTTCCATAAGTCCTTTGCTGTCTTTCCTTTCATACACACCTAGGCTTCAGAGAAAAAGCACAGCTAATACCAACCACAAAAAGTTATCAGTTCCTGACTCAACAAATATGCTGAGAAGAACCGTTATAGTTAAATGAGTAAAGAATTTAAATTCCAGAGAAATAAATTCACATCTTGGCTCTGGTAACAGCAAAGGAAATAAACCACCAGTCCTAGGGGCTGCAAATCCAGTCTCAACATTGTCACTTTATCTCTGTTTACCTCAGTTTTCTCCTCTGTAAAAAGGGAATGACGATAGCACCTATTTCCTAAGATTAGTCCACTGGGGCATGGAGTCAGGAAGATTCCTCATCATGAATTCAAATCACTGTGTGACCCTGGGTAAGGCACGTAAGGCTTTTTGCCTTAGTTTCTTCATGTATAAAATGAACTGGAGGAAAAAAAGGCAAAACACTCCAGTATCTCTGCCAATGGGGTCAAAAAGAGTCAGACACAACTGAAAAATGACTCAACAAAAGCTTCTTGAGGTTGCTGTGAAGATCAAATGAAAAATAACCATAAAGAATATAGCACAGTGCTTGGCACATAGTAAATGGCACAAACAAACACTTATGTTATTTATTATTATTATTAGTTATGTGCCTCAGCCTCATTTTCTTCGCCTATAAAAAGGGGACAATATTTAAATTGCCTACTACAGGGTTGTTATAGATAACTAAATTTTGTAAACCTTTAAGATGCTAATAAATATGAACTATTATTCCATTACATGCCAATATTTATCCTTGAAGCCAGCTAAAACACAATTCATTTCTATAAAAATTTTGCTATAAATATAAGTCAAATCTCTCAAGAAACAGAATAACTTATGAAAACAGTCTAAGGAAGCACCATTATGCCCATTAGGCTACCATGAATGCCCCAATACCAGCCATAAAGTGATACCATTATGTGTTTAGAGTAGATTTATTTAGGATTCCAAAAAACCTTGGTCAATCTAACCTCAGGGAGAACTCATAAAAACAACTCTAAAATACTAGCAATTATTATAACATGTAAATGGAAAATAAGTCTTGTTATATTTTCCAAAACAGAATCAGTAGTTTTATCTCCAATCTTATCTTAAAGGGACTCATAATGTCCTAAAGTCTAGTAAAAATATATATTAAAAGTTTAACTAAACTTGAGTAGTTTAAGAGCATGCTAGATAAATCAGCCCAGATGAAGGAGTACAATAAGTTGACTGATACTAACTTTAGAAATAGCTTTACATTTTTTCCTATTATATAACTCATTGTTGCCAGGCCTGAGATACATAAAAAAGTACAGCAATTCTGAGGCAGAATCACATCCTAAGGATTTTGTCAAGAGGTGGCAGAGATTCAGAAGGGCCTTGGTTCCACTGTGCTGGGAAGAAGGCCTAATAATAAATACAGGTGATGGTCCCAGGATATATAGAAATGTGGAATCATAAAAAGCTGCTAGTGAGAGTGATCCAGTGGACCGAGAATCCATGGAACACCGATGAGGGCTGCTGTGGAGATAAGTGCTATGCAGGGATCTTAGCTTAGATTGTTCTAATATTCTCATCCAACACATACGGAGAAAAATGATGATAAAATTGATGCAGCACTGCCTTTTGTACTAGCTAAACACATCTTCTGTCTCCTGTTCTCAAAATAGGATACTACTGTAAGCAACAACCTGGGCATCGAGCATTTACATAGTGAGAATGGGACAATAATTAGTTTTGGAGTCTGAAGGTCCAAGTTCAAATCCTGAACTTTTGGGTTTTTTTGTTTTAGTTTTACCACTTCTGTTTCTTTTTCTGCAAAAATAAAGGAATTGTACTAGATCGGTAGTTCTCAAACTCTTTTTCTCAGTATCTGTACAGTATTAACAACTATTGAGAATATGTCCAAAGAGTTTTTGGTTTTATGGGTTACATAATATATATTTATCATAAATAGAAAAAAAAACTAATTTTGAATTTGTAGACCCTCTGAAAGGATTTCAGAGACCCTCCAGGATTCACTGCACCATACTTTGAGAACCACTGTATTTAATGATCTGTAAGGTCCCTTCCAGAACTAAATCTACAATCACATGAAACCAGGTTAAAATTAAAAGTCAGACCAGTAAATTATAAAGTTGGCTTTCCCATTTCCCTGTCATCTTACATAGTTGTAGTAGGAACAGCCCAGGGCCTAGGAAAATAGTGAGGTTAATTTTTACTCCTCAAGATCCAGGAATGAGATCTCTACCCATTTCCAAGGAAAAGAAGAAGAGCACATTAGCCTTTCTTTGGTAGTGTTACTTTAGCTAGACTTAAAACTGCATATTACTGATTGATTAGTGAGTAGGGATTATTTTATTCATTATATGGATCACTAGCTCCCAGCACAGTGTCCAGTATATAAGCACTTAATAAATTTTCAATTGATTGGGAATAAGTGGCCTTTTTTTTTTAACTGGAAATTTCAGAGGGACTGTCTTAGACTAGAAGGTGGTGGTGATAGTAGTACTCCTCCTCCTCCTCCTCCTCCTCTTCCTCTTCCTCCTCCTTTTCCTCCTCATCCTCCTCACAGAGGTTGTTGTTGTACCCTTTACAAGATCGTAGAATGGAGAAGGAAAGAAAATCAATTGTCGGGAAAAGAGGAAGAATTCTAGACTACGCTTAGGTACTCACACAGAACTAGGAGTATTACAACTGCATCAGAACAAATATTATTCAAGGAAAGAGACTGTTTTAATTTGTGTGTTTCCATACACCACAGGTTCTTAAAACTTTTTCCACTTTTAATCCCTTTTTGCCAGAGAAATTTTTACATAACCCTGGGTATATAGATATAGAAATCAAATATTTACTGATAACAAATCATAATTTTGTAATCCCCCCACATTCAGTAATGAGATCCTATATAGGATTATGAATCACAATTTAAGAAGCTGGGATATGCACAATGACTAACACACAATAAGTACTTTCATAAGGTTTGCTGAATTGAACTGAGAGATGATGGATTTCAAGAGGTAAAAAGCCTTTCTGGACTGAGAAAAGTCCACTCTGGAGAAGATTTCTTTAAGAAAGATTCAAGCCAGGAATTTCAGGAGCCCTTAACTGTGCACCCCCACTCCAAAAAACCTACTAGTGACAAATACTAGTTGAACTTAATGACTGAAAGCCTCAGAAGACAAGATGAACAAACATCCAATGAGCCTTGGGGAAGAAGCTGGCTACACCACAAAATCTAGTCAAACTGAAAGCCAACTGCCATTCACAGGATTATGGATTGAGGAGCCAAAAGGGGCAGTAGAAGTCACTTCAGTTCAACCCTCTCATTTTACAAGAAAGGATATTAAAGCTCAGAAAAGAGAAATAACTTGCCCACAAACAAAGAGTTCATGAAACAAACAGCATTTCAACACTGATCCTTTGACTTCATTATGTTGGGGGATGCTTCCAGTTGGCATCAAAAGTGCAGAGCCTAAGATCATTTGACCACCATCATTGATCTGTGATAGGATAGGAAAGACAATCCTGTAGGACAGCAGAAGAGCTGGGAAGAGGCTCTGGGGCCGATAGGCCTCAGGGCCTAGCAGTAAGCCTCAATTTTTTGTTGGGAGTAAGGAGGAAGATGTGCCTAATGAATCTGGCCTAATAATAAGCCCCAATAATAATAAGCAGAATAAGCAGCGCTTCATCTATCTCAGGGGGCTGCTTGAACAATGATTCAGAAATAAGTCTAAACTTCTTTTTCTTGATTATATATGTTTGTTACAGATGTATTATTTTCCTTGTTTTATTAATTAATGTGGAGAGGAAGGGAGACAGAACAGAGAATTTAGATCTAAAAGTAAAATAAAATCTAATAATAAAAAAGAACTGGGGGTCCAGGGATTGTACCACCCTAGTGGGAATCTCAATACCAAAGTTATCTGAGAGAAAAGCAATAATGGTACCAAAGTTAAAACAGAGGAGAAAAGAATTAATAGACATCTCTCTTCAACAGAGGCCTGAGATAGCGCATTCTAAGAGGACACAGTTATGGGAGTGAGAAAGAAACCCTAATAGGCAGGACCTTTGACATTCAGGGCCCTATTACTGGTGGAGAAATTTCAGGAGGAAAAAGAAAGTGAGAAGGGATAACTGGAGTTGCTTTCAGTTCTACAGCAAGAGATATGGATACAGATTCACCCTATTGGTCTGTCCTACAGAAATCCACCAATCCAATAGAAGACCTTAGACTCAGCAGACCACTAAATTCTTCAAAAAGTAGGAAACATTTTTAAAGTATTAGGCAGTTTCCACCTCTCTCTTCTACAGAGAGTTAGTTTGGAGCAGGGTCACCTCTCCCTCCAGAGGGAAAAAAAAGAGAGGAGATAAAATCTTGGAGGAGGTGTCTTGTCAGACTTCAAGCCCGAGTCTGGGACAGAGAGAGAGGCAAACAACTACTAATGTTTACTATTGTAGAAGGCAAGTTTCTTGTAGAGTCCTCAATCATGCAGGTATGGCAAATAAGAGGAGACTAACTGCATTTACAATTTTGTCAGGACATTGCTCGGGAGCAATAAGGCTCTTAGTGCAGAAGTAATTTATAAGAGCTAAAAATTGAAAGCTAGAGTGAGTGAGCAGAGAGTGTGTTATCTGGAGAAGATAGGGAGAAATGGAGAAAGAAGCTAAGAGCTGTAAGCGATAGGTGGTCATCACAGATTTCTTCCTTTTGCTTTTGCTATCCTTGTGGCATACAGATGATGTCCCCTAGTGTCGTTTCTATTTCTCAGTTTATCCACTATCCACACAGCTCATGGTAGAAAAGGAAACAAACTACTTCAGGATTAAATCAGATTCAGCCCATCACTGTCAGATGAATTGTACCAACTAAATTTGCTCCTACTTTCCATCCTGAGGTAGGAACAATAAACAGTTTTAACTTGGAATGTCATACAAAAAGGAAATTAAATTTAAAAAGAACCTATTTCTCCTCATTTATTTTGCAGAGGTTGGGGACTACAGAAAACGGTATATAATGTCAAAAAATTTTCAATATATTGGTTAACTTTGTTGAACAATTTTTTTCTTCCTTTAAAAAAATTTTTTTTAACATGAGGGATAGTTCTCTGGGAGGGGTGTTAAGAGGAAAGTTCATGTTGAAAAGTGAAGGTCACAAAAAACAAAAGATTGCAATAAAAAGCTATTTTTCTAAATCAAGTTAGACTGTTTATGTTTTCATACATTCAGCATCTGACTTTTCGCAATAACTTGGGGGCAATCTGTTCCTGAAAAATCAATGATGAAGTGAAAAGGGAAAAGGAATTTTGCACTTTTCTTATCCTACTTCCTCCCTCCGAAGAAGACTCATAAAAGCTTGAGCTCTTAAACAGCTTACTCTTTTATTTTTACCACTAGGTGGCACATTGTTAAGGTGAAATGCTAAATATATATTCTGGTCATTGATGAAAACTGGTGAATAAGTGGATTAGGGCCTGAGAAGGAAAAATCTAGGTATTTTAGGTACTTTCAGGTAAACAAATAAATAAAAGGTGAAGCAAAACACAAGTACTACCTGCAGTTTAATAGAAAAAAAAAAATAGAAAAATAGTGCATTTTATTTCAGCAATGCAACTTACTTAACATTTTTCAACTACTTGAAATCATTAAGTACCTAGTATGAGCAAAGTCAAGTCATGACATAGTGTGGACAGACTGCTGACTTTGAGGTTAGGAGGACCATGGTTTAAGAGCTGCTTATGACATGCTAGCTAGTAACACTCTCAGTTCCATAGATTTAACTCTCATAGGATAAGTAACAGAGTTGTTAATATGTGACAGAGGAAGGAGCTTCCACACTAGAGAGTTCTTTATGCCCTATGATTCCAGGTCTTGGGGGCTAAGGGGTGGGAGACAAAGCACTACACTAGGTTATAGAAGAGAAACAAAGATAATAAAGCCAAGGTTCCTTGCCATATAGATTTTAACATATAGAAAGAATATATAGCATACAAAAAACAGATTTCTTACCATAAGGCTACATCTAAAGAGTTCAAAGGAAGAGGAAATAGATTTCTATGTACAAAAATATTTAGAGAAATTATTTTTGTGATGGCAAAGAAACTAAGAAAGGGGAAATCATCTATCAATTAGAGGATGGTAGAATAAATTATGAGATATAAATGTAATGGAATATACTGTTGTGGCATAAAGAATGTCAGGAATTTCAGAGAAGGCTTGAAAGATTTCTATCAACTGATGCAAAGGCAGAACCTACAATTTTATATAAAAGTTTATACAAAAACACGGTTAAAAGGAAAAGCTTTTTAAAGATTTCAGATCTCTTAATGTCCTTACTGATTGATAAACAATGAATCTAGAGTACTGGTCATGAGAAATGTTATCCATCTCTTAAGAAAGAGGTGATATTCTCAATATGTAAAATGAGATACCTTTTTGAGCACAGCCAATGTGAAAATTTGTTTTGCTAGACTACACATATTTATTATGAGAGTTCTGTTTTGTTTTCCAAGGTAAGGAGGAAGTAGGAGGAAGAGAAAATAAATATTTGCTAATATAGTTAGATGAGTGCTAGACAAGAGTCATGAAGACCTAAATTCAAATCTAACTTCAGGCAATCACTAGTTGTGGGTCACTGGCTAAATTACTAAGCTTCCATTTGCCTTAGTTTTCTCATAGGGAGAATAATAGCACCCACTCTCAAGAGTAGTTATGTCAGGATCAAATATTTGTATTAAAAGCATTTTACAAACCTTAACGTATGATCTAATAATTAACTACTATTTATTCACTGAGATTTTTAAAAAGAAAATAGAGCACACACATAAACATATAAGTATAATTCAAGATTGAATATACTAAAAACAAAAGAGGTACAAAGCATTATGTAAGTTCAGTGGAAGTTAAGAATTTCCCTCTGAAGGGATCATGAAACAAGTAGCATTTGAGAAATTTGTAGGACTGGTAGAATTTCAAAAGGCAAAGACTAGGGGGCAAGAATGGCATTTTCTAATGTGAATAAAGCATATAGATGAGAAAGTGCTGGATATAACCACAAAGAGGTCAAACATCTACGCAAGATCACATAGTATATTCCACAACATAATTATCAAATATGTATGCCCTATAGCTATAGTTCTCTTTAACATGCAACAGGAAATAGGGGGAAAAATTAAGGACCAAAATTAAGGCATTTATCCTATAAAATTTCCCATATGTTCTCTTATTTGTATTTGGTACATCCTCATAAGTTAAGCAGGGAGGTGGCAGGGATATGGAACAGAGCTCAAAAAGGGATATAAAAGATCATCTCAAATAAAACATTTATCATCTTAAGATGGGAAAACAGTTTTTCAGAGCAAATCTTTATAGAGAGTAAATGATTTGTCCAAGGTCTCACAGCTAATTGATAGGATAACCAAAAACCTAATTTTTTAATATTTAGTCTATACAGTGATACTACAAGTTGAAAAAATGAAACGCTTAAATTTAGAAAACAAAATGAGGTAACTTACTAAAATTTTATAACAAAAATTCCAAGAAGGAAGGAAAATTGCTGAAGAAGGTAAGACAACTTACTTAGCCTTTTAGAATTTGGAAACAAGGAAAAAGGTCATTTTAGCTTAGGGAAAAGACCTTAAAACAAAGATAGCAAAGCTGTATCTGGGAAACAATTATGCTAACCTTAATTAAAAAGAAAGGAATTAAACAAACACACATATTCATATAGAACAGACATTAACTTTAAGATATTACCTGGCCCCCTGGCTCCTTATTTTTAATCATGTAAGGGTACTGTCAATACCATACCAATTTATACATGAGGCAAATAGGGACTAGTGACAGCAAGGCCTAGATATATACTGGTGATTGTGGGAAATTAAGTTGAAAAGGTAAAGGGGGCCGGGTAGAAGCACCTGAACTTGTTTGAATCAGGAATCATGTAGGTTCTGGAAGAAGGAAGAGTCATGATGAAAATAATCCTGTCGGAAGATGAGCTTGTCAGCAGTGTGCAGGAAGGATTAGAAACAAGAGCAGATGAAGTCAGAAAGATCAGCTAGGAAGCTGATGCAGTAACCCAAACATGAGGTAATGAGGCACTGACGAGGACAATAACATCAGAGGAGATGTGACAAATTCAAAAACTTTCAAATGAAGAAATAATAGGACTTGGTGACATACACATTACAAATTCAATAACAGGGTTTCTCAGGAAAAAATGATATTCTAATTAAAGAAAAAATTTTTTCATTTATAAAATTTGAAAAATTATAGAATAGAGTTATTGGGAGATTTATGGGATAACAGTTCAAATCCTAATCATGATATAAATTTCATCTATAACTTACTCCAACAAGTAGTCATCCACCTTCCTAAAGACTTTCTGTGACAAGTCACTACTATAGTGGGGCCAAAGGTGGGAAGGTAAAGATGGAAGTACAAGTTTTAAAATTTGTTTCTTGGTTTGATTCTCAGCTCTACAATTTACTGCCCTTGTGATCTTATGGTCCTCAATTTTCTTATGTGTGAAATGAAAGGGTTGGACTAATGATCATCTCAAGTTTTCTTAGAAGCTCCAAGGTCTCATTCCATTTTAAAACAAAACATTAGGGATTTTTCCCTTTTAAATATAAAAACTACTGACCCCCACCCCATTTTCATCCATGGGCCCTAGCTATGCTCCAGAAGCAAGCACAGCATATTTAATTCCTCTTCTCTATGACAACCCTAGAAATATTCTAAGATCATTATTATGTATCTCCTCCAACACTTGTCAAGTTGTATCTTCTCCTGACTTAATACCCCCCAATTCTATGAAATCATCATTAAATAGCATGATAACCCTTTAAAGTCATAGCCACCCTCTTTTAGATGAACTGCAATTTATCATTCTTTAAAATTTAGCACCTATCAGATTAGTAAAGATGAAGGGGGGGAGAGAAGTGGCCATGAAAAAAAAATAGAGAAAAGAAGAAGAGAGAAAGGAAGAAGGGAAGAAAAGGAAAGGAAAAAGAAAAAAGACAACATACTAATAAAGTACGGGAAAAAGAAAACTGAATTGGTCCAACTGTTCCAGAATTATACAAAGGAAATAACCATACCAATCCTTTGATACCATCACTACATAGTAATTTCGTTAAGGTAAAAAACAAAATTTAAAATTCCCATATATGCACAAATATCCATAGTAGTATTTCTTGTAATAGCAAACAAATTTTATGTATGCCCATCAATCAGATGAATAAATTGTAATATATGAGTATAATAGAAAAGCCCCTTAGGATAAACTAGTTAAAATATCCCCATTTTACAGATGAGGAAACTGAGGCCCAAAAGAGGAAATGAAATTTGTCCATGACATAAATAGTAATGAATTCAGTTACTCCAAATACATTTCTTTGTCTTTTCTATGGACTGAGCAGTGGGACTTCCGGAAGTCAAGTGGTAAACCTATGGCATTTATTTCAAGTTTGCTCTCTTGGAATTTTATGAGAATCTATACTACTATAGGGGAAAGTCCCAATAATATTGGTTTTCCATCTATCCTAGCCTCGTAAGGAATAGTCTAAGGGAGAAAGAGGAAAAGATGAATAGCCATCATTCATGTAGACTCAGCCAGTGAAAATTTTGCAATTCCAAAAGAGCTCTGCATCTGACGGTTTTGAAAAACATTTGCAAGGCTGGTATAACCAGTTAAATTATGGTGATGGGGTCCTGAAAACTGTAATTTCTCTTCTCTGAATTTCAATTGCAAGCTTTCTATTTCTCTCTTATATCTTGCTCACATACCACTCTGGATTATTAAGTCATCAGCAAAACTCCCTACATGAACTTATCTGTTACTCACTAGTATATCTTCTATAACTTGAAACTCTTTATTGAAAAGCATGTGGCTAAAATCAGGAGTTTTCCCTGCTTACTTGATATTCTTCCAATAATTCACAGATAAAATACTGAGGGCACTCTAAATAAAATGAAACTTTCAAAACACCCCAGTAAAATGTTTAAATGTTATTATAAAATTGTGTTTAAAGCTAAATAATGCATTTGTATGCCTGAACTTCAATACTTCAAGGATCCACAATTTCATTGATGTAGATGATTCCAGAATCAATCAATATGGCATTGCTACCTGAGCAGAAGGTCTTCATGGACTGCAATATCTGAGAATATTCATCACTTGAAAGCCAATTCTCCAGTGATTTTTCTCTGCGTTTTGTTAGACTTCTCAAAAGGCAAAAGTTAGAGTAGGGAGCTAGGCCTTTCCAATATTGGTATGAAAAGGCCTTTCCAGTTTGTTGGTTAGCATTTTCCAGTGATAATAACCCACAGACAGGAGACTTTAAGAACCCAGGGTCACCTTCATGATGTGACTGAGCATCCAGGCAGGACTTGAGAGAAAAAAGTGGATTGTTTAAGTCTTAAATAATTTAAAAGCCAAGTTGTGTGGTTATAGTTAGAAAGTTAAGATAGCTGTTAAATCATCATTAAAAAAAAGAATGCCTAATACATTTTAAATGTTCAACTTCTATTCAAGTCCTAAGTCAAGGTCTCAATATAGTGTAGTGGGAAAGGTGAAATGAACCTGGAGGCAGGAGAGACCTGTTTCCCAATCTCACATCTCCCAATATCCCCAACACACACTTGTTAGCTTCAAGACTACTGGACTAAGACCAAATAATATTATATATATATATATATATATATATATGTATATATGTATATATATATTAATTGTTTTGTAAATCTTAAAGTACTACATAAATGTCAGGTGTTATTACCATTAACAATAATATTATTATGGTGCATTGGATTCTCCAAATTTATATCTACAAAGCAAATTATCTGGCCAGTCTTAACAAAATGGAAAACTTTTAAGGATGGGATCCATTGATAATCAAGCTTTCCACCTGAGGCATAGAATAACAAAATTCAAGAAGAAATTTTTCACAAGTTGGACCATAGGCTACAATAATTAGTTAAGGAAGTTCTTATGCTGAAAAAGAAAACACAAATCCTTGAAGTATTAAATTCAGGTTGCAAAAAGAAGAACAGCAACATTGGAGTAAGAAAACTTTCATTTTGAGAACTACTAGACTTGACCTTTGATGGATATACTTTGAGTTAAGCACTTAATTTATTCTTTATTTGTATTGTTTTGGGAGTAGCAGATTGGAAAGAACAAAGCACACACTTTGACTACTGTTCAAGAAAATACAGCCCTTGACTTTTATTTTTCAAATGTTATCCTCAAAGAAATCTTCAACTTTTCATACCTTAAAAAAAAAAGATTTTGGAGTAGTAATTAAAAAAAAAAAATTGAATCCCATAAAGGCAAGAAGAAAAAAATTGGAGATTACACATATAACAAAGTATACTATATTTCAAGTAATCAGAACTGTCTTTATAGTATGTAATGACATCAATAACAGGTTTGCACATGATAATATATTTTATGGCTAGGCACAGCAATATTCTAATAAAAAAGTATGTGCTTCACTGCCATCACATGAGAGATGAAATCACTGTGTTCAATTGGACTTGTGCAGAAACAAGTGTCTTAAGAAACGAAAGGGCTATCACTAGCATTAACAGTTGCAAAGGAAAACAAAAGAAAGATTTTTAAATTTTCTTCCCTCACTATTCACATTTTTGAACCACAAACAACAGTAACTATGATATACAAACTACAAGTTATTTCAATAGTATGTATTCATCTTACAATGTAAACAAGAAGTATTTTCTCCCAAGTCTTAGCAAATAAGAATGCCAACTGACAAATATTCGAAAGTCTTGGTGAGGCAGGCCAGAGAAAAAGATAAAATTTGTTATATAATTTGCCTTTCTTGTTTTTAATAAACATAATTATTTGCTACAGTTCTTGATTCAGTTCTCTAAAAGATTCTTACAACATTATAAAATATTTTCAAAAACAAAACAGAGAACTGGCTTATTCGGGAAGGAGACTAAAGAGAACATTTCCCCCCAAAGAAATTCAAACTTGTCACTAGAAAGTATGAAATTGCTCAACTTAAGAGCTCACATGCATAAATAGCACAAGCAGTTTCCTTTGACAATTAAAAAGACCACCTTCAAAATTGACTCTCAAAATTGACTAATCTAACCCTAGCAAGAAAAGTATAAACATACTTCTTTGAGCCAAAAGGTGTTATTTTTAATTAAGATAAATCAACTCTGTGAAACAGAATTTTCTAATATTCTTTTATTGCTATAATCCTCTATGCCCTTAACTTACCTAACATTTTATGTAAAATATATACTTTCCTTAAAAAGATACAACAGTAAGGAAAAAATTGAGGGATTCTATACTTATTAAGGTTTAATCTTCTCAAATGTTACTTATCAAAAGTATCACCAAAACAAGTCATGTCTAAATGTCACAAGGTTTAATTGCCAAAATGGCAATTTCAGAGTTTTTAGTTAGCTTACATTTCACAAACAATTGTAATTCCTCATTTGTAATTACAATGTAATTTCACTTTGTAATTCATCATCTTATTATGGTTGCACCCATAATATTTGCATGTTATATACCCAGTTTGGAAAAGGGTTCAGAGAAATCTACAAGGCATTATTCATTTTCTTGTCTTCAAAGTTTGTTTTGGAATTTTTCCTTCAGAATGTTTCAGACACAGAAGTCAAGAAACTACTTATTGAGAGTATGTGTGATTGTGAGTCTGTATTATATATTTAGTACAATTGAAATGAGTTCATCTTTTGAACTCAGAAAGCACCTGTCATGACTTGGCTAAGAAAAACAGTATCAAAGCAAGCTGGCTCAACAGTATACATACCTCTTCTCTGAATTATGATTTGGTGATTGTTGTGTTTTTTTTAATGTTTTGAAAACACAACAAGGAAATGATCAGCACCTAAAGATGAGCTGCCCATACATTTTAAAACTTCACATTGGAGATTTCATTATTCCAACTTTGCCTTTCATGTCACTTTCATGCTTCAAATTATTTTAAATGATGACTTATTTTAAAAGTGCTATACCCATCCATATAATTTGCTAAGAGGATCTCCTGAATAATTCCAGAAAACCAAGCAACATATAAGTCCAGAAAACATCTGAAAATTGCCCCATCTTTCTCACAGTTCTGACACACTATGAAATATTCATGCATGCATCTGTGACTTCTAAGGTTCTAGCAGAAGATAAAACATACCACTACAATTGTTTCACTTTTCATCTCAATTGTCATAAACAAGTAACAAAATAAGTGTCTCTGACCCAGATCAGTAAATGTTTTCATATCTGCCATGATAAACAGTAAGGCTCCAAAATGAGGGAAAATATTAATATAGTATAAAGGACATAAGTATATGATATACCAGTACATTGGAGGTTTTTCTTTGCCTTAAGACAAGAAGATATTAAAAAGAAATACCTTAAAAATATTTAAAAGGTACTGTTCATAAGTGGCTGGTGAGAAATACATAAATGTATCCTGTTCTAATTTAAAACCTACCAACTATTTTAGAAAATACAT
Organism: Sarcophilus harrisii; assembly: GCF_902635505.1. Taxonomy (NCBI): domain Eukaryota; kingdom Metazoa; phylum Chordata; class Mammalia; order Dasyuromorphia; family Dasyuridae; genus Sarcophilus; species Sarcophilus harrisii. The sequence continues at coordinate 532,985,351 of NC_045427.1, read as the reverse complement.
GATATTTTTATTCAAGTAGCTTCATTACATTCAGGAGCTCATAAAGTACTTTGCCACACATTATATTCTTACAAAACCAATGAAGCAGGATAAAAGAAAAATTGTTGTCCCTTGAACACCTGTCTTGACAATTGCAAATTATACTGCAACAAGTGAAAATGATACAGTTGATTTTCACTTAATATATTGATCTTGCAACAGTAGGAAGACCAGGAAACATTTTTATCACTGATCAAACAGAAAGTTAAAGATCAAAAGCAAATATATACAATATACATAATTATCACATTGTATGTTTTAAAACAAATGTCCAGCTTAAATTTAGTAGAAAATTCTTAAAACAGCTGATGCTAAAGCATCATATTATCATTTTAATAGCTAGTTTCCAGACCACTCATTTGACTATTTGAGAACTGGCCTCTGCTTTAATTCTAATGTCCATTTTGTCTCCTGAGTATATTTCACAAAAAGTATAATTTCAAATAATCAAATAAGTAAGAACTAGAGTAAATTGGCAATATTAAGAAAATGTTTTTCCTATTTAATGTTCTTTCTTATAATCTGTACCACCAGTTACAGGGGTTACATTTCAAAGAGCTAAGCAGAAATTGCTTATGTTACTGTCTCAAAACTTTTTTTTAAAAAGAAGTAATAAAAATTAGCCTTATTTTTTAATCGAAATTAAATTTCCCTTGCAAGATGGATGTTATTTCAAAATAAAGTATTTTATGTAACAAATATGACTTTCATTAAGTTGTTAGGTTCCCCCAAAAAAGGCAAATACTCTAATACTAAATTCTTTGTCCCCTATGTGAACTCTAATAATGCAGACAAAAAATCAATCCTTAATTCTCTGCAGGTGCCTTTTCCCTGGAATACCTTAAGTTTTTGTTCTTGTTGTTGTTATTGTTGTCTTTTTTTTTTTTTTTTTTTTTTTTTTAATGAAAGTTCTCAGACTCTAAAATCACAGTAATGAGATAGTTTGGTTAAAAGTGTCAAGCAAATTTATCCTGTTGATTTTTGTAGCTCACAGATTCAAGAAGCATTCTTTTCAACTTTAACACATTTCTCAAGGTTCTTTTGAGAATTCAAACATGAGATTTTAAACTTCAAATAATGGCCTATGCTCAACTCCTACCCAAAATATTGTTTGCTTATTATTTCCTCCTTGGGAACCTAAAATTCCTTATTTGAGATTTTCTTCTTTGAATATTTTATCTATGCTACTTCAAGCATACTTAAAACAACAATCCATTTACACATCTAAATTTCTTATAACTAGGTTTCTTCAACAATAGAATTTTGTGGGATTAGATGTAGGAAACTTAGTGCAAATGAGGGAAAGATATGTATATCATTAGGTCCCCTTAAAAATATATATATATATATATATATATATTAATGATCATTACCCCACTTCCCAATCGAAATAGACAGCATTGGCTGTTATTAATAATACTTAAACCTCAACTAGTTACAAGGCCTAATTATGGGAGGGGGTATAAAAAACTCAAACATTACTTCCATTAGGCTTTGTCTGTTTTGAGAACTTTATCTTTCTAAATGAAGAAATGTTTACATTACTTTGGTCACATACTTAATCCTTAAACATTCCTTCCTTTCCTAGTATCTTAACACAATACTTGCAGCCCAATACAAATGCCCAAATCTTTAACCCAGAGATAAAGATAACAGCTAAAATATTAGTCTCTGATACAACTTTTAAATTTACTATTACCATGAAGATTGATAACTTGGATTTAATTCAGATACACCTTCTTTCCAAAGAATTTAAAGTATATTCATATCTATTCTTTAAGACTTGAATCTCACAGTGTGATAGGGAAAGTATTAAATTCAGTTTTTATACATTATAATCAGGATTTGAGGCAACTTTTGGATATCCATCAACCTTTAGATTACCAACCATTTTTTAAAGGATTCTGGGGATATTACTTGTTATTCTCCTACACTTTCTTGTCACTAAAACTTTTTAAAACATTCACAAAACATTTTCTAAATAAGCATTCCTAGAAAAGTCATATTTTTACCCAAACAAGTAAAGAATAATATTTTACTTTTCAGGAAATACATTAATAACCTTTTAAGCCCAGGACTGTCTGGCCATCAAAAACCTAGAGAAACTGTACAGCTCCATTATATGCCATATTAAAATTTAAAATTTAAACGTGAAGAACCTTCTGTATATTCAAAATTAAATTTAAAATTCTGGGTAACAGAAGGACTAAAAAAAAAAACTCCCTCTAATCTGGTGATCTGAAACTTTGGAAAGCAAGATGTTTTGTTTTAATTAAGGTTGTAGCAAGTTCCATTTTGATCATACGACCTTCAATATTTGTCTAGTAAATATTTTAATTCTGTAAAGATTTCCTGGTATTAAGGCATGCTCATTTTCACAAGAAATTAAGAATGCTTACTCTCTTTTAAGTCTTTAGTTTTAATTACCACCGTATTTAATTCTACAGCATACCTCCTCTACTCTTCCCCCCCCCCCCCAAGATATCTAGGTAAAAGGTTTAATAGCCAAAACTTGGTTCTAATTTTCAATTAATTGGCACCAACTGTATACATTCAGATATTACAAAATATGGCACACTAAATCAGCTGGACCTGTCTTATCCCTATTTCTACTACTTAGCTGAAACTTTTCAACGTAACCAAAAAGCATACGCCATCACAAATTTACTATAATTCCACCCGGTGCTTTTTGTTTTTTGTTTTAAAGGTATCCCCGCCCCCAATTTCTTCAAAAGTGCAGTGAAACTCTTATTCTCTTATCCCCTATCCACCCAGACATGACCAAAACAAAGTGTATCAGATTACAAGTGATAGCGTTTGTAGAAATATTTTGCTTATTAACGATGTGCAAAGGAAGTGCTACAATAATAACTGGGGAGGGGGGATAAGGGGAAGAAGAGAAGGAACTGGATCAAAACAAACAGAGAGAAGGCGCGCTCAGGGCTTTAAACACACGTTGTCCTACTTTTTAAATAGCACATAAACTGGGTGTCTGTGTGCACTTCTTTAATGTTGAGACACAGATTTCTCATGCACGTGTACAACGTGCACCTACACACCCACAAATATACACACGGGACATTAGCATTCTCTCTCTCCACCTTTCTAACCTGAGCACCTGGGGGGGCGGGGGGGAGATGAAGGGCGGCAGAGAAGAGAGAGCAGGAGGAACGAAAGGAGAAGACTCCGACTCCACCAGCGGGGCTCGGGGGAACCCCACGCCAGAAGGCGCTAGCTCGTGGGCCCCAGGTCACGGCGTGGATTGGTCTTTCCTGCAGCGTTGCTCAGGGCCCCGCCACTTCCTTGGGCACCGACAAGGGCGGAGGGGGAGGGAGGGAGGAGGAGGAGGAGGAGGAGGAGGAGGAGAAGGAGGAGGGGGAGGAGGCCGGAGGAAGGGGAGCATGGAACGACGCAGAAAAACAATTCCATCTTAGAGACGCTGAAAACAAGAGCAGAGCGTTTTTGCAACAGTGGGCAACAAAGGCAGATTCCGGGAAAGCAAACGCCGGATAAAAAGGGGGGCAGGGGAAGACAGACAAGAGAAGAGAATTATATAATATTTTTAATAAAAGGAATCTAAATATTATCTGAGAAAAGGGAGGGGCAATTTATTTGTAGGATTAAACAAGAGGAGACCACGTTTTCACAAAGCATCTGGAGAAAACCCACCCACCTCCCAAACTCCCTCCTCCTCCTTTCCCCCTTGAAGGGGAAAAAAAAAAGGATGTTTTGAAACGTGTCCTGGAGCTGCAGCACCGCATTTCTAGGGCAGACAGTCCAAGTGTTCTGTTCTAACTTATCGTTTCTAATACTGTTCTAAAGATTTGGTTACACTTTTAAGGCCACTTCCCCAACTACCCCCCCCCCACTCCTCCACCACCCCCGAGACCATTCAGGCCACCCACCCCCCTCACTCCCCTTCACTCCCCCCACCCCCCGCCTCCAGGCATCCCGCCTGCCGCCACTTAATACACAGTGGAAGATTGTGGCCCATTCCCACTAGCACTGGCCAAACAAGGGGGTTTATCTTACTAAAGTGGGGAGAGGTAGGGATGTGTGTGTGTGTGTGTGTGTGTGTGTGTGTGTGTGTGTGTGTGTGTGTGTGTGTGTGTGTGTGTGTAAAACCATCTTCGGTTCCGGGGTACTGTCAGAGCATAAAGCTCCCCTAAGAAAGGAAACTGCCCCCTAGCTAAGTGGTCCCAAATGAAATGTAATCAACCACAACAAATAGGCTGGCACACTGCTTCAGTGTGGTTCTGGGGAAGCGGGTATTGCTTTTTAATCAAATGGCTTGAAAAACACGAAGCTCACAGTCAGCTTTAAATGTCTTTCCCCCACCTTAACCACCACCCCTCCCCCGGCAACTGGGGTGGGGGATGTAGTTTTAGTCTTAGCCAGGGAGCAGGTACTTCTGGAAAAGAAAAGTGGCCTTTTGACTGTTGTTTACAATCCCCTGGGTACAAGTTCGAACCTTCCAAGAATGGGAACTTTTAGTTAAGCTAAGTAGACAAACTTGATACTAATGTTAATTACCAAATTGAGTCAAGAGAGTGTTTGGGTTTTGTTTTGGGGAAAGAAACAAAAAGTAAAGCTATTTCACTTGGATGAAAGTGCTTAACCTTGGTCTTGGGTAGGGGGAGCCACCGCCTCCCCCACACATACTTACTCCTTTCTCCCCTCTACTCCAGGCACCCCACACACCCCCACAACACCATATTAAGCGGAAAAAAAAAGACCAGCCCTGAACTCTAGATTCTAAATAGGCTTGAAGATGCAAATTTTTGAACAGAAAAATAGGACAGCGGCCCCTTAAACTAAAAGTTACCGCAGTGCAAAAGACATACTTCACAGTCGAAACATAGATGAGAGAGATACTCACTTTCTCCATTTGTTGGCCAAAGGCAAAGTGTAGAAAAGAGAAACAGAAGCCCCCAAAGTGAGGTCGGGGACCCTCTTCCGGCGCCAGACTTCATTCCTTTTATTTAGGACGAAATTCCCCTTTCTCCAAAAAAAAAAGGGGGATAGGGGGGAGTCCGAAACTCACACTGCCGCCCCCACACCCCCTCCAGAAACAAGGGAGAAAAATAATATTCCAGATGAGAAAATAGATCTTCGAAAATTGTAATTTTTTAAAAAATTATTTCTTTCCTCCTGGTGGGTCGATGTGTTGTCGATGCTGTGGCTGTCGAAGCTGACACACACTCCCAAAACAACGCTATTTTGATGCTTTAGATATGTAGGTATTTGTAGTGTTTGCTACAGAAAAGGTAACAAACCCCCCTCAGCGCTGGCTGCAGTGATACAATGGACACAGAAGTAGCAAACATGAAGCACATTGAGGCTGGCAGTCTGCATCTTCAACCTCCATTTTCAAACACACACAGAAAGGCAGTAGGGGAAAAAACTGCAAAGAAAGGGAAAAAAATCCAAATCAATCCTTGCAAGGAAAAACAAGCCCAACCAAAAATAGAGGGAAAGGCTTCCAAACGCCGCAAAGTATCCACGTCGGAATGATGCGACGCAGTTTTAAATATCCCCCAAAGTCCAGGTTGCTGAAGAGGCTGAAAATGGGTAAAAATGCGGAATAAAAATGAATGAAGAGGCTTCCCCCTCCTCCTCCTCCTCTCCTTTCCCTCCTCCTCTCTCACTGCTGCTGCTACAGGCGCCTTCCAAAAAATCCAGGACACACACAAAGCCCCAGCAGCAACACTGAAGCTGTTCAGCACTCCTGCTGCTCCGGGGCTGGGGCTCCGCGTTGCATCCCCTCTCGCGGCGGCTGCTTTCCCATAGCAAACGTTTGTAATTCCCTTTTTGCGTACACACACACACACACACACACACACAAACACACACACCGCCCCCCACCTTCCTCTCTCCGGAACGTGGGGGGATCCGGTTTGCTGAAGGTCAAAGCCGAAGAGGTGTTGCAAGGGTTTGTAATTCCTCTGGAAAGGGGTGTGGAAGGAGAAAGGTGGGGAGGGGGGGGGGGGTAGAGAAACGAGCGGGATAAGAGGGTCTGGCAAGGATTTCACTAAATTGCTTTTGCAAAGGGGGCAGTTTCGCTTGCAGCTTTGCTCTCCCTCTCTCTCTAGTTCGCCTGGTGCGCTCCTCTGCTTGCTTGCTTTTTTTTTTTTTTTTTTTTTTTTTTTTTTTTTTTTTTTTTGCTCAGTGGAGTTAATGCTGGTAAACAAGAGCCTCAGCTTCGCTTTGCCGCTGCTGCTGCTGCCACACACTGGGGGCTCGCGTACGCGCTCCCGGAGGCACGCACGCACGCACACACACACACACACATATACACACACTAGCAGCAGCAGCGCGCGGCGGGCCCCAGCCCAGACAGGCGCGCTCCAAAAGCAGGAGTCTGGGATTCCCGGGAACGTTCGGAACGGAGCCGCAGCGTGAGCCTGTAGTCTGCAAAAAGCTGACTACACACGCACCCCTTCTCTTCCGTCCACTCCCCCTTCCCCCACCCCAATACAGATACACGCACACACCCTCTCCTCCGACTTGCTTCCAAAAACAATGCCCCTAGCTTCAGTTCTCAAAGAGATGGAAGATATGTGTGCGTGTAATGTACATAAATACACAATATATAAATGGTTTTTTTTTATTTGGGGAGGGGAAGTAGGGCGGAAAACTGAGAGGTTCTCTAAAAATTAAAAAAAAAAAAAAAACTGCAACTGGAAAGCGCATTTACCCCCGTTTCTTGAAAAGCTTCATTGTTTCTTGCAGCTGTTGCAAAAAAAAAAAATTGCATGCCGCATTTTTTCGCAGCGTGCTTAAAGAACTCAACGTGAAAGGAGGGGGGTGGGTGGTGAACTACACCTTGAAAAAAAAAAAGAAAGGAAAGCCCCGCAGTCTTACCCTGGCTCCCCTTTAAGACATTTTTTAAGGGACGGATGGAAATGTTATGGTTTTAGGAAGCCAGAGTTTCAAGTCCTAATGTTAGAGGAGGGGGCGGAGGCGGGGGCGGGGGCGGGGGCGGGGGGCCGCCGAAGGGGGGAGCTCGGAGCCGAGGATGTGAAGAACTGAGTTTGATTCCTTGCTGCCTACCCAAGAGACTAAGAAGGGGGTGGAGAGAGCCAAGAAAGGCAGGAGAGAGATAGAGCCACATACGCCCAAGGGAGTCGTTTCCACGTCGGCCGCTAGAGGGCATTGGAAGGCGCCAGGAAATTGTTTGCAGCCCCAATAAGATTGCCTTCGGGGAGAGGAAACGCGGTGGCAGTGATGAAAGCAAGATTTTCAAAATAGCCGCTGACCGTGTCCTTCCCCAAATGCCTCTCCGAATCCGAAGCAACGAATCTAAAGCTCGGACGTGTAAATTTTTTAAGCAGCTTTGTTCCTGCGTTCTGGGACCACCACGCGGGGATGCTAGGGGGCGGGGATGAGTTGGGAGATGCAACTGTTTCCATTGCTTGTGATCTTCACTGGAGATATTTAAAGAGGCTACCTTGAATTTATTTGGTATTTTGTAACTCTTTACGGGGAGATTTACCTTTTTATCAGGCTTTTTTTTTTTTTTTTTTTTTTTTTACCAACTAAGTCAATCTGTGGTATTAGCATGGGGTAGTAGTGAGGTTTATTGACCAATTTTCTTTGATCTGATTGCACCTATTGATAAGAGATTGCTTTGCTTTGTGTCCCTTCTGGTTCTTGGAACACTGAAGCTGAGTTTGGAATCCACTATATAAACTGATTTTCACCTGTTTTGATTCTTTCTTGGCAAATCGCCTGCATTTTCAAAACTTACCAATCCTTATGCCCTCCCATGCCCTTCCAAATAATCAATTTCCTAATTTGTACGTGCCACCTAAATGACATGGAAACCAAATCCAACCCACACCATTGTCATCTACCATCTAGCTTTGTGTCCTGATAACCAAAAGACATTTTACTGAAGCTGGTCAGAGCAGAAGGGCTGCCACCAAAGAAATGAATTCATGACAAATATCCTGAAACTGGTAACAATTCAGGCAGGAGAGGTGAGCTTTAAATTAATAGATTAATTAAAATGGAATCTGTACTTTGGAAGATGTCTGATTTTTATGACAGAATAATTGATATCATATAATAAATTTTTAAAAGTAGATTGCACAATTTAAAAAAAAACAAGGTATCTGTAGGTTTAAAAGAAATTGTTTATCTCATAAACAACAGTGTCTCTGATAAAAAAGATCAATCTACCAAAGAAGACTTGTTTAAGAGAAATTATAGGTTTATTTTATCATTCTAGAAGATACAGGAAATGTCATTATTACAGAGGTGCTTCTCATTACTTATAAGTGATAAAAATGTAATACCTAATGCAAAACAAAAAAACTCTTGAAAATCAAATGTTATATCTTTTTAGATACGTATTTCCTATATTCTTTCCATCTTGAAAAATGAGTTAAATTCATTAGTAAATTTTACAAAAGAGAAATAAATCTTTTCCACTTAAGTTTTTTTTTTTTTTTTTTGCTTTAATGAGTACTAGTTTGGAACTGTTTAACTCTACTGAAAGACATGATTGTTTTTGTAAATTCCTAGATTTCTAAAAAAAGAATTGCTGGAACTTGGAAACTGAAAATCCTTAAGAGATTTCTAAAATTCACATTTATTTCAAAATGAGGAATCAACCATAAGTAAAATAATTAAAATAAAGTGTACAAATTTTTAATTAATCTATTTTATATTACAATAATTAAGAAATATTCATTGACTTGAATAATGAATGAATAATTATATCATAATTATATTTTCTAAAATTTCTTTGTTTCAGGAATAAGCTAGGAAATAAAACTTAAAGTTTAGAACTTTAAAGTTAGTTCCTAATGGAAATGTAATCTTTTAATACTGTGGAATAAGAATTTGCCATGAAAATTAGCTTTTTGTGGTCATCTCTAGTGACCAGCAGTGTGTGAGATAGCCAAGGGAGTGTTGAAAAATTAAGGTTTTTCAATAAATAACTTATCATTTTAAAGGTTTTTTAAATTACTTATGTGTTCTTTTAAAATGAAAAAAAATCAGCAAGATATAAAGTCTTTTTACCCATTGAGGGCATATATCAATTCTGACATTTTTTAGAGGGGAAATTTAAACTATAAGGTTTGTCATTAGAATAGAAAGTTGGTCATATGGACAAAAAAAAAAAGTGCAGCTTCTTTACTGATCACACATGAAATACCCAAGTGAGATTACTGTGTAAGAATTAGGTACGCAATTCATGTCAGAAGAAATCATTGTCTGTGGTTTGTTTTTCATACACACTTTGCAGTAACTCTCTCACAATTAAAGTAGTAACATATAACATTTTATTTATTTTTAATATTTTGTCCAGTGCCTCTAAAATTTATTTTGGAAGATTAGTATGTCCATATACTGCTTTTTATAAATCTGGTTACCTTCATGCTTAATAAATCTCCCAGACCACAACTAGGTAATCCATACAGAATGAAAATGAAGTAAGATCCATTCAAAGGATAAAAACTCAAATCAAGACAAGCTCCTTTTAAACTAAACCTCCCCTTCTTCAAACATCAACCCTTCAGACTCTCAGCTATGCATATATCAAACATCCACCAACTGTTCAAGAGCTGAAACAACAATATATGCTTAATCAGAACCAAATACTCAAAAACTGAAATTAAAACCATATCCCCCAAATAGACATTCCAGAGGAACAGTGTGTGTACATACCACATTCTATTTAAGACAAAAACAACAACAACAACAAAAAAAAATCATGAAACTAAAAATATCAAAGAGCTTTAGGTGATCTTCTACTCTGTAAGTCTTATATTAATTAAACAGTATAACTGTAAACTAAATAATTTTGAAATATAGCAGCATTTTAATTGAAATATCTTATAACAGTGTAGACTATTAATGAGACTGGCAATAATCCTGAATCTAACTATAGCATAATTTGCTAAAGAGTAGAATTTAGTGATACAAGGTAAGGTTGTCTATGATCCCTTCCTAAAGGAGTTAAATCATTTAAAGTCATAGAAGAATGTATAAGGTGGTCTCAAACCTAACATAATCCCTCAAACTGGAGGACAGCATTTTTAGCTTCAGATCCTCCTCTCCCACAGTATCAGAGTCTTCTTCCTCTATCCCCATATTCTCTCCTTGGGCAGTTTTCACAATCAGGAGAAAAATCTTTTATCACAATCAATCTTCGGCCATATGCTCTGACATTTTTTATACTACCACCAAAACAAACCTTGAAGAGTTTGACTGAGTCCTTTTCCAAGTTATCCTATTTGGAGTGTGGGTAGAAGTAGTACCTTGGTGAATATCAGGAGTGGCACACCCCTAAATATGGCATTATTCCTTTATGCTTTTAGAGCTTGGGGGGGATATTCTTTAGTCTACATTCATAGATTCCTATCTATAGACTTTTCTCTCTTGTTTTACACAAATCAGTGTCCCCACTGATGAGTAAGAGTCTTTTGGGAAACTAGATTGGGGATCATAAGAGATTATATTGTTTCATTATAAAACCCACAACAACTTTATTCTTATATAAAATCACAAATTTTGAGTTGGGAAGACTAAACTTTTAAATAGGTATTTTTAATTCTGGAAGTAATGCAGTTGGCTCTAGAATGGACCAGTTAGTCTGAAAGCAATAAAGAAACCAAAACTTTTTTTCTTTAGTCCTGAAATATATTTCAATGGTACATCATGATATATAATAGTAATGCCCTGGAAAAGTAAGGACAGTCTTTTGACTCTTCATATTCCTACATTTAATACAGTGCCTGGAGCATAGCAGAAGTTTAATAAATATTTATCAACTGATTTAAGTCAAAATTCTCTGTTCTCTTTGGCTAACCTTATAATTTTAGAAATTCTTTAAAAGTAGAACAAGGTAGGAAATAGGACACCTGGATTCAAATTACAAATCTTCCAGTGGATTAGATAGGTAACCTTTAGCATATTACTTTTATTTCTCTTTGCCTCGGTTCCCTTTTCTGTAAATTAGGGCATTTCATAAATCCTAAAATGTTCTTCATTTTTGATTGTTTTAATTGATAACGTGTTAACTTTAAGTTTCTTTGTCCTTTCTTGTCAAGTAATAAAAGGTCTATGAATCATCACATTTACACAGGCCTTAGTAGAGAGACCAAACTGTGGGGTGAAGAGTCTTTATTTTATTTTTATTTTTATTATGTCTTTCTATAAAAGCCTGTGAGCAGAATCAACAGGACAAATAGAGAAGGAAGGAAATAAGTAGTTAGGTGGAGAGGCAGAAAGAGAATTGGATCAAGTCAGAGGTTCCAAGTTCAAATACTAACTTTGCCACTTTCTATCTATAAGACCTTGGCAAGTCCATTAACACCTCAGGGCTATAGTTTCTTGATCCAAAAAAGGCTTTAGTCCCAGCCCTCAAATCTGTGATTTCAGGGAAAGCTCCCAATCTAAAAAACACATCTCCCTCTCACTCTCCCTTTTCCTCTCTCTCCTCCCCCTTCTCTCCACAAGTCCTACTTTAAAATGCAAATATTAAAGTCAAGGAGTAACACTTCAAATCGTTAACACTTTAGTAAGAATGAGTTTATTAAATCACTTTCTGGATGATAAAGGAAACTAAACATATGAAAGTACACTGGGAGCCAGTGGAAAAGTAGGAAAAAATTGAAGTAAGAATTGCATTTTGCTTACAGATAGCCTTGCAAGTGGGGTATGTTATAACTAGTACAGCTGTAGCCTGAGGAAAGAAGTAACTAATTTTAGAAGTAGAAATTACTGCAGAATAATAAGATGCCATCACCAGGGTTTGGTGAAAAGTTATGAAGCTTTTGTTACATGTAAAATGTCCTTTGCCTTTTTGATCTAGTGGCAAAGATAGGTTAGAATTTGGGGATGGGGAGGAAGATAGATAAAAATGATAGCCAAAAGTGTGATCAGCATAGTGACCAGATGCTCCATATTACCAGTGATTGTGGCCACAAATAAATTTTTCCTCCTTACTCTGATAGAAAAGTAGAGGGAGCAGGATTTCCCCCCCACCAAAACAAGTGAAAATAAGTTTCTCCAAATGCCTATTGGTATAGACGCAAAAGAGGTTCAATAGAAAAATTTCCAGGGATGACATAGCCAAGGGAAAAATAAAGAAAATAAGTATAGCCTGGCTAAAGTGGAACAGATGACAATATGACACTTTTTTTTTTTTTTTTTTGTCATTGGAGCACCAGTCTATGGGGAGGTGAGAATATGCAAATCCTTGTGAAGGGCAATAATTCCAGGGGAAAAAAATTTATTACTTCAAAAATAGAGATAGAAAGTTTCTCCAGCTGTCAAAATGTTGATATTTAGATTAGGTGTATTATAACTTTCAACTAAATTTCTTTCCCAATATTTAAAAGGACTAATAAAAACAGGGGAACAAAATTAAAAGAATAGTTTAAGTGAGAGGATTTTTTTTAAGTTTACTATATTTGTTTTCTCTTTTCTATTGCTATGATAATAGCTTCTTTTGCTGTAAAAGTCTCAAATAAAGCATCATTTTTAGAATGTAATTTATCAATTATATACTGTATTGTGATATTATCATGATTTTTTTTTTGTTGTTGTTGTTGTTTTTGTCTTAAATAGAATGTGGTATGTACACACACTGTTCCTCTGGAATGTCTATTTGGGGGATATGGTTTTAATTTCAGTTTTTGAGTATTTGGTTCTGATTAAGCATATATTGTTGTTTCAGCTCTTGAACAGTTGGTGGATGTTTGATATATGCATAGCTGAGAGTCTGAAGGGTTGATGTTTGAAGAAGGGGAGGTTTAGTTTAAAAGGAGCTTGTCTTGTATTGTCTTCCCAGCTACATAGTAAGTTCCCTCTCTTTCCACCCCCTCTTAATTTTTTTTTTGTATCCAGCAGATATTAGAATAAATACTTGTTACCCTATTAAAGAATGTCTGCAGCAAAATAGGATGTGTTTGAACATATATTGTAACCATTTACCCACCTATCCATTGTAAAATGAAGTTGAGGATTTAATTTGTTTTAGTAGTTCTGAGAGTAGACTGCTTAAATTTCTTCAGGGCTGGGTGACAAAAAAAAAAAAAAACATTATTTATCTATCTATCATTGGTCCTACTTAGATCAATATAATTTAATAATTATTAAAAAGAAAACTCCTAAATTCAGATTAATCAGTAGAAGTCATCTTAAGTTATAATTGATTTTTTAAAAAATTATTTTATTGCAGAAAAACATTTAAACATCCCCAAGTAAAGATATGATTAAGTTGTGGTATATGAACTAATAAATTATTATAATGCAATTAAGAATGACAAGTATCAAACATCTTTTGAACCTAAAAAGTTCTTTACCAAATACTGCAATACAGAGAAAGCTGAACTAAAAAAAAAATGGGGTACAATGTAACTATGGCCATATAAGTGAAAGGAGGGAAAAGTGAAAAAGTGAAGAGACATGTCTAGTCAAAGAATATGGATGAAACTTAAAGGGAATAGTTGAGCAGTTATACCGTATGCATTAAAATTAGTTTAAATGTAGAAATTTGCTAAAAAAAAAAAAAAAAAAAAAAAAGAAAGAAAAAAAACTTGGTTGATTGTATTGATATTCAATGCTTAGATTTTAATAAAACATTTTACATTTTTTTAAAAAAAGAAACAGTTGGTTAAAGTATAAAAATAACCTCAATTAGGTTAACTAAGTGTTGTAAAATATAGGTCTACTTTTTAATGCCTGGGTTAAGAATAATTTATAATAATCATATCAGTTGTTTGTGTATAAAGGGAAGGTCCTAAAATTTTCAATTGTAAACATTTGGAATTAGAAGAAAACTTAATCTAAACTGTTTTTCAGTCATGAGAAAATTGAGGTCCAGAGTGGTTAAATGACCTATCCTAATTTACAAAGCTTACCTTGCAATGTTTGAAATAGTTGTCTTAAATAGAGTATTTCCCTTCTCATTTATTTACAGCATTAAAATAATTTGCTTAGAAAAATACTTTAACATTTATCAGAGAAAACATGAGTATTGCCCATTTTTAATTACTAAAGATTCTAGATTAGTATAATATATATTAATAAAGTTTCACTGTCATCTAAGACTCTATAATGTGGGAGTTTGGGGAGGAGGGTCTCAATTTGCCTATTTATAAAAATTATAAGAGAAACCACTTTTTAATAATGATAATGATAACATCATATCTTTGTGTAATACTTCATAACTTTTAAAATAAATTAGTAAAATATAAAATACATATTTAATATATATACATATGTATATACACATCTCATTTTGTTCTTACAGCTTTGTAAGTTGCTTGATACACATTAAGATTATATATATATATATATGTATGCATATATATTATGATCTATCCCAGCCATGAATTAATATCATTATTGCAAGAAAGTTCTTTGCCATTTTTTATTCTATCCTTATATTCAATCCTAGCATAAAAGCTAATTTTATCCAAACATAAGCTACATTAGATTTATTTCCCTTTCCTTTCAAATCACATAATAAATTGCATGTGATTTTATATTGTGCAACTAAGGTGGTAGAACTAGAAAAATTAGGATCAGAAAAGGTGTAAGGACAGTTGTTTCCTTATCCTTCCCTTCTTACAGTATACTATTCATAGTACATTATATAGTTCATGGGAGTTTTCTAACAAACACAAAAAGAAATGTCTTGCCCTGAAAAACTTACTCCAAATTTACTTCTTTTGCTAAATGTGAAAAAGATTCCTCTGGAACAAAGCATATCTTATTTGGATTGCATCTTTTGTAGATACCTTGAACCCATGAGAAAACAAGAATACATTTTTAAAACCTGTGACATTATTTTTGCATATAAGGCAAGAACAATGAATCCTGCTTGTCTGGCAAGTTACCTAAAAATTCCTAAATTAAACAGGATTGAACTTCAAATAAATGTGCTATTCTTTTAAAAAAAATTTATAAACCTAGGGCATGTATAAATAATAAATGAAAACATTTGAAACTACTTGCAACTGAAATCCTAGTCTGTCTGAATGTCAAAAAGAGATAGAGTCATTGGGAAAATGCCTTGTTCAAACCAAAAGTGTTAATATCCCAGAAATGATTTTAAAAGGGACAATAAACTCATAAAAACAGCAACTCATGAACAAATTCTTGTGCTTTTTGCTCTGAAATTTTTAACATATGGGAAACATACGGGGAAAACAGAATGAACAAAATATCCATACTATCTAAAAACAACTGGAAAATAATATATTTTCCCAATAAATACAGAAAGTGCCCATGGTAGGGCAGTTTTTAAATTCTATTTAAAAGATATTCACATTGATAACTAACTTCATTTCCCCCTACTCTGCCTATATTTTTCAGAATAACTGCATATCATTGAAATTACATGACAATAGATTGATATTACTATTAGCATTTGAAAGAAAGAAATGACTGAGGTTAAAAGTAATTTGGAAGAGATGACATAGATCCTGCAAAAAGAGAAATTTTAGATATTTTCTTATATTAGGCATCTAAGTGTAGTGAAATCTAATGTAAAGCAGTTTGAGAACAAAAGGTTATTTTAAAGGTGGCAACAAGAGTCATATTTATTATTATATATGAGAAACATTCACTTTTAAGGTTTTCTTTTTTCTGATGATACTTTAGTAATGGAAACATACTTTCCTGGAAAAAAAAATGAACATCTTCCAATAAAGAATCCAAACACATATTTGTTGGATGCTTATGTGTGGAACAGCCCCACCAGTGACTGTCAGCAGGATACATATTTAGTCTTTTATTTTTATACCAACTTGTAGAAGTATATGCAAAGAGCAAGGACCTATATACAAATACTATTCCTTCAAAAAATTTCAGAAAAAATCTAATTTTCCATTTTTGAAGACTAATTAGTTTTGTTTTGTTTTTTAAAAAGAGTGCTACATGATTGTAGCTTTGTTTTTCAGCTGTTCCAGGATTTTAAAAGTGATAACTATACCCTCTAATACAAAAGCTGATTTAAAATGGAACTTCTTTTAATGATAGTAATAATACACCTTTGATATTTTGGTGATTTCTATACCAGCAAAGTAATTCACTATATCTCTCCCCCCCATTTTGTTTTATTTGTTTTGACAATTAGTGTGCCTTAAAAATCATAGTGTTTTCCAGCATAGAGCCCAATATTGTAGATGACATGTGATTTTTAGCATATTTGGTAATGCCAATGTCATAATTTCCATGAACTTGGGCCATATAAGAAGGACCACAAAGTTATATTTACAGTTATGCCAGGTGAGGATAAACCATTAAATCAGAGGTACCTTGATGTCCACATACTCCCTCTCCTGTGGATAGAAAAAAAAAGGTGGATCAATGAACTTGGAAAAGAATTACATTTAAATTTTAATTTAACATTTGGTTTCCTTTGTATTCCTACATATGTTATTTTGTACATTTAGAAACATTACTCTGAGGAATCCATAAGCTTTATTAGACTGCCAAAGGGATCCATGATACTAAAAAAATGTTTAAGACTTCATGAGATAGTCTTAAAGATTTGTATGGTCAAAGATGACCTTTTTTGAAAGAATCATTATACAGCTTCTGCTATGAAAAGGTATAAGGAGGAAGGAGATCATTGCATTATTCTAGACAAATGGTTCTCAAATTTTTTTTTTTACTTTGTAGAACCACTCAACTGAACAACAACAACAAAACACCCAAGTCCATCTACTGTTATTTGCGGATCACACAAAAACATATTCTTGACATATTTGAAACATTAATAACTAAAGACAGTAATATTGGAGGTTGTGTACTCTGTCTATTACAAATCACAGTTCTGCTCCAGCTCAGGAGATAGTACTTGAGGGTTGATCTGAAAAATTAAATCACTTCTTACCTGTGTCACTTTGGGCTAATCACTTAACCTCTCTGGATCTCAGTTTCCTCATTTGTAAACTGAAAGATTCAAACTAGATGAATTTTTAAGTTGTTTTCAGTTGCAAATCTAGTACATTAAATGAAACATGATCATCCTGTGGTCAACTTGTTGGCCTTCTCCCCTCTTAGCTAATCTAACTCTTATACCAACCCTTGTTGGAAGCCTTTCCAACTTCTATCAGTGAGGTTGTGGTGAGGCTCTGATTAGCCTGCAATAAACACAAGTCACCAGGACAGTTGCTAGTCAGACTTTAGTAGAAGTAAAGAAATTATATAGCCAAGCAAAGAGAAACTCTGAGACAGTTGGGCATAAGCAGAGGTCATTCTTTTCTTTCTCCCTGTAAAATGATTCTCTTATTCCCCTAGGTTTTTTTTTTTTTTTTTTTTTTTGCATTCAGAGGTTCATGGTTGCTATCAATAATTTGTAAATAATATTACTGTTCCTTTATAAACTTCATATTATAAAAATAATTCATTGAATTGTACATTTTAAAGGGCATTAATTTTATGATCTTAAAGATCTTCATAAAATTAATGCCGTTTAAATGGTTTTATTATATACCCCATACCCTAATGCCAACAGAAATTTTTGTTAAGCATTTTTGTGAGATGTCTAAACATCTGTGCTGAAAGCTTGTGGTGATCATCGTAGGATAAAGAGATAGTCACTGAAGAAACTTTTTATCCCAAATACAAGCTTCTACAAGGTTTGTCCTCTTTGTCTTGTACATTGTTTCATTTTCTTTGCACTCGATAAGACTAAGTAGATAAGCCACATACAATTCTGGTACTGAGAGAACATAATTCTCTCTTTGTAATAAAACTTTATTTGGAGGGGAAAATTCTTCTTGATTGACTAGGGCTCCCCATGATATTGCTAAAACCTCTGTAGGTGAAGTAAATTGCCCAAGATCCCAGAACCAGTGACAAAAGGAAGGAGGGAAGTAATCTACATATCCTGAATGTGGAATATCTCACATTTTGGATAAAATATACAAGTAGATATTTATTCCATTATACTGTTCTGATAACAGAGAGATGGAAGAAAATCTAAAAATGAAGCATTTTGACATATTCATCATCCATTAGAACAATGGTTCTCAAAGTATGGTCTGTGGACCCACAGGGGAATCCCTGAGTCCCCTTTAGGTAATCTGTGATGTCAAAACTAAGACGGTTTAATTTCAAATATGATAAATATTCATTTACATAGCCAACATAAATAAAAGTTCTTTAGGAGTGCATAATAATTTTTAAGGATGCCAAGGGAACCTGAGATCAAAATAAATTGAGAACTATTGCATTAGAAGATGAACTCCTAGAGGAAAGGGACTGTCTTGCAGGACTTGTATCCCAGTGCTTCTGCATATGGTGATCAATAAATGCTTTATCTGTCTATATGTCAGTATCTTCCAGGGGTATATGAGATATTCAGAGAGAACTAGGACCTGTGATATGAGGGCTTGCCAAACCCTTTTCAGGTGTACTTATCTACCTTAGGCGTCCACTAATTACTGAACTCTCTCAGCTGTGGCTTCATGTGCATTGGCTACAACTAAGTAAATCTCTTCACAGACGGGCTAAATAAGGGTAAATAAAGGTAATCAACATAATTCAAACCCATCAATGATTTGGGGGATGTCCAACCCAAACATATGAAAATTTTCCCCTTTGGAACGTACAGATCAGAACAATTTGTTCCAACAGTCACCAAGATGGCTGAAGCCATTGTGAACCATTGCCACTTGCTTTGACTTCTATCTTGACCATGGACTTTGATGACTGGAAAAGAGAAGGAGGCTGACAACTTTTTGTAACTTTGCCTCACTTAAATCTAATTCATACGTAAGACAAGCCATTGCACCATGTTATCACTGGTCTTCTTCAGAAACAAAGAATAAACAACATCCATCCATCTAGCTACACATCTATATAGCCATATAACACTATCTAGCCCAAAGAAATTGTATATGTTTTAAATAATGAATCATTTGTTACATATGTTTAGCCTCAGAGATTTGCTGTTGGTAAAGTAGTTAAATTGTCTATGTCATTTCTTTGAATCATATAATCTTAAGCATTTAGAATTAGAACAATTTTTTTCTTTTTATTTAAATATTTTTATTCTTAGAGCTAACTCTGCATAATAGTATATTCTTTTTAAAAAGTTATTGATGGACTCAGAAACTTAGCACTTCCTAGCTGTGTGATCCTGAGCAAGTTACTTAACCCCAATTGCATCAGCAAAAAAAAAATTATTGCTATATTTTGTCTTTACATTGCTTTCACTTCCAAATATATCTGTCCTTCTTCCTCAAGAGCCATTCATACAACATAATAAAAAAGAGAGAGGGAAAGTAGTTTTGTAAAACTAATCAACACATTCACAATGTCTGATAATACATACAATGTTCTACATCCACAGTTTGTTCCTATCCCACTCTCCCATTTCTGCAAAGAAGTGATGTTGCTGCACTTAGAAAATATTTTTACAGAATTCAATATTCATTTAATAATGACAATAAGCACCTACTAAAGGTATTAATTTTATTGTATTGCATTAGATGTTATAAGAGATCTCATCCATGAACACTTGTTGAGTGTATTATACTGTACCAAATACAGTATGGGAACATAAAAGAAATGTAAAATTACTCTTAAAGATCTTATTGTTTTTCTTTCATTTTCAAAGAAGATCAATGATACCACAATATTGGAGTTAGGCTATAGTAACTTGGAATTAGAAGGTACTACCATAGATTAGGCACAAGTGATTCACTGCAATATTTAGAGTGGAAGTAGCTCTGTATTTGCATAGATCGTAAGTCCATTGTGCTTCTATGACTTTTCTTCACTCATGGGATATAATAGCGCCTTCTTTGATGCAGAGAAAGAACTATGGAGTCTGAATGAAAATTGAAACATACTATTTTCACTTTTTTTTTTTTTGTTCTTTCTTTCTCATGATTTTTCCCTTTTGTTCTGATTCTTCTTTTACAACATCAGTAATGTAAAAATACTGTTAACATGATTGTACATATATAATCTTTATCATATTGCTTGCTGCTGAGGGAGTGGTGATAGAGAAAAACTCGGAACTCAAAATAATACAAAAACGAATGTTAAAATTTATCTTTACATGTAAGTGGAAAAAGTAATATTAAATGGGGAAAAAAATTTCTTCTAACCCTGTGGAGCTAATTATGCTCATTTTTTTCACTACTGCCATAAACTAAGCTGATTGGTGAATAAGTACATACTCAATTAGCTCACTATATTTAGCTAGCCCCGTGATCATCAGATGAAACCTTGTTTCACATGTCATCCAGTTATCCATCCTAGCCATCTTGTCATTTTCTCTGCTGTTGTTATGTAGCCAACCCTTTCTATTTCTTACACTACATACATACATTACATTTCCTGTCTCAAGTCAATTATCTCAGATGATTGTATTGCTGAGAAGAGAATCATAGTGCATTATAGTTGATCATTGTGCAATGTTGCTTTTACTGTGTATAATGATTTCCTGGTTCTATTCACTTCACTCAGCATCAGTTCATGTAAGTCTTTTCAGGTTTTCCTGCAATCTACCTGCTCATCATTTCTAATAGAACAATAGTATTCTCTGACATTCATATACCATTCCCTAGTTGATAGGCATCCAATAGAGAGATTTTTTTTTTCAGTCAATCTAATCCACCAGGGAAATATAAGAAGAGAGGGAAGCCATAGTGTTTTAGATAAAGGAGAGATTATTACAGCAAAATTCAATGGGAGAATCTTTTGAAAGATTTTAGAGCTGTGTAGAGTTTAAATTTAGTAGTTGAAGATGGGAGAGGAGTAGGGAAGGAGACTATTAACTGGACTTCCCCCTGTACTGATAGCTCTTTCAAGGCTCCAAAAACATGACTTGGTTGATTTGATTGAAAGCATTTGGAAAAGCTAAAAATCATTTAGATGTTGCCATCATAATTATCATTCTTTATGGAAAGTTTAGATTCTTATGAACCAGATTATTTAAATGAATGGAACAATGATTTTGCCTCTTACAGGTGTTCTTTTTGGTCAGAGAAAGTCATAAAAAAGCCACTTGCCTCCTTTTATCTTTACCAGATCAAGCAGTATTTAAGAAAGAATCATAAAAAACAAAAGTAAAGAAGTATAATAGCCAGGAGAACAGTTTATGCCTTCTAATCTCAGAGTTGAAATGGGCTTTTGAAGATTATCTCTTTCAACTCTCTCAACTTAAGTGGAAACTGAGGCCTACAAAGACAAAAAGATTAATTGAAGGCCAAATAACTGCTTAGGGTAAAGTCAGTTTTCTGAGATCCAGGGTCCTTCCATTACAACATGCCAATATTTGATGATGCTAGAGCCTCTTGATCCATGGGACCCTTTTTTATAATGACTTTTGGTTATCTCAGGGATTAAATTAATTCATTGAGAATGGGTTTAATACTGATGCTGACTTGTGAATTTGCTACAAGCAGTGGAAAGGTATTTCCAGATTTCCATGTAATCTGGAGAAAATGTGAGAGGGATAGACTCTAAGAAATATCCAAAGAATTTCATTACTGAAGCATTTTGAAATCTGCAATTCAGGTTACCAAATATTTATAAAGTATCTGTTATGTACAAGGTATCCTTTAATAATCTTATTAGGATATTTACTAATATGGGATTAAGAATGCTTCTTTCCTATAGCATCACTCAGTATAGGCAAAGTCCTTATGTTCCTTTCTTCAAGCCTTCAAGATCTCCTCCAATCCTTACTTGACCTCTCCTCCTGTGTCTTCATCTCCTTTTGAAAGTGATTTCCAATTACTCAGATTGCTTTTAGGACTTTGCCTATACTTTTCCTTTTCATTTATCACACTATACTTAATATCATACTTACCTTTCCACATATTCTTCCCCCTAATAATACTATAAATACTAAGAGTATTTGATGATATACTTTTCTTTGTATCTTTAATGTTTAACACAAGAGCCATAATTAGGAACTCTTGTACACAGGTCAGAATCATTTGAATAATGGCAGAGGCATGGAAAGGTGGTAAAAAGTGGTTGGGGATAACTTTCTTGGTATAGAAGACACTGTGAACAAAGTTATAGACAGTAAAGATATCAAGAAAAAACAAAAAATAGTTGAATGACTAGAATAAAAAATTTGTGCTTAAATATTTGATGTCATTGCAGAGCTCCTTAATGGTATACTCCAGGGATTTATGCTTGATCCTGGGATATTCATCACTTTTATCAATGACTTAAATAAAGGCAGAGATCTCTTGCTTATCAAAAGCTGGGAAGGAAGGATAGCTAATACTCTGGATGACAATCACAAAAATGCAAATAATATTGTCTAAAATGTTTTCAGAATTAACTAATATATGAATTGATAGTTATAAAAGTTAAATCTTATACTTTTTTTCTTAAATCCCCCTTTTTATACAAAAAAGAGAGGTTACACAAAATTTGGGAGGGAAGGAAATGGAAGTTTGTATGAAGTGTGAGTTCAAAGAATTAGCAATGTGATTAAACAATGAAAAAAACAAATTAATTAATGTGATCTTGGGCCATGTTAAGAGAAGCATGGTTTTCAGAAAAAGGAGAAAATAGTCTTACTCTATTTCATGCTGATCAGACTAGCTGTTGAGTATTGTGTTCAGTTCTAGGTGCCACAGTTAAAGAACACTGGTATACTGGAGAGTTTTTATTATCTAGTAAAGGGCAATTAGAACAGGGAAGAGTTTTGTGTTAGGCTAGAGCTATTTAAACTTTTTCCACTCATGATCCTTTGTCACCTGAGAAATTTTTATGCCACCCTTGGTACATAAATATATTAAATAGGTATACAAATCAAACACTTATTGATAATAAATCATAATTTTTGCAACCCCCACATTCAGTTATGTGACTCACAATTTAAGAATCTTTGTTCTAGACAATAAGATCATACTAAGGAACTGGGGTGCTTATTCTGGAGAAGAGAGGGTTCAAAGGGAAAAAAAAGAGTTCAAGTATTTGAGAAATGTCTTAAGGAAGTGGGATTACATTCGTGCTCTTTGACTCGAGTTCAGTACCAGGAATAATGGTTGAAAGTTACAAAAAGAAATATTTAGACTTGACATCTGGAAGATTCAGCTAACAATTAGAGCTCTTCAAAAGTGGAATGACATGCTTTAGGTGCTAGTGTAGCCCTTAAATGGAGATTTTAAGCAAAGGCTATATAACTTATTTGGAGGGGCGGCTATTGCAGAGGGAATCTCTTTTCATGTGTGGGTTGTAACAAATAGCCAATAAGAGCATCTAAAATTTTGTGATTTCATGATTTTGTGAATAACCCAGTTTGTCCTGAATGAAGATTGCAACATGAGATAATGCTGGAAAGACTTATTTGAATTAAATTGCAGAAGACCCTCAAAGACAAAAATCAATGTATTCTTTGTTCTAGAGGCCTTAAAGTTAAGTTGGTGAAAGACTTTGGGAAAAGGGATCACACCTTTAGAGTCATACATTAGTAATAATACTTTGGGCATAGTTAGGTGGGATTGATTGGAGGGGAAGATAGGGTAAAGGCAAGAAGAACAATTAGGAGACAATTGCTTCATTCCAGGATAGAGGTAATGAGGACTTGATCGAAGGTAACCTCATTATTCCACATTTCTAAACTATAAGGAGGAGTGAGCCAACTTGAATCCTTACATTTCAAATTTTCTGCTATTTACTTTAGAAAAACTGAACACACCAAAAACTACCAAAAAAAGTCTCTTCAGAAGGAACATTTTTATTTCCTGCAATATCCTGAAATCTGCTTACTGGTGCTCTATGGTTAGAATGACATTAAAAACTTTAGATTTCCAGAAACTGTGGAAGTATTTTTTCTTTCCTATTTCAGTAGTCTGTTTAAAATATCAATTCTCTCTTAGAAAAATGTGAAAGTTTTTTTCTTCTTGTTCCTATAAATGTAAAACCATCTTTGGTAATCAAATACTTGGCAAATATATGCCAGAGAACTGTGGAAAATAGAGACATATCATAGTATTCTAAAAGATTTTTAAAAATTAGTTCCTTTGAGGAGTCATTAAATTGATGATATATAATGGACATTACAAACAGTAATACATTACTATGTACCTGAAAACAAGGAACTGAACAATACTACAAAATGCTTTAAATATGACTATTTGGATCTGTATGAAAAAATGTGTTATTCCTGTAAACCTGAGCAGGCGTGGCATTTCTGACTGTCTCTCCTTTTACAACCAAGCTATAAATAAGTGTCTGGGAAGCATTTGAAAGCATCACATTGTTGCTAACACAAATGTGTGATCAGAACTGTTGACTTTAGTAAATGTTTCTTCTTGAATTTTCTTCCTCTTCATATTTGGAAGCAATATGATATGGTGTAAGAAGCAGTGATTTCAGAATCAAAAAACCTGGGTCAGCATCCTACTAATTAGCACTAATTAGCTCAGTGTCCATGGGAAGACATTTTGCTTATCTGAAGCTAAGTTTCTTCTTCTGTAAAATATGGATAAAAGTATCTGTACTGCCCATCTCCTAGTTTTGTTGAGAGAAAAGCTCTTTGTCCATTTTAACACTCTCTACAAGTAATGTTGTCAACATATTTGAGTGTGTCCATTGTATTACTACATTGCTACAGTTCCAAACAGGTCCAAGACAAGCCCCTTACCTCCTTTGTGGGTTTTATAATTCATCTGAGAAGATAGGAGGTATATACAAAATGATCAGGACAAAATAAGCTCTGTGATTGAGAAGCTACATTAACTAACCATACAATAAGAATCCAGAGAAGGAAGCAATCATTCAGAATAAGTCAACAATGTGATATAGCATGCACATGCACACATGAGCGCACACACACAGAATTAATGTGATCCTAGACTGTATCTTGAGAAGCATAATCCCCAGAACCAGGAGGGTGATGGTGTTCATTTCCAAGTACCATATTTTTTAGGGAGGATGTTGTTAAGATGTTAAGATAGTTAAGATGCAGAAGTTAAAGAATTGAGGAGAGAAGTCTTAGAATCTTATCTGAAGAGCTGGTTTATGAATCGAGAGAAAATTCTCTCTCTCTGGGTTTTTAGTAGATGCAAAAAGCCACATACATATTAATTTCTAGTTAGGTAAGCCTTGCTAATAACTAGAGATCTCCTTAAGTGTAGTGGGCAAAATTAACAAAGTTTGGAAGGACGACTTGTTGGCTAGACTATAATGAAAATTCAAATCAGCCATGAGTAGAAGGCTGCTGAGGTTCAGTTTAGAGCAACAAGAATAAAGCACCTACTATGTGCAGGGTACTATGCTAAGTACTAGAAGTACAAAAACAAAAATGAAAAAAGAAATCCCAGCCCATAATTCTGAAATTCTAGAAAATAAGGGGGGTGGAGAAGACTTCTCAGAGATGATAGGACTTAGGCTGTATTATGAGAGGGGGTTTAACCTAGGTAAGAGAAGATGAGGAGTGTCCTAGGAGGAAATGACCATGCATAGGAATGCTTGTGACAGGTTTGACTAAGAGTAAGTAAATTGGCTTAACTAAAAGCAAGTCATGTGACTCCAAAACCAATGGTCTTTCTACAAACCACATTATCCCTCCACATTAAAAATAATTGCATGATATGTTTTAAAGTATTGAATAACACCAGATCCACAAGAATGTAAATTCATGCTTTAAAATAAGAGAAATGAAGTTGATATATTTAGAAAGCCTTTATACAATTTTAAAACATTTTTTAAAAAGTTTTTGACATTTACTTTTATAAGATTTTGATTTCTATTTTCCCCCATTTTCCCTTTTCCAAGAGGGTTATCAATCTGATATAGGTCATACATGTAAAATCATATTAAACATGCTTTTATACACATTTTAAACTTTCCCCAAGTCTATATCAGTTTTGTTTAGAGGCACATAATATAACAAATATCCAGTTGTAGAAGTTAACTAAAAACAATTAGACAATTTTTAAATTTTCTACTAATTCTGCTATCTAATTACCTTATACATAACAACATTTGTTTTCTTTCTACTTTGAATCATTAATTCAGTGACTAGTACTGTGTCAGTCTCTCCTTATACCAAAAATTGCTCCCTTATATGATCTTTAAAGAGTGTTGGATGAGAAGAAGACTAGAGGTTTGTTACCTAATCCTAGCCCCCAATTTAAGCTATGCATATGAAATAGACAACCAACACATGCAGTCATCATATGACAGGATAAAGGAATTTCTCACACATTTCCTAGGATATTATGCACAATTATACTGGTAAGCATGGCATTTGAAACTATTGTTGACACAGCTGTGCAAAGTACTCCTGTAATAGGGATCTGGTCACTGTTTGCATGGCAATAACATGCTTGTTATATGAGTTCCCAAGAAATATTGATATATATTGTGCTTTTTTTCCTTCTTTTTCTTTTTCTTTAATCCAGTTGCCAATAATGATTCAAATTAAAGGATTTCCCTGCATTTTCTTTATAACCATGATGATCACTGCAATATTTTTCTCTTTCAAGTCTTTAATGCACTCAAATTACATCAATAGTGTGGAAACATCTGTTGTTCTCCCTTAACAGGGAGATTTGGAGGGGGGTACTGAAAGGAGGAGAAATTCATCTAAGACTCCTGTGTTAAATAATATCAATTCCAGGAAGTTCAAAATACAGTTGGTATAATTTCTGTAGCCTACAGTTGATGATAACATTCTATTTCTGACTACAACTCAACTTAACCTTCTTATTAATTGCTTTACCCTAAAACAAGAAAATCTTGCAGAAAGCCTAGGCATTTACAAACTAATATTCTCTTTGATGTGCTTATTGATTAATATTCTTAGTGTAAAATTGATATGAATTCATTACATTTATCAAAGTATTTCAATATGGCCTGTGATAAGTATCAGAGAATTCTGAAGATAAATATTAGGAACCCAGCCTCTAGAAACTGATGTTTAAAGGCAAGAAGTCTTGTTCTTGGTGAACTGGGATATAAATAATTTGGAAGTGTAAAAAAAAAAGAAAGGAACCAAGTCTTTGGAGCAACAAGATCAAAGGGACAATAAGCTTGACTCAAAATTAAACCACTAAGCTTCTAAAATACTGTTCCTCATATTTCCTGTCAGAATGAAGGAACTGATATAAATAGGTAGAATTGATGTTCTCCAATGAAGCCACTGTCTCTTAAGAGAAACTAGGACACAAAGTCTTATGAAAACGATTGTTGAAAACCATCTTTATGTATATTTGGAAAATACTAATTAAAGAAATTAAAACATTAAAATAAAAATTTCCATTGAAAACTTTTTTAAAAGAAAGAATTTTGTAGTTCATTGTGGTCTAAAATAGTGGTTCTCAAAGTAGAGAGTCTTGGGGATCCTGAAACCACTTTCAGAGGTTCAAAAAATTCAAAATTATGAAAATTAGAAAAACAAAGGATAAGTTGAGTTGTAGTCAGAAATAGAATGTTATCATCAACCATAGGCTACAGAAATTATAACAACTGCATTTTGAACTTCCTGGAACTGATCTGTAGGGAAGAGAGGAATTTGTGGTCAAAGAAGAACTAGAGTATATTATGAAATGCAAAATGGGTAATTTTGATTAAATTAAGTTAAAAATGTTTTGTACAAATAAAATCAATGCAGATAAGATTAGAAGGAAAGCAGAAAACTGGGGGGAAATGTTTATATCTAAGAATTCTGATAAAGGCCTAATTTCTAAAAAAAATGGAGAATTGATTCAAATTTATAAGAATATAAGGCATTCTCTATTTGATAAATGGTCAAAGGATAAGAACAGACAATTTTCAGATGAAGAAATGTAAACTATTTCTAGTCATGTGAAAAAATGCTTTAAAACACTGTTGATCAAAGAAATGCAAATTAAGATAATTCTGAGGTACCACTACACATCTCTCTGATTGGCTAAGATGACAGGAAAAGATAATGAATGTTGGTGGGGATGTGGGAAAACTGAGACACTGATACATTGTTGGTGGAGTTGTAAACTGATTCAACTATTCTGAAGAGCAATTTGAAACTATGCCCAAAGCTGCTATCAAACTGTGCATATCCTTTGATCCAGCAATGTTACTACTGGGCTTATATCCCAAAAAGATCTTAAAGGAGGGAAAGAGACCCACATGTGCAAAAATGTTTTATGGCAGCCCTTTTGTAGTGACTAGAAACTGGAAACTGAGTGGTTGCCCATCAATTGGAGAATGCCTGAATAAGTTATGGTTTATGAGTGTTATGGAATGTTATTGTTCTGTAAGAAACAACCAGCAGGATGATTTCAGAAAGGCCTAGAGAGACTTGTACGAATTAATGCTAAGTGAAGTGAGTAGAACCAAGAGAACATTGTACACAAAAAGAAGAAGACTATGCAATGATCAATTCTGATGGATGTGGCTCTTTTCAAAGTGAAGTGATTCAGGCCAATTCCAATAGACTTATGATGGAGAACATCTGCGTCAAAAAGAGGTCTATGGGGACTGAATGTGGATCATAACATAGTATTTTAACCTTTTTGGTTATTGTTTGCTTGGTCTTTGTTTTCTTTCTCATTTTTTTTCCTTTTTGATCTGATATTTCTTGTGCAGCCTGATAATTGTGGAAATATGTATAGAAGAATTATACATGTTTAACATATATTGGATAACTTGCTGTCTAAGGGAGAGGGTGGGAGGAAGAGAGAGAGAAAAATTTGGAACACAAGGTTTTACAAAGGTGAATGTTGAAAACTCTTTTTGCATATATATGAAAATAAAAAACTATTATTTTAAAAATTCAAAAAAATTTTCCTAATATGGAAAATATCTCTAAATATAACCTACATAAACAAAAACACTTTGACAAATGCTCAATTTTGATAGTATAAAAACTGAGAATAAAAGTTTGAGAACCACTTCTTTAGATGAATCTGGGCTATTTATAAAATTATAGCTCTCATGGTGTTGCTCATCATTGTCTTTTATTGTAGCTTTCCTCACTTTGATCAGCAATTGCTGTTGAGTACTACATAAAGTTTCTTTTTGAAACATGACATGCAAATGATGATTTCCCCTTCACTTGTTCACAGGAAAGAGTGAGACCCATATATAATTTCTAATTTCCTTGTGTGGCCTTTGAGTACCAAACCAACATGAGCACTGTACAACTTATGGTTATAAATTCCTCTCTTAGATTTATTTCTCTAATTTGCCAAACATTCATTAAACACCTGTCATGTACAAGACATTGTAGCAGGTTAAAAAAAAGACACAGAAACAAAGGCAAAATAGTTCCTGTCCTCAAGGAGTTTATGTTCTCCTGGGGAAAGCCACTGAAGAATTTTGAGCAAAAGAGTAACATGTTTAGACTTATTTCTTAGGAGGATTATTTTGGCAATTTTATGTGAGTGGACTGGATGGAGAGGAGACTAGAAGCAGGAAGGCAATTAAGATGTACTTATAATAATCCAGGTGAGTAGATTGTAAACTAGGTTCACAAGAGTATAAAAGAAGATAATGGAACTTTGAGATGTAGCAATAAGATTTGGCAATTAGTTGGTTATGGGAGAGTGAAGAGAAATGAAAAATTACTGATAGTGATGTTACAAAACTGAGCTCATAGTAACTGGAAGCATAGAAGTCTTATAAGCAGAAAGAGGAAAATCTTCAGGAAGCATCAGTTCAAGATAATCAGTTGAAAATAAAATAAATGGAAGCAACTTGAGGACAGAGGGGAGAGCCAAAGAAACCACTATTGCAAATATTTAAAGACAAATAAACTACTTTTGTGCTTTTTAGGGGAATTCAGAGAAAGGATTGAAGAATTAAATGAAAGGTTGTGTTGATCAAAAATTTTTAAGCTAAAATAAAACAAAAATAACTAGAATTCTATGGAAGAATTTATGGTGGGTTCTGAATATGAACATTTCATTTAATGAATCTGTTCATTTATTTTGAAATGTAATGAAAAGGAATGTTTAGTCTATTCATCTGAGAAAATAAAGTTAGCTACAGAATTGTGTAAGTAGAATTATCTTCAAATGAGAGAATTGTGAAGGAGAGGAGAAGAATGTGTCAGCACTTTGTGTTTTGAGTTCTGTGATCCTGGTATTCATTCATAGAAGTGTTCCTCCAAAATTTGACCAGATAGTTTTGCTTACTGATCTCTATACTTGGTATAAGAAGCAGAGGAGAAATCCATTAAGAAGAGAATATTTGAGATGTGGATTATAAAGGGCTCAAACATGGGTTCTAGAAATAATAATATATTTATTGATTAATGATCTCCATGCATCAGTAAAAAAGCTAGAACTGCTGGCACATGTCTAAAGTGAATCCTTATTGGGTTTGAAACTGGGGCCTGAGATGCAAGGAATATATTATTATTTGCACAACCAGTAACTATCTTCTGAAATAACATGAACTTGTTTAACACTCAATTCCATTCCTGTGTGCAATTCAGATTTGTTGTTTATGCTGGGAAACCTTAGCTAAAAAAGCTAGGGAGATGATGTTCCATAGAACTTTTTTGCAAACCAAGCTGAGTCATAGCATAATAGCAATGAACTCTCTGAAATCAGTACAATTCTCAGATGAAATATAGATCTGAATCTTGGCCAAGAATGGGTACTGGAAACCACATGGTACTCTTTTTCCAGGTGTGGGGAATATTAATCACAATTTCTTATCCCTAATTGTTTCCTTATCAGTAAAATGACGAGTTTGGACTATTTGTCAAAAGTAGGTTCTAGATCTATTATTCTATAATATTAGAATATTTTAGAATATTTTTATTAGGAGTATGATTTAATTTCATAAGTATCATCAGAACCATAACTAAAAAATACATCCAGGACATTGCCCAAGTTCCAAATACAAATGATTTTAACAGTATTTATAATCCTTCAGAAGCATAGAAATTACAGAGCTTTTCATTACTTAAAACAAAAAACCTACCAGGTCATGAGATGAAGTAAATGATACATCCCTACTCCCCTTTTTGAAGGTTTATGTTCTACTTCTACAAGAAGTCCTCACTAAAAAAAATTGCAATGAGTCTCTGGTCATGGTCAATTGGCCACAAACTGTTATCAATTCATCAACAAGCATTTACTAAGCACATATTATATGCTAGGTATGTCCTAGGCACTAGGTGTACAAATACAAAAACTAAAACAATCTTACTTGTAAAGAGCTTCTTACAGATCCCTTTCTCACACAGAGGGTACACGCCATATAAGAGAATTGTCTTCCATGATGGTAGAGCAGTGAACAATTCTCTTTAACGAAATGGCAAGTAGGACTTTACTTAATATTCCTCCAATTTAGAAATATCTAAAGTTCCCTTGGGATGTGAGAACAGTTGACTTTCTGTGGAAATCCTACTCTTTTTTATATTTTCTACCTCACTTATATTCTCCTTGTTCAAGCTTTCCCTTCAAAGTATGGAAAAATTTATGTTACCAGAATATGACAAAAAGTATCAGGTGATTTAGTGAATCTTGATGGGGTAGTCTGATGACCATGAGGATAAATGGATTGGAAAGGTATAAGGATCCTCTATCAGGACTACTATAAATACTATGAGAAAGAGGGGAATTTGGATGGCACAAAACAAGAGATGGGATCTCTACTGACTTCATTTTAAAGTTTTTTTGATTTGATAATTGGGACTTTCCTGTATATGATGAATAGAACAGGTTCTGAGAGAGCTCTGTATTAGCTGTAAATAAAATTTAAATTTGTTCTTAAACACTGCAAGACTAAATGATTACTTCACAATTATATTCAATTTTCCCCAAAAATCTCTTCTGACTTCAAAATAAATACTACATAATCCTTTACTGCCTTCAATGGACTAGGAAGTAATATTTTTAGCATGTCATTTAAAGCTGTGACCTTACATCCTGTTAATCAAATATATTTATGATGATCAGTTAGTAAATGCCAATTAGCATTCAAAGACTGACTGCTTTTACTAGATGAAAGATGAATGCAAAATTCACATGACATTCAACAATACAAGATGAGTGAAAAACAATAATAGGAAAAGAGATCAAAAGTGCATGCAGGCACTCCAAGAGTTCAGAAAACTCACCCAAAGGACTAATCTTAAAAGCTTGAAACATCGTGCTCAAAAACTCCCAATCTATTCCTACTATTACTTGATCTCCCTTCTGAGTGCCTTAATAATTTGTGTCATCTGTCAAGTGATGACTACTCTTAAAATGCATATGAATAGCTTCACATTTAATCCCAGCTGGAAATAGAAGACAAGTCGTTTATTAAAATAAAATAATCATTTCCAAGCTAACTTTACTAGCTCATCTAATTTCATATTTACCTATTTTTAACATATATCGAAGAGACACTCTCATCATTCTTTTTGGTTCAAGATATTTTTCCCTGTGAATATAAGAAATTGGTCTTCACTTCCAGTAGGGGTGGGTTAAAAACATTTAGAAAATCTGATTCTATATAAGAACAATAACAAATTACCAAATTATCATAGTTTTATCTTGCTTAGTCTTTCAGGGGATCTGGAAAACTATGGCAATAAATGTACAAGGAGGCAGGCAGCTTGGGTTAATAGATAATAAGATTCCCTTCTTGGTTCTAATCTTCTCTTAGACATATATAAACTGTGTGGACCTAGGCAAATTACCTAAATCTTTGTGAACCTCAGTTTACTTAACTGCAAAATGGGGATAACAACAATATTTAATTTATATGGTGGTTGTGAGGACCTGAGTAAATGTGAAGTGCTTTGTGAATCTTCTAGGAATGTGAGCATTATCATGAATAATAATAGGTCACATTTATATAGCACTTACTACAAGCCAGGCACTGTGCTAAATGCTTTATAATCATTCTGTCATTTGGTCCTCACAACAACCCTGAGAGGCCATTTCACAAGAAGGAAAATCTTGACAAACGGCTTAAATGACTTGTCCAGACCATTTCACAGGAAGGAAAATTGAGGCAAATAGGGCTTAAATGACTTAAATGAGTGTCTGAGTCCAGAATCAAACTAATGATATTTTCACCACTCAAGGTCTGGTATTCTATCCAATGAATCATGTAGCTGCCTTTATTATTAAGGTGGGAGTGCCCTATCTTAGTCTTCAAGTAAGAATCAGAAGAAACAAGAACAAAAAAAGTGCATTGTCAGTTTAAAATATTAAAGATACATAAAAGAATTCAACATTTTTATCACTGTCTCTGATTTTATCAGTGTAGGAAACTACACTGAATTTAAAGTAGATGCCACTTCCCCATAACTTTGCAGCTAAATCCTAAAGAACAGTCTGAAGCAAATAGAGATTAAGTAAATAATTTGCCCCAGAGTCACACAACTGGGAGTAATCAGGTGATTTTGACTCCAAGTCTAGCATTGAATTCATTACACCATGTTACTTTCAGATAGATAGATGTATATGTGCATGTATCTATCCATAAACAAATATATACATATATCTATACAGTGTGCATACATCATATATACACGTGTGCATATAGACAAACGCACAAAGAGCTTCCTAAAGTCTTGTTGCTGCATATGTGTATATATGTGCATACATGCATATGCATAAAACCATATAAGCACAAAATACACATGTATATTTGTATTTGGAGGATGAGGAAACAGACTTGTGATTTAAGTGATTTGGGGAACTTCTGAGGAGGAAACTTCATTTTACAAAAACAGAGTTACACTTGGTATCTAGAGAGAGCACTGAACAATTAAGAGATTTGCATAAGGACAAGTGGGCTCAAAGGCAGGACTTTTCCTGACTTCAAAACAAGCTTTCTATCCTCTGTATCACACTCTCTGTTGTTAAAGCAGGACTGTACCTGTAATTTCAGTGATCTCTTTATTAATCTAATTAGATTACAATTTTTAAAAGATTATAATCGGCACTCTAGTTCAATTGTATTCTTTGCCATCACAACTAGATCTATAAACTGTAATGACAAATATGATTTCATTCATTGTCACCTAGAACATAATACTTTATATTCCTTCAATATTTGGTGAATGAATGGGAAGCTTAATATAATATTTAGTATTCACTAATAAAAATATTATATTACTTGAAGCCCCTCTCCCTAATTCATTTAACATACTTACTGAAGGTCTACTATGTGCAAGGAAGTGTATTGGATATATAAAGTTCTGCTGATTAGGGTGCAGTAATGTCCCTGTTTAAAATTTACAGCTGCTGCCAGTAGAAGTACAGTAATTGCCAGAAGAT
This sequence comes from Sarcophilus harrisii, assembly GCF_902635505.1. Lineage (NCBI taxonomy): Eukaryota > Metazoa > Chordata > Mammalia > Dasyuromorphia > Dasyuridae > Sarcophilus > Sarcophilus harrisii. The sequence continues at coordinate 532,951,137 of NC_045427.1, read as the reverse complement.
GTTATTAGAAAGCTCTTTAAAATATACTTAAAGGGTTGGCTTTTTCTGATTTTCAAAAGAATCCATCTTTCCTAAAACTCTAGTATTCACAAGCTGAATAGAACTTGATAAATACAGCCTTTGTTCCTCTCAAAAGAAAGTGAATTCTGTTATTTGTGTGATTTCCCCCCCTAGTACTTAGAATATTAGTGAGAAAAGAGGAAAAGTTTGGGTTAAATGTTGTGATTTCTATCAGCATATTAATACTGAAACATTTTCCTCCACTCAAGATCCACATAAACAGCCTTAACAGGTGTGTGACACATGGTTATAAATACAATAGCCAATTATGATTTTTAGTGTGTGGAAGCAGAAATGTTAAGAAAATACATTAAAATAAAGAAAATAAAAATATTGGACAAGGCTGAAAACAATGCTAATTTTCTAGATATTTTGGTGTAAATTTCAGCGTAGTTTATTTATAGTTTTCTGAAGATTTCTTCTCATGCGTCTTTGATGTTTTAATAATTACAAGCTAGCTATTTTGAAGATGAGTTTTGTAAAGAGACAAAAATATTCACGGTGGGCACAGTTTATAGATGTAATTGGTTTCTGTTTTTGTCAAGCCTAATGGATTTTTGGTTATTTCATATTGGAAATTATAACCAAATTTCTCTTAATTTCAAAACAAATATTGATAATATTTTACATCAAAATATTCCTTAAAACCTTTCCACACAGAGCACAGGAAAAAGAGTTTAAAATTCAGATCGTTTTAAACTGACTGCAAAAATCACTGGAAGTTTTTAGTCTGAGAAGAGAGAAAATGAAGAAAAAAAAGAGAAAGAGAATGTGAGTATGGGGGGTTGGGAGGGTGGCAGGGAAAAGAGCAGATTCGAATTGGGCAAGGAAGCTTAAATATGCACATTTCTTTTGGAATGACCACCGATATCAGAAATCAGCTTTAAAAACGGAAATTTTCCCCACTACATCCTATGTCTATATTTCTTTTACAAGAACAATTTCTGCCTTCTCTATTTTTTTTAAGTCTTAAAAAATATCTTCAATGATTCAGTTTTCATAAACATACCTATGGGCCCAATTCTGTCTGACTCTAGGAATACAGAAGCCAACTTGCTTTTAGGCATTTTATTTACTGTTTTAAAAGAGGCCTCCAATGGGCTTCATTCTAAAGGCTTCCACAGTACATGATTGCTTATTATATGTAATCTAGGTACTGAGTTACTACTAACTAAAGGTCCTGATCCTTTTCAAAATTAAACTCCATGCCAGTTTTTTGAGTTCCACATACTTTGCTCATGACATATGGACCAACCAAATGTTAAATCTAAAACTTGGTATGGATTTTTATTAAAAACTTGCTGTTGTGATTGAGAACCCCATTCATCCAGAGCAACACGAGAAAAGGACTGTCACAAAGCCTGCAGACTGTCTATTCTATGCTATAAATAGGCTCGGTTTGTTTTTACGGTGCTATAGCAGTTTAGGCACAAAGTATTTTCCAACTCACAGGCTGTTATAGTCATACTGTGACATTCATGCTGATGTAGTGCAAGCTGTGGTCTTTGTTTTCTTTGGGCAAGCACAATTATTATCTGATAAGAATGTTTATCTCAATGACAAGGAAGTAAAAATCCATATATTCTCAAGTGTTATAAAACTTAATATCAGAGTCTTTGATTCTTAAAGTTAAGATTAAAAAGGCAGGGTCAATATTTAGCAGTTATAACCTATACTACCATAGCTGACCCTGTACAGAATAGGAAAATATTTAAAACTAAACTGCCTTCTCAGCCACATCCTCAATTTCTTCCACTTCTTTTCTTTCCCTTTTCTTTCACCTCCCCTTAACCCTCAGGAAATAGTTCCTAGTCTCTCCTCACACCTTCCCTTTTAAAACCTGCACCAAGGAAAGCATCCTGTCCACTTATTCACACAATAAGGTGTGAATGACATCCATTCTCTCTGTCCCCCCCTTCTTTCTCTTCTCCCACCCTCCTCCTCTCCCTCCCTTTCCCCGTTGCTGCTGCCCTGGGTTAGGGAGGGGCATAAACTTGCCACCATTCCCTCCTTACTCAATAAAAAATTGATTAATAGAGAATGAAATTTTAAACTATGGAATCTCTAATGGAAGAAGTTATCAATGAACTTTGAATGGATGAAGAAAATAGCATCCCTGTATATAGCCCCTGATTTCTCACCACAGAGGTGACTGACTATTCATAACTTTGCCAACTTTAAAGAGTGATATTAATGAAATAGAAGAGGCAATGTGTCGTATTTCATAGACAGACATCCAGGAAGATCTGGGTGAGTTCAAGTCCCTCTGACACATACTGGGTGTGTGACCTTGAGCAAGTATTTCAGTGCTCAAGTCTAGGCAACTCTCTTAAGACTAAGTTGCCCAGAAGGTATCAACCTGTGTTTCTAGTTCCCTAAACCAATAAAATCATAGGTCAAGTCCTTATCCTTGTGATTAAAATAAAGGTTTATCTGCTTTTTTTTCAACATTTCCTAAAAATTTTCCCTAAAATATGTTAAACTGAGTTATTGCTGATACAAAATTACATGTAATCTATTTCTATAAATTTGTTCCTATACAATACATGTGTAGCAGATGTACATTTAAGTACACATAGAATTTGTTGACAAATACTGCATATATAAGTTCTAGTTTAAAACTGTAAATTTAATGCAATGTTTTTCACACATCAAACTGATATTTCAGTCATTAATAATTATTACAAATGCCAATGTAACTTTTTGGGGGTAAAGTATCATTTTAATGAGAATTTAAGATTTAATTCTATGATAGATGTTTGGATAAAAATAAAAATGGGTTTGGTTTAGAGAAAGTATGTAAGATTCCACAGTGTGACCTAATCATTCTAATAATGCGTTCCCTTGTGATGCCTCTCTCTCACATCAAAGCCTCACATCACAGTGACACATGCCATGATGAATGCCTCAGAGAATTCTGTCCTGGACATTTGCATGCCAGAGTCTAGCCTTACTCTGGCTTATCCACCAGAGGGTGCATCCAATTTGGGATGTGTTGAGTGGCCCTGAAACCAAGTCATCATGTAAGAACTAGATTTGTGTTCCAGTTTGGATCCAATGTGAACCTAGGATATTTGGAAAAAAGTATTTAGAATTGATCAAGTGTAGAAAGGCTCTAGAACTAGTATACCAGGTCAAAACCTGCTCAAGCTTGGACTGGATGCTTGATGATTACTCTTCAGGGATCCGTAAACTTTTTAAATAGGGGGCAGTTCACTGTCCCTCAGACTGTTGGAGAGCCAGACTATAGTTAAAACAAAAACTTTGTTTTGTGGGCCTTTAAATAAAGAAACTTCATAGCCCTGGGTGAGGGGGATAATCGTCCTTAGCAGCTACATCTGGCCCTCGGCCATAGTTTGAGGACCCCTGCTCTAGATTAAGGCAAATAAATTTATTAAGCATTTTAAGTGACTATATGTTTACCAAAAAGAGTATTTTACAGAGAACTCTCATATGGATATCAGAAGAAGACAGTCCAAAGAGATCCTCAAGGTCTCTCTGAAGGACTCATTATTGACTGAGAGACATGGAAGGCAGGGGTACAAACATCAAAGAGGGCACTATGAACAAGACAGAATCACAACAGCACAAAGAAAATGTGATTTGCACAAATCTAGATATACCTTATACTAGATATACCTCTAGGTAGATACTAGATATACCTAGATACTAGATATACCTCTAGGTAGAGTCTTCTGAACTTATATTAGATTGATCTGCCAGTCAAACAGATTTTATTTTGACCTCAACTTTGGGATGTCATTGATACTCTGATACAAGGGACCAACAACAATCTGATCTTTGCCAGGCACTGTGCTAAGCCCTGTGGATACAAAGAAATACAAAAGACAGTATCTGTTTCCAAAGAACTCACAGTCTAATAGGGAGAGACAAAATACAAACAACTATAATGTACAACTATAATGTATGTATCTCCATAAATTGGAGATAACCTCAGAGAGAAGACAGTAGGGCTTAAGGAGATCTGGAAAGACTTACTGTAGAAGGCTGTGATTTTAGCTTGGACTAGAAAGAGACCAGGAAAATCAGAAGGTAGATGTGAGAGAGAATTCTAGGCATGGGGGATAACAAGAGAAAAGGTCCAAATTTGAAGATGGAATATCTTAAATAACACTTGACCTCAAGAAGCTTATATTCTATTGGTGGAAACAAGATGTACAAATATAAATACAAGCAGTTCTGTTGTACATTGTCATATATATTCTCTCAAAGCACCCTACTATGCCAAAACAATCAATAAAAATTACAGTTTAAGGGGAAAATGAGGTTGGGGTGCGACACTTAAAATCTTCTTCATTGACCACACACACAAAAGATGGGAACCTAATAAAAATTAGTAGCATAATTTATATATTAAATGATAAAGAAATACATAAATGCTATGATAAATAATGGCCATGTTCCCTGTGTCCCAGGCTACTCTAGAAAGTATGGCAAATCTAAACTTCCATCTTTTGAGTTAGAGACCAAAATGAAAGGGAATTGATATGAGACTGGGACATGGACCAGCACTTCTTCATTCCAAGCCCCAGCACTAGAAAATTTACAACAGCACTTGACTTTGACAAAGACATGGACTTTGCTTTTGGAAGGGGGCCTTGGAAAACCACTTGTAAGTTATTATAAACTGGCACAGTTTTCTGCTTTTTCACTATTCCTTGAGGGAAAAGTCTTAAAAAAACAAATTGGAAATTTGAATTACACCCATAATGTACAAAACAAATTTGCATTTTGACCATGCATTGACTGCAAAATTGACTGCAAATCCAAATATATAGAAGTAAATAAGATAATTTGTGGACAGTGGAGGAATTAGTAACTGGGGAGGTTAGGAAAGTTTTGCCTCATGGACAAAAGACTACTTGAATTTTCTAGAAAATTAAATATTATAAAAGATAGATGAAGAAGGAGGACAGCAAGGCGTAGAGTCCATCTCTATGAAAAGTTTCAGAGATGGGAAATAGAATGTTCTGGATGAAGAACAACAAATGGCCAGTTTTGTTGGACCTTTGAGTGAAGGGGAATTAAGTAATAAATTAGAGGTAGAGTATGAAGGGTTTTTATTACTAAACAAGGGAGTTTATATTTGATCCTATAAGTAAAAGGAAGCCACTGGGACTTTTCAGATAGGGAAATTATGTAGCCAACTTTTGGAATATCACTTTGGGAGCTATGAAGAAGATGTATTAGAAAGGGAAGATACTTGAGATGGGAAGATCAGTTAGGAGGCTATTGGAACAATCTATTTAAGAGATGACAAGGGTCTAGTTTAAAATGTTAATTATATGCTCCAAGTCATATGCTCCAATGCAAATTAAGACAACTCTGAGATACCACTACACATCTGTCAGATTGGCTAGAATGACAGGGAAAGATAATGCGGAATGTTGGAGGGGATGTGGGAAAACAGGGACACTAATACATTGTTGGTGGAACTGTGAATACATCCAGCCATTCTGGAGAGCAATTTGGAACTATGCTCAATAAGTTATCAAACTATGCATACCCTTTGATCCAGCAGTGCTACTACTGGGCTTATACCCCAACGAAATCTTAAAGAAGGGAAAGGGACCTGTATGTGCCAAAATGTATGTGGCAGCCCTCTTTGTAGTGGCTAGAAACTGGAAAATGAATGGATGCCCATCAATTGGAGAATAGTTGGGTAAATAGTGGTATATAAATGTTATGGAATATTATTGTTCTGTAAGAAATGACCAACAACATGATTTCAGAAAAGCCTGGAGAGACTTACACAAACTGATGCTGAGTGAAATGAGCAGAACCAGGAGATCATTATATACTTCAACAACAATATTGCATGAGGATGTATTCTGATGGATGTGGGTTTCTTTGACAAAGAGAAGATCTAACTCCATTTCAATTGATCAATGAGGGACAGAAGCAGCTACACCCAAAGAAAGAACATTGGGAAATGAATGTAAACTGTTTGCATTTTTGTTTTTCTTTCCGGGTTATTTTTACCTTCTGAATCCAATTCTCCCTGTGCAACAAGAGAACTGTTGGGTTCTGCACACATATCTTGTATCTAGGATATACTGTGACATATTTAACATGTATAGGACTGCTTGCCATCTGGAGGAGGGGGTGGAGGAAGGGAGGGGAAAAGCCGGAACAGAAGTGAGTGCAAGGGATAATGTTGTAAAAAAATTACCCAGGCATGGGCTCTGTCAATAAAAAGTTATAATTATGAAAAAAAAGAGTAAGACATAATGGAAAGGGGAAAGGGAATGGAAAAGGAAGGGGAAAAAAAGAAAGGAGAATAGGAAAGGAAAGGGAAGGGAAGGAAAAGGAAAGGAGAAAGAGAGGAGAGGAAAAGAAGAGAAAGGAAAGGAAAGGAAATAAGGGATTCTCTTGTGATACACATCACGCATATTAGCTTAGAAAAAATAATACACACAAACTGAAGGAACAAAAAGAAAAAACTACATGGAAAAAAATCAAAGTAATATTAATTTAATCAAAGATAAAAATTGACAGAGAAGATAAAGTATTATATGCAATATGAGGAGCAATATTATATTCAATGGATTAAAGATAAGTATTGTCAAAAAATAAGAAAATAAAATGTTAATCATATGAGTAGAGAAAAGGGGATATATGTAAGACATATTGTAGAAGTAAGAATAAGAAGACTTAGTAATAGGTTAAGGAGGATGAGAAATAGAGGATGATTTAGAATTCCTGGACGACTTCAAAGATGAGGATTCCCTAGACTGTAAAAGAGAGAGGAACAGAGATTTTTGAAGAAAAAAAATGTGTTGAATTTGAGATACCTACAGAGCTTCCATGTGGAATCATCCAATAGACTTTTTGTGATTTGAGACTGGAGTTCAGGAGAAAAATTAGGGATAAATGTATAGATGTGGGAGTTATTTGTACTGATATGGTAATTGCACCTATGGGAGTTGATGTGATCACTGTGAAAGTGTAAGCCAGTAATACAGAGAGGACAGATAAGAATCTTGGGGTACACTCTCATGTGGAGGCAAATGATCTGGCAAAGGAGACTTAGAAGCAGTGGTGACATATGTAGAAAAAGAACCAAGGGATAACAGTATTGTAAAAATTCAGAGAGGAGAGAATAGCTAAGAGAATAGTGTTTAATAGTATCCAGTGCTTCAGAGATACCAAGGAGGACATGCCATTGGATTTGGCAATTAAGAACTCATTGATAATTTTGGAGATAGCAATTTCAGATGAGGGAAAAGTCAGAAACTGCATTGGAAGAGGAAGAGAGGTGAGTGAGAAGGGAAGATAATAAGTGGGAACAGTTTTTTTTGGTAGGAATTTGACTGTGAAAGGGAGGAGAGGTAAAGGATGATACCTCGAGGTAATGGTAGTGTAAAACAAAGATTGTTTGGATGGGAGAGACCTATGCATGTCTGGAGGCAACTGAGAAGTCAGCAAGTAGGATCAAGAACAATAAATTTTTTTCTGGAAGGAAACTTAGAGGTCATTGAGACCAATCTCTTCATTTTTTCAGATGAAGAAATAGAGGTTTACAAAAGTGGGATGACTTGCATAGGATCACAGAGCTAGGGAAAGAAAAAGGGTTTGATTAATATGAGGGCTACTTGGTGAATGAAGATAAGAGGTATTTTACTAATCTTACTAATCCAGACTAATAGAGAAAGTTTGACTACTGAGAAGAGAAAGGCCACCTCCATCAAAAACTGTAGAAAAGGAGACAGACTAGGGAATGGTATTTGGGGGGTTTTGAGATGTAGAATGGAGAAGAAGAAGAAGCTTAATGCAAATAGTCTCTACATTTTCAGTAAAGTATGAGACAGACCTGCTGAGAGAGAAATGTAGAGAATAGTACAGAAGTCTTGAGAAGAGAAAATGAAGCTTCATCCTCAAATGCATATATAGTCCCTTAGCACCCATAAGATAATTAATTTTATTTTTTCCTGCTTTATAGAAATAATTGTATAACAACAAGTATTCTGTATGATTATAAAAACCACTTTTTACAATGGTCTCCAAATCACCTTTAGACTTTGTCTTCTCTAATTTATCCTTTACTTTGCTGTCAAATTGATATTCCCAAAACACAGGTTGCACTGAATCACTTCATACTAAAAATATTCATTGGCTTCCTATTACCTCTATGATAAAACACAAACTTCTCAAACTGGCATTGAGGGATCTACATAATTGTCCCTCTTTTCTAGTCACTTTATATGTGTGCTTTCTTTTATTGTTGTTTGCCCTTTGTTCTCAAAGAGAACTATGACAAGGAGGTGATGCCATGTCATGCAAATTAATTGGATTTAAGTGAATGTGAATAAGATGATCTTAATCATAAAATGGAAGAAGATAGCAGAATGAATTAGAAACCAAAGTCCAAAAATATGTTGTGTACAAGAAACACATTTGGAACAGAAAGACACACACACAAGTTGACATGAAGGTCTTGAGCAGAAAATGTTATGCTTCAATTAAAGTAGAGCAGGGATGGCAAATATGATATTAGAGAAAGTAAAAGCAAAAATATATCTAATTAAAATAATCAGGGAAACTACATTTTGCTAAAAGGTACCATAGGGAATGAAATAATATAAAAAAAAATTTCAAGTTTCCCTGATAAAAGCCTGATTTCTCAAATATATATAGGGAACAGAGTAAGATTTATAAAAATAAAAATGATTTGATATGTGGTCAAAAAATGTGAACAGGTAGTTTTCAGAAGAAGAAATCAAATATATCTATAGTCATATGAAAAAATGCTCTGAATCTCTAATGATTAAAAAAAGGAACATTAAAACCACTCCAATGGACCAAATCACACCCAACAGAAGTGACAAATGCTGGAGGGGAAGAGAGGAAATAGATATATTAATGAACTTTTGGTGGAATAGTGAACTGATCCAAACATTCTGGAACTATACCTAAAGGGATATAAAACTGAGCATACTCTTTTAATCCAGAAATATAACTATTAGGTCTGTACTCCAAAGATATCAAAGAAAAAAAGAAAAAAGAACTACATATGCAAAAAAATTTATAGTGGCTCTTTTATCATAGCAAAGAATTGGAAATTGAGGCAATGCTCATTAATCAAAGAATGACTTTCCAAGTTGTGGGATATGATTGTGATGGAATAATATTGTGCTATAAGAAATGATAAAAGAGTGGTTTCAGGGAAAAAACCCCAACAACATAGCAGGACATATATGAAGTGATGCAAAATGAAGTGAGAAGAACCAGGATATCACTGTGCACAGAAATAGCAGTTGTAATGATGACCAACGACTGAAGACTTAGCTATTCTGATCAATACAGTCATCTAAGACAATTCCAAAGGAGTCATGATTAAAAAAAAGATTTGTACTTCCAGAGTGAGAAATGATGACTTCTGAGTGCAAATTGAAATATGATTTTTCTTTATTTTATTTTGCAAAATGGGCAATATGGAAATTTGCTCTCATGGCTTTACATGTATCATTGATATTTCATTGTTTGCTTTCTCAGTGAGTGGGGGAGGGGCAAAAGAAGGTACCTAGAGTTCAAAAATTTAAAAGAAAATGTTTAAAAAACCAAATAAATAATGAATCTTTAAAAAATACATTGTATTGATATCTTTTGTTTTTTCAGTGCCTAAACTTTTCCTTTCATCACTCCCCAGACATTTCTCAGAGAGTCATACCATATTAAAAAAACTTAATATTTAATAAGAAAAAGGAAAAAAAGGAAGAAAAGAATCAACAAAAACAATCAGTATATAAAAAAATCTTTCAATATCTGTGGTATTCCATAGTCTTTACAAAATTGTGGGGGAAAGGTATTCTCACAGATCTCCGGTGGGGCCAGGTTTGATTTTTGTAATTTTGAAACATTCATTTTTGTGGGGGTTGTTCTTTCCATTTACATCATTGAAGTCAATGGGTATATGTTTCCTTGGTTTTATTTACTTCACTTTTCATCAATTCATGTAAATCTTTCTATGCTTTTATATCTTCACCATATTCATTGTTTCTTGCATCACTCACATGCAGACTTTCATATACTTTCTGTTCCGGTGCTAGACAATTTTGTATATGACAATTGCCCACCTCCTTCCATGCCTTTGTACAACTGGATCTTGCAAGTCTGAAATGCCTCCTCCTTCTGTCTTCTGACTCATAGAATTCCTAGGTTCTTTCATAGCACAACCAACATGCCATATTAGACAGATTACTTTTCCTGAGTATCTCCTCCCCAGTTGTCTCTTTCCTTTAAATTGTTTTATATTATTTTGTATTTACTTTTTCATGGACCAGTTGTATCATCCCACTCCAATTCCTTGTTTCATCCCCACCAATATGAACTCAACTAAGCAGAGAATTTTTAGTTTTATCTTTGCATTCTTAATTCCTAGTGTCATTCCTTGTTCATAGTAGGAGCTTAATAAATGTTTGTTGAATTTTCTGCTTTTTCATGTTACATAAATAGAGTAGTATTGCTCACATTCTAATCTGAAGAGATATTTTGTGTGTTCTTTCCATTTGGCTCTGTTTTCCCCTGTTTGTATCATTTAGATTTTTAGTCCATCTGGCACTGACTGTATCTTTCTGTACACAAATATATTAAGTAGAGGTTAAGCAATGAGAATTATTTAATAGTAGTGAACCTCTGATCAATATTCTGCAAAATTAACTAGCTTATTTAACACCTTTTAACTCTTTATTATTGGGAACTATGTATACTTTCATAGGGAGAAAAAAGTCTAATTCTGCCTTGACACGTCTGTGCTGGATCCTGAAATCTCTTGGCAAAGGTTAAAACTAAGCAACAGGAAGACTTATCCTAGAACATGTTTTATGAGCTAGGTACTGTCAGTCATATGGAAAAATGCTGTAAATCATTATCTATTAGAGAATGCAAATTAAAACAACTCTGAGGTAACACCTCTTGTCTATCAAATTGGCTAATATAAAAAAAAGGAAAATTATAAATGTTGGAAAGGATATGGGAAAATTGGGACACTGATGCATTGTTAGTGGAGTGGTGAACTTATCTAATCATTCTAGAGAATGATTTGTAACTATGCCCAAAAGGCTATAAAACTAGATACACTCTTTGATCCAGGAATACTACTGCTAGATATATATCCCAAAGAGATCATTTAAAAAGGGAAAAGGACCTATATGTACAAAAATATTTATAGCAACTCTTTTTGTAGTGGCAAAGAATTGGAAATTTTGAGGGGATGTCCATCAGTTGTGGAACAGATGAACAAGTTGTGATACATAAATGTAATGTTTTATTGTTAAGAAATGACAAGCAGGATGATTTCAGAAAAACCTGTAATCAGCACTTACATGTACTGATGCAAAGTGAAGTGAGGAGAATCATGAATATTGTACACAGTAATAGCAATATTGTACAATAATCAACTATGATCAATTTAGCTCTTCTCAGCAATAGAATGATCAAAGACAATTCCAAAAGACTCGTGATGGTAAATGCTATCCACATAGAGAAAAAGCATTGATGAATTCTGAGTGAAGACTAAAGCACACTATTTTCACTTTATTTTTTTTTTTATTTTTCCCTTTTGTTCTGTATCTTCTTTCACAACATAACATATTTGGAAATATGTCTCACATGATTGCACATATATAACCTGTGTCAAATTGCTTACCATTTTAGGAAGGGGAGGAAGGGAAAAAATTTGTGCCTTGAAATTTTTTTTAAAAATGAGTGTTAAAATTATTTTTCCATGTAATTGGAAATATATATATATATGTTTAAAAGAATATGTTTTATGGCAAATGTTTAGTTGGTCAGTGGTAAGCTCCAGAGGATGATAAAAGTTGCACAAAACATTGAGCAGCTTTCTAAATGAACAACCTAAATCTGAGTCATCCAGAGTAGATAGATAGTGAACTTCTTTTCTTATATTCATCTGTACTTTAAATATCACCAAAGAAGGAACTTTTAGAAAAAAAAGTTACAAAATTATCACAGTAGCCAAACCAACTGTCACAATAAAGAATAAAGTACAGAATTATTTTACATTCTGTCAGCAAAAGTCTGCTCTGGTGTTCCTGATAAAATGCTGACTCTCTTGGTAGATAATATAGTAGGAATATCCATCAGAGAATAAACTGTAGTTTCAAAAAGATGAAAACATCAAAATTCCTTGAGTCAACTTGTCTACAAAGAGCTTGGCAACTTCTTACCTTCTGCAGCATCTGTGGCTCATTGCTTACAACAAAAACAGTCATTAAAGTTTTCTGGGCTCCGTTTATGACAAGGTGGATGAGATTGAATCCTCCCTGGAGAAATGAGTTGAATAAGTGACTATAGAGATGAGTGGGCTAAACAGATTAGTAGGGGGGAAAAAGGATGAAGGGAAGCAGACATTTCTTATGTGAGATAAAGGTAGAAGGAAGTATCAAAGAGCACAAGGAGATGACAGAAAATTAGTCCTGGGCCAAGAATTGGACAGATCCTGGCACAAAGAGAGATGAATTAATATAACTATTAAACATGGTGCTGGCCAAAGTATTTGACTTTGGAAAGCAAAGAGGATTTTCTTCTAAAGCAAGTTGCTAACAAATTTCCTAATAGACCAGTTGATTTGGAGACAAATGCTTTGTAGAGAGTCAGAAGACTTGGGCTATATAGCCCCAGTTCTGCTACTGTTACCTGTGTAATCTTGGCTGATTCATTGATCCTCAGTTTCCTTATCTTCAAAATGATGCAGATAATCTTGCCAACCATTCTAATTCTAAATTCTATGATTCTAGCAATTATGATTAAGAAACTAAAAAAGGACAGACAACATTCTTATGATAAAAAGTAATTCATAAGATCTTTATTTATAAGGCTTTTATGAAAGACAATTTTCTGTCTACTACAAAACAGAAGACAAATTTACGTAAGATACAATATATAATGCAAAATAGGCATGAAATTTATATACTATATATTTTCTATAAAATAAAATAAGTTTATGCTAAGAAGGGCTCTGGAGTTTCACTTAATTCACATAGATTCTAGAAGCTAAAAATTTGCATTCTTGAGGAAAATTCATATTTCTACCATACATTTTAACATTTTTTTATAAGACAATTAGGGTTATGTGACTTGCTCAGGATCATACAGCTAGTAAGAATTAAGTGTCTAAGGCCAGATTTAAACTCAGGTACTCCTGACTTCAGGGCAGGTGCTCTATCCATTGCACCACCTAGTTGCCCCTATATCATATATTTTAAAGAACCCTAGAAATTTGATTGTAAAATCCTGTTAAGTCATTGAAACTCTCAATGTTTCAGTCAGTTAAGACAATAATTTGCAGAGAAATACTGACTTCCATTGATAGAGGGAGTTACTCGAGACCATATAAAAATGAAATCTTAAAGGGTCAATCTCTATCCTTTCCCTAAAGAAGGAAAATTGATTGAAAAATTAAGACAATAATTTGCAGAGAAGTACTGACTTCCATTGATAGAGGGAATTACTTGAGACCATATAAAAATGAAATCTTAAAGGGTCAATGTCTATCCTTTCCCTAAAGAAGGAAAATTGAAATTATTGTAAGTTTTCCTGTGCCTATAAAATCCAAAAGACCCAAAAGACTTCAGAGTTTAACATGCTGTGGAACAATAAATTATAACAACAGCTGCCATTTATAGAGGATTGAGAGTTTATAAGGTTCTTTGAATGCTTTTACAACCTTTTCCTCATTTATTTTTCATAACCACCATATGAGTTAAGTAATGCATATATTATGGTAAATTATTTTTGATTTCTTTAAATAAAATTATTGTCCCTTTATGTAAAAGGATAAGCTCACCCACCTTAGTGTCTGTCACCCAACTCTCATTTGCAGCTTCAAGAAGCTGTAGCATGCACAGCAGTCATATCAGTAAACCATCTTGGCAGATGAGCTGAACCAGGTTGAAAGTAACCAATAGGCTGCAGATCTGTTGGTGAGTTAAGGGGATGTCTACTTTGGCATGTGACGATTTCCCCTGGTGGAATGAGCAAATTTGTTTCAATATCCACTTAAGTGATTGAAGCAGATGCTATGAGGCACTTATGACATGGTCAGACATGAAAAAAGCCAAGGTCATCCACTGCATCCTAAGTTATCACCAGCTGTCTTGACTTTTGTCTTGCTGCTGGACTTAGATGACTCTGGAAGAGAGAGTGAAGCTGATGACTTTGTGCAAATCTACTTCACTTAAGTCCAATTTATGTTATCTATTATTTATGTCACTGGTCCTCTTCAAAAATGAAAGATGAACAATATCAGGTATAACGCTGTGCTAGATATTGGGGATACAAGAACAAAACTGAAAACAAAGCTTATCCTTAATGAGCTTACCTGACATGAGGAGGGAGAATGTGTGTGTGAGAGAGATACAACAGGAAAAAAATAGAAAATATGTGCAAAATAATAAAATGTAACTTAAATAGAAAGCACTAATAATTAGAAGTACAGTGATCAGGAAAGAATCGGAATAGAAAATACCACATATGCTGACTGATCTTTGAGGGAAGCTAGGAATTTGAAGAAGCAGAGGAAAAGAGGAAGTGAATTTCAGATATCAGAGTCAGTTTATGCAAACAGGCATAGGCAGAAAATGAAATTATCCTCACTTTGCAGATGAGGAAACTGAGATCCAAGGATGTTGAATGACAGAAGAATAAGGATTCAAACTTAAGTCTTTTGAGTCAAATTATAATTCTTTTTATTGTACCACAATCACTTCCATTCTTCTAAGGAATAGTGAGGTGCTGATAACTGTTCTTTAATTATCTGATATCTTAATTATCTTATAGAACAAATAGATCCAAATGGACAAATTTATACTTGCTGTGGAAAGAGACTCTTCTAGCTTTGATACAATAGGAATGGGAGAGAAACTATTTAAAAGAAGATGACAAAGTTTCTTAGATTTTATTTCTTATGTAGAAATGTTTAGAACTTTATGACATATATATATAAACATCAGTTAAATTGGTATTATCAATATTCCCATTTGTAAATGATACGTCTTTATTCAAGCCATTATGTACAATTCTAACATCCTTTGTAGATTAAAATGTCTACTTGGTTGTAGATCAATGTTTTTTGGAATGCAAATTAATTTTACAAAATTTCATTTAGGACAATTAAATTCTTTTCTACAAAAATGTAGAAGTTGAATGAAAAATACTGCTTGAAGCTACAATATGATATTCTTTTTGTTAGCTTTCAGGGGGGGTGAAAAAATGTTCCCTTTCTAAAACAGAATTGTACCATTGCCAATGCCTACATTAAAACTCATGTGCTGTTTATGTTCTATTTGACATGGCTTGCAGGAGCTTTAGTGTGTCATGTGACTGTATTATAGATGGTATTCAATATTTAAAGTATTAACCATTAATAAATTTCTTTCTCCTTTTTCAACATTCCAGAATCCAGATATTGTTCATTCTTATACATAAAACATCTTACTCCCTTCCTCCATGTTTTAGCTCCCTTACAAAATTTAGATCCTAACTGATAGTGGGATCAGAATGAATTTGAAAGTACGGATATTTTTGTGATAATAATGATATTTTTAAAGATAAAGTTTTTAAATAGATTGAATGCCTCCTTTGAAAGTATAAGAAAATTTTTCCCTTAAGTGTTTGCAGATGGTATATACTATTATGTAATTAATTTCAAATGTGGCTATTGATATAATTACTTCTTTGTCTTTGAGAAAATTTTTTACAAATATTCATAAACATTTTAATAATAAAACAGAGCATGCATGTTTGTATTCTTACTAATACATAATATAACATGATTGCCTACTTTTCAAAAAAAACCACAATTATCTTTTTTCTTGCAAGAAAAACACTGGTGTTGGAAATGGAAAGAGCACCTAAGAAATGGAATTTCAAAAAAAAAAATAGCGAAAAACATGCCGATGAAAAGTATTCCCTCAATATTTCTGGAAAAAACATTAGCAAGTCCAAGTCACTTTCTGTCTTGTTTTTTTCTACAACTATATCAGTTTCCCTTATTATTCTTACAAACTTAATTCCAGTTTTTCCTTAATTTTCCAATTTTATTATACTTTCCAATTTTGCTCTTGTTTTCATAATCAGAGGAGAGATATATCTTCCAGCTGTGTTTTTTTCCATTTTGTACATCAACGAAAATCACTAAGAATTATGTCACCCAATTCTCTATTCATCTAAAAAGATGCAGAATTGATTTTTACAATCTGTGTCCATTTTTTTCTTTTGCTTTGCTGAAGCATATTTTTACTTAAAATTTTTTAAATCAATCTGTTGTTTGTACATGACTAGAATTTCCAAACATATCTCTTCATCTTTCCTTTCCCCTAAGCCAGAGAATTTTAAGGGGGGAGGAGAGAGTAGTTCAGTAAAACTAAGACATCAACAATCTGATTGAACAGGCAATATAGGGCAATACCCATAGTGCCCTACCTCCATAAAGAAAGGAGAGAAATATATTTTCTCTTGAAGCATTATTTTACAAAATATTTTCCCATAAAAATAGATACTGAGTGAAATTCATGCTAGTTTTTCAAAAGTGCTGCTTTTTTCTTAAGTCCATATTCTAAAATAAATATATTTTGCTTATTTCTAATCTAATCAGAGGTAGAAAGTATCAGGATGCTTGGGAGGGTTTCTTTTTCATAACATTTCTTGCCCAATTCTGCACATTTGAGAGGTTTGAAGAAAATCTGGCTAAAGACCTAAATTTAAGGATGCTTCCATGATTTGTATATTCATTCATTTCAATGTTCATCAACTATTCAACAATTCATTTCAACTATCTTATATATCATAACTTTTTCTTTTTCTTTTAAATAAATTCTTACATTTTAAAAACAGATTTTTAATTACATCTATTTGTTTTCATACAAACTAGGTTTCCCTTTTTATTCTTCTCACTCCCAATATAGAAAATTGGTGCTCTGCAATATTATACATATATGACCCTGACTTCTTAAAAAGATCAAGAAGAAGTATTTTTTAATATTTCTATTTTGGGATCACACTTGCTTCATCTTTATAATTTTGAAACATGATTCATTTTTTAAAATTTTCTTCATTTTTAGTTTAAATACAAAAAGACAAAAAATTTCTATGTCCACAGCATAACATAAAAAGAAGATTCAGTATAAAATCGTGGATTTCCATTTCATACTGTTTATTCTTTTTGAAAAGCTATAATATAAATACTATACATCATTTTCAAAGTTACCCCGATTTTAAGTGCTTCTTCTAACTTTTCTTTTCTTCTTTGTTGTGTATTTTTTTTATTTTTTCTCCCTTCTCACCCCACCTTAGAGAAGGTTACCATTAGATACAAATATGTAAGTCTCTTGGTTCTACTTATTTCACTCTTTATTATTTCATGTAAGTCTTTCCATATTTTTCTAAAATCTACCTGCTCATCACTTCTTATAGGACTAGTATTCCATCACAATTATACCACAACTTCCTTAGCCATTCCTCAATTGATAGGCATCCCCTCAATTTCCAGTTCTTTGCCACCACAAAGAGACCTGTTATAAATATTTTAGAATATCTAAGTTCTTTTCCTTTTTCCCTAAGCAGGTTGGGAAACATGCAAAAATAATGGTTTGCTAGAGTCAAAAAGTATACACAGTTTCATAACTCTTTTGGCATAATTCTAATTTGCTTTCCAAAATGGCTGGATCAGTTCACAGTTCCATCAATAGTGTCCAAATTTTTCTACAGCAACAATCAGTTTGGTTATTCTTTCAATTTACTTTATTGTCATTGGGATTATTATTTTCCTGACTTTGCTCACTTCACTCTGCACCGGTTCATATAGGTCTTTTTATGCTTCTTTATTTTTATCATATTTGGTACTTCTTAGAGCACAGTACTACTTACTGCACAGTGCCTCTTTTATGTATCATATTTTGTTTAAAAATTCCCTACTTGAGGGGCATTTTCTTTATTTTATGCTACCATAAAAAATACTGCTAAATAATACTTGTGATTGCACAGTTAAACAGTTTAGATTCCAGAGATTAATGAAACAGAAAGGTCTTATATTCATCAAAATGTTATATTAGCATTTTTTTTGTAGAACCAAGGGATTAGAAACAAAAGAGAGGCCTATTAACTGGGGAACAATTAAACATGTTATATAATGAATCTGGTAAAGAGACTATATACCTACGATTCTCATAAAGACACTATATGTGATTAGAAGGCAAGATTGTAAAAGAATATTACTGTGCTATAAGGAATAAGAAATAAAGTTAATATAGAGAAGCATGGAAAAATTTCTCTCAACTGATGCGAAGTCTAATGAGCAGAAGCTGGGAAAAAACATATACTATGGCTACAATAATGTTACAGGGAAGATCAGAAAGAAAATAATCAAAACTGAATGCTGAGGAATTTTAATAAATAATTTTGGTCTCAAAGATGACACATGAAAAGACATCTTTTTCTTCTTTAAAAATAGTGAGGACATGGGCAGAGAAAATTGCTGATAATATCTGACTTTTTCTACATGTTGGTTAGATTTATTGAATGTTATTTTCTCTTTTATTCTTTGTTACAAGGGATAGCTGTCTGGGAAGGGATTAAAAGGAACATATTGGGAAATGTAAGCAATATGAAAGCAAGAGATATAGTAAAACACAGATTTCTATTGAGAAACTCAATTTCTTTGTAAGATAGCTTCTCTGTTATAGAAAAAAAAAATGAAAAACCCCTTCATTTTAGAACATTCCAGGCTCATTAAGAACCAGTTTGAATATTTATTTGTTTATGATTTCTACTCTATCTAGTTTCAAAAAAATATGAGATGAATCAGATAACAAAGGTAGTACAACTATATGAACTGAATTAAATAAAAGTAAATAAAGACAATTTGAAGAAAGCAGAAAAAAGTAGATTTTTTAGGTATCCAGGTTGAAAATAGATTGTAGAAATTTGAACAATGAGCCTAATTTTTCTGTAGGGTTAAAAAAAAGAAAGAAAGATGGGAGGTGAGGGAAGCAAAGTAGGGATAAAGACAAAGATTTCCCTAAAAGATTAAACAAACAAGGAATTCATCATGTGTATCCTTTTATAAAGGAAATTGAGCAACATTGTAGATAGTTTTTTTCCAACCATAATTTTTCAAAAGACCCAGAAATTCTGTTTAAATACATTGTTCTTATAAAGACACTATAAAGTTGGAAATCATAATTATTAGACAAAAATTATTAGACAAAAGTTTGAAGGCATTTTTATCCAAGACTGTGATAATTCAGGAATCATGACAAAACCAAAAAAATATTTTAAAGTACCTAAAAGTAAGATATCACAGACATTGAAAGCATCTGTTTGGGTACATTATTTGATGCAATCCTAAATGTAAATAAACATATTGTTTCTTGTTTGTCAGTGATCCACATGAAGCCAAATCTCAGTTATCTATGTGTGGATTATCCATGGCCAAATTCTTATCTTTGATTCAGTTTCCTTATACCATACAACACTCTCTCAGTTGTCTGTCTGTAATGATCTATAATCTGGGAATGCAAACTAGTTTTTGTTAGCCTAAATAAAACAATTTTGAAGCTATATTTGGTGCCACTGGCCTATATTCCAATATTATATTTTACATGTACTATATTTCAATGGCAAATATAAATGGCTTTTGTATTATCTGGAGAAAAAGGATTAAATAAAATGGATCCAAACCTATGGTCACCAGGTCCCCTGAGAAACCATCATTTCAGGTTATACCTCAGTCTCTTAGAAGACCAGCTATCTTATTAAATGTCTCAGTCTTATTAAATGAGTTAACATGCATTCTGTATTTTCACTCATGTCCCATATTTCTATTACTTTTTAAAAAGCACACATATATGTGCATGTATGTGACTAAATTAAATAATAACTCATTTTAAAGTATTGTTGAATTCTTATTAATTTTTTTCATCATGTACTTTCTTAATCAGTGCTAATACCATAACTACCATTAGTCTGGGGTCTGCAGTATTTTTTTTACATTAAGAGGGGTCTTTAAGCTAAAAAAAAAAAAAGAGGGTGGGCATTCACTGCTCCAGCACAATGGTTTGAAAAATTGATTGGATTTTAGTCTGAATGCTGCTGTCAAGCATGCCTTACCTGAGTCTCTCCATATATAAACTAAGAATCATAGATTTTTGTGATAAAATACCATATATATGAAAATACTTAGAAAAAAATTTTGTTATTCCAAAATACAATAGCAATAAAACCAATAATTATAATAATAAATATAATTACCTCTCTATAACTATAGACAATTGAATCATAGAATTTTTTAGAATTAGAAGAAATTTTGAAAATTTTATATTGCATCTTCATTTTTAATTAGTTTCTAAAAAATAGTGAATGCAAAAGATGAATTTGTTTTTTCATTATAATCGATACTAACTTTAGTCATATCTTATACATGAAAGACAATTCTATTAAATTTAGTATTGCACTGAAGAAAAAGATAAAGAGTGTTTTGGGGATAGGGATAGGGATAGGGATAAGTAAGATGTGTTACATTTACAGCAACATTCTACAAGTATATCACTCAAAGTGCTTGGCTTAGATAGTTTGTTGAAGCATATTTAGATAGCATATCTGTTTATTTCCTAAAGAAAAATGCAAAAATAAAGTATTTCCAAGTTAGGGAGCCTCTAATTAATAAAAAAATATATGGAATAGCCACTGCATCCTACAAATAACTCAAGTTAGCTCTTGTGGCTGAATATAGATGAGAAGAAACTATACACCTTTGCTCAAGAAATATGTATAAAATATGGATTGGAATTTTCATTTCCCCAGTTCTTTTGTTTGTTTTTTCCTTCCTTCCTTCCTTTCTTCCTTCTTTCCTTCCTTCCTTCCCTCCTTCCTTCCTTCTTTCCTAAATTCTATGTTTTTCTTCTTTCCTCCTTTTCCCCTGCATATCATGACCAAGATATATATAAGTAAAAATGTCCTAAATTTTCTTTCTATGAGAATTATAAACAAAAAAATTATTCCCCAGAAACTCAATAAAGAATTCTTTTACAATTTTATTCTATACATTCAAGCTTAAAATATACAATACATATTCTCAGTCATATGTATGTATATATACATATGTGTATATATGTGTGTATATATACACATATATGAAATTGCCATTTTTTTACTTTACAGAAACAATTATGTAGCTTAAGTATCAGAAGAGTTCATCTTACCTTATTTTAGTGACTACAGTAGGACTAGACTCCATATTTAGTGTGAGAGTAAGGAAAAAAGATATCTTTATAGAAAAAAACAATGGAGAAATCATAGATAGAAAGGAATCTTAGAGACTGTCTAACCCAACCCTTTTAGTTTATAATATTTACTTAGAAGAAAACAAAAAAGGTCTCACTTTGTCAGACAGTTTCCCATATCACAAGTGCAGTAATAAGACATAGTTTTCTTTACCTACTCATGTAATTATTTCTGGATTTAGAGAATTCTGTTAATGGCACTATAATTATAGATCTTTTAAAAATAATTCCCATTTTCTACAATGTCATTTATTTTGTCATTTGTAGAAGCTGCTGGTTGAAGTCAATGGGGAGAGTTGACTGTGTCAGAGAATAATAATAGTTTGCTTCTCTGGCTTGTATTTTTTCTTTAATGACACATTGGATCTCATGCAGTTAAAAAAAAGCCTTTTTAAAAATGGAGCCAAGTGTATAGAAAATAGCTATTAATTTGCTACCATGTGGTTTAGCTAATGTAACTTGTTATTCCATTAACATTATGTTATTAGCTGCCAGGAAAAAGAAAAGGAATTAGGCTATGCTGCTCTGTAAATTAGTATGAATTATTTTTTAAAAAGAGATTCTTCATTTGGTCTTCTCATTTTTACAAAATACTGTGCATAAAAGGATATAAACCATTGTTGGAAAAAATTGAAACTAGGTTTTCATAATGTAGAGAATGACTGAAACTCAGATAATTTCAAAAGTTCTTAAAATGATTACATATATATATATACATATGCATTTATATATGTAAGTATATACATATTTGTATGTATGTATTTATATGACTATGAATGAAGACGAAAGATTTTAACATTTTTTCCAGCAACATTAAATAAAGTTCACAAAGAACTACAAACAATTTTAACACTTTTCAAACAACTAAATTTAGATGAATTTCATATAGGCTTCAGTTGTCACAGTCTTTGTTGCTATGACAACAACAGGATACAATTATTTATTGCCATGACAATCTGCTGTAGGTTTTAAAAATACATTATCTATTTTTATTTATGTTGTCAATTGTGCCAAAGAAGGGATACCACCATTTTTTTTTGTTAGAGAAAGAAACTCTTATTCAGGAAACAAATCAAAATCAACAAGTTAGATGGGAGAGGGGGTAGCTGTGCATTTACTCTAATGATGTTCTTAAAAGTCAAAATTCCTTTGACTTTGAAGGGATATTTAAAACTATCCTCTCCATTTGTATTTGATCATTAAATTTCTTTATGCTATGTAGCTACATTAGATTTATGATCAATATGAAAACAGTCTCAGTATTATGACTGATAATGGTGATAAATAGAATTGGATTTATTTTTGTTTTTGTTTTTTTGGGATGGTGGTGAGGAGGAGATCTGGGTCAGAATTGTTTGTCCACTTAGTCTTCAAGTTCCTTTATTATCTCATTGAAGTTTTTCAAGAAGATACTGGATAATTTCTTATTGGAGATGTGATAGTATATTTCTTTGCCATGATAAATCCAATGATCCTATACCCAAATGATAATGGTCATTTTCTGGATGAACAATGAGGTAATCTGCATTTTTTCAAATAAGTAGTTGATCATTGGTTTCGGAGTGGGAAGGAACTTTAAAACCTATGTGGTTCAAGACTTTCATTGCATAAATAAGGCTTTTACAAGATATACAGGTAATTTAGTATCAAAGACGGGATTTAAACTTAGGTCCTTTGAACCCAGGGCTTCACCATCCTGCCACTTGTAAGAATTCTACTTAGTGGTTTGACACGATAAGAATTTGTTTGCTCTGTCTGTGTGTGGAGGTCATCCAAACCTATCCCTACAAGCAGTGTCTCTCCCATCCTATGTGTAAAAAAACCCCAAAAAATTCTAACTTGAAAGAAGTTTCTACATTTACTTACACTAGAATAAGCTCCAGAGAAAATGTTCCCTGATGGATGCACCTATCTGACCATGACTACCAACAAGCCTTTTGGACTTTGGGAAGTGCTGTGGATTTTTGAATGATTGGATATTCCTTCCTAAAATATGCCATGCGTGAGATGGTATGTCTGGGTGGAGAGGAGGGGTTTATGCATCCTGCTGTGTCTATCATTGTGTTTAGATTCCACACAAATGCACAGTGTTATTATTAGATTCATGTTTTTAACAGCAGATTCCCCAATATATTTATATTCTGTATTCAGGGAGTGTTCTGCTTAAAAATATAGTACTAACTGCCTTTTAACCAATAATCAGCTAACAACAAACTATGCTGTGCAAGAAATTCACTTTTATATTTTCTTTTTAAAAACAAATTTCTTGGAGTAACAAAAGGCCTAGAATTTCAAGGGAAATAATGGGGTAGGGTGTGGGTAGAAAGTAGCAAGGGGACATAGTTTTACACTATAATATAAAGCCATTGTGTCCCAAAGTGGCAACAAGATAAGTGAATATAGAGCTGACCTTAGAATAAAGTTACACATATACAAGTTATACATGGAATAAAGTTACACAGCTGGGTGACACAATGGACAGAGTACCCGTCCTGGAGCTAGGAAGACATGAGTTCAATTTGACCTTAGACACTTTCTAACTATGTGACCATGGACAAGTCACTTAACCCTATTTGCCTCAGTTTCCTTATTTGTAAGAGGAGCTGGAAAAGGAAATGGCAAACTTTTCCAGTATCATTGCCAAGAAAATCCCAAATGCGGTCATAGAGTCAGACATGCTTGAAGGCCCATCTCTGACACATGCTATAGATGTGATCCTGGATAAATCACTTCTCAATGTCACAAGCAGCTTGCTGTCTAAATATGTTGCAGTGAAATTATCTATGTATATGAATAAAAGGAGTTATCCATCTGCGAGTTCCCATAATGCCAAGGAAACCTCAGGACTAATCCCTGATGGATCTCATCCCCTTTACTGAAATTTATAGGGAAAGTTTCCTGTGGTACTCAAATAGTACCAATGAAATCTCAGATCTAATAAAAAAAATGTATAGTCTATCTGGCACTTTAAAAGTAGACCTGTAGAACTGATAAGAAAAGCAGGAATCAAAAGCAATTAAAATTGTTAGCTAGTGTTTAGATTAATCCAATTTGTCAGGAATGGCTAGGGAAACTAGAAAACAGTTTGACAGAAATTAGGTGTGGACCTGAATATTGTATCATTCCTCACAATAAGTCCCCAAATGACTATATAATACAAATATAAAAGGTCACATCATTGAAAAAATTAGAGGAGGATGGAAAGAAATATCCTTTATAACTATGGATATGGAGAAAATTATTAACCAAACAAGCATAGAAGTATAGTAAATAGATAACTTTGATTTGTAAAATAAAATTTTTTAATAAATAAAGACCAATTGCTTCTTCTATGCATGAAATGGAAAGCTGTTCTTAGCTTAGTTTTTTTTTCTTTTTATCCCTTGTGGTGAGATTCTGTTGCCTTAGTAAGTTGTTGAATAAGAAGGACTTTTAAACACTGTTTTATATCAAGTAATATAGAATAGGAGAGACAGCATGGAGTAGTGGTTAGAGAACAGGTCTTGGAAGCAGAAGACCCAGTTTCAAGTCGTGTTTCTTGTGTGTGTGTGACTCTAGACAAATCTCAATTTTTCAGTGCTTCAGGAAACTCTATAAGTTTGTGAATGTGCCAACCTATATTGGTAGAGGCAGTTTCTTTATTTGGGAGTTCCTCATAGCAATGAGACCATACATCCAATTCCTTATCTTTGAAATAGAATAGACTTATGTGATTGTTTATGAGTGCAGAGAATAGTAAGGGAGGAGATTGTTATAGTGAAGACATTTCTAGACTAAGAAGCAAAAGAGCTAAACGATTTTCCTTCCAACTAGACTGTGACATTGGGCAAATCATTTAAGCTTTTCTCAGTTTCCTCATTATCAAGTGGCAAATATAGTCATATTTCAAAGTGCTGTCAATTGTGTTGGGGGGGAGAAGAGATAAAAGTAATTTTGGTTGAAAACGTATTTAGAGCCATATAATAACAAATCAAATTTTAATGGAATTTTCTGACATATGGAATACTTTCCTTACAATGATGTTGTGAGGTGGATAAGGTGAGTGCTATCATCTCTGCCTTTTGTGGTTGAGAGAACTGGGATCCAGAACAGTATAAATAACTAGTCCACTAGTAAAAAGCTGAGATTCCAACACAAATTTGCCCTTGAGTTCACTGATCTTTTCACTATTTATGAATACAAAGATAAAATGTGATTTCCTTATTTTAGGCTAATTAATTTTTTTCTCTCCAATCAGATATTAATGTTCCCACATTGTTTATTCACATTTTTTATCCTTGGCTTTTGCTTTCTCATATTATAATTTGTCAAAATTCTAGTGACACTAGTAGCTAATTTTTTAAATCCCTTTATCTTTTGTAATAGATGTATTAAAACCATAGTTTTCTTACAAATTCATATCAACTTAAAAGTCATTATAAAAATGTATACTTGGACTTTCAGATTTTCAAAAATGATGATCCCCAAGCTGAAATGATCAGTTTTATTTGCAGAAAAGTCTGGAAGGGCATACTTCTCAAGCAGAATATAACAACTTTCACTATAGCTAATAACTAAAGTGGATTCCCATTAATTGGGAAATGACTGAAGAAACTGTGATATATGAATATTATGGAACATAATTATTCTGTAGGAAACAATACGACACATTCAAATATACCTAGTAAAACTTTTTGTGAAATTATAAATAGAGATTGTCATAAGGGGATAAGATTAGAACCTGGCAGAGCTGAAAAGAGGACTGAAAAAGTCATATTTATTATGTTTGGAGCCTATATTTTCTGCTCTTGTGTTAGTACTGTGATGCTTAGTGGTTATTCTAAATATCTCTGTTGGTGTAGGGTTATGATTCTTGGTGCTTTACAGATAGCATGTACCAGATTTAGAGGAATAAATAATGATAAAAATCTAGAACCAGATTGAGCCCAAAGATGAACTGTACTTGGTGAACTAATATCCAACTTCCTGCCTCTAGAGAAGTTAGTCAGAATTAAGACATATAGCATGAAGAATGTGGCCCAATACAAGAGCCTGAGCTGAGTGTGCTTCCAGGAGGGAATGGTGTGAAAAAAAAAAAAGGAAAAATTATAAGGAAAACCAGAAATGCAGCATGACCAGGGCAAAATAAAGATGAATTGACTGGGAAATATAATAGTAAATATTAGTATCATAACAAGGGGAATCATGAAGAATCATATCAAGCAGAGTCTAAGTGTTAGCCCACAAATTCCAAGAACTTTGGAACCTGATGGAAGCTTCTAAAGCTGGATTGCATTAAAAAAGGACAAGAGTTATTTTCAGAGTTTATAATAAAGATACAGATGCAGGAAACTATTAGTAATAGACTGACCAAGTTCAATTATGCTAAGATAGCTGATATCAGTTGATGGCATGCTTGTTCATTTGATAATAGTAAGTGTTGGTTCCTAAACCTATCATGTGAATCAATGACTTCCTGGAAGTCTGCTCCAGTCTCATAAAACTAACTGCTTATTGAACATTTCAAACTGGATATCTCATAGGCATTTCAAACTCAACATGCCCAAAATAGAACTCATTAAAAAACCTATTCTTTCTCAGACCTTCTAAATTTCTGTCAAAGGCACCATTATTCCAGCCACCCAGGTGCAACCGCTGAATGATTCTCAACTTTTCATTATCATTCACTATACATATTCAATCAGTTGTGATATTTTGTTTCCATCTCCAAAATAAATCTTACACCCAAACTTTCTCTTTATTCACAGTCATTACCCTGGTTGAAGCCCCAATCATTATGACTTAAACTAACACCTCTTTATTGGTCTTAATGCCTCAAATCTTTTTCTGTCAAATCAATTTTTCACCCACCCACCAAAACAATTTCCCTAAAGCAAAAATCTGACCATGTTACCCCTCTACCTAATCAATTCTTGTGGTCCCCTATTTTCTGTAGGATCAAATATTAACACTTTGTTATTTAAATCCTTCCATTTTACTTTTCCAAGCATATCATGTTACTCTCTCGCTGTTCCTCAAACACAGCACTTTTATCTCCATCCCCACATCTTTGCAATAGCTATCCTCCATCCTTGGAATGAACTTTCTTCCTACTTTTCTGTTCCATGCAATCTCTAGTTTCCTTTAAGAGGTAGTTCAAGCACATCCTTTTCAAGAGGACTTTTGTGATTCCCCAACCTAAGCTACAAATGCCTTCCCTCTGAAAGGTTACTTTGTATCTGCTTCATATGCATTTTATATATAATTATATGATAGCATATTATTTCCCCATTATTCTGTAAACTTAAGGACAGAACTTATTTTGGTTTTGTCTTTACATGCTCAGAAACCTTTCATAATATCTAGAAAATAGTAGACATTTAATGAAAGCCTATTTTATATGACTGATGACTGATAGGTCACATGTCCTGTATTTGTGTTCTCTAGAAGAAAAATCTCTGAGAATTCTACTAGTGAGGGGGTGGTATAATGATACAACAAATATGAGGGCAGTGTTGTTACTGGGTTAAAATATCAAGGACCAGAAGTGCTACTTTCCAAATGTAACACCTTGGCTCTGAATCTGAAGGACTTGTATTGAGTCATGGGCAATTAATGTAGCATGGATATCTAGGTCTTTGAAAGTAGATTACTAATAAGTGGTCTATCCAATAACAAAGTCAAGCCATTCATGGGAAAGACATGTTGTGATGTAGGACTAGCTCAAGAATAATGCTTCACATATTGTAAATGCTTAATCAGTGATTTTTTTATGCATTCAAATGACAAAACTTATGAATATAAATATTCACTTGATCTGGGATTTTGACAGCCCTGAGGCTGGAGATGCTGATGTGACAGCCATGTGCAAATATTGTTTTAAAGGAACCATGGCTTAATGAACCCAGATATTGACAACTGTGATTTTAAAATACTCTCATTCAAACCAACATTTGAGAAGCCTCTGATTGAGGTGCTAGCTTGGTGTCAGAAGTTCCTAAAATTCAACCTAAAAGAGAGCTAGTGGGGTGTCATGAGAAAAGAAATCAACTGCAAATTTAGAGACTCAAATTTCAAACCCAATTCTACCTCTTATTACTAGTATCATCTCAAATGTTTCTTCTTATATATGGCCACAATTTTCCCATAAGGACAATGAAGGAATTAGACTAATTTTAAGTCCTTACCAGCTAAGAGACTGTGGCTTTTTGAATATGATACACTGGGGATTTAAATAATTGACTGAGAAGACATGTTTTAAGTAAAATAAGTAGATCCTGCATGCTCAGAGACATATACTAACCCCCTTTCAAATAATAAATACCACATCAACCTATATAAACTTATTATATTGGAAAATTATTTAAATTGTTTAAGATTTATTCTCATCTAAAGCTTATTGGGTATTTTTATTAGGTAAACATGTAATTTATTATTTATTTCATATAACTTGTCTCATCCTGAATGTACTAATATTTAGTATTAGTTTCCCATATATAATATACTTACATAGTTATAGTCTTCTTTTAGTACTGGCAAAAATGGGGGCAAAAGCAGTACATAAAGCTGTGACCATTGATGAAAATATGCATAACACCAAAGAATTTCAATAACTTGAAAAGTGATTGCATTTGTGAAATGAATTATTAAAATGAAAGATAGCTACTTTAAGGGAATATTATCATTTTAAATATAGAATCTTGAAATTGTTGTTTTAAAAGATCAATCTCATTATTTTATAAAACAATATACAATTAATCTCATTATTTAATTGCTTATAAAAATCATAACTTTTATATTTTCCAAAGTCCACATTTTTTAATACTTAAAAAAGGACACAATTCCATGTATGTGGGTACTCCATCTGCTGAGACAAATGCCCATTTTTAAGTACAAGTCATTGTGCTGCTAGCTAGAAAAACAAAAATGAAAAGAAAAATAGACTTTGCCTTAAGGAGCTTTTATTCTATTGAATGAAAGCCTGTAAGTGTAGATCATATAAACTCTCATCCTAACTCACACTCACACTGATAATCAGGTTCTCCAGAGAAAAACTAGCTATGTTTCCCTATTCAGGGGTTGGTGTGATTCTTCTATAATGTGATCAGGGTTGAATCGCTATTTTAATATGTTTTCGTTAGTGTGAACTACCAGTGATTAGCATTCCAGTTTTATGTAACACATTTAGAAAATTATCTTTTACAAAGGAATATTTACTACAAAGATTTAGCAAGAATGGTATTTACAAAGCATTTTCTTCAACTGAGGGTAATACTCTCCTATCATTTCAGTTCCTATAGGAAGAATGGGTTCAAACTTAAAAAAGCATTTTCTTCATCAAATTCACCTTTGAATTCAACATAGCTGATAGAGCAATTTGGTTTCAGGTGGGTCAGTCCACTTCTTTACTAGATTCACATCCACTGACTGCAAACTCCAGCTTCCAGGCCTCTGGTGGTTTACTATTGTGACTCTTTGAAGCTCATGAGGTCATAGACATCTGCAACAGTCCACTTAAAAGCAGGAAAGAATAGATATGAGACAGAAGTCACAGCAGAGCAATGCCCTCATGGGCCTCATGGTAGTAGTCCAAATGGAGAGATGTGTGCTTGATGTCTTTCTTCCTACCAAGGATTTGCAATACTCTTTGCCTAGACACTCAAGTACATGTGGGCAGGAAAAATAAAAAGACTTTATTGCTGTTTTAATGTATCCCAATTTTGGTTCAGTAGCCGATCAAAAGTCTTTTCACTCTACAGTTAATGGATTGGACTTAGTTACAGAATGTCCATATCTGCTCCAAAGTTCATGTGGGGATTGAATCAGCAGAGCATTCAGCAACTGCTCACAAAGACTGTGCTCCTTGGCAGTTCCCTGTTATAGAAATAAATTACAAGGCAATTTGAGGAAAGAGATTATGAATGACTAACAAGTAGGGGAAATCAGGAAAGTCTTCCCCTGGGAGGTAGCATGGTACCTGAGCCTTGGAGAAAGTTAAAGACCCTAAGAAGTAAAGATAAGAAAGTAGTATCCTAAAGGCACTGAGGTCAGTGCAAAGATAGAGGTGCAAGAAATGCAATTTCAAAATTCAGGGAACAATAAAATTGTTAAGTAGAACTTGAATTCATTAACTGCAAAGATGATTTTGTTTATCTCTTTGTAACTCCAGTGCTGAGCTGAGTGATTTGCATGCAGTAGGAATTTAATAAGTGCTTGTTAAATTGAACTGTCTACTATATAGTTGGTCTGGGTTAAATGGCATGAAGAACACACCAAAAATGTATGAAACAAGTTCTGACTTATTACTTACTTGATTTCTAGAAAGACAAAAACTCAGCCTATGAAACAGAGAAAAGTGTAAGCCACTATTTAATAAAGGGCTCAACTGAATATGATCAAATGCCAAAACTTATGATTCAGAGAGGAAGTGCCCTGGACTGTCAGGAAAAGGAAGAGATCAAATACAGAATGTTTCAAGCTGCCTTGTGGAAACCACACATGCTCACTGTGGGATGCTTGGACTGAAATCTGGCCTTGTTTTCCCTTGGAGGTGGCTTCATGTCTGTGGTTGCACCAAGGCTCATTGACATGGGGCCCATGAAGTGCTTTTTTGATTTCAGCATGAAAAGCACCATATAAATGTAACCTTCATTCACTCGTGTTGTCTGTTGGTCTATCAAGTCTGAGGGAAGAACTCTGTAGCTTGGTTATTTTCTGTGGTGAAGAGAACCATAGTTACAGGGATCCTACATGTTTAGCAACATCTTCCTAAATCCCTGTTGACTTTGCTTTTCATTCTTTTTCAGTGCTATGTTTAGAGTATACTTTCCAGTCCTCTCAACTGAGATAGTTTAAAAATTCAGTCACATTTAGCAATGCTTTATGCCTTTTGAGAGCCACAGAGAGCTTCTCAGGTAGGTTTCTCTTATGCAATTTCAATTTTGAGTGTGGTTTTTAATCTCCTTGGAAAATATGTACTAAAATACAATGTGCATATTTATTTTCTTTTAGTATGAGCTTAAGATAATTTATTTTGAGATGATCAAAATTTAATTTTCCCCATAAGGGAAGAGAAAAGGAAGGGGAAGGACATTTATTAAGTACCTATTATGTGCTAGACAGGGTAGCTAGATGGTCCAATGGATAGAGCGCAGGCCTGGATTCAGAAAGACTCATCTTTCTGATTTAAAAATCTGCTCTCATTTGCTTACTAGCTGTGTGATTCTGGACAAGTCACTTAACCCATTTCCTCATCTTTAAAAGGAACTGGAGAATAAAATGTAAACTACTCTGGTATCTTTGCCAAGAAAACCCCAAATGAGCTCGCTAAGGATCAGACATAGCTGAAGAACACCACCAACAAAAAATATTTCAGATGCTATGCTAAGTGCTTTGCAAATATTCTTATAACAGCCTTGTAAAGGAGGAAGAACTTACCACCAAAACCGTAGTTACCTTGATGCGATGTTTGTCCGTACTGAAGGATCTTAACAACATGGCTGAAAACATTATGCTAGAAAGCATGGGAGCAAGCACACAGCCTTGTTCACTCTGAAGAAGAGCATCATCCATTATCCAGAACCCAGGTAAGCGTGCTATCATGAAACTGACATACAATGTTGACGAACTTTCCCAGATAACCAAATTTTGACAAAATTGTTTATAAGCCCTTATGACTGATAGCATCAGAGATCTTGGTCAGATCTGCAATCTGTGTACAGACTCATGTTCTGTTACTGGCATTTCTTCTGAAATAGCTGGGCAGCAAATACCATATCTACCATTTCTCAGTCCTTTCTGAAGTCACACCAGCTCTCAGGTAGATGACCATCTTCTAGGTGAAGGATTGGTCTATTAAGGACAAAAATCTTGCCAGTAATGACTAAGAGAGAGATCCTCGGTGATTGTCACAGGACAATCTATTCCTTTTACTTTTATAGAGATAGACAATGGAGGTATCCTTGAACTCTGGGGAGGAATAATCTCTTATCATAAAACCTGGAAAGTTTCAGTAAGTTTTTGTATGAGCAGTGGACACACTACCTTATAAATCTCAGCTGGAATAGAATCAGCACCACATCTTTGAAAGGAACCTAAAGGCATTCAAAACCTCTTTGGTTGGAACTTCAGCTAAGAGAAGATTGACTTCAACCTTAAGTAAATGGTCGTTGGCTTCCCTATTGATCTGTTGAGAACAATAAGGAAGTGTTCAGCCCATCTCTCTAGGATCAAATCCTTATCATTTAACAACTTGACTCCATCAGCACTGAGCAATTGAGGTGCACCAGAGCCTTCAGGACATCATAAAATTGCTTTGGATTGTTACTAGCAGCATAAAACTGAATTCAGCGGCCACCTTACTGAGGCAAGAATCCTGCATCTCTCTAAACTTCACTTGCATTTTACTTTTGATGGGGTTAAATGCTGCCTTCTTAGAACCTGGATGCGCAATCTTGCTGGTATACCCTGTGGAATTTTTATTTTTCATTTAGCAGCTTCTGAAGTTCCCCATCGTTTTTTGTCAAACCAGTCTTGATGTTTGCTAGTGTTCTAACTCAGATGAACAAATGTAGTATTGTACATCAAATCTTTGAAAGCTGCCCACTTTTTTTCAGCTCCACTGTTTCCAACTGTGTGTTGATTCAACAGTTAGCAACAAACTCTTTCCTGTCAGAGAAGAGGTCTAATCTGTTGACATTTTTGCCTTGGGGCTGTCACCTCTGTTGAGTGCAAATATTTAGCTTACAGAGAATAAGACTATGATCAGTCCAGTACTCTGTCACACATTGCCTTCATCACTCTTACATCCTGTCTATCTCTTTTCTTTATAATCACATAGTTTATTAAATGCCACTGTTTGCTGTGAGGGTATATCCATGAAGTTTTATTGTGTTTAAACAAAAAGAAGACAGTCGTGGTGATGAGGTCATGAGATGCCCAAGTCTTCAGTAATAAGTGACCATTGCTTTTGCTGTTTTCAACTCCATTTCTCCCAAGCAATCCTTACCATGTCTGCTAGTCTGTGCCCACTGTAGCATTAAAGTCACCCAGAAATACAAGCTATTCTCATTTGGCACACTAGCAATAAGGGTCTCAAGGACTTCATAAAATTTTTCTTTGACCTCATCAGAGTTCTTCATGGTGGGACCATAGACACTGATGATGGTAATATGGCATTTTTCCGTAAGCGGCAATAACATTTCCATGAGACTGTTGTTTGTGCCTTTTGGTAAGCATACAAGCTTTTTCATTAGTTTAATTTTGATTGAAAAACTTAGATCATGGCATTCCCCTTCACTGTAGCCACTCCAGAAAAACATGTATACAGCTCCAACTTAAATAAACTGGTCTTCATTTGCCAGCCACATTTCACTTTGGGCTGCTATTTGAATGTAGTACCTACTGAGTTCTTTCACAACAAGAACTGTTTGTCTTTCAGGTCTACTGGATTTTGTGTTGTCTATAAATATGTGCATATTTCATGTGCCAATGATGAGTAGAATCATCTTTGAAGAAGTTTTTGTACATTTTTGTGTGTGTTTCAAGAACAGTATAGGATCCCTGCCTGCCATGGAAATCAGGTCAGAGTTGAGTAAACAGACAATTTTTAGGGCACTTTTTCTAACCTCTTCCTCACACCAGGAGGTGAGTAGTACAATCCTTAAAAGACACTCAGGGGATTGCCAAATCTCATTGCTGCTTCCAGAGAGAGAATATGAGATACCTGTGTACAGGGTTGTGACTACAGTTCCCAGCACCTGTTGCTTATTGCCATAGGACTTTAAGATAGGTGAAAATAGTAAAATGATATGGTTAATGTCTTTTGATTCTTGTGTAAATTGAATTTAAGTGATGTAGAGTTGCATGAAATCACCAGCTTCACTCTTTCTTCCAGAGTCATCATTATCCAATAGCAAGACAGAGTCAATGTGACAAATGACAATGGCTCTGGATGCAGTAGATGACCTTGGTGTCTTCAATGTCTAATCAAGCTCTAAGCACTTCACAGCATCCCCTGCAACTGTTTTCATGGCCACTAGAATTAATCTCTCCTTTCCTCCAGGGGAAATCTTCACATGCCTGGGGTAGACACACAGACCCCTAATTCACTGATGGGTTTGAGACCCTTTGGTTATCCTTAACCTGGTTTAACCTGTGTGCTGAAATGATTTCCTGAGATGTACCTGCTGTGCATTCTATATGTTCTTGGAACTACAGGTGAGTATTAAGTGGATCATATGGACACCAAAGGCGGAAAGCAGACCTGGAAAAAAAGACTCAGCAACCCTCACACAGAGGTACTAGTCTTCCCTCAATATGCCCTATACCCAATAAAAATTAACTAAGATAAGAAAATTAACTAAGCCAAATAAAACTCCAGGTACTCACACATGAAAGAAAGAAAAGTGTGGGATATTATTAGGGCCATAAGCTTAGTTTTAAACCAAATCTATTTCAACATTATCAAAGGTATTTGATGGGTTGAATCTTCAAATTTCAGGAACTCATCAGGGAAATAATTTTTCACACAGCTATCTGTGCTTGAGAAAATCAAAACAAGCATGTAAGGGAGCTTCAATATAATAAGTTGGTAAATAACCTTTACTGGCAAATACAAACACTGAGTAAGTAGGAGTCCAAGGGGAAAAAAGATACCTATTGTTTAACCTATAATCATTTTTAAGTAAGGTCTTAAGAACTTAAATGAGGCCTTAAAGTGTAATATGTACAACTAAAGTTTCTTGGTCATCTGATTATGTATAGGCATACTAGATTTGAAGAAGATAAAATTTTTTATTTGTTTGTCGGTCAACTAATATCTTTGCTAAGCCGCTAGAAGACTGAAACTCAGAGCTGCCATCGGTCATATTAAGTTTCCATCATTGCTGACCACCCACAGGTGGTCCACCACAGCCCATCCTTGCTAACCCACTTAGCAAAGAACTGAAAAGCAAATGAACTCCCACACTTTTTTCAAATAATTTTACTTGTGTTCCAAACAAGGGATTCCTTCTTTAGTAAAAAGGTCAGGGATGTAAGGGCCAGCCTGAAAAACTGATACTGTTGCTGTCCTTTCTACATGTAAACATCTGTATCTCTTTGACTAAGTTAAAGATTTGTCTCTAGGTCTTAGCCTGACTGTTCACAAGAATGAAATTTATATCTTTTGTAACTTAAAAACAAAAACAAAAACCTCCCTTGTCCTCTTTTTTTCTTCATCTCTGCCCCAAATACAAAACAACAAGAGAAAATTCCAAGTAGTTCTTCACTGATCTATGTTTGTACCCAAGTTATTACTAAATATCCCCATTCCTCACTCATCTTTTTAATAACTGTGCAGTTTCAGTGCTCTAACATGGATGAAGAAGTATCAAAGTAACTCTTTGATTAAATACTTGTTGATTGATTATGAAACAGTCTGGACTTGGAGTCAGAAAATCCAGAGTTCAAATAAGACCTTCAGCATTTATTCACTGTATTATTTGGGAAAAAAGTCATTCTCTAATCTCAAGTTTCTTCATCTGTAAAATGGGCATAGTAATACTTTATATTACCTGGTTTGACAGACTTTGTGACCAGCAATTTTAGGGCAGTAAAAAAAATTGTTGGTACCATAATGCAACTGCAAAGGAGGCTTGCTTTAGAATAATCAGATTTACATGCTTAATCCCAACATGTACCATTCCAATAAATGGTTCCATGCCAAAGACACATTTCTTTGTCTTGGTTGAAATAGTTTCCCAGAAGCCATTTGACTAATCGCTATGATCTGTATAAAACGTGACCTCTTTCACCGTAATTCTTCACTCCCCATCTTCTCAGGATCAGATTTTCTATTTCAAGGTGGCAGTTAGTTAACTCAATGTACAAATCTGTTTTTATGAAAGGAGGCTCCTGGTGATACCCAATGAGAGCAGGTTCAAAGAGGCACCAGGACTTTTCCTTTTCCCTAGGTGACAGATTGCACATTTTAACAGTAGTTTATACACGATGTCTCTGATAAATGCAGGGTAGTTAAGTAGGTGACTGGCAGAGCTATTTGGGACAGGGAAAGGCTCTGTGGTACCATCAAATCACATTATATCAGCAGCTGCCTAGCACACCTCTAAGTGGAGGTAATACCAAACTGTATTGAAATTGTTGTCATTTAAATTGTGTCTGATTCTTCATTATTCCCATTTGGGATTTTCTTAGCAAAAATACTTGCTATTTTCTTTTCCAGCTCATTTTACAGATGAAGAAAATGAAGCAAACAGGATTTAAGTGACATGTACAGGATCACACAGCTAATAAATATCTGAAGCTGGATGTAAACTCAGATCTTCCTGACTCTAGGACCAGTGCTTTATCAACTGTGCCACCTAGTTTACCCACAATTTCTATATTTAAACAGATGCATTAGAAGTCTTACTATTTTGGAGGATCGTTGAGTAGCAGAGGCGTGAGGATATTGTAGTCCCTTTGCTTGTTGATGCTTAGGATCTCTATATATCTTAGTATACAAACTTTTTTTTTAAAGGCAAGGTAGAATAGGAAAATCTCAAAGTTCTAAATGTTGGTAACATCCGTATTTTGAAACAGTGCAAATAGGGAACATGGAAGAAGCCAAGAAAAAAGTTATTAGTGAAGAGGAAGCAAAAACATAATGTTGTAGAACCATTACTGAATTTTTATCAGATTAACCTGGTTTACTTCTATGTTCTACTATGATGATGATGATGATAATGATGATAATGTCATGTTGCTTCCTCTCTTTGAGATTCAGTTTTCTGCCTTGGGAATACAAGGGAACATGTGGGGAGACTGGCCAATAAGCCTTTACAACATGCTTTGCCTGCCATCATCCACTGGAGTAGACTTGGTAAGCTTGCTTGAAGTGAAGCATGATGAAGGGGTATTCTTTTCCTGCTTCAGATCATGCCCACATTTCCTCCAGCTATTTCATTACAGTTTCCTTCATGGATACTGTATGGAGAGCTTTTTAATTGGCTGCTGAATCAAAACTAAGTTTGCATGAAAAGACTCAGAAAGATGAAAGCTCTTTCTCTGTCTTGTCAGCTTTTAAGTGAAGAGAAAAAAATTGCTGTGAGCTATGAAGTCCATATGGAAAGGTCTCAGCCTTCC
This sequence comes from Sarcophilus harrisii, assembly GCF_902635505.1. NCBI lineage: Eukaryota > Metazoa > Chordata > Mammalia > Dasyuromorphia > Dasyuridae > Sarcophilus > Sarcophilus harrisii. The sequence goes on along the minus strand of NC_045427.1, from coordinate 532,913,653 downwards.
TCCCATCCTCTCTTCCATCTTCCATGTGGCCATAAACTGATAGGGCTATTGTTTTTCTATTGTGTTTATTCTTTCCTAATTTTAAATGAGTATAATAGAATGGAACAGCTTATAGATCTTGAAAGATGAGAACCACCACAAGTCCAATAACATGAATCTAGAATATGATGAACAGGCAAACCTAGTAAGACATCTTCCCAGAGGAATAATTATTTGACCTAACACAGCAGCAGATTGACCCAGCAGCCAAGAAGACATCCTGTCTGACAGGTATAGTAGTGACTTATCCATTAACTGTGCCATGCTCAGAATTGAACTTAGTAGTGATGGTTGGTAAGAATGTTGGTAGTCACTGTCTGTAGGGACAAAGGCACTAGAGGAGAGTGGGCTTCCACTTGGGAGACTTGTGCACTTCAACTTTTGCTAGGTCATCTCAATAAAGATCCTTTTATGCAAGCTCATTGATATTATTTAATTACTTGGGGATCAACTAGTAAATTTATATTATTGTTAACTGGATAAATCATGAGGTTTAAGGACCATTATATTTTAAAGAGAGTCTGTCTCAGAGTTACTCCTAGACATTTTAAGTAGTGTCCTTGCTCTAAGTTCCTATCCTGTCAATGAGAGCTGGCTAGAAGATGGAACCACAGAGCCTATTTACCATAGAAGATAAAAGTGTAAGTCTCTAAGATTGCTAAAATCCCTTCTAGCTCTTAAGATATCATTGTATGACTTATACAACATTAAGATTAGTACATTTCATATTAAGAAAACTATATATATATATATATATATATATATATATATAGAATCCTCAGGATTGCTTTGTAGAACTCCAAACTCAAAGAAGTAGTATAACATGGAATTGATTCACTTTAATATAAATTAGTATTCAAATTTGAGAGTTTTAAAAATTAAAGACCATTATACATTAAATGGAAGCATTTGCTAAGAAGTATAATATTACAACATAGCTGAATTAATAATGATCACCAGAATTTTAATAGCATTTAAATGTTTATAAAGTACTTCCCATTCAATTCTCAAAATAATCCCATGATGTATGTAACACAAATATTATTTTTCCTATTTTTCAGAACTAAGGTTCAAAAAAGTAAATGGCTTAACCTCAGTAAATGTCAGAGGTAGGATTAAGATTTAGGTCTTTCTGACAAAAAAAACTAACACCTTTATAACTATGTCTTATTATATCCCATTATGTCATTATTTTAATTATTATTTTGGTCCAGAACTATACCTTAATCAATAGAAAATTCTAATGTGGATCAGTGGCTTTTGTAACTTATAGTTTTGCAGAGCTACCTGAAACAATAAAACAAAAAAACTATCCAGTGTCATATGTGTGGGAAGTAAGGTTTGAACTCATATCTTTCTGACTCTATTCATCTCATCTAGCTGTTTCTCATCTGTTACTACTAAATTCTGAAGATACTCAGATCAAAAGAAACTTGCCTCCTCTTCTTCTGTGGGAATTTGGGATGAATGATGCAATATTTTTTAAGGGGAATGTCTCTTTGAGCAGGGAGTCAGGAATGAGAGAAATTCATATGATTTTGGATTTGGATATGCAAGGGGCATATTGGAATAATTAAAAACAGAAGAAAGAACATAGAACCTGGAAAAAAATTATAGTTTATTATGGAGGAAAAATGGATTGATGAAATTGATGGGAAAGGATAATGCTATTACTATCTCATTCAAAGTTTTCAATTTGGTTTCCAAGGAATTTTGACCCTATGTGACTATTTAGAAATGAAATACAAAATATAAGTTAGTTCGAATATGGGATTTGCTTTATAAATACTTAATTTACAAATTTTGGTAGTAGAATGTAAAGACTAAAAGATGCCTATACTTATGCCTAGGGAGGGCTAGGAGGCAAGATATATGCCATAAAATCACATTATCTGCAATGTTAGAAGATTGCCTTTGTAATAGTTATTAAAGCATTCTGGTGAAATAATAGTTAATTAACCCCACTTTCCACTCAATTCATCCTTAAAGAGATTTTCTAATGGTATAACAGGAGTATCTGATACATCCAAAGAAAGATCTGACAGACAGAACTCTGTCTAACTTGAATGAAGGCACGTTTCTAATTGTTAGTATAGTTAGAGAGCCAAAACAGTTAATCTACAGTGGCAGCAAGATACTAGCTATGGGCTGATAGTCCTGAGAATTATATTAGCTTCTCAGTCTGGATCTGCCTGAAGCCAGCACATAAAAGCTAAGATAAGTAGGATTTTGGTGTTTTATGGTCTGGCTCATTATCCTATTGTAGCAGAGGTAGATATTTCTGAAAAAAAGAGAGACAACTAAGTGAGTGCCATGATGCCCTTCCTTTCCCCTCCATAAATGGTCATGTTAGAAAAAACTTCTGTCCTATTCTGCTCCCTAATTTTATTATATCTCATGATATCATATCTCATAATGACACCATATTTCATCATCAGTCCTCGGGAATCATGGATAGTTATTTAAGTCATCATAATTCAAGTGCTTTCAAAACAGTTTTCAAAGTTGTTTTTCTTTGTTGTTTAGTTATTATTCTGTTATATATTCTGTATATAGGCTCTCCTCTTTTGATAATTTCATTCTTTGTAAGTTAATAAAAGTCTTCAAATTTCTTTTTATAATATTGATGTCATAATATACATTGTTTTTCTGGTTCTACTCACTTATTTTACATCAGTTCATACAATTCTTTCCAACCATGTATTTTCTCATATCTTATAGAACAATAATAACCTGTCACATTAGTAAACTACAGTTTGTTCAGTCATTTTCCAATTGATGGACATATCCTTCATTTCCAGTCTTGCTACTACAAAGAGAGCTGCTATAAATATTTTTGAACATAAAGCATCTTTTCCTCTTTCTTTGATATATTTTGAGGATAAGCCTTAGTAGTGGTGTAACTGAGTAAAGATGAATACATTATTTAATAACTCTCTTAAAGAATGATAGTGCCCATTCTCAAACCTCCTAACAGTACTTCAATGTGCCTGGTTTCTTACAAAGCCTCCAACATTTGTCATCTTTTCTAATCTGATGGGTGTGAAGTGAAACATCAGAACTACTTTAACTTGCATGTCTTTAATTATTAGTGATTTGGAGTATTTTTTCATGTCTATAGATAGCTTGGGTTTCTTTTCTTAAAGAAGTGCCCATTTGTATCCTTAGACCATTTGTCAATTGAGGGATTTCTTTTAATATTATACAATTCAATCATTTTCTTATATATTTTGCAAATGAAATGTCTGTTAGAGAAACTTGAAAAGATTTTATTTTTTCCTCCCCACTTCTTTCCCTTTTAATTTTAGCTTTATTGAATTTGAATGGTAAAAACCTTTTACATTTTGGATAATCAAAATTATACTTTTTATCTTGTATGATTCTTTCTACCTCTTGTTTGATCATGAATTTATTTTCTATTCATACATCTGATAAGTAGTTTTTCCACATATTTCTCTAATAACCTTTTCATGTCTACACCACAGATCCGTGTACAGTTTATTTTGGTGTATTGTGTGAGGTATAGGTCTACATTTGGTTTTGTCAAACAGTAAAAGCTTAATGGAATGATGACTCCTATAGTTGTTTTTGTATTTATCAAGCATTAAGCTATTAGATTAATTTGTTTCTATAAGTTGTGTTCCACTGATTGATTTCTCCATTTTTAAACCAGTACCAAATTATTTTAAGAATTATTATTTCACAGTAATTTGAAATGTAGTAGTGGTAGATCCCTTTCATTCCCATTTATCTGGTTTTTTTTTCATTTTTTTGTGATTCTTGATCTTTTTTTGAGGCCATACAAATTTAATTATTATATGTTTCTAATTCCATAAAATATTATTAGTTGTTTGACATAGCATTAAATAAGTAAATTAATTTAAGTAGTATTGTGACTTTTATTGAATTATATTGTTATATGTATTATTTATTTTGACACATCTTACCCATGAGCAATTAATATTTTTCCAATTATTTTTGTCCTTATTTCTGTAAACTGACCATGTTTTACAATTGTGTTTATTTAATGCTTAGGTATATCTTAGTAAGTAGTTTCCCAAATATTTTATATGTTCTTTATATTTTAAATGGAATTTCTTTTTCTATTTCTCTCTGCTGGGTTTTATTGGTATTATGTAGAAATACATAAGTATAGATTCAGTTTATGTTCTATAATTTTGCTAAAGTTATTATTCCAATTAATTTTAGTTGATCGCTAGGATTCTTTATGTATACTATCATATCATATACAAAATTAATAAGTTTATTTCTTCTTTAACCTATTTGCATACCCTCAATTTCTTTTTCTTGTTTTATTGCAAAACCCAGTATTTCTAGTACTATTTCAAACAGAACTGTGAGCCTACTTTTGTTAATTTTTTGTAATATTGTGTGTGTCTATGGGGGAGTTTTGTGTCCTGGGCTAGACTACAAGTCGTCTGAAGTCCAGCTCACAGGGACCACTGATAAATTATGTTTGCAAAGACCCTAGCCTTATACCTACATAGAGTCAGGTCTCTTTGCTGATTGTAGAGTACTGGTTGATGTCTTCCCAGTTTGGAAGACCCGTGAAATTCTAAGTAATGCTAATTGTACAGGTGAGAGCCAGAATTTGACTACTAGACTCCAGATCTGGGAGCTGATGGTCCAGAGGTAGAAAGATATGCCTTGAATGGAGACAGAATCAAAACCAGGATCCACAAAGTTTGAGGGAGTTAGCAAGATGTAATTTATGGAATAAACCTCCAGTGGTTTGAGAAACAATAAGCAGCAGGAATTCAAACTTGGAAAGAGTTCTATCAATTTGTGGCACTCAAGCTCTGTTCAGCAGTCAGCCCTGTCCACCAGATGCTGTTTTCTATTTCTTTGTATAGTTCATGGCCCAGAATCTGAGTGCTAAGCATATACAGAGAAAATTCAACCCTAGTGGACTTCTCACATATCATTCTCTTTGGCTCATTTTTCCTTTTAAATGTAGTCTTGCTAGATCATACTAGAATAAAACATGTGGAAGTAATAGGGAAGAAAAGAAATTTAATCAAAACAGGAAAGCAAGGTAAATCAAAAACAAAGAATTAAGTAGCAATATTCAGCCCCCTTTCCAAATGGCAAATCACCTCCAAATGTCTCTTGAATGGAAATCTCCTCAATTATCCTTTCCAACTTTCTACTCTCAATCCCCACACATATTCCTAGCACAAGCAAGGTCCTATATACCAAATTCACATTACTACCCAATTTTATAGTAAAATATTGGATTTGGAATCAGGAAGTTTTAGGTTGAAGTCACTTTTAGTTCTGTGATTTTGAATCACTTAACCTCTCTGAATATCAAATTCCTCACCTGCAATATGGGAGCAATAATAACTCCTTTCTTATAGGATTATTATAGGTATCAAATGAGAATGCATGCATTTTTTAAAAAATTGTGACCTATTCTAATACATTATTGGTGGAGTTGTGAACGGATCCAGTCATTCTGGAGAGCAATTTGAAACTCTGCTCAAAAAGTTATAAAACTGTGCATACCCTTTGACCCAGCAATGTTTGTACTGGGCTTATACCTCAAAGAGATCTTAAAGGATGTAAAGGGACCCACGTGTGCAAACATGTTTGTAGCAGCCCTTTCTGTAGTGGCAAGGAACTGGAAATTGAGTGGATGCCCATCAGTTGGAGGATGACTGAAAAAGTTATGGTATATGAATGTTATGGAATATTATTGTTCTATAATAAACAACCAGCAGGATGATTTCAGAAAGGCCAGGAGAGATTTACATGAACTGATGCTAAGTGAAATGAGCAGAACCAGGATATCATTGTACATGGCAACAACAAGACTATATGACGATCAATTCTGATGGACATGACTCTCTTCAATAATGAGATGATTCAGGCCAGTTCCAATGATCTTGTGGTGGAGAGAGCTATCTACACCCAGAGAGAGGACTGTGGGGAAACTGAGTGTGGACCACAACATAACATTCTCCCTCTTTTTAATATTGTTCGCATGTATTTTGTTTTCTTATTCATTTACTTTCTTTCTTTGATCTGATTTCTCTTGTGCAGCAAGAGAATTGTATAAATATGTTTACCCATATTGGATTTAACATATATTTTAACATGTTTAACATATATTGAATTGCTTGCCATCTAGGGGAAGGAATAGAGGAGGAAGAGAAAATCTGAAGCACAAGGCTGTGCAAAGTCAGTGTTGTCAAATTATCCATGCATAAGTTTTGAAAATAAAAAGCCTTATAAAAAAGGAAAAAGAAAGAAAATATATATAATAGAAGAAAAAAAGAATTATGACCTATTAATAACAATGTAAAAGGATATTTCAAATGACTAATAATAACAGAATATAAATCAAGACAAAGCATAATTCCGAGATTCCATCTCTCCCCCAGCAAATTGGAAAAGATAACAAGATTTAGGAATAGTACTGAAGGGATTGCAGGAATATTTGCACACTATTGTATTGTTGGTAGAACTGTGAATAGGCACAACCATTTTGTAAAACATTATAGACTTATACAAATAAAGTGACTAAAATGTTTATACTCTGACTCAGAAATCCCAAGGAAGATGTTGAGAAGAAAATATCTCTATATACCAATCTATTTATCATAACATTTTTTATAGTGGCAAACAATTGGAAATTTATATATATATATATATATACATATATACATATCTCCATCTATTAGGGAATGTCTAAATATATTGTAATACATGAATGTAATAGATTAATATCATGGAATGTATTGTATAAAATAATAGAAATTATGAATACAGAAAAGCACAGAAAGACATATGAACTGATGGAGAGTGAAGTAAACAGAATCAAGAAAACAATATATACAATGAATATAGTTGCATATATAGGGAGAATAACCACCACAAAACAATGAAAAGTGAATGTAGCAAAATTGCAAAATACAAGCAAATGACATATGATGCAACACTTTTCCCACTCATTTGTAGAGATGGAAGGTCAAGAGAAGGTCCAGATGTTTTTTGGACATATTAGTCAGTTTTTCTGATTTCCTTTCTTTTCTTCTGATTTTTCTTTAAAAACATTCTTTGTTATATGGGGTAATTCTTTGTGAGGGGGAAAAAGAAGGGATGCTGGGAGAGATTTAATTGATGTAAAAGTAAAATATATAAATAAAATGTATTTTAAAAATTAGAGTGCATACAAAGCACTTTAGAAACTTTAAAGCACTACATAAATACATTATTGTTGCTGTTAATATTTCATTCTTCTGATTTTTTGATAGAATTGAGATGGAAACGATCCATAGGCCAATAGCAGCATAGCAATTGACCCATGGACTTTTCTATTTGAATTTTAAAACTAAACTAAAAACATTATGACATAAATTCAATATCTATAGGTCCATTGAAAGTATACTTGGAAGAACTCCTATAACAGGATAATATGTACCTAAGCCTACACATTTTTTTTCTTCTGCTAGATCTATATTTTTGATACATTTTCATTCCATGTATTGCAGAGAGATTAGGAATATTTGGTATTCTTTAAAAAAACATTTTTCTTACATCAGAATGATTGTGGGAGAGGTGAAATTTAGGGGAAAACAGACTTTTCCTTGGAACTTCTTTCATAGTTGAGTGGGTGAATTCAATTGGTGGCATCAGCCCAAACCTTATGTTCTGAGATGTCTAGACAGCCAATGGCCCTCCTCAATATCTGCCTTCTCTGCTACAATTCAATCCTATCTTCTCTTTCTCCTTTTGCTAGTTGTCCCTGAACCACTGTTCTTTCCATCTCTTTCCAGAACTGGTTAGTCTAACTCCTTGCTGTCTACTGCCAATATCTCAGCATCTTTTTCTGATTTTTCCCCAACTACCCCTCTGAGTGTCTGTCTGTCAAAAGATATATTAATGTAATCTGATGCTTTATTGCCAAGATATTTCTAGTAACCTGAATTTTGCTTTAACCACAAAGAGGCTGAAGGCTAACTAGAAATGGATGTAAATATAAATTAAGGCAGAGAGCCAAACCTTTGCCTAACTGTTAGGAATTTTCCTAACTGGGGGCTTGGAGCAATTGTGATTTTATTTCTAACTCTGTATTAAAAACCTCCCTAAAGCAGTAAAGAAGGGAACCACGTGGACTTGAGGGACCACTAAATTGTATCTAGACTTAAACTAATCTAATTATTGTAATAAGGTATTATATGGGGGCCCTCCTAAGGAAGGTGAAAAGAATTGTATCCCCTATGCATCTTTTTCTCTAAGAAGTACAAAGCCCCTTTTTCTAGATTTTAGATAATGAAAAAAAGTAGCTTGAGGAGAAAGGGATCCCAGGAATCAAATTAGTTCCACAGTCACTGGATCTGAATGTAGGCAATATCTTTGTCCCTGATCGTACTGAATAGTCTTGAGACTTCTGATGGGGAAATAGTTTCTAGAGAGAGGCAGACTATCATGTAGTCCCTTGCAGGCAGTTCTGACAGCAATATTTGTAGTGCTTTCCAAGAATTACTGGGATTATGTTTCTGAGACAATCAGAAATACAAAGGATTGAGTTACATCTAGGTTAAGGGGCTTCTCATATTCTTCCACTTGGTACACAAGGATATATTTTTCAAAGTCACCAGTTCCAACCAGCTATCAATGGTCGCTACTCCTACTTGGTTTGTCCAGGATATTAAGGGCCCTTGTTCCAATTTATTTATTTTCATGTTTAAAAAAATGTCTGTATGAGTCTGAACCTAGAATACTCAGTCTCCTCCAAATTTCAGTTGGAAGATCAGAAGCCAGTAGTGTCACATGATAGATTTTGGGAAGATGAAAAAAAGGGTACATTAAGAAATCTCCATAATCATAGAACCTTTAAGCTCTCCTGCCTCTTTGATCCCTTGGCTAGGCTTTCCCCTATAGTAATAAGCAACATAAGAATGCATTCTCTACAATTTGTTGGACCTATTTAGCTGCTGTCATTTTGGGCTTGCATCCAAAATTCATAGATCCTTCTGGATTGCTTTATGGATAAAAGACAAGACTGGTTTAATCCATAAAGAGACTGGAGTGGACCCAGATCTTTGTTGAGGTTTGCCTCTAACTGGGCACACTATCTGATAAGAACCAATAGGATTTCTATTAGGTTTTTTTCTTTTTGACTGTTTTTTTTTCCTTGATGGTTTGTCTTGGACTGTAAGACAGAATCCCTGCACAAACTGGTTTATCAAGCCTTGCTAGTTACAACAGAAGTCCTAGACAAGTAGCAGAAGGTACTGGCAAATTCTATGATAGCGTCTCTCCTCTTTAGAAGACAATAGATATTGTGGTTGGAAGATTAGGCCAAAAAACATACACACACACAAAACAGGTCATCAAAAGCCTCTCAGAGCTGTTGAAGGGAAATGTTAGACAATAATAGAGGTCAAGTAAGCAACTTGTCTTATCAATTAGGACACCAGAAGTCATTAAGGGTAGTATTCCTAAAGAGAGAGTTAGTTGAGAGAGATAGAGAAAGAGAGAGAGACAGAGACAAGGAGAGAGACAGAGACAGAGACAGAGAGAGAGCAAGAGCGAGACAAAGACAGAGAGCGAGACAGAGACAGAGAGAGAGAGACAGAGAAAGAGAGAGAGAGAGAGAGAGAGAGAGAGAGAGAGAGAGAGAGAGAAACTACTCATCTGAGTAGTTAACTCAGGAAGATAGTGTCTTGGCTAGAAATAGTGTGAAAGTACAATAAGCTGCTAGATCATGCTATAGGGATGTCCAAGTGAGCCAAAAGCCAGGCATTCTTTGTGCAGGGAAACTATCTTACCCAGAAGTGTCTCACTGTTGGTTGTTTGGCTTGGCTCTTGCTGAAGTGGAGGATTCTGGGCAGGTAGTTTAAATGGCTACTTTGAGAGTTTGCCTTTCCTAAGTTGCCAGACACTTCATAGCTGGATAGGGGAACTTGCCTGGAGTGCATCCAGATGGTACTTTTCTTCCCAGTCCTGCCTCATCATGGGCTGAGATGGCTGGACAAGTACCAAGGGCTTATTCAAGCCTCCTTATTTTGAGATCTTCAAGAAAAAACAAAGGTCGGAAGTCTCTGCTTATGCACAGACCAAATCATTGTGTAAAGTAACTATTTTTGGTCATCAGAATATTGGCTGAGGAGCTGAAAGACCAGAAGTAGAAAATGTCTGTTGGTCACCAGGCTCAGCAAAGTTTGAGGAGTTTATGGCAAAGTGAGTTTTCTCAACATATTGCACTCAATATTGTGTAGAATCATGGATGGTGTTATGTGTGGCAAGCTCTATCACCAGTATTCTTCAGCTCTGGCTCAGCTGGCTACCAGCTCCACTGCTGCCCTTAGAAATGATGATGTTCAGTCATTGAATAATCATAAAGTTTGTCATTGATGAAACTGTGTCATAATATTAGTTACAGATGCATTGTTGACAACGCCCTCTGAGCCCTTCCCTATTTTCTTGTGTCAGACATTAAAGGATCCTTGCAGTTAGAGGAGATGGGACAAGACTACCTGGGCTTCTCCTGCAGAGCAGAGAGCAGAGTTCTATGGCTACCATCACTTTACAAGTTTCCTAGAAAACCCAGTTAGTGGTGACCTCTCTAAGTTACTTCTTTGAGAGAAAACATCAATTTTTTAAAATTCTGATTAGTAAGATTGAAAGGAAAGAGTGGTTTTGCTTCAGATAAATGTCTTAAAATCTGGCTTCAAAAACTTCCTAGTTTCTGAGATGCAGAGCAACTTTCTGAGCAATAAGGAATGTGGCCTGAAAGAAAGAATTGGTTAAAAATAAATGAATAAAAGTAGCTCTTTCAAAGATGAAAATATTTTAGAATGACTGTCCTATGCAAAGAATACCCTGAAAGAATAATAGCTGGAGCAAAAACATAATGCAAGATGAGAAGTGAAATAACTCATTTCTAAAACAGTAGCTTTAGACAGTACATTATTGACAGCATCAGCAGCTAATTAAGAAGACTTGACACTACTCAAGATAGACATAATTGACATAGGCAGAATCTGAGAAGAACATCTGATACCTATAATAAGCTTCAAGTCAAGTGCTGGGGAAAATATATTCCTGACTTTGCAGATAAAATTATATTTCTATGAAAATTGAAAAGATTCAATTGATGGAGAATTAAACCATCCAATGGATTTGCATCATAGTTTTAAAAAGTCATTTAGACAAATTTACATGTAGAATTGTTTACAAATATAAAATATGATTATTATAAAACCTCACCATGGTGTGAGGAGGAATTGACTCTGGACTCTCCAAGAAGAATATCAACCAAGTCCAAACTTCATATCAATACTTTAGAGTAGATACTGAATGTGTGTGTGTATGTGTGTGTGTGTGTGTGTGTGTGTGTGTGTGTGTGAATGTGTGATCTGAGGACCATTGTTGATGACTTTTAACAATTTCACAACCATTGACCATTAGGTGATAAGGAGGGTTTTTTTGGGTGGGGGCAGGGAAGGCATCTCAGAAACTCATGGAAAAAGTAAAGTAAATAATGAAAATTTACAACATGAGAAATTATGAAACTATGAAAGTATAGAATATGGTAACAATACAATTTCAAAAGAAATTATAAAACTGTCAAATTAGCAAATTGCAAAATTGTATTAGGATATTAGGGATTTTACTATCAGTGATTTTTTTAAAAAGCATACAAAAGCTTTTGTTTTTAAGGAAACACTGTTGATTTGTGGAAACTGATGAAAACTGAAGAAGAACCTAGAGAACAATTTATAGGATACCAACAATATTTTTAAGACAAACAACTTTGAAAGATTTGAAAGAGCTCTAATAAATATAATGATCAGATACAATTCCAGAAGATAGATGATGAAGGATGTGATCCATCTGGACCCAGATGCAGAATGAGACATTTGGGGAGGAGGTATGGACAATTTGGGGGGGTTTGTTATCCTTGTCTATGCATACCTGTTACAAGGGTTTTCTTTTCTTTTTTTCTTTTTCCTCTTTTCCAGTAGAAGAGGGAAGTAGGTAAAATAGGCCTTAAGAAGTGGTTTAACCATATTAATATTTTAAAGTACCATCTAATTATTTACTCATAACAATAACAGAAATGTAGATGTCTATATGTCATCAAAATAAATGTTTGAAAAAAATGAAAATTTGAAATTACTCTTTTGGCATCATATAACTTTTTAAAAGTAGAAATAAAAAACTATCTCCTGAAAAAGCTATTATATTGTTTCGTATCAAATTAAAATGCTTTATAAAATTGAATCAGTCAAACCAGTTTGAATATGTAACCCATCACCCATTACCAAAGAATCTGGGAGATCCAGAGCTAAATCCAATTTTGGAGACTTCTCAGTAACTTAATACTCTTCTTTGGATCACACCCCATGCAAAGGTTTCTCTGCAACCGTAAGAATCTGACTTGTTTCACTTCTCCCCAGGGGATGCTTAAATGATCTCTTCTGCAAGCAAACCAAGATTTCCAATAATATTTGAACGTATAATAGTTATTATATGCAACAAAGAATTCAGAAAAAAATCATAGCTAAGCCTATAGATAATTAAGAAGATGTTTCCCCTTGATGAGTCCCTAAGAGACCTTTCCCCAGAGGCCTATATAGCTCCTTCCACTTTATAATGGTACTCTAGAATTGAGCTCCTAATCAAATGGAAAGAATTTGGAGTAAATAGGTAGTCAAGACATCCATCTGCTTGGTTCTTGTAACTTACCCTCTGGTGGGAAAATTCTGTTGTTTTCTTTTTCCTGCTGTGGCTTTGTTCCTTATGGCTTCTCCTTTTTGGTTCCTGATATCTGAATCAGGTCTTCTTCTGAGTACATTAGACTTAGTTAACTAGAAGGATGATGATATCATAAATAGAAGTGGCAAGATGGAGGATGATGGAGATGGAGATGAAGAAAGGATGAGCTCTTTTCCAGATAGATTGCTATGTCTAGCCAAAAGCTGGTAAATTGGCCTGGAATTAGACAAATGATAATACTGGAATATAAATGCATAGAATTTATATCTGAACCCATGGGAACTTATGAAGTGACCAAGGAACAAAATAGAGAATACAGATTTTTGGAGCTGCCAACTTGAGTGTGCCTATGAGAAGAAGGGGGAGGAAAGATGACAGCAATCTAGCATAAGAGACAGGATTGGTCAGAGAGGTAATAATGAGAAAAGATCACTGGTTTTCACAGAGGTTGGTAACCTGAAAGAGAGAAGTTTCAGTTGAGTGATAGGTTCGAAAGTCAGACTGTAAGGGACCAAGAAATAAGGAATTAAAAGCAATGAATGTAAGGTGCTTTCTAAAGATGCTTGGCTATGATTAAGAGAAGAGACAGTTTGAGGGAATAGCAAGATACAGAAGATGATTTATTTTTTATTTCTTTTTTAAAGATAAAGTTTGTACCTGGTGACGAAGGTTCCAGAGGATGAGGAGACACTGAAGATGAGAGAAAAGGGCGAAAAAATTGAATTAGCAAACTTATAGCAGACAGGAAAAGGAAGAAAATTAAAAACACAAGTAGAGGGATTGGCCTTCATAGGGAGATTTACCAGTGACAGAATGGGAATTTATGAAGAAGTTTTTTGAGATGAACTCTCTTGTAAAGAGGGAACTTCCTCAACTGAGGGAGGAGGTGATCTAATAAGTCTAAGAAGAGAGTAAAGACTTAAGAATATTCACAATGGAGGGTATGTGAAGGATTTAATCATGGAAGATTAAAAGGATTTGCATACAGTAGTGAGGGCCTCGCTAAGATTAGATAACATAAAAGATGAGTTAAGAAAATATCTTTAGAAATAGGAGAATTTAGAAGGAGATGCAAAAGAAGATTGTCATAAATTGTTAGGATAAAAAGACCTAACAATTCCAATAGACTTGTGATGGATAGAATCATCTGCATCCAGAGAGAACTATACAGACTGAATGTGGATCACAACATAGTATTTTCACCTTTGTTGTTGTTGTTTGCTTGCTTTTTTTCTTTCTATTTTTTTCGTTTTTGATCTGATTTTTCTTGTACAGCATGATAAATGTGGAAATATATTTAGAAGAATTGCACATGTTTAATCTATATTGAATTATTTGCTCTCTGTGGGGAGATGGAGAAAGGAAGAGAGAAAAATTTGGTACACAAGATTTTGCAAGGACGAATGTTGAAAATTATCTTTGCATGTATTTTGAAAATAAAAAGCTATTATTAAAAATTTTTAAAGAAAAGAAAAAAGACTAAGAAAGCCTACATCATAGGAAATGGGCACAAATTGATTAATAAAAAATAATAGCTCCAATACTTGCTCTTTATTCTTTACTGTTATAATACTTCTAAAATCATAGTTCATAGCTATCTTTAGGGAAGGGAAAGGGGATAAACATTTATATAGCACCTATTATATTCCTGCCAATATGCTAAGAACTTTTTATAAATATTATTAACAACATCTGTTAGGGAGGTGATATTATCATTCCTATTTTAGAAAAGAAAGTAAATTATCTATTGACAACCTGGTAATTTCCCATTTTTAAAATGCCCAATCTTCTACTTGAAATAGAAATCTATCTTCATAACACCAGTATTCTTATGGTGATGCTGTATAACAATGAATCATGGATTATTACCATCTCTAAGGAATAACGATTGCAGATCACCCAAAAGGTAATCAGGAAACATATGGCATCAATAAATAGGTTATTCCTTACTGCAAAAAAATCAGTTGTACTCCCAAAACCATATAAAAGATATTATTATAAATAATCATGCTCAATTGGAATTAGGTGAGAAAACTTAGAAAATTGTTGATGCCCTTTAATCCAGCAATTCTGTTCCTAGGCATAATACTTTCAAGGAAGGAAAAGACAAAAATAATCAAAGCAGCACTTTCTGTGTACATTGATTGGGCAACGGTTGAATGAATTGTGATATGTGAATGCAATGAATTATTGATTGTAGTATTGTAAGAAAAACAAAATATGAGGAATTCAGAGAAGTATAATAAGACTCATGAAATGATATAGAGCAAAGTAAGTAGGACCAGGAGAACAATATATACAATGACTATAATAATGTAAATTAAAATAGCACAAAAAGACAGCCGCACTCAGGAAAAAACACCAACAAATGACCAACATTGAATCTAGAGGTTGGATGAATACAAGGCAATCAATCGATTAGCAAGCATCTAATAAAAAAACCTACTATGTTCCAAGTACTGTGCTAAGCAATGGAAACACAAATTTGTAGGGAAAAAAGAGAAAGGAAAAAAGAAAGAAAAAATGAAGGAACAAAGGAGCAAAGGAAGAAAAGAGAGTGAGAGAGAGGAAGAAAGAAAGAAAAAAGTTCCTTCTTTTAAGGAGCTTAGGTTCTATTGAGAGGAGACAATGTATACATATAGAAATTAAACAGAATAAATTCAAACTAAATAAAAGGTAGCTGAAGAGAGCATGAAATGTTTTATGTAGAAGGTAGAGCTGAAGCTGCATCTTAAAGGAAGTGATGAAATCTATGAGGCAGAGATAAGATGAAGTCCATTCTAGGCATGAAAAATGGCTAATGCGAAGGCAAGGAAATAAGTGATGCAGGAGATAGAGCATTGAACTTGTGGTCAGGAAAATTGAGTTCAAATGCGCCCTTGGACATTTACTAGTTATGTGATTATGAGAAAGTCACTTAATCTGTGTTTGACTCAGTTTCTTCATCTATAAATTGGAGATAATAATAGTGTCTACCCTCAAGGTTATTGTAAGGTTGAAATTACATTTGTAAAGTGCATTGGAAATGTAAAAATGCTATATAAATGTGATTGTTGCCTTTGTTGTTATTAGATGAAATGTTATCCATATTTAACATGTATTGGTCAACCTGCCATCTGGGGAAGGGGGTGGAGGGAAGGAGGGGAAAAATTAGAATAAAAGGTTTGGCCATTGTCAGTGCTGAAATATTACCCATGCATATATCTTGTAAATAAAAAGTTATAATAAAAAAAGAAAAAAACCATTAACCAAATAAAACCAATTAATTAAAAGGAAAAAAAAGATGAAATGTTACCTGTGAGGAGCAGAGAGAAGGGGAGTTTGGCTGGATCATGAAAATATTTAAGGGGAGTGATGTATAACAAAGTTGGGAAGATTAATTGGAACCAAACAATTAAAGGCTTTTAAAGTTCTTTGCGGGGCTCCAAATGTCAAACAGAGGAATTTATATTTTTTGTGGAGGCAGTAAGGTGCTACTGAAGTTTTTTGAGTTGGAGAGTGATGTGATCGGGGCTCCATTTAAGGAGCTACCTAGGGAATGGATTGGCGTAAAAGGAATACTTAAATGTGATACGTGGGGATAACCATATTTGTTGTGGTGGTTGGTTTTACTTTACAGTTTTCACAATGGAGAGTTAGAGCAGATGTAGGACAGAAAGGAAATGATTGTAGAGTAAAAAACCAACTTCAAAGGCTAATGTAAATGAAAATAAATGAAAACCAAAAAAAAAAAAAATGCATCATCATTGAAGGAAAGAATGACATGCACAACCAGAAAAGCAGGTGGACTGGTCCTATAGTGAGGACCAATGCCTGAAGATGAAAATCTTGTGTTTACATTAATATTCACATTATCTTAAGAGACTTGAAGGAAGCCTCTACGTGGAGGATGGAATTCCTGTGTAATATGTATTGGAAGATATAGGTAAAACTTACATAAGAAGGCATCAATGTGTTTCAAATTCAAGTAGTAAAAAAACTCATATTAATAAGATCTTGGGAGACGTCTGGTAAGTATTTATAATCTTTATTCTACGAACATGTGAAAAGCTTTTTACCTCACAGAATTTTGTCATTAGTCTTAGGAAAATACTACTGAAGAACAATCAGGGGGGTTACATGATTATATGAGAACAAATTGTGATTTTTTTTAAATATGCTTGAGCTCTGATAAAAATCATGGAAGTTATAGAATAGAAAAACCCAAGGGAGGCTATTAGCAATTTAACATTTCATTTCAATGTGGCTATGTAAATTCCATTTACCAAGGAGAAGTTCAGAAGTGTTACTCATTCTGATGTCTCATAATGATGTCATATTTAGTCTTATATTTTGCTTTCATTTGCCCATCACTTCCTGGGTTTTTCCTCTCCTTAATTTTTTTTTAAAAAATGTTTTATTGATGTCCTTTTCTTTCATATCACTGTTTCTTTCCAGTGGCTGTATTGCCTCATTAGAATTTCACTTACAAGAAACAAGAATAAGTATTTAGCACCTTAGATTAAATTTGAACTCAGGTCTTCTTGACTCCAGGGCTGATGCTCTATCAACTGCACCATGTAGCTGCCTCCTCATCTTTAACCTAATGTGTCCCTATCATCTCTCTTTGTCAATAGGCATGAGGCATCACTTACCCTCAAGTCTTCTGAAATCATTATTGGTCATTTCATTCACTGTAATTCTGAAGTATTTCAATATTGTTTTCCTTTACATTATTATGTTACTATATTATAAATCATTATCATGGTCCTTCATTTTGCTTCAATTCCTGCACTCTTACTGAGTTTCTCGAAATTCCACTTATTAATCATGACTTATGGTAGAATGCTATCCCATTATCTTTATATACCATAATTTCTTTAGTGCCCAATCAATAGGCACCCACTTTCCTTCCAGTTCTATTACAAAAAAAATACTATAAATATTTCTTGCATATACAAAATCTTTTTATTTTTATTTTTCCTCTTTCAGATATGTGCCTGGTTGGGCTAAAGAGTATATATTATAGGATCACTTTTTAGTATGATTCCAAAAATCTTTTTTCTAAAACATTTGGGTCAACTCACAGCTCTATTAATAGTGCATTAGTGTGCTTATCTTTCCATATTCTCTACAATTTTTTTTCTTTTTGTCATCTTTGCCAATCTGGTGGGTGGAACTTGTAACTTCAGAATTATTTCAGTTTCTCTTATTATTAGGCATTTAGAATATTCTTTCAAATGCATTTTGATAGCATACATTTTACTTTTGAAAAAGTACCTATTCATAATCTTTAATCTCTTAACTATTGGGGAATGGCTCTGATTGTTACATATTTGAATCAATTCCCTGTATGTCTTGAATATCACACATATACATATATATATATATATATGTAACGTGTATGTGTATGTGTGTGTGTGTGTAAAATGCTTAGCATAGTGCCTGACAATGTATATATATAGCAAGTGGGGGAGGAGGAGAAAGAATTATAAATATATATATATATATATTTATAATTCTTTCTCCTCCTCCCCCACTTGCTATATATATACATTGTCAGGCACTATGCTAAGCATTTTACACACACACACACATACACATACACGTTACAAGGGATACCAATTAAATAAATATACCTATTATATCCTTTAGTGGGTATTAATGTTATTTGATAGATACTATTACCTTTATAAGAAATATTTGCTTCAAAGAGTTTTTTTCAAATAACTATTTCCAATTCTGGATGCATACATTACTTTTTATTAACATAAAACTTTTCAATATAATCAAAACTGTCCATTTAATACATTATAATAATCTTTTCCCTTTGTTTAGTTAAGAATTCCTTCCCTAGCCATAAGTGCTGAAGGTACTTTTTGTCAGTTTCCTCTATTTTTTATAATATAATCTTTTATATTTAGGTCACATATCCATTTGGTGTTTACTGTAGTACTTTCCCTAAATTGAGATAGAAATGTAACACGTGATTTTGTGTTTTCTTTTTTCCCAATAATTTCAATAGCTCTCAACTGTAAGAGGACTCTGAAAGCCTTGTAAGAACAGTTTTTGAAAATAAAAGGAAGGGTAACTTCACCACAATTCAAATCTCTTCCTTGACCCTTCTGATGGTGCAATGGCCCAAAGTTCTAGGAAATTCATCCTGTTTACAATGGCCAAAAAAAAAATTTGCTTGACTTATAACCTTGCCCCTAATTTTAGTGGTAGGAGATCCATTAAAAGTGGAAGGAATTACACTATTAAATTTATTATGAGGATTCTCAAGTAATATCTCAGTTTGTGGGTATTTTTTTCATTTCAACTTGCCTCAAACCTCATCAGAAAATACAGCAGACATAACACATTTGAACTAATTAGGAAAAAGGGCAACCTGAATTGGTAGAAAAGAGTTAAATAATACTGTTTAAAGAAACATGATTTTATATATTGAATTACTTGCCATCTAGGGGAGGAGGTGAGGGGAAGAGAGGAGAACAATTGGAACACAAGGTTTTGCAAGGGTGAATGTTGAAAATTATCTGTGCATATGTTTTGAAAATAAAAAGTTTTAATTAAAAAAAGAAACATGGTTTTAATTATTATAGTAAAGTGAAAAAAGCCCAAAATCCAATTTCAGTTTTGCCAAAACTAGCTCTATGATCTTAGGAAAGTTATTGAACATTTCTGACTATCAGTCTCCTCATGACAAAATGAGAAGGTTGTACTAGATCATCTCTCTTAAGGTGGACGCTGGATCTAGAATTCTATAATTCTGAGAATATGCAGTAACTAGCTGTAGTACTCTAGCATTTTACTTCTGCTCTGCCCTAGTTTCCTCAGCTGTGAAATAGGGATATAGCACACAAATAAGATAATAGCACTTACCAAATGAAATAATATTTGTTAAAAATTAAAGCACTTGGTGGAGGGGGGGGAAGGAAATAAGCATTTCTACAACACCTATTATGAGCTAGACACTGCTGTTTTTAACAAATGTTCATTTGATTCTCACATAAGCTGAGAGGCAGATACTATTACTATCTCCATATTGTGATTGGGAGAAACTAAGGCAAGAGTTAAATGACTAACCTAAGATCATACAGCTAATAAGTGCCTGAGACTGAATTTGACTTCAGGCCCAGCACTCATCTGTTGCATTGCCTAGTTGCTTAATAGGATACTTGGCACAAAACAGGTGCTTAAAATGTTTCTTTCTTTCTTTCTTTTTTATTAGGTTAGTAAAGATTAACAAATAGAGGTACTTAGATAAATTTCTTTAATAAATAAATTAATTCATTACAAATAACATAAATTGTGTTTATATAAATGCTTGTAAAATGCTTAAATACCAAGAAATAATTTGTTCTTGGGTAAAATCATTCCTTAAATTTTTTTATATTGTTATTTGTTTTAAAAAGTTCTTCGAAGAATAGAGAATGTAGAAGCACATTTTAGCCCATTTGTTATCTGATTTATCACAGGGAGTCAGAATAAGTAAGGATGCTCATTACTGTATGAGAGCTTACAATTCCTTAGATAGGTACTTGAGACTTCTCATCCTGAAGAACAGTTATCCAAACTGCTAAGTTAGAAACCAACTCCTTCACAATCAACATTGGAAATCTTAGTATTTGGACTTTAGAAAATCTCAGTGAATAATAGTAAATACTGCCTCTGCTCCTGAACCCAGAAAGGTCCCTCAATTCTATTTTCTGGGACTATCCATATCCTGCCTTGGGGGTCTGGCAGCTAAAAGAGAAGGTATCTGGTGGGGAGACATTTTCAACTGTTTTTCCAGGCTAGTACAGTGTGAACTTGGTGGTATTTATATAACTTGTGCCCTTCAAAGAGGATTATCTGATACACTGAATCTTTGACTATATTGGAGGGGGAGCGAGGGATGTCTCCTGGGGGAGAGAGGGAGCATGTGATCTGTCATATGATTGTGTTCTAAGTTTGCACCAGCTCGTTTACAGTAATGCTGAGGGCATCTAATCAAAACTGGCTATTACTCATCCCTGAATGACATCTGAGATGAGCAATAGCTCAAATACTAGAAAATAGCAATTGGGATGATGATATAGACAAGTAAAAAGATGTCCAACCACACTGATTTTTTTTTAGTCAGGATTGTGTTGGTTTGGTGGGTGTGGGTGTGTTTTGCTGAATCAAGGAAACCTTCGGCAGAAATGACAGGGAGGGAAGGTCACACTGAAAGCTTTGTGCCCTGAGCCTCCACTGGGCTGGAGACTGGAGGCAAAGAATCCAGAAGTTGTTTATGTGGTGCTGAGCACGTGTTTGGCTACTCAATGGCTATTTGTGGCCTAGTTTCTGTTCAGTGTTCCCCTGACTCCTCTCCTGGTTTAACTAGCATATGTAATCAGCATATTAATTATTCTTCACAAACACCCAAGAAAAGTCTGGATCCCTGAGAGCCAAGTTAATAAATCAGTCAAGAGGGCTAGCCTGATCCCTCCAGGTTCTAGTGCCCCCCAAATTATTTTGTATTTATTGTTATTTGTATATGCTGTTGCCTCTCACAGAGTAGAAGCTCCATAAAGGCATAGATTGTGAGGTTTATTTTGGTCTTCATAGTTATCAAAGTACCTAGTACACAGTAGCCCTAACTGCTTTAAAACTGCTTTTTGAGAGCAGAACCAGAAGGTCATTATACACAGCAACAGTAATGTTATACGATGATCCTTTCTGATGGACAGGTCTCTTTCCAATGGTGAGATGATCCAGGCCAGTTCCAATGATCTTGTGAAGAAGAGAGCCATCTGTAGCCAGAGAGAGGATGGTGGGAAATGAGTGTGGATCACAACATAGCATTTTCACTTTTTTTGTTGTTGTTCACTTGCATTTTGCTTTCTTACTCACTTTTTTTTTCTTTTTGATTGGACTTTTCTTGTGCACCAAGATAATTGTATAACTATGTTTACATATATTGGATTTAACATATATTTTAACATGTATATTATATATTGGATTACTTGCCATCTCGGGGAAGGGATGGCGGTAAAGAAGGGAAAATTTGGAACACAGGATTTTGCAAGGATTAATGCTGAAAAAATTATCCAGGTATATGTTTTGAAAATAAAAAGCTTTAATAAAAAAATGCTCATTGATTGTTTACTTGATCTTAAGGATGGACAGAGCCTACAATGTATTTTATAATGTTTTAAACCTCAGTAGAGGATGCAAATCATGGTCCCTACTCTCAAGGTACTTAGAGACAGAAATAAAATTAATCCATGTGAAATAAAAAACAAATAACATGCAATGGGAGGCATGTGGTACAATGGAAATAATATACAACAAGTAATAATAAATAAAGAACTTGGGGGTTCATATTCTAACTCTATAACCTACTAACTTGTGATCATTAGCAAGACACTTCACTGCCTTAGGTAATCTAAAAAATGAGGAGGCTGAACAAGATAACTTATAGTTTTGTGTTTTATTCTTCTAAAGTGGTAGTTCTCAACCTTTTTGGTTTTACAACTCTTTTACACTCTTAAAAATTACTTAAGACCCCACTCTCCAGAGAGCTTTTGTTTATGCAGATTAGATCCATTGATATTTACCATATTAGAAATTTAAATGTTTTGACATTATGAAAATAGTATTTTCCACAAGAACTTCTTAAAAGTATTCCAAGGATACTTTGAAAACCGCTATTCCAAGGAGTAGTAGAAGATTTCACCCTTTCATCAGTAAAAAAAAAGGTTGGGATGTCAAGGGTTTTAAGTGGAATGTAAGCTTTTTGAGGGCAGGACTGATTTCTTTTTGTCTTTTGCGTATATATGGCAAAGTGGATAAAATGCCAGAGTTGGAGTCTGGAATATTCATTCATCTTCCTGAGTTTAAATCTGTCTGTGTGACCCTGGGCAAGTCACTTAACCCTGTTTGCCTCAGTTTCTTCATCTGTAAAATGAGCTGGAGGAGAAAATGGCCAAACCACTGCAGTATTTCTGCCAAGAAAAATCCCCACTGCGGTCATGAAGAGTCAACTGCACAACATACCTAATGCCCAACAGAGGGGTGGTGCTTACTGTGTGGTGCTGAGACTTTCCTGACGATGATAAAAAACCCAAAGTCACTTAAAGAAACTTGTTTTCCTAAGTTCCCAAACCACATTTGGGCACAGAGACAACACACACGCCCACGAGCAATCAGAGTATCTCAACAGTAACAAGCACACCCTATAAGTAATTTCCTCAATCAAAGGCAAACAAATGAAAGAAGAAAGGAACTTGTTGGCCTTTCCAAGTAGGAAAGAGAAAGGTGAGTGGGAACTTTGCTTTGTTTACCTGTAGAGCCTTGTAAGATATAGTTGCCTAGAGATAAAAGATTTTCTGCGGGGACTTTCCCAATATGATTTTGCTTGCATCAATTAAGTAAGTCCTAATGAGACAGAATTGCAGTTTAGAGATATATGCATCATCTCACCAGGTGAGTTTTAAATACATTCTGACCAGGTTTAAGAGTAAGACTCTTGAAAATTTAATCTATTTTAAAAATGCATATGCTTGCCACAAATTGCTTTGAAGAAGATTGGTGTGCTGATTGCATGCTGAGGTAATTATCCTGTATCACCACTTAGGGAACAAGATTTTTTGATAAAGAGTACAGTGTCAGTCTTTGTTAATGACTTGGGGAGGGGGAAGGGTGAATTAGATTCAACAGAGGCTACATTAGTTCTCTTGTCTCCCATTATATGAACTCTTCCCTCCCAGCATCCGAGGTGAACAAGCTGGTTGAGACTTCTAGCTCTCTCTGGGTGTCAACATTCTCTTGTAAAACTCCAATTTTATAGATTGAAACGTTTTGGGGTTTTGTTGCTGTTTTTTCTTGTTAGAATCATGCAGTCTAGAAGTCTGGGTCAAACATGAAGAATGACTGATGCTTATACAAAACATCTTTCCTTTTCTGACTTTATTTTCTGCCCCAAAGGCGGGGTGCTGCCATCTATTTAGAAGCTTCAGCTTCACCTTGGCCCAGAGAGGTCCAAGGTCACACAGGTAGTTAGTTCCAGGGTCAGATTTAACCGTGTATTCCTGACCCCAAAGCTAGCATGTCCTCCGATGCACCATGTTGTTCCCATGTTCTCTTTCATCCCCTTCAATTCTGATAGGTATTTTTCTTCATTATTTGCTGGGCCAAAGGTTTCAAAGGACTTAGGTTGGGCTCTTTGATTAGTTTCTGTTTTTCTCCCACTTGAATCTTTATTAGGAGCAGATCTTTATCAGGTACATCTTCCTTTCTTAGACTCCATTGTAAATAAGACTACCATAGGTTGGGTACTCACAACCTCTTGGGTCAGAATAATTGCATTCTCCTGCCCTGTAGGTGAAATAAAGACCTTTCCAAGTGGCATTTCATCCTAGGGAGATGTAGGGCAGAACAGGGTAAAGAACAGCATTTCTTCCAATGCCAGCTATCTTTAAAGGGAAACCATTCTGAATAACTTTCTCAAGAGAAACTCTTAAAGAATTTTGAAGAAATGTATGATATTCTATTAGCCAAGGGATTAAGCCAGAGAAAAAGTAATAGGAAAAGGTGAGAAGACATCTTTACATTGTTTTTCCTTGTTCTTTCTCCAACTATGTGTGCTGTCTCAGAAGACACCATTTTTTAAAAGATCCAGCTAGTTATCTTGTCATCACAGTGTGACAGTGGATAGAAGATTGTATCCATAGTCAGTAGATTTGGATTCAGATCTCTCCTCAAACACAAGTTATGTGATCCTGGGCAAGACTTATAGTGTCTAGGAATCTCAGTTTCTTTATTTGTAAAGGAAAAAATAATAATATGTGCTTGTACTACTTGACTTGTGGGATTGTTGGGAGAAAACTGCTTAACAAACCTTAAAGTCATATATGTATAAATTATCATTATGTTTTCCTAGAAACCAATTTCTAAATAATAGGAATATTGGGAAAGGGACTCAGTAGTTGAAACTCTTCTCTGGGAATTCTAATTTCTTGTCCAATTTACTGACAAAATGGGGATATTCAATGTGACAGTAGATTGAGTGCTGGTATGGAGTCAAAAAGATCTGTGTTTGCTTTGTTCTGAGCCTGCTTTCCTTTTCTGAACAACAAAAAAAAAAAGGTGGAAAAAAAACTACCTCACAAGGTTATTGTGTAATTTAAATGAGATTATGCATAGAAGGCATTTTGCAAACTTTTGAATACCTCAATATGAGAAATTATATTCTCCTGGAAATGAATCTTGACATAACGGCAGTGGAGGAAAGGAGTATGGGATTCTAGATTTGGAACCCAGTTGCTCTTTTAACATATTGATAAAATTGGGACTTATGACTCCTTCCCAAAACTGGAAGAATAATATATATTTATTCAGTAATTTGAGAATCTTGAAAGTTACATATCTGATCAGAGTATTGTTACTAGATCTTGAGAACAAAGTAACATCTTTAGAAGATGACTTATTTTTGACATCTGTTATTTTTATATATTGACTCAGGGTCATTATCACGTGATAGATAGATGATGACTTAATGGTATCTGAGAGGATCCATACAATTTAGAATGTTATTTCTGGATCTTTTCCCCCTTAATTGTTTCCAACAGACATATTTTTTTTCTTCCCAACCAAATTATAATTTCCTGGAAAGCAGGGTTTGTCTTCAACTTCTCTTGTAGTCCCAATGGCATCCAGAATTGTGGTTAGGCATACAGTACTAGCTCAAAAAATACTTTTCAGTTGAATGATTAGAACTCACTTTAAGTAGGTGTTTCCTGAAATTAGAGGGGCTCATTTACAGAATATTCTGTGGTCAATCAGTCATAACTCACTTTGAAGTCACCTCCAACAATTTCTGCTCTTAAACAAATACTGAGCAATCAGCAATAAATTAAGTCATGTTTTGGCACGAGCTTCAAGATTGGTTTGATATCACCTTCTTCTGGTGGCTTTTTCACCTGTAAAGGAAACTTCAAGCATTCTTTCCCACATATCTCCATGTCTTTCCTCCCACTAAAAGGAAAGAAATTGTTTTAAGAACTTAAGTATCTCCTCTGAATCAAACTTAAGTTCTTCCTGGGAGTGGTCACTCAAGGCGTCATGGGCTGTCTGCCAAAGAGTGAATTGTACACCTCAGGAGAGGGATATACAAGCCCACAGGAAACCCCAACAGGTGCTTTTCTTTCCTCATAGAGACTTATTGAGATGATTGGAAAGGAAATGGTGAGACATTATAATTATCACCTATAGTTTTTATTCCACAATTTTCTGGAAGACTGAGATATTCACATGGATTATTATTTATATCAGTCCTATGTTCTTGGGTCAGCTTGGCAACATCAGTGAACTGGGGTGGAAGTAAAAAGTCCTGGTGTGATAGCCACACGTTGTTCTGTCTTTTGCAGGAGAGAGGATAAAACAGCTGACATCTGTTTAGGGCGTGGGAATCCCACTACACTAAGAGTCTCAGATAAAGTAAACCAAAACATTTCATTAAAATTCATTTCCTTTTCTCACATCTTACTGAAAACAGGAAAATATTTCAACCTTGGCATAGGCACTGAATTATTCATTTAAAAAAATCCAAATCCTAAGTATATGCTGTTTCTCTCTATTCCCTGTTTTTGTAATCCCTTTTCCCCTAAAACTGATGCTGAGGACTCTTTTTCTTATTGCTATCAGTGCCAGTTAGATGAAGGACTCTATTAATTGTGTTAACAGAATAGACCAGCTGGCAAATAATAGAAAACAAAGGATTATGTGAGTAATCAGGTAAACAGGGAAAAAATAGTCTGGTGATCTTGTCTACCTAGGTAAGAACTGGCTCAAAAATAAATTGAGGAGAGAAGGTTGAAAAGCCCTTAAAATTGGCAAGTTGTATTAGGAAGCAGCCAAAAAGAACCATGCAGAGGATAGATAGGGAAGGAGTTTATATCATTTACAAGGTGAATAATTCCTACCCAGAAGTCTGATCATTTCTTCTCATGTCACTCTATCTCAGTTTACACAAGTCTTTCCATGTTTCTCTGAGACTATCATTTCTTATGGCACAATAGTTTCCATTATATTCATATATCATACTTAGTTCAATTATTCCCCAATTGATGGGTACTGTCTTATTTTTCTGTTCTTTGCTGCTACAAAAAAGAGCTGCTTTATTGTTCTTCAGTTCTATCCTTAATGTTCATTTTAATAAAGCATGATTATCTAAAATAGAAATAAGAATGAACATATTACTTGATTTGCTCCACATCCAGAGCCCTCCTAGAGCTGTCCCAGATTGTCAAGTCTAGTTATCTAGAGCCAGAAAAGCCTTTTTTTCTCCAGTTCTCACTGCTATTCACTCAGGGTCATGCTTAGAACCTCCCCTGAAGCTAAATGGCCTATTTGCTTGTGAAGCTTCTTAGTGCTAAATATTCTTCTGGTTGCTTAGGCAAAGCATTTGTTTTCTCCATCTCCTTGGTGTTTGCAGATAGATTTAATGTTCCATTTTATTTTTTCTTCATATTCCTCAGTCAAGAAATTTACTTTATTTGGTCATCTGGGAAAATAGAGAAGCTAAATGTGAACTATGGTGCTGCCACATATTACCTATTGTGATTCAGAGGAAATTATTTATTTGTTCTGGGTCTGTTGCAAAAGAAGGAGATGGAGCCAGATGAACTGAAAGCCCCTTTAAGCTTCAGATTCAAGAGTCTATGATCTCAAAGTACTTCACCAAGTGGTGTTAAGCCTTATAGCTACAGTATACTCAGGACCAGCAAATAAAAACCTAAGAATTATCCAGTCCATTGGAAAGAAACATTTAACTAGGATATCCAGAGACAAAAATAATATCTACATATTTGTAGTGAAGTAGAGCATAGAGAACACTTTCTGTTTTACTCAAATACATAAAGAAAATGTATGAGCCCAATTACCTAGTGTAGCTCTATATTGATAAAGTTGCTTGAGAACATTCCTCTAAGATCCCGTTTAATTTTGCCTGCATGAGATACTCCTCAATCCCCTGGAATCTCGTATCTTCTTTTCAGGACACCAAATTTATTGGGCTTCTTCACTGAGGAAAGGTCACCCACAGCTTCCCAAATACCAACCCTCAAGTCTTATTTTTCAATCTTCATCACCCTTGATGTTTTTATAGAGCTCTCGGTTCTTCTGCTATCTTTTCTGACTTTTTCTCCTCAGTTTTGTTCTTCCCGTGCCATAAGCATGCCCTCACACCCCCAAAACTGTCTTTGACTGTTTTCTCTTTATTTCTATGAGTTCTCTGCCTTGGCAAACTTATTTACTCCCATGGTTTCAACATCTTTATTTAGAGATCTATGTATCCATCTAGATGTCTCAGCCCCATATTTTAAACTGTTGATAGAACATCCATTCTAATCCAAAAAAAATTTATGAGAGATGGCATGGTATAAAGACAAGATATCAGCTTTGGCGAAAAGAAAAGCTAGGTTTAATTCTGCTTAAGATGCTTACTAGCTTTGTGACTGGGCAAAAATCACTTAACTCCTTTAATGCTTCAGTTTCCTTATATGTTAAAGAAAGGGTTTGACTTGATGGTCTTCATGATTTATTCTAGATCTAAATGTATGATCCTATTAAGAACCTACTATATACAAGTCATTGTACTACCTTCTGGGGATACAAAGAACAAAAAGCAATCCCTGTCCTGAAAGAGTTCACATTCTTCTTGGGGGCAGAGGGAGAGGAGGCAAAAATACATATTAACTGATTTGATTCTTGGAGACAGAAAAATATAAATAAAAAGATAACACCAAGAAAGGCATAGAAAGGGATATGACCCAGAAGATGAGCTTTAAAGGAAGCTGGAGATTCTAATAAGTAGGGATGAGGAGATAATACATGCTAGATATTGGGGAGATGGCCTATGAAAAAGTATGGAGACAAAAGAGAGAGTGCCAAATTTGGGTAATAGCAAGAGGGCCAGTTGGGCAACTGTGTGCCATAGTTGATAGAGTGCCAGGGCTAAAGTCAGGAAAATTCATCTTGGATGGTGCTGGTTGTGGTTGTGATGGTTGTTGTTACTGTTGTTGTTCTTCTTTTTCTTTAGTTTTGTTTCCTCTCATTTGATTTTTAAATTCTTTTTTGTATTCTTCTATAAATTCTTTCTGTGTAGGTAGCTATTTAACTTTACTAGGTAGAAGAGGCTACACTGTTCTCTTCTGAAGATGAACCCCAGTTTTCCCAGTTCCCATCATAAGTTTCTATTGTTGTGTTCACTGTTTGCTGTCTAGAAAGTGAAAGTTCCTGTGATTTGGACTGAGACTCCAGCAGAGCCCAATTAGTCCCCAGCTTCCCTACTTACTATTTCTGCAGAGGTAGCCTGGATGTATATACACTTCATACCAGTTAAACGCATTGCCTTATTTGGTTTTTTTTACTAGTCTATGTTCACCTTAAGGTGCAAATTTGTTCTATTTGTGAAGGAAATCTGGCTAGCTTAAAATTTTCTGACCTACTCTGTCATCTTCCCAGAATCCTTCCTCCAGGAAGACTCATCTTGAGTTCCAATCTGGTCTCAGACACTAACTATCTGAGTAACACGAGGTAAGTCACTTAAACCTGTTTGCCTCAGGTTCCTCATCTGTAAAATGATCTGGAGAAGGAAATGGCAAACTACTCTAATATCTTTGCCAAGAAAATACCTAAAAGAGTTAGTCATATGTGACTGAAAAACAAATGAACAACAAACAATAATAACAAAGTAGATGAATAATGTAAAATAAGATTAGAAAGGTAAAGGTAAGTTGGAGTCATTCTAAATCTGAAGCTTTTTTGTATGTAGAAATTTAATGGACAATATAGTAAATTTAATTTGAAACAGATTGAATTCAAGAGGCTTATAGGATATAAAGTTGGAGATATCCAAAAGGAGATTAGCGATATGGATCTAAGGCATGGGATATAGTAGGGACAAAAATAGATAAATGATAGATAAATAATTAGATGAATAGATAG
Source organism: Sarcophilus harrisii (assembly GCF_902635505.1). Classification (NCBI taxonomy): domain Eukaryota; kingdom Metazoa; phylum Chordata; class Mammalia; order Dasyuromorphia; family Dasyuridae; genus Sarcophilus; species Sarcophilus harrisii. Next base: position 532,883,905 of record NC_045427.1, on the reverse strand, counting down.
ATAATTAGATAGATCATCTGCATAGAAATGACAAATGAACTCATGAGAGTTGATAAGAAAAGGATTGTAGAGGAAGAAGAGTAGAGAGCCCAGGATAGAATCTTGGGAGAACACTCACAGCTAGGGAGAAGGGATATGGATAATGTCTATCAAAGAAGGCTAAGAGGGAATAGCACATAGGTAGGAGAAGCAGGAAAAAGTAGTGTCATAACAAACAATAGAAAAGAGAGTGCCTTGTATGAAAGTGTGGTCAGTAGTATAAAAGGCTACAGGGATGTCAAGATGTTTGAAGATGGAAAAAAGACATTTGGATTTTTCTTCCAATATCTTAAACTAAATATATTCAAAACTAAACACGTTTCTTCCAATACCTCAAACTAAACATATATCATCATCTCCTCAAAATATGCCTCTTTTAATTTCCCTCTTTCTGTTGATGGCATCTAGTTACACAGATTTGAAAGGGCAGAGTAATCCCCAACTCTTAATATATATATTTCATATCCAATTGATTAATAAGTATTTATTAACCACTTACTTGCCCAAAACAAAGGTTAAAAATGACAGTCTCTATACTAAAGGAATTTAATATTTATTAAGGGCAAGTCTAGTAAATATAAGTATAGGAAAAAAACACAATATAGATAATATATTGTGTTATGTATGTAATGTAAATTAGTTAATTTCAGGTTAGGGAAGAAATACTAAATAGGAGAATCAGAGAAATTTCATGTAAGATGTGGTGAATGAGCTGAGCTTTGAGGAAAACAAGACTTTTTAAGACGCAGAGGTAAGGAGGGAGTGCATTCCCGAAGTGGAGGGACACATAATTCAAAAATAGGGAGATAGGAGATGGAATATCATGCATGAAAAAAAACATCAAAAGAGGCAGTTCAACTGACTTCTATCACTTGCTAAGTAGTATCAATCCTTTCCTAATAATCTTTGTCACATCTGCCTCCTCTTATCCACTACCATTGTGACCATTTTTTGGCCTTCCTACTTCTCTTCAGGTCCTATAATAGACTTAACTGATATCCTTGCTACCAGATTTTCCCTCCTGCAATACAATTTTCAAACCATTCATTTTTCAACCATCTTTTTAATCACACAAATCTATTTCAGTCTTTTGCTCAAAATCTTTTTTTTTTTTTTTTAAATTTAATAGCCTTTTATTTACAGGATATATACATGGGTAACTTTACAGGATTAACAATTGCCAAACCTCTTGTTCCAATTTTTTCACCTCTACCCCCCACCCCTCCCTAGATGGCAGGATGACCAGTAGATGTTAAATACATTAAAATATAACTGAGATACACAATAAGTATACATGACCAAAACATTATTTTGCTGTACAAAAAGAATCAGACTCTGAATTATTGTACAATTAGCTTGTGAAGGAAATCAAAAATGCATTGTTGCATAAATATAGGGATTAGAATTCAATGTAATGGTTTTAGTCATCTCCCAGAGTTCTTTTCTGGGCATAACTAGTTCAGTTCATTCTGCTCCATTAGAAATGATTTGGTTGATCTGTTGCTGAGGATGGCCTGTCCATCAGAACTGGTCATCATCTAGTATTGTTGTTGAAGTATATAATGATCTCCTGGTCCTGCTCATTTCACTCAGCATCAGTTATTGTAAGTCTCTCAGGCCTTTCTGAAATCATCCTGTTGGTCATTTCTTACAGAACAGTAATATTCCATAATTTTCATATAACCAATTTATTCAGCCATTCTCCAACTGATGGACATCCATTCAGTTTCAGTTTCTAATCTACAAAAAGGGCTGCCACAAACATTCGTGCACATACAGGTCCCTTTCCTTCTTTATAATCTCTTTGGGATATAATCCCAGTAGTAACACTGCTGGATCAAAAGGGTATCACAGTTTGATAACTTTTTGAGCATAGTTCCAAACTACTCTCCAAAATGGTTGGATTTGTTCACAACTCCACCAACAATGCATCAATGTCCCAGTTTTCCCGCATCCCCTCCAACATGCTCAAAATCTTTAGGGTTTTTCATTGAATATTAGAAAAAACAATGTTCTTTACAATTTAATATCAACCTTCAGTAACAGTATTAGGGGAAAGCATGGATTTAGATTCAGATAACTACAATTCATAACCTGCTTCTGCTACTTATTGCCTGTATGACCCTGGAGAAGTCACTTCCCTTCTCAGCTTCAGTTTCATCATCAATAAAATAAAATTGTTGGATTGAATGACCTTTAAAATAACTTCCAATTTTAAATCTATGATCTTACTTTTGGAACCTTATTTCATAATAATTCTCTCAAGCACAATATGTTTCACCATTCCCCAATCTTACCATTGCCATTCTAGTCTTGATGAATACACAATTTGACTATCAATGATCTAGAATAGATCCCATATGCATCTCCTCTTGTTAATATCTTTCTTTTCCTTCAAAGGATTAGACCAAGTACTAGTCATTCTATGAAATGTTCTCTGATTTCTCCATCCCACTCTTCAAATAGAAGGGATATTTTCCTCCTTGAATTTATTGTGCAATTCTCTTTGGCTACTCAACTTTATTATCATCTAATTTGTAATATAGTTGTTTGTATAAATATTTTATATGCATGTAAGGACTGAAGACAAGGAATGTGTTATTCCTACTCCCTCTCCACTTTGTATCCTGAGGCAAAATGATACAGAGAACTGGTCTCAAAGATAGAAAAACTTGATAAGGGAATTGAGGGGATTAGGACAGCAAGTGGTTAATTGTGGAAATTGAGTGAAACACATTGACTCCATCTTGTGACTCAATTATGGAGCTAGCTCAATTCCCTTTCTCTTATTCAATTATGGGCCTAATCCATAGAAATTCATGTCTTGTGAGAAAACTTTATTCGATTGTGGGAATTAAGAAAAAACCTTATTGCGTTATTTGAACCTAGGCCTGTGTGGCTGTGAAATTAGACTACTCCTACGTGCTATTTAGAGATCCTTAACTAAGGATTTAAGTTATGATAACCAAAAACTTAATTAGATCCAAAGGTTGATACGAGGAGTTTTCTCACATTTGTACATTTCAAGCAACCCATATGCCTTATCTGAAAACTGACTCCATACTGATCGATAAATTATAGTTTCCTTGTTCCTTTGCTTACTCACAGACACTTGGGGGAGAGTGAGAAATCTCGTTTTCTAATTTCAAAGGAATTGTACCTGTTCACTCTCTCCTTCCTAAAGTGGAAAGTCTCTAATCTTTCCTCCAATTAGAACTCATAATACCTAATGTATTATTTTCTTTGAATTAATTTGTCTTATTTGATTGTTTTTAATCTACAAAAGTCTGTCTCCCCTGTATTTATAGTCCAGCCTTAAGCTAAGAAAAGGGGCTGATCCTTATCTGTGGGGCAAATGTTATGCATCACTTAATAAATTAATATATACAGAAAATTAAAGCTTTGTTTCCTCATTTCCTCTGTTATCCACCATCTTTTCACCTGCTGAACACAAGTTCAAGTCACACTGTCTGGTCTGGTTCCAATTAAGTCACTTAATCTCTCAGTGCCAGTGGTGTCAAACTCAAATAGAGACAAGGGCCACTAAACCACATATAAGGATCAAAATGACTTAGAAAACCACATTTTGATATCATCTATGTTCTATTTTGTTTTTGGTAAAATATTTCCTAATTACACTTTAATCTCATTCAGGCTACACTTGAAAGTGTTGTGGGCCACATAGGCTGCAAGTTTAACCCCTTTATTCCAGAAAACTGCCTAAGACTCTGAGTTGTTCCTACTTTGAGAGATGAAGTTTCTTTGGCTGAAAGTTCCTTATATCAGTGAAATCATAAATTTACTCTCAATCTATGTTCCCTCATATCTTTAATATATGATGATGCCTCATACATATTAGATTCTTAAAAAATATTTGTTGAATGTAATTGATTGATTTCCCAGGGTTAAGAGTTTTACTTCATTGGTCTACCTAGTGATTCAGAAGTTTTTGGAAGAAGCAGACCCCTTCACTTTTTTAGAATTATTAATTCCTTTTTAAAATGTCATAGTGATAATCATGTACAAATTCGCTGAATTTTCCTTTAAACAAATTTCAGTAAAACTCAATGACAAAAAGAAAAGATATATAGCCATCAAGGGCACCAGTGAAAAAAATGTGAAAGAAGGTTGCATAGTAGTACCAAATTTCTTATTTTTACAAAATGGTTATCATAAAAAACAATCTGGTATTAGTTAAGAAATAGAGTGGTGGATCAGTAATACATATGAAGAATACAATACATAATAATAAATGGCCATAGTATATTATCATAGTTAATACTTGGCTTGATAAACCCAAAGATCTAAGATTTGAGGACAAAAGCTAACTTTCTGATAAAAATTGCTGCTAAGAAAAGTGGAAAATAGTTTGGCAGAAGCTATGTATAATAGATCAATATCTTACACCATATTTCAAGGCAAGATTAAAATGGGTACATGGTTTAGACATCAAGGGTAATATCATAAGAAAATTAAGGGAGCATGAAAAATTTTACTTATTGGATCTATGGATAAGGGAAGAATTTAATGATCAAATAAGAGATAGAGGATGTCAGGAAGGGAAATGGATAATTTTGCTTACATTAAATTAAAAATGTTTTCATGAACTAAACAAATGCAGCCAAGATTAGAAGGAAAGCAAGAAACTGGGGGGGGAGGGAATTTATAGCAAAATTTTTTATAAAGGTATCATTTCTCAAATACTCAAATATATAAGGAACAGAGCTATTCATATATATATATGAATATATATCATTGATATATATATAAATGAATATATATCAATGATATATATATATATATATCATTCCTCAATTGATAAATGATTAAAGGATATGAACAAGCAATTTCTAGAAGAAATCAAAGCTATCTATAGTCATAAAAACCCTCTAAATTACTATTGATTAGAGAAATGCAAATTAACAATTTTAAGTAGCACCTCATACCTATCAGATTGGCAAATATAATAGAAAAGGAAAATTACATGTTGGTGAGGGTGTGGGAAAATTGGGACACTAATGCACTCTTGGTGGAATTGTGAATTGATCCAACCATTCTAGAAGACAATTTGGAACATCTAAAGTGCTATAAAACTGTGCATACTCATTGAACTAGCAATATCACTACTAGATCTGTATCCCAAAGAGGTTTTTAAAAAGTGGAGGACGACATATATAAAAAAATATTTATTTTTTTTGTAGTGACAAAGAATTGGAAATTGAGGGGATGTCCATCAATTGGGGAATGGCTGAACATATATGATTGTGGTAGAATACTACTGTGCTACAAGAAATGCCAAGCAAGATAGTTTAGAAAAACCTGGAAAGACTTCCAGAAGATCATTGTACACCAACAACAATATTGTACAATAATCAACTGTGCATTACTCAGCTACTCTTATCAATACAATAATCTATGACAGTTCTGAAGGACTCCTGATGGAAAATGCTATCCATCTCCAAAGAAAAAACTGATGCACTCTGATTGCAGATTGAAATATACTTTTTTCTACTTGCTTTATTTTCCTTGCTTTAAAAAAAAACCTCGCTAATGTGAAAATAGATATTGCATGCTGTCACATGTATAACTGATCTCACATTGTTGTCTTTGTTTGTTGTTGTTCAGCCTTCATTTTCAAAGAGGACCAATGACATCACAGGTGATATCTTGACTTATGTGTGAATCAGATTTGTAAGACAAAGTTACACAAAGCCTCCTTGAGTTATCAAAGTCCATTAACAAGAAAAAAGTCAAGATTACTGGAAATTGCTCAGGATGTAGCAGTCTTTGATGTCTGACCAATTCTTAAGCTCTCCAGGGTGCCTGCTTCAGCTGCTTTCCTGGCTTTTGAAACAAATTGTTCTCATTTGCCCACTCTACAAGTGGAAATCTTCACATGCTGGGGGCAGATAGCCCCCTAAGCAGGAAGCCTATTGGTTACCCTCAGTCTAGTTTAGCCAGTCCACCAAGATGGTTTTTACCAGGGTGTGACTACTATGCATGCTACAGCTTCTTGGAACCACACATGAGAATGGAATGACAGGTGGACACCAAAGATGGATGAGCAGCCTTGAGAAGGGCATGGCAAGCCCTCATACCAAAAGTGCTAGTGCTCCTTGAATACCCCATACACTCCATATCACATTACTTGTCTTCTCAGTGGGTTAGAGAGGGGTGGAAGGGAGGGACTCAATATTTTTAAATGAATATTAAAAATAAATGATTAATTTAAAAACATATATATGTATATGCACATATATGCAGCCTTCTGCTCACCTAGTTTTCACTTCTATATATTGAGAATGGAAATGAATTTCGTCTCCATCACCAAAAAAAAAAATGGTGCTACTGAGACTTTTTGGTCTTTGACCACTTTCGATTAATCAATCAATGAATATTTATTAAATACCTACTGCATGACAGGTATTATGTTAGGCATTGGGCATTTGAAGACAAAAATGCAATCATTCCTGACTTCAAGGATCTTAAAATCCATTTCATGAAGGGAAATAATAGCTGCACAAATAAGTAAATTAACATCCATTATTCCTATACATAGATGTCTTCCATTTATCCTAACCATTTAAAAAGTCCAGAATTTTAATTGACCTTTTTGCTTTACAATTATTTTGTGAATTTTTGTGAATTTTTTTGATAATTTATTCTATTTGAGGAAATAATGCAAACACATGTAAGTAAATAAAAATAGATATTAAAATAATTTTTAATTATTTAATATTTAATTTTTTATTTTTATTTCATTTATTTTTAAATTATTTAATTATTAATTAATAATTAAAATAATAATAATTTCAAAGTAATTTGCTAGCACTAGCTAGCAGCTGGGGAGATTTGAAGAGGCCTAATGTAAGTAGTGATCACTGAGCTGAACAATAAAAGAAACTAAGAGATGAGTAGTATTTCAGGCATGGTGCAAGACCAAGGAGAAGCAAGTAGGGCAATTTGGCTGGACGATGGAGAACATGAAAGAGAATAATATAAGATATGCCTGGAAAGGCCAGGTTGCCAAGGACTTTAAAAGCCTGATGGACATCCTATTTTATCTGAGAAGCAATATATAATCTCTGGAAGTTCTTGAGCTGGGAAGTGACTAATGCTTTATGATAGGGATTCTTAACCTGGATCTTGTGAGTTTGTTTTTATTTTAATAACTATATTGCAATTGCATTAGTTTCCTTTATAATCTTTTGTTTCATTTTATGCATATAAAAACATCCTGAGAAAGGGTCTAGCTTTACCACACTGTCAAAAGAGTCCATGATTTTAAAAAGGTTAAGAATTCCATTTTTAAGAATATCTCTTTGGACTACAGATCAGAGAAATGATCTCTGAGGTTTCATCTCACACTTATCAGAGTGACTAATATGACAAGAAAGAAAAATGATAAATGTTGGAAAGGATGTAGGAAAACTGGAACTGTTGAACAACTGCACTATTGGTGAAATTGTGAACTGATCCAACCATTCTGGGGAGCAATTTGGAACTATGCCTAAAGAACTATAAAACTGTGTATACCCTTTGATCCAGCAGTACCACTGCCAGGTCTATATCCCAAAAAGATCTTCTAAAAGAGAAAAGGATCCACATGTACAAGCTGTGGTATATGAACGTAATGGAACATTATTGTGTTATAAGAAATGACAAGAAGGATGATTTAAGAAAAACCTAGAAAGATTTACATGAACATAGTGAAATGAACAGAACCAGAAGAATATTGTTCAGTGAAGAACTGTGAATGACTAAGCCATTCTTAGCTTCTGAACAATACGATGATCCAAGACAATCTCAAAGTTTAATGATGAAACATACTCTGCCTCCAGAAAAAGAACTAATACTGATTGAATATAGACTGAAACATGCTATTTTTCACTTTCTTTTAGTTTTTTCTTTTATTCAAGTTTTTTTTTTTTTTACAAAATGAGTAATAATGGAAATGTTTTACATAATTGCACATGTATAACATAACAGGCTTACTGTCTCAGGAAGGAAGAAGAAAGGATACAATTTAGAACTCAAAACAAAGTAAAAATGTTTTTAAAAGGGGTAGTTAGGTGGCATAGTGGATAGAGCACCAGCCCTGAAGTCAAGAGGACCTGAGCTCAGACACTTAATACCTTCTAGTTGTGTGACCCTGGGCAAGTCACTTAACCCCAATTGCCTCAGGGGGGAAAAGTTGAAAAAAAAATTTTAAGGATATAACTTTTGCATGAGGAATAGACTAAAGAGGAGAGGGACCTGAAGCAGGAAAACTAATTACAAGGCAACTCCAATTGTCCAGATGAGGAGGATCTAAAGTAGGTGTGTATAGAAAGAAAGGCACAGATGTGAGAGATGTGGTGGAAGTAGACTACTTGGTGACTCCTGAAGAGTACATTCCCAGTAGTGGAAGAGTTAGGTTGAAAGGCATGAAGAGTTTAGTAACTTTTCTTAGAGTCTACCTAATTGTTTTCCAGAATGGCTGTACTAAGTCACATTTCCATTAATATTAATTGCTTTTATCTACTCCCATGACCCTTTTCACCATAAACAGTTTGATGCATCTTTTCACTTTAAATGAAACTTTACAAAATTCTTATTGTAAAAATCATTTGAAATGCCTTTTAAAGTATCTATTACTAATACTCCCAAATTACAGGATACAAAATGAAAAACTTCTAAATATTAGTGCCTGATTTACCTGATTGCAAATAAGAATAATACTTGAAAGGACTAGGCAGGCAATGATATTTTATGAATCCCAATCCCCACATGTGGTCTAACAAAGGAGTATTTTCTGATTCAAGAAGGAATGACTAGGGAGAAGTATTAATTATTGGGAGGGGGGATCAGGAACACTTTATGTTAGAAGTGGAATGTGATCGGAACTTTGAAGAAAGGGAAGGATTCCAAGAGGGAGAGATGAGGAGGGGAAACATCCCAAGCATGGGAATAACTTATGCCAAATACCAAAGGTGAGAGATGGAAGGTACTTGGAGAACATAGGAGATTAATGGGAAATAAGTGTGAAAAGATCCAAGTTGGAGCTAGATTATAAAATGCTTTAAATGCCAAACTGAGGAGTCTATATTTTATTCTAGAGGAAACAGGTAGTCACTGACTCTTCTTGAGATCAGGAGTAACCTGGGCTTTAAGGATATTGATTTAGCAACTATTTAGATCAGTAGTTCTCAAACTTTTGTTCTCAGTATCTTTATCTTATTAAAAATTATTGAGAATCTGTCCAAAGAGTTTTTGTTTATGTGAATCATAAGTACAGATATTTACCATATTAGAAATAAAAACTAATTTTGATTTTGTTGGCCCTCTGAAAGGGCTTCAGAGATTCCCAGTATTCTCTGGACCACACTTTGAGAACCACTGAATTAGATAATAGTCTAGAGAGGAGAGAGACTGGAGTTCAGGGAACACAATTAGGAGGGGAAGAGTATGTAATAAAACAAAAGGAGAAGCCAGCAATAACAGATAATAACCCGTATCCTTTATTTCTTCCCTAAATTGAACATAAAGAATGAATGAAGAAAAAAAAAAAAGATGCTGAGATAGAGAAGTGGCCAAAGCCTGGTAAACAAGCCGAGACAAACTACAGTCTGTGTCAAGGATAATATCATGGCATATGAAAATACGAACCACAACATGCACTTTAGGGGTAGTTACTTCCATTAAAAATAAGAATATCTGATGCTGATGTCGAAATTTAATGTTTGGAAACATCATGACCTACTTGATCCTTAACCATGGTCCTGAGGGGTTTGTATTCCATTTTACAGAAGAGAAAACTGAGACTCAAGAGAAGCAAAGTGACTTACCTATCTATATTCACACAGCTGGTAAATATCAGAAACAGGATTTCAACTCAGAGCCTTTCTGACTACAAATCTGGTTCTTCTAAAATCCATACAGCCCCTTTAAATAGTGAGCTCTCCTACTGTAGAAAGTGTAAAATTCTTTCCATAAAAATTCAGGGCACCACTTTTTCAGAAACAAACACATCTATTGCATAAAATAAGGTACATATGGATTCAACAAAAGTCAGACCAAAACTTCCACCTGGCTTTAAAAGAAAATCCAGACAAATGCTGAAAGCATTTGTCTGTGGCAACATGACCCTGAAACTTGATTATGGTCATGGGTATTGTTCATATATCCAGATCCAGTCCTTAAAATCTCCCAGTCCCTTTGATTTAGCCACAGAAGGGCTTGGAAAGGACCCCTGGAGTTAACAGCCTGGGATTGAATGAGCATTGCATCCAGGAACAGCCACGTCTGGGTATGTGATGAACATTTTATTCCACACAGGCAACTGCTACAATTTTTTATTCTCTGAGTTGCCTGCACTGAGCAGACATTAAGTCTGGACAATTCTAACTCTCCTTACCATGTGGGAGTATTCCTGACCCAAGAAAGATGAAAGGAGTGGGGGAAATTATTTGATTTCTTCATACTCCCTTGCTTCTTTCCCAGAACCATGAATGTGAAGTCTTAGGGAGGGCTAGAGAAGAAGTCACGCCATCTTCTAAATCACTGCCCAAAGTTTTGCTTCTCCAAAAAACTTTCCCCAGCTTGATTCAAGATACTAATTAAATTTGTAATTCAATTCCTCATTCACCCCACCACATTCAGGGATTTTATTCATTTTTTACATTATGCTGAATATGTTTTGGTCTATCTTGTTTTTTCCTCTGTCCTGTCTTCCCTTTTCTTTCCACTATCCCCTAACTCCTAACTCCTCTTGCACAAGCTTCTAACACCCACAATCTGAGAGTGTTTAAGACATTCTTTGACAGTCAACAAACATTTATTAAATGTGTACTATGAATCATACTCTCTGAATACAAACACAATAGGTGAAACAGTCTATTCTCAAGGGGCTTACCTTCTAAGAAGCAAGATAACAGGAATGTGTACAGGGTATCCCAAAAGCTTTACTAATATCAACCTGTACTAAGGTTTTTGGAATACCCTGAATAAGTGGATACAAAATAAATATGAAGAAATTAAGTATAAATAAATACAATTTTTTTAGAGAGACTGGTTTTTCTTGGAATCATGAAAATAAAATTAAATGGTAGGGATCTACTTTTGGACATTGGTAGAAATAATAGACCTGTAAAATGGTATCATTGTCATCAGAGGAGCTTTATTCATAGATGGGAGAGAAAGCTAATGATATAGTATAATTTGAGGGAAGTCAGATAATCCTTTATGCTGCTGATATTTCCCTTATCTTGTTGTGTCTGAAATTTCCATTATTAATCTTCTATAGAACTTGCCTGAACTGTATTGCCATTGATATCTTGTGTGGAAGAAATATCATAAAGCTATTATCTGGAAAATAGATGATTGGATAAGGAGAAAAAAAATGAAAGCAGAGGGAGGGATAAGAGAGAACTAACTCCAATTGAGCACCAATCTGTACCAACCAAAGTACAATAACACAAGTTTCTTGTGCCATATTCAGCAGCTCCAACATTGCTGCCCAAAAAAGGTGATTCAATAGTTCCAGCTGGAAGGCAAGGTCAACCAAGTGAAGCACCCCAAACTGGGACTTCTTACTTGAAGTGACTCTCTAGCTTGAATGTGATTTTTTTTAAAGTCTTGCCTCACATTTTCTTTTGTTTCTGTGTCAGGCTAAAAATTCATATTTCCATGTGTAGGACTGTGTGATTTTGCTTCCTTGACTTCTCCCTTCTCTGGTCTCTTTTCCTTGATATCTTTCCCCCTTGCAAAAACAAGTCACTCTATTCTCCTCTCTTGTCCCATTTCTGCTAAATAATTTATGTTAGACTTCTCAGGACTTGTCAAATTTGGCTATTGTTTTCCATTAATTCACAGCAATTTCTTGGATTGTCTTTCTTAATGCATTTTTAAAGTAACTTTTTCAATTAACAAAAATATGTTTTCTTTCTCTTCCACCTCCTTTAATTCATTGGGAAAAAAGAAGAATATCCTTATAACAAATTCCTGTATTGACCATATCCAAAAAATATATGTTTCATTCTGTACTCTGTATTGCCTCTCAGTCAGGACAGCCATAAAATTAAAAAACAAACTCTAGAGGAAGTCTTCTAATGTATTAAATAGCCTCAATGGAGGCATGTAGGAAGGTATGCAAGAGAAGGGAATAAGAAGCATGTACAATGTTCCAGTTACTGAAATGTTACATCATTTGATCCTCACAACAACCCTGGGAGGTAGTTGCTATCAAAACTCCCACTTTATATTTGAGCAAAATGAGGTAGAGGTTAAGTGATTTACCCAGGATCATACAGTTAATAAATATCTGAAACTGGATTTGAATTCAGGTCTTCTTGATTCCAGGCAATCTGTCCAGTGAGCTACCTTGCTGTCTTTGCATAGATAAGAATCACACAAGATGAGAAACGCTTCTAGTTAGTTTTTTCTACATCCAGTCTTTCCCCTTTATGAGTTACCCTTCATGTAGCCGCTAAAATTATGTTTTTAAAATGTAGATCGGCCATATCATTACTTGGCTCAAGTTACACCATAGATATGGTTTGGCCTTATAGAAATAACCTTGGGCAGTAGTTTACTGTTATCTTAGATCAGAAAGGGGAGGAAGGATAACCTGTGTTATCTTCTTATACCTTAGTCTATTCCATGAACTGAACTCTATCATTCAATAATGATGACCTTCTTGCATTTCCTCCAACAGGACGCTATCTCTTATCACAGTTCCTCGAATGGCATTTTCCTAATGCCTGAAATGCTTTGACCCCTCAATTGTACCTCTTAATTTTCTTGGCTTTCTGCAAAGCTTAGTTCAAAACACACTTTTTATACCAGACTTTTCCTGGTCTCCCCAAGCTGTTGATGTCTTCCACTTTCAGATTACATTCTACTTTCTCTGTCTACATCTTGTATGCGCCTAGTTGTTTACATGCCATCTCCCCCATTAGGATGCATGTTCCTTGAGGGCAGAAACTTATGTGTTTTGCCTTTTTTTTTCTATCCATAGTTCTTAGCTCAGTGTCTGGCACTAGCATGCACTTAATAAATGTTTGCAAATGGAATGACTGATGTTTCAAGTCAGGTTCCATTGTATTACTTAATACTCCTATCACAAAATGCTAGAGAATGATAGAAAACAAATATGCCTATGAGAGGCAAGGGGAGCCCCAGCCAAGATTGTGAAGTTGGCCTTTGAATAATAAATGCATGGCCTTCCACAAAGAGGTATGGGACTTTGGGTGTACAGTAATGCATATAACTATCAACTATGGAGGATGTGCCAGATGTTTTTTATTAAACTGTTTAGAGCTCCCTAAGGCGAGGGAACCTCCAGTCATCTCTTTCTGGCTTTCTGACCTCATCTTGGTACTTTGTGTTCTCTTGCTTCAGATAAATGGAATTGAGTTCTTACTTCCATGGTAGACTCATGGGAAGGGCCTTGGACCCACTTCTGAGACTGATCTGGGGAAGATGAATGGATCAGATCACCTGATCAATCAGAAATAGTGCTTCCTGTACCATCTGGACAGGTGAACAGAGTCCCATCCCCCTCCCAGTAACAACAAAAATTAGTCTAGATGGATTATTACAGTCATACCTTGAAGGACTAAAGTTCTAACTGATCCCTAATATACTGTTGTGAATGCTAGGTGTGGGAGAAGGACAGAGACAGAGACAGAGAGACACAGGGACAGAATGGTCCAATGGAAAAGATACTAGAATTAAAATCATAAGATCTGAGTTCAGATCTATCACTATCACTTACAGCCTATATGATCTTGAGTAGTAACTTGGTCTCTCTGCATCTTGGATTCCTCATCTGGGAAAAATTATTAGATTGGAATGATGATGTTTAAATCTCTTTAAGTTTCCTGTAAGACTGTAAATTGCCTGAGGGGAGGGAATTGTAGTTTGCCTCTTCTTGAATGCCCAGTAAATAATAATGCTCACAGTAAGTACTTAATAAATGTTTATTGATAGATTGACTTTTATTTGCTACTTTCCCTTGTAACCACTACTTCACTCTCCCTCCTCCACCACCCCCAAACTAGATGATGATTTGAAATACTCTTTCTCACATCAAACAAAAAACCACATTATTTGTGGCCAGAAGTGCTAAGGTCAAATTCCACCTCAACTCTACCTATGTGACCCTGACCAAGGGCCTTAACCTTTCTGGATCACTTTCCTTATCTTTCAAAATGAAGAAATTAGGCTAGAAGATTTCCAGTTCTAAATCTATGGTCCTAATCTGTCTTGCAAGTAGGGAGAATCTTCCTATAATCAAATATATATTTTTTCAGTTAGTGATGAATAGTAGGTGTTAGGGAGATGTTCTCTCCTTGCAAAAATCCAAATTATCCATTACTCATATCCATTTCAAGAACAAAGTCACAAGGGGTTAATAAAGAATGCTAGCAAGAGCAAAAGCATATATCATTAAATAAAAATGTGACCATCCATGATTACAAGTGTTGCTGTCCCTCATGTAACAAGCACAAACACCATACTTTCATTAACCCTGGACTTACTTGAATAGCCACTTGTCTAGCTGAATTCCCAGTGATTTTGTAAAGGCTAGCCTTAATGAAAAAGGCAGGGCCACCTACCACGAACTTTTCTCTATGACTTATTCTTCAGCAGTGTTCAAGTGTAAATAAACTTGTTTACCACCATCAGAAAGGCGATGTTAATGAAGCCTTATTTGTTTTTTACCACAATGACTAGTAATTGGTGCGCTGTTGAACTGACTGAGGGGGGGAAAGAGAGAATGCATTTATATTGGAAAGTTTCAGCATTGATGTCACATGCCAAAGTCGGTCCAGTCAATATTCTCTTTTTTCCTTGATTGTGCGTCCTTGGGACCGAAAAACCTTGTTTCTCTGACTGATGTGGTAACCAAAATTATAATGTGCACAAGAAAAAAAAAACCCAACAGAAGACATTGATGAATGTACTAAGGAGTTTAACCTCACTGACCAGTATTTGTCGGTTCTTATAAAGTGAATGAATGAATAAGAAAAACATCTGCCTCCTTAATTATTACTTAGAATCATAGATTTAGGAGTAGAAGGAACTTAAGGAGACATCCAGCTCAATCCTTTTCTTTGACAGATGAAGAAACCGAGTCTCAGAGAGATGAATGGCTTGTTCAGGGTCACATAGAAAATAAGTGGCAGAACCAATTCTGATGTATATTTAGTCCTTTTAAAATTATACCTCGCTGGGTTCTTTTGATTTATGAATGATAACAAAGATAGAGAACATTGAAGTTACAACTCCTGCATCCCAAAGCAGTTCTTAAAATTAAAAAATAGCTCATTGTGGTTATTGTTTAAAGAAGAAGGAAGAAAGAGGAAGAGAAAGAAGAAAAGAAGTCTATCATAGTCAAGAAAATCTTGGTTCTAATATTGTGTGGCTCAGACAAATCTCTTCTTTCAATGTTTCAATTTTTAGAGAATGAAAATTAGATGCCCTATAGGTTCCCTTTCAGTTCTAAAATTTTAGATTTCTTTCATAATAGTAGCTTATATTCATAGGAAAGTGTTTTACAATTTCAAAGTGCTTCCCTATACATGATTTCATTAGATTATAGACCCTATTGATAGATAGATATAGACCCTTAAAATTGTATCCAGGAAACTATGATTAAGAAAAATGAGGTCTTTTTAAATTTAAAAAATATTTTATTGAAGTTTTTTATTTTCAAAACATATGCAAGGATAATTTTTCCACATTAACTCTTGTAAAACCTTATGTTCCAATTTTCCCCCCTTCCTCCAGCCCCTCCCCTAGATGGCAAGTAATCCAATATATGTTAAACATGGTAAAAATATATGTAAATACAATATATGTATACATATTTATACAATTATCTTGCTGCATAAGAAAAATCAGATCAAAAAGAAAAAAATGAGAAAGAAAATAAAATCAAGTAAACAACAACAAAAGAAGTGAAAATGCTATGTTATGATCCACACTCAGTTCCCTGAGTGAAAGGATGTAAATGGCTCTCATCATCACAAGATCATTGGAACTGGCCTGAATCAACTCATTGTTGAGAAGAGTCATGTCCATCAGAATTGATCATCGTATAATATTGATGTTGCCATGTACAATGATCTCCTGGTTCTGCTCATTTCACGTAGCATCAGTTCATATAAATCTTTCCAAGCCTCTCTAAAATCATCCTGCTGATTGTTTCTTACAGACAATAATATTCCATAACATTCATATACCATAACTTATTCAGTCATCCTCCAACTGATGGGCAGCCACTCAATTTCCAGTTTCTTGACACTACAAAAAGGACTGCCACAAACATTTTTGCACATGTGGGTCCCTTTCCCTTCTTTAACATCTATTTGGGATATAAGCTCAGTAGTAACACTGCTGGATCAAAGGGTATGCACAGTTTGATAACTTTTTGAGTATGTTCCAAATCACTCTCCAGAATGGTTGGATTCGTTCACAGTTCTACCAACAATGTATCAGTGTCCCAGTTTCCCCACATCCCCTCCGACATTCATCATTACCTTTTCCTGTCATCTTAGCCAATCTGACAGGTGTGTAGTGGTATCTCAGAGTTGTCTTAATTTGCATTTCTCTGAGCAATAGTGACTTAGAGCACTTTTTCATATGACTAGAAATGGATTTAATTTTTTTGTCTGAGAATTGTCTGTTCATATCCTTTTACCATTTATCATTTGAAGAATGGCTTGAATTCTTATAAATTTGAGTCAATTATATATTTTAGAAATGAATCCTTTATCGGAACCCTTGAATGTAAAATTTTTTTCCCAATTTATTGTTTCCTTTCCAATCTTGTTTGCATTAGTTTATTTTGTACAAAAACTTTTTAACTTAATATGATCAAAATTATCTATTTTGTGTTCAATAATGAGCTTGAGTTATTCTTTGGTCACAAATTCTTCCTTATCCACAGATCTGAGAGGTAAACTATTCTATGTTCTTCTAATTTGTTTATAATATCAGTCTTTATGTCTAGATCACGAACCCATTTTGACCTTATCTTGGTATAAGGTGTTATATGTGGGTCAATGCCTAGTTTCTGCCATACTAGTTTCCAATTTTCTGTTTTTGTCAAATAGTGAATTATTATCTCAAAAGCTGGGGTCTTTAGGTTTGTCAAACATGAGATTACTATAATCATTGACTATTTTGTGAACCAAATCTATTCCACTAATTGACTACTCTATTTCTTAGCCAGTAGCAAATGATTTTGTTGATCACTGCTTTATAATATACTTTTAAGTCTATCACAGCTAGTCCAGTTTCACTGGCATTTTTTCATTAATTCCTTTGAAATAATGAAGTCTTTTTTTAAAAAAAGACTTTAAAAAAGATTTTAAAAAGGGACCAAAATAATTACTAAAGGTTTTCTGCTAGATCATGAAAGTGTTTGCATTCAAAAGTTCCATGTTTCATGGGTTCCTGAGCGGAACCTTGGAAATCATTTTGTTCATTTTATAGATAGACAGAAGAAAGAGACAGAGACAAAGAGAAACAAAGAAATAAAGACAGAGACAGACAAATATACACACATACACAAGCACATTTATTAAGTGCTTATTATGTGTCTGGAAGAGTGCTAAAGCATGGGAGGAAAGGGTTCAAGGAGTTAAAGGACTTTTCCCATGATCCCAGGAACTAGCAGAGATAGGATCTGAACTATGATGTTCACACTTCAGATCTAGTGCTTTCCCCCACTATTACCCATAGTCCCTCCATCATCCTAAGTATTTCCATTACTGACATGTATAATAAGGTGTTAGTAAGCTACAGCCTCACCAGACATCACTACTGGTGAGCAATCTTCTGATGATGGACATCTCCAGATTTAGCTAAACTAAATCTCAAATGACAGACATTTGTGATAACCTTTCTGGCATAGTAGGACCTAGCAGAGTTTTCCTTCTTTCGGTGTAGCTTCTGAGAATCCAAGACCACCTGAACTTTTGGAATGGCATGTCAGTAGAGAGGAAAGCTCAAACACTGTTTAAATGATAATTTAAGATGGGGAAAATGAAAAGAGCCAAAAGGAAGCCACATGAATATTATTGTTCTATAAGAAATGATGAGCAACCTGATTTGAGAAAAGCCTGGAAAAACTTACATGAACTGATGCTAAGTAAAGTAAGCAGAACCAAGAGAACACTGAGTACAGCAATAACAAGATTACGTGGTGATCAACTCTGATAGATTTGGCTCTTTTCAGCAATGAGGTGATTCAAGTCACTTCTACCAGATTTGTGATGGAAAGAGTCATCCCTACCCAGAAAAAAAAAACCAACATGGAAACTGAAAATGGATGAAAGCATAATATTTTCACCTTTTGTTGTTGTTTTTTTGCTTGTTTTTTCTTTCTCATATTTTTCCCCTTTTGATCTGATTTTTTGTTGTACAGCACACTGAATAAGGAAATATGTTAGAAAAATTGCATATGCTTAACCTATATCAGATTACTTGCTGTCTATGGGAGAGGGAAGGGAGGAAGGAGAAAAAATTGAAATACAAGGTTTTGCAAAGATGAATGTTGAAGATTTTCTTTGCATGTATTTGAAAACTTTAAAAACTATTGAAAATAAAATAAAATGGGGGCAGCTAGGTGGCATAGTGGAAAGAGCACCAGCCCTGAAGTCAGGAGGACCCAAGTTCAAATCTAACCTCAGACACTTAACACTTCCTAGCTGTGTGACCCTGGGCAAGTCACTTAAACCCAATTGCCCCAGCAAAAATAAAATAAAATAAAATGGACAATAACAGCTGACATTTGGAAATCATGTAACTTTACAATAACCAGAAAAGGTAATAATAAAATGCTATTTTATTAGGATACCAAAAACAACAAAAAACAACAACAACAAAAAAGGAAGCCACATCTAAACAAACAAAGAGAGTGGAAAAGAAGATTAGGGAAAGAGAAAATGACACTAAGAAATTAGTTAAGAAGAAGGGAGACAGGGATAAGGATAAGACTTGTGATTTCAATGTACAGAACTCCCAGATGGAGAAATTCTATCATTGCAGGTAAATGCCTTCTTTGCAATTTACAGTATTAGTGAATTGCCTAAAGCACTCAGACATAAAGTAACTTGCCCATAATCCCAGTCAGTATTTGCCCAAGGTGGGACTTGAATTAGGTCTTCTTGATTCTGAAACCAATTCTGTAGATTTTAGGAAGAATATTTTCTTATTGGGGTTAATAGAGAGGATTTCATTCTTTTATGGACAGGACATGCATGATTTAAATCTGAATAAAAGGGTTGAATATTAAGGACACTTGTCAAATTGACTATATCAATCTATCAATCAATAAGTATAATTAAGTATCACTATGGCAACCAGATGGCAAAGTGCATATAGCACCAAACCTGGAATCAACTTCAGACAACAACTAGCTATATGACCTTGTGTAAATCACTTAATCCTGTTTGTCTCAATTTTCTCATCTGTAAAATGAGCTGGTAAAATAAATGGTAAATCACTCCCGTATCTTTGTAAGAAAACCCCAAATGGGGTCATGAAGATTTGAAAACAGCTGAAAATGACTGAACAAATGTGCCAGGAACCATTCTAGGTTCTGAGAATAAAAAGCCACATTATCTGACATCATTTTATCCCCTCATGTAGCAACTGATAAATAAATATTACATGTTGACAGTTAAAATTAGGTTAGAGTAAAAGATCACACATTGTTGGCTAGAATATTGGAAAGTGACTTCTTTTCCAGGCTTGTGATGATATTTAAGGCAGTTTGGACTCTTTTGCTTTTCAGGATTCTGTAAGAAATCCATCATTTAAGTACATAGTGTTGAGAGGGAGCAAATGGAATTATTTCACGATTTCCACAGGACAAAGCTACCTATTGCTCAATGAGCACCATTAGGCTAGGCAAGTACAAACCTGTTTAGTGACTCTGTGGATAGGTTCAGTAGCCTAATAGGATGTAGAGGAGGTACTGGCCATAAATTTTACTGGAGACAGGAATCTTTGAAAACCAAAAGGTGGGTGTGGGATTGCTATGAGGAGACGCTAAATAGCATGTCTATCTTGAATAAATAAGAACTCATTAGCCTGAATGGCCTAATGCCTGGGTCTTCTAAGTCATGAAAGAGGTGACATGCAGTTCAAAAAGCTTTAGTAAAACTTTTACTAGCTCTGACCTGTTTCTGTACATTTGGTGAGATTTTAGCCTCTCTACCATTGTTGCAGATGTCCTGTTGATTGGTGATAATTTGTACAGTGGTAATTATGTGATAGCAATCTTATTTTAAGAATGACTTTGTGCGAATAAATTATTTTTTATATTTTAAATATCCAAGTTAATTATGAAAGACATATAAAGACAGACACTATCTGCATTGGTACCTATTTGTGTTTAATGGTGGCCATGTCTTGAGAGGGAATGGAAAAAAAGAAAATAAATTTATATAACTATTGTATATTTAAAAGGAGTAGCAAGTTATATATTGTAGATTTGCTATTTCGTGTATAATCATTTAAAAATTATATTGTTATAGAAATACTTGTTTTATTCCATAAATTAAAAAGGAAACAAAATTAAGTTTAAAAAAAACCCAAGTACACTATTCTATCATGGAGTTTCTCATTTTTAGGCTGAGAGATCTTAGGAGAAGGGTTTGACATATGAGAATGAAAGCAGATTAAATTGAAGTTCTAGTCTACTAGTAATGATACACTGACATTGAAGTATCATCAAGAATCATATCATAGGATATGATTCCCACATAAAGAGATCTGAGCACAATGGGTCCAATTAAGGAAGGCACTAAACTTGCCCTGGGAATTTTATTGTTTTTCATAGTCATGACCCATGCATAGTATATAGTAGGTGTTCAGTAAATATTTGTTGAATGGATGAAACTATAACTATTTTAGAAGAAAATAATCAAATCCTTGGGATTATTTGAACATATTTCTCTGTGCATGATTCACCACTATCTCTAGTTTCCATGTCAAGTTAACTTCTTACATTCCCAAGTTGAAAAGCCATTTAACAGATGGTGGCTGACACCTTTCTCAGCAATCCTGGAAACCCACCATGGAATGGAATCAAGAAGGGTGTCAAAAATGTACTTTAGAAAGAAACTGAGAATGGACTATCAAAGAATGGAAGAGAAGAAAATTGAATGCTATATTATGGACTGATGAAATCTAACACAAACCCCAAGACTGAGAAGATACATAGGACTGAGAATATATGTTGAGAAGGGTACGTAGGGTGTAGGGAGGAGCAATCTATTTCCTTAATGATGATAGGACCAAACTACTATGAGAAAATGTACATCTAAAATTGTAAACACTAACTTTTCATTACAAGCTTATTATCATTTATTCACTTAATGAGAATACATAAAAGCTAGGCTAGGAGTCAGGAAAACCTGGGTTCATGTCTCATGTAATAGCTTAACTAGGTGATCCGGGGAAAGTCATTTAACCTCAGCACTCTAGGCACCTGTCTAAAACTAAAAAGTTGCAGAGAAGGTGCTGGCTTCCCTTGGTAGAAGAAATTTCAAAGTCTGGGTTCAGAATAGAAAAACCAAAGTTTGGTTTTAGACTCCACAACTTTGCCCAGGGCAAGCCCTAAATGACTGAATTGTAGACAGAAAGCTGAAACCTCTGATTACAGGTATACCTAATGGTGTGGCTCATACTTGGCCCCTAGCAACATTTGTCCAACAACTTTGTTGGACTTGCTTACTAAACTATAGTCACATTTCCTGACTCAGAGACTTAAGTGGTACTGTGGCAAGTACATCATTAAATTTAAGGGAAAAAACCCACCTAGAATTCACTAAGACAGAGTGGAAGACTAGATCAGTTATTTCATTCAAAATGACATAAGCTATCATTCAGATGACTGTTTGAGTTATGGTTGTCATTCTCTTTGGTAACTTTACTCAATAATGCTCATTCCCTATAGTTTCTGGAAGCACCTCGCGCTACAACCTGACCTAATGTCAAGGTATGGAAATCCAGGGTGTTTACCCTAGGCACTATACTTTCTTGTGTTGCTTGAAAAGCTAGGCATATGGGTACTGATGAAGGGAGGCAGGTAGGAATGATCGAGCAAGAGGGTGGCTATCTAGCTGATACTTTGACATAGCAGAACGCAGGTGGAAAGGGAAGGAGGAGAGGGAATAAACATTTATTAAATGTGCTCAACACTGTTTTTTGAACTTTGTAAATGTTATTTCATTTGACCTTCACACCCAGCCTAGGAGGTGGGTGATGATATTATCCCCTTTTAATACTTGAAACTTATACAGAGAGAGGTTAAGTGACAGAATCATACAACTAGTAAATATTTGAGAATGGCTATGAACTCAGGTTTTTCTGATTCCAGGTTCAGTTCTCTGTCTACCCAGCCACCTAGCTGCCTCACTATAGGTACAAATCACACAAGATGAGAAACTCTTTTAATTAATTTTCCTATATCCAGTCTTTTCCCTCTATTATCTATCTTCTACACAGTTGCTAAAATTATATTCCTAAAATGCAATTCTGACCATATCATTACTTAACTCAAAGTATACCATAGACATGGCTTGGCTATGGAGACATAACCTTTGAGCAGAAGCTTATTGTTACATTACTTTGGAAAGATAAAAAGAATATAATTTTGCATTATCTTCTTACATCTTATTCCTCTCCATGAACTGAACTCTGCAATCAATAATGCTGGCCCACTTGCATTTACTTCAACAAGATATCATCATCCTTGTACACCTTTAGTATAATATGGCTCCTTTCTTTGTTTTATCTCAACTTCTGTCCTGGGTTGTTGGAATCCTTACAAAGTGTTAAGTCATTAGAGTTGATAGAGACAATAATTATCTAATTTAGCATGGTTCAGTATGATTGATCTGATCCTATGAGGAGATGTTATGGGCCAGTACCTGAAACAAGGTACTAAGTAGAACTGATAGAAACAATACTTGTGTTCACATCTTTAGAGAGCTCATATAAGCAAGAAGCTCTTAGGGCCAGAGAGCATTTAGGGAAGAAACCCATAATCCCACTCTCAGATCCCATAATCCCACTCTCGAATCCCACAATCCCACTCTCGGAGAAGGAGCATAAATAGAGCTTCAGTGAGCCAGTCAAATTAGTTCAGAGAGAAGCCCTCTCTCGGAGGCAAGACAGATTCATTCCAACTTTCACCTTTGTGCTGGCTGGAGACATTCAGAGTTGAGTTAGAGGAATCAGATCCATTCCATCTTCCACCTTTGTGCTGGCTGGAGGCAGAAGAAAGCAGAGGCAAAGGACAAGCTGCAAGAGCTCTCAGAACCAAGGAAAGGCTCTCTAAGGCTTCTAAGCCTTCTAAGAAAGCTACCCGAGCCCAAGGAAGGAGAAAATAAACATTTGCATTTCATCAGCTGGCTGCACTTGGGGTGATTATTGATCTGAACTGATACTAGGGCTACCTCCCCAAGAAACCTGCTCCCAGAGAGAACCTTCATATTATAAAAAAGAAGTGAACACAACACTGGGTTACATGGAGAGCTTGTATCACTCCTCCTGTTTGAGGTGACAAATATCTCACCTCCAAGTCTGTAGCTCTTGCAAGTCTTAGAAATATTTGACCATTTATTCCCCCCCAAATTACTACTTACTTATCTGAAACTGGCAAGGAATTCTAGTGTGTCCCCCAACTCCTGACTCCTACCTGGTAATTAATTCTCATTGACCGTTAGGAGGGATAGTTAAATAAACACAGATTTACCTATAATGGGATAGCTGAAGCTTTGCCATAGGGCACAAAATTTAGAAGACACTAACAGCACTTATAATTCTTCATAATTAGAAGTGACATAGCATCTAGTCAGCAAGAACAATTAATTAAAATAAGGATCTACCAAAATGTTAGTAGGGATGAGCTATTTCCCTCCTTTCTTCTCCTTTCCTTAATCCTTACTCATCTGCCTCAACTGAGGGTGTGCTTTAGGCTCTTGCTCTAGGTGTGGCATTTACTCCAAACAAAAATTCCTAGATAAGGTTCTGTACCTCAAACTGTAAACAATAAGAACTCAAGGGTCAGCTAAATGGTGCAGTAGATAGAGCACCAGCCCTGAAGACAGGAGGACCTGAGTTCAAATCTGGTCTCAGACACTTTATACTTCCTAACTGTGTGACCCTGTGCAAGTCATTTAACCCCAATTGCCTCAGCTAAAAAAAAAAAGAAAGAAAAAAAAAGAAAAAACCAATAAGAACTCAATCTCAGGTGAAACTGTTTCCAGTAGCTCTTAAAGAATCCATCTTCTGGTTTTCAGACTTCAGTTAACTTGAGAAGGGAAAAGGAAAGAATTCCAAGTTCTCAATTTTTTTCTCAAGTTAAACAGGGCAACAGCAGAAAAGGCAGCTAACCACATTCTATACCTTCATGAAGTCTCTCTGGCATGAAGCACGGGGACCTAGAATTCTGGAATGTAAAAGCAAATAACAGATGGCAATCCTAACCTCATATTGATAGCCTTGACTTCTCTAGTTAATGTGATACATTTTGAAAGGACTGATACATATTTGAAGGACTTGTGTCAGGAAGTCCTCATTTTTGCATTGTTCTCTA
Source organism: Sarcophilus harrisii (assembly GCF_902635505.1). NCBI lineage: Eukaryota > Metazoa > Chordata > Mammalia > Dasyuromorphia > Dasyuridae > Sarcophilus > Sarcophilus harrisii. The sequence goes on along the minus strand of NC_045427.1, from coordinate 532,859,262 downwards.
AAGAACAAGCATGACATGAGAAAACCACAAAGCATCAAGCAAGTCATAAGTCTTGTGCAAGGTTGCTTACTATTATGATTTATTAAATTGTTCCCATTGCAGAGCTGATTGTAGCTAATACAACAATGATTGGAAAGTAATCATTTAGAAAGATATTCTCATATACATTCCCCATGAAATATATTAAATATATAACAAGATAAATAAATCCTCTACAAAATAAACAAAATACTTTTGGAAGAGAAATTAAATTTATTTTATTTTGTCCTTCCAAAATTTTTTTTCTTGGAATAATTCTTTTTCATTTCTTGGGTTTAATTTTTTCATACAATCATTTTTTGGAGGGGAGTGAAATTAGAAACATTAAGTCCAAGGTAAGCATGAATCTCTTAACTCTTTTTTTTAAAGTTGGCAATAATTGTGTCACTTGGAAAATGAGTTTCTTTCCAGATGAAGAAACTTGAAACATGTCTTGTGTGTGAAAATTATTGGTACACTTTCAGAGAACAGATGGAACAATGAGAGGGGGTGGAAGAGGATGTTGTATCACTGTGTGGGTTGCACAGTCGAACAAAAAGACTGCCTTAAACACACTGAAAATAGAAAATAAAAGTTTACCATGGCATTCTGCTTGGGAAGACATTCTTCTGGAACAATTTAGAGTGTTACAGGTATGTTCATAAAATGCTAGAGAGAAGAACCTCTTTGGAAGTCTCTCCAATTTATCTCTTGGGCAGAACCAGGGCAAAACTCTTACATGCCCTAAGCAAGACTTGACAATTATACCCTCATCCTTACCCTCAATGAAAGAATGAACACTGTTTAACCTCTTTGGGGAGCCACTCAATTCAATCTAAAGAAATGACAACAGTAGCAGGACCACATCACAGTTATATAGATAGACACAATAGCAAGTTTTAAGATAAATGTTTATGTGCCCAGAAAGTAGAATTTTCTTTTTCTTTTTTTTAAATTGAATTTAATTAATTATTATTATTTTTTAGAATTTTCTTTTTCAACGTGTACATGCATTTATAAAGCAATTGTCCTTTACTTTCTCCCCTTGAGGGATGCAGCCCCTAGTCCCAGATTTGGGACTAATTGCTCACCCCATATCTTATAGTGATTGTATCTTAGAAATAAAGCCCTAAAGGGCCCCGAAGACATCAAGTCAAACACCTTTGTTTTATGAACGAGGAAACTGAGACGCAGAAAGATTAAATGGCTTAGGGATACAGAGGTAGTAACTAACAAGCCTCAATCTGAATCCTAGTTTTCTGACTCCTAATCTAGCACAGCATTATATGCCAAAAAAAAAAAAAAAAAAAAAAAAAAAAAATGCTTCCTGGAAGCAGATTATATTAGAAGAATCTCATGCTATATCTAGGGTGGTTGGCTTCAATTTGTCTGAGAACTTCCAACAATTTTCTTACATTAATCCTTTGGGGCCCCTGAACAACGGGTGGGCTATTCATATTATGTGGATAATAGATAGTTATCCTGAACAGATACTCACAGGATGTAAAAAAAAAAAAAAAAAAAAAAAAAAAGAATTAGCAGATTTGATATAGAGATTTTGTGGGACAATATGGATAAATATCACGTATGATGAAGAGAGGGATAATTGCTGTCCACCAGTGAAAGGAATATTCACATCAATGATGCCATAAATCCATAGTTAGTAGAAATGCAAAAATACATATTTCACCTTAGATCCCAAAATTTACGTTGTGTCATCTCAGTGACTCTTCTACCTCCTCCCACTCCCCCAAAAAAGCAACTATTGTTCACATTTACATTAGTGACCAGATTCCATGTTCTGTAAAGAACTAGAATAAATCAGAATTAACTTGAAACACACTTTCATCTTGCCTCCTAGTTTTTAACATTCATATTAAATCAGCATTTAAAAAGTCAGTGGAGGATTTTCTCTAAAAATAATTTTGAAATTTTTTATTGTTAAAATAATTAACTGGGTTATTTCTAGTCCCTGCCTTACTTAGCCCCCCCAAAAAAAACCCCTCCAAAACCTGGAATAATTTGTTTACCCATTCTTGCTCTATGAACAGGTGCCATTTTCCAAAGATTTAATAAGCATCGCCACCTACTGGTTTGAAACTGAATCCCTAACTTGGTGTTCTGAGGAAACAATTGTACTGCTGTGATGACTAAATGCTGCAGGCATTTGAGGATAACCTTTCCTTCCCCTTTCTTTCCAATACCAAATAAGGGGGCTCTCCCCTCTCTCTTCTGCTGGGCCTCTGGGGGTTAGGCCAAGAGGAGTGGAAAGGAGAGAGCTCAGAAGATGTGTGTATAAATACATATTCAGGGCTCGCAGAACTGATGAATAAATAGTATGAAGCAGGGAAGCTGGTTTCCAGGATCCCCCACCTCCTCTTAGCAGTCTCCGGGAGGCACAGGAATCCCTACAGGGGAAAGCCTTCCATCAGACCCCTTATATCCTGTTGAAAGCCTGTGGAAGAGCCCAAACTGAGCCTATAGCCCACCTCTTCTGGGTTGTTTTGGTGCCTTTTTTCCACCAAGAAGCTTTAAAAAAAAAAAAGGCTTTTGCAGATGACCACAGCCAGAAAAATCCTTTGGATTCCTTTGAAACTGATTGTATCAGTCATTTGGCAGTTATCCTATAATGTATATATGGTCACTATTAATGTAGATACCCAATCTAGTGGAGAAAATGCCAAACCGGGAATCAGGAAAACCTGAATTTAAATCCAGATTCAGAAACTTCCTAGCTGTGGGACCTGGACAACTCATCTGAGCTCTCCTTGTCTCAGTTTTCTCATCTTTAAAATAGAGATAATACATAATAGCACCTGCTGTCTAGGATTGTTGTGAAGATCAAAGGAAATAATATTTGGAAAGTGTTTTGCAAATTTTAAAGCATTATATAAATGTGAGCTAATATTATTATCCTGAATTAGGCAATCATGTAATTTCCTAGAAGAGTAGCCATTGAAGTGAATTGCTGAAAATCATTAATTGGGATTCAGTAAAAAAAAACAGTAAAATGATTACTAAAAATACAAGAACCATTTTGAGTTTCATTAATATTATATAAACTTACACATATACATATTCACTTTTTTTTTTTTACTATTAATGACCATTTGTTATGTACAGTGTGACATGATTTTAAGAAAAAAAGTGAGAATTCTATATGGCAGAGAGTTTGACAGTGGTGCCTTCATTTTCTCATTTACTTTCAGCCTTTTGCAATCTATTACAATTCACTTGTGCTCAGTTAAGTAGATTTATGGATTGTATGATGTAGTTTTAACTAAACCAAATCTTACATAATAGAAAAATAGCTCAAGAAATTCCTGCAAAGAAACCATTGATTGAAAGTGACATTAATAAGGAGAACACAAATGAATAATAAAAAAAGACAAAATGGTCCTATTTACTCCTAAGGTGTTCACAACAAGTTTAAAACAAAGATGTTATCAAAAAATCCAAAATCATCAGATTTACCTTTACTATTATTAATGGTGAACCTCACCCTATCTGCATAATGTATCTTGATAATATTAGTTTATAGTTATATAAAGCTATCACAATAATCAAAACACTTAAAAATGAGGCTATTATTGACCCAAAAAATGATGTCCTTTATCTGTACACTGAAAAAACTAGAAGGTCAGGTTTACTAACTTAGAAATCTTCCAAGTGAAGAGTTTAAGACTGTTTCTTAAAAATATAAACATGCAATCCCTTCCAATTAGGTTGCCAGAAAAACTGTTTGAAATTGAAGATTTGTTGACCAACAGGATGGTTTCAGCAAGGCTTGGAGAGACTTACATGAACTGATGCTGAGTGAAATGAGCAGGACCAGGAGATCATGGTATACTTCAACAACAATACTATATGATGATCAATTCTGATGGACATGGCCATCCTCAGCAATGAGTTGAACCAAGTCAATTTCCTTTGTCCAACAATGAAGAGAACCAGCTACACCCAGGGAAAGAACTCTGGGAAATGAGTGTGAACCACAACATAGCATTTCCACTCCCTCTGTTTTTGTCCACCTGCATTTTTTATTTCCTTCTCAGGTTATTTTTACCTTGTTTCTAAGTCTGATTTTTCTTGTGCAGCAAAATAACTGTATGGATATGTATACATATATTGTGTTTAACATATACTTTAACATATTTTACATGTGTTGGTCTACCTGCCATGGGAGGGGGGAGGGAGAAGGAGGGGAAAAGTTGGAACAGAAGGTTTTGCTAGGGTCAATGCTGGAAAATTACCCATGCATATATCTTGTAAATAGAAAGCTATAATAAAAAAAAAAAGAAATTGAGGTTTTGTTAGCTGTGTAACACTGGACAAGTCACTTAACCCCTCCATTTTCTTATCTCTAAATTGAGAGATTGGACTATAAAATCCCTGAGGTCCTTTCTACCACTAAATATATGATCCCATAAATACCAAGGAAAATTTATTTTTACTTGAATCTCAAAAAAAAAAAAAAAACACCTTTTGCCTAATTGATGCAAAGGACTGAAAAATAATATCAGGATTTAGTAAGCATAGCAAATGATGTGTTTCTCCCCGTTCAGATCCACATTTCTTTGTGAAATACTTTTTAGCAATTGGCAGACCTTAAAACCATATACTAAAGTTAGAACAGACCTTCAAACGGCTATATCACATAATTTAAACCAAACTTTTAAAAAGTAATGGAGTATATTCATTCATCATAAATTGATAAATAAAATAAAATTATTTTTAAAATATTTACTTCATTTTTAAGCTTATCTTAAATTAAGTAGGTGACAGTGGATGAAGCACTTACCTTGAAGCCTAGAAAACCCAAATTCAAATTCTACCAGAAAAATCTTGATCCTGGAAGTTCATTCAACCCCTGGACTCTTCATTCTAGAAAGGATTTTTTACTCCTGCAGCCTCTTCCAGTAATGGACAGATTCCTCCCAAAACTTCCATTTTTAAGATCAAAATGGAAAAATCATTTTTTATTTATTTTTATAATAATAGCTTTTTATTTTTCAAAGTACATGCAAAGATAGTCTTCAAAATTCATCCTTGTAAACCCTTGTGCAGTTATCCATTTTTAAAAAGAAGATTATGTTTTCATTCCTTTCAAAGCTATAGCCCTGATTCTTTGATCTATCTTTGACTATACCAATAACTACCTTCCCTACCAGTTGCCCCAATCTTCATACTTCATCTTTTCAGCTTTTCTTTATGTATTGTCTTCTCTCATTAGCCTGGGATTTCCTTTCTGCTTATATTTGTATTTCTAGAATCTAACAAAGTGGTGGTATATAAGCTCCCAATAATAAATGCTTGTTGGTTTGACTAGCTGTAACACCTGGCAAGTCATAGTTTCTCTCAGCCTTAATATCGCCACCTGGAAATAATACCTATCTCATATAGCTTTTGTGAAGATCATATTAAATAATACATACAAAGCACATTGCAAGCCTTACGGTACTACAAAAATCAATATTATTATATAATGTTAGTTATTATTAACCTACAATACATTAGTACAATAGTACATGTATATAATTTGGAAATAAATATCCACAGTATTTGTTGAGGTTATCTATTTAAAAAAATTTTAATGATGAGGATTTGTGATGAAAAAATTCAAAGACCACTATCCTCGAGGAGGAGAATCTTGTGTTATATTTCTTTGTATCTCTTTCAGTACAGATCTTGTACTGAATGTTTGTTGATTGATTGATTGCTTAATCAATTCTACCAATGTCTGACCGGAGAATTCAGGCTCTGCTCTGAAACTACAAATAACTCAATTCACTTTTCTTTTGCCTCAGTTTCCTTATTTGTAAAATGAAAAACTAGAACTTTGACATTGCAGAGTTCTAGCCAGTCAGTCAAGAAACATATTACTTACCTACTATGTGCCTGGAACTGCGCTAGTCGGTCAGTTGGTTGGTTGGTTGGTTATTGTCCTTCATTCTGGAAGAGGACCAAAACGACATCACTACATTAAAGTCGAGTTATAGAGTATCCAACTGTGGCTGATCAGAACAATATGAGCTCGGAATGCTTTGCCATAAATTGGACACAAATAATTCCTATGAACATTTGTGGTAGACTCTCTAACTTTGTGCATCTAGCATTTCTTTTGAGCTAATTCAGTTCTGCTTTGCTCATGGAGCATAGCATCTTCTCTGATGAGGGCACACTGTGGTGGGGGGTCCTGTGCCAGTGTCTCCCATGTCATATAATCAATTCTAAAATGCCTGGCACTATGCTAGTCACTAGGAATATGATCACTAGCAAATTAATACAGACAATTCCCCTAAAACGTACCTGTTTTGTCTCCTTATCTTTTCTGGATTGGGCATTCTGCTAGATGATCAAAGAAACACATATTGGAGTTTTCTAGAGAAACTTTGTTAGCCACAAACCACTACCGAGATAATGTGAGTCAAGCATTTTTAGGTGTCAGAGAATTCTAGATTTCAAAGAGAACTCCAAAGGCCACCAAATTCCAGCTTATGAAGGAATCACCTCTATAATACACCCAAGAATTGAGTCTGTCCTTTGCTGAAGAGAGAGCATGGTATAATAGATAGACCCCTGACAGTGAACTCAGGGAGATGGATTCAAATTCTACCTCATTAGTTCTATGACAGTGGATAAAACATTTAACCTCTCTGGGCCTCAGTTTCTATATCTGTAAAATGAGAGAGTTGGACCTGATGACCTCTTAGGTCTCTCCCAGTTCTAAATCTGTGATCTCATGATCTCTGGGGAAAAAGAACTGTTACCTCCCCAACTGGTTCAGTCTGTACAATGGCCATCAGTCCTGTTTAAATCCATAAGAAAACAATGAGAGCTATTTGAAAGAAGTGAGATTGTTGACTTTGGGATAAATTAGAATTGTTGACATGGGATAAATCAAACTCTGTGATCTATATAACCTTAAGAAAATCACTTAATCCTACTGTGAGCCTCAGTCCCTTCAACTGTAAAAGGAGAAGGTTGGACTAGGGTATCTCTAAGGTCCTTTCTGCTTTCAAATCTATGATCCTAAATGATATGAGGTCATGATCTACCAAATACATTGTTTCTCTTATTTTCAAGCTAATGCCATTAAATTTAATCTATTCATTCCAAAGTGATGTATCTATGCAAACCTTATAGCTAAGCATTGAAAAGACTTCATTGTGAAAGAAACATTTACCAGCTTCCTACCTGTCTCACTCACAAAACTTCACCATGCTCTCATTTTTATGTGTTTTCTTTTCTCATTAGAAGGACAGGGACTATTTCTTTTTGTTTGTGTTTATATTCCCAGCACTTCCTGACTCATAGTAAGCACCCCATAAATGTTTCTGGACTTGTTGAAAAGGGAAGAAATGCTACCTCTTAGTCAAATGTTGGAAGAAATTATGATGTTGGATTTAGGCGTAAATGATACTCTTAAGAGATCTTGGAGATCATCTGTGTATTTTACAGTGATAGTTTCCTCAATTCACCTAGCTCCTCTTAGAGTCAATGTTCCGGTGGAGAAGGACGATCTGAAAAGAATGAGAGACTTTGTTTAGAAAATGAACCTCAAAAGAAAGGTCAAAGATCAAGGTACGTGTGTGTCGGGTGAGACGAATGAGGAGCAGGGAAATGAAATGAGGAGATCAGGGAGAACTGGGAGAAGAAAGAGGATACTTCTACTGATGGTTCCATTATCATCCTTATAACTTTACTGGTTTCTTTGTTTGGTTTAACATGTTCCTCTTGGGCCCCCAGCAGCTGGCTATTATTTGCTGAAGGGCTGACAACACTGCTCAGGTATACAGAGGGCAATGTTTACTTACCCACCATCAACCCTGCCTCTTTTGTGACTTCACACAATGAGCTCTAGTTCTTCCCTTTCCCTTAGGAAGAATATCTACTGCCATACATTTTCCATCATGTTATTATTGTTGCAGTAATTCATAATATTATTAAAGTTTTATAGTTAATTTAACCTTTCATTTTGGGCATCTCAATGTGCTTGGAGATTTAAAAGTATAATCCTGGATAATCAATAGGAGGAAAATGGAAGGGGCCATAGCCAAAGAACACACCATTGGCAAGGCAGCAAATAGAAGTCTATGTAGCCTGTGCTTTGTTTCCAGGAGAAATAATAGGCTCACCCTCTCTCTGATTCCCTACTATGCTCCTCCCTTCTACCCCGCCCCTTCATCCTTTAGTTGTCCAGAGCTTTAGTCCAAGTTCCATTCACAATATCCAGGCTCCAGCCCACGCCAGCACTGCCTGCCAGGAGCAGCGGCAGGATTTGCCCAGAGCTACTTCCACCCCCAATCCTTTACACAATCCCTTTCTGCAAGCTCTGGGACTTAATCTTTCCACTTCCTGGGAGATAAGGGGCCAATACAACTTGCCAGCAAGCCAAATAGTACAAGTTGACCCCAGCTCCTTTTCATCCAAGCTGCCATGGAGCCAGCAAGAACCTTGTGGCGGGACTTCAGCTGCAGGTGCATCTAGACTTCTGTTTTTACTCATGCTGTTGGCAGCAGACCCTTAAAGGGGAAGCTGTCATAATTAAAAGCTAAGGCGATGATCGTTTAGACTGAAAGCTCACCTTACCTGCTCGCCCAATCAAAACCAAGTGAGCTCTAGTGAAATCAAAGAACACTTTTCTTCTTAGTAGCACTTTGAGCTGTAATTTTCAGCCTCTGCAAACCTCTGGTTAGCTCTGTTAGTTTGTTCAAATGAATTGAGCAAAAGACTGGTGAGGTCAAAGTTATGGCTCATCTAGCTTTATTCTATCACAACCACTGACTACATCCTTCACCCCTGACAATTAAGTCTTGACTAGTTTGTTATATATAACAAATAAGGAACTTCTAGAAAGAATTGGACTAAGGGATGTCATCAGGGACACATTAATGTGTGCCCTTGATCTCTAGGTGATTTAGCAAAGAAGATTTTGAAGAGAAAGATTGTACCCTGCTGCTGATAGGTCCATAATCTTTGTATATAAAGGATATCCTCTATCTATCTATCTATCTATCCTCTATTTATCTATCTCCACCGTGCCATACTACATCTCAGCATCTGCCAGCTCTGGACAGCTCATCTTCTCAGTGTCTAAGCAACTCTCTAGTGGTAGAACAGTTGTGCACTCATAAAGGGCATTTCCAACACCAATAAAAAGACAGGCTCAGTCAAAACAACACAGGGTAAATATGTGTAACTCTATCCATATGTGTATATACTGAAATACTCCAATGAAGCTGTAATTTCATCAGTGTGGATGCACCTTCCAATGGCTGATGCAGATAATAACCCATCCAGCCTGCCTCTCCTCTGTGACTCCTAGTGTATGTTTTCCTATGAATTCAACATGGAGGAGTGATGTCCATAAACCTACTGGAAGACTTCCTTGTTTCTCCTGATATCATGGATAAGAGTGGAATACACTTACAATCCAACCTTACTCTCACCTTCCTGATCAGCCCATCCTTTTTGAGCATGCATGTCTCTCATAATACCTTTTAATCTGGTTCTTCTTAGAAGTTCTTTGTTATATATTATAATCTTCTCACATCTTTTATGTTCTCCATTACCTTCTATGTGATATTCAAGTTAGTTCTCTGTAGAGCGTATGTTCTATGATTCTCAGGCATTCCACACTATCACTAGAATACTAACATTAAAAGTATAGGATTTTATTTTCAAAAGAAATGTGAAGTCTTGTAAACTTCCCGAAGGCAATTCAGTCTGTTGTATTCTTTTCTGCATAATTATGGGCCCAACTTGTCCATTTCTACACATACTAGGTATCCCCAAAGTCTTAGAACACTTTTAAGCTTTAATAGCTTATTGAATAGAGTTATTAGGTATCAAATAATAAATGGTAATTAGGTGCTCAGTGGCAGTCACAAAGACTCATCTTCCTGATTTCAAATTTGGCCTCAGAAACTAATTAGTTATGTGACTCTAGGCAAATTGCTTTACTCTGTTCACCTCAGTATCCTCATCTGTGAAATGAGCTAGAGAAGGGAATGGAAAAATATTCCAGTATCTTTAAGGAAAAAAAATAACCTAGATGGGATTATGAAGAGCCAGACAGAACTAAGCAAGAAATATTAATAATTAAAACAGTTTAAAACTGCTAGAAAACTTTTGGGACATCCTGTATAGATTGTCATTCTAACTGCTTTGCTTAATTTGAACAATAAGCATTCTTCATGCATTTAATGTTTCCTGAGTGATAACAGTGGTGAAGGATTCCCCCTACCTCCCTCCAGGACATTCTATAGTATTCTGGGCCTTGATTTAATCTTCAAGGTGTAATCTGTAAACAAGTATCCAGAGTATCTCACCATATATATGGATTCCTTCTTAGATATTGCTATGGGTCTCCTCCATGACAATAGTTAACACTTTTGGGGAGGCTATCCAATTTCCCCCACCAGATTTTATACTTGTCCTGCAAATTATGATAATTGAACAAGATTATCTCTATTGTTACATATTTTACAGTTTTGATGATAGGAGAATTCTTGGCAGAAAAGAACCTGTAAGTTGATATTTTTGCTTTACTGAGTTAAATATTATTGCTGTTTTAATTATATATAATATATTCTATTATTTAACATTCTATATATATAATATATATGTATTTGAGTACATATAATATGCTACTTGCATTTTCTACTTCTTTTAGTCAATTGTGTAATGATCAGGTTGTGATTTACTATGGAATATCCTGTGTAAAATGTATGTGTCCATATGTAATTTCATCAAAATAAGGAAATCTCTACTGTCTCAACTCAGCAAATCACTGGTAATATATAGTGCTATTGAGATACCTAAAGCATTGCACTATTATATCATATGTCCCAACTACTGTGTTTCACATACAACATAGGTTCAAAAATAAATATATCGTATAAATAGAAATATCTATTATACATAATATGTATGTATATATATATATATGTTAATGTATATAAAAACACATATAGGGCACCTTCCTGAGTTCAGATCTTGCCTCAGACCCTAATAAGCTGTATGATTCTGGATAAGTCACTGTTGGCTGTTTCCTCAGAGTAAAATGAGTCAGAGAAAAAAATGGCAAATCATTCCAATATCTTTGCCAAGAAAGCCCTAAATGGGGTCAAACATGAGTGAAATGACTGAACAACATAATATGCATATCTGTGTTTTTTGTGTTATTATTGTATGGAATATTATATATAACAAGAGCACAAATATATAAGTATATGTATTGCATATATATAGGAATGTATGCATGTATATTTGTGCACTTGTTATATATAATTCTGAAGATCCCAGGCTATCGTTTAAAATCATTTTTTTCAATGCTAAAGAGAGATCAGCAAATTTTTCTTGTCACTTTTCTATGTAAAATTTTCCCTTCCTCAAGTAATTACATGATTATAAAAACAAGATTATTCTTCTGGTTCTGAATACTAGAATAATAACTCAATTCCATATAGCTTATATAGTTACAAAATATTTGGCATACATTATCTAATTTGTTCTTCATAATAACCCTCCAAGACTGGTAGCAGGGATATTATTATCCCTATTTTACTGATGAGGAAACTACCTTTCTTACAGAGAGATTGAGACTTAGCCAACATCCTAGTTTGCATCATCTTCTGATTCTTAAACCTCTGCTCTTGCTGTAGGACCAGATTCATAGGATGAATGAATGGATGCTTACTATAGAACAAACTCTGTGTCAAGCAAGGAGATACAAAAGTGAAACAGTTCCTATTTTCAAGACACTCACAGTCTCGTTAGGGGAGAGAACACACATAAGATCATAGATTTAGCTCCAAAAAAGACTTCAGGGATCATCTAATCCACCCTTTTACAGATGAAGAAACTGGGACCCAAAGCATTTAATGATTTGCTCAAAGTCACAAAAATTGGAGGCATCAGTAGTAGAGTTGAACTTGGGTCATATATATTCGGATTTTTTCCCCCCAGATTATATGAATTGTTCTGGGGGGAAAATCACCCTTGTGGTTCTAATTGAAGGCTTTTACTAAGCAACATATTTTAAAGTTGTACTAACTTCTATATGGATCATAGGATTTGGCACTGTAAGATACCTTTTTATTGTTATTTAGTTGTTTCAATCATATCTGACTCTTTGTGACTCCATTGGAGGTTTTCTTGACAAAAATACTGGAGTGGTTTGCCATTTCCTTCTCTAACTCATTTAACAGATAAGGAGCTGAGGCAAACATGGTTAAGTGACTTGCCCAGTGTTATGTAGCTAATAAATGACTGAGACTGGATTCAAATTCAGATTTCTGACTTCAGGCCCAGAGCTGGAGATCTAATGCATCCTGCCCCAGTTTTACGAGGTAAGGGAACTCATTCAGACTATATGACTTGTCCAAGATCATACAGGCACAGTAAGAGTTAAGATTTAAAACCAAGTCTTCAGGCTTAAAAGTTAGTGCCCACACTGACACTATTTTTGGATGCGATTTTGAAGAACGCTTTTTTAAAAAATTTTTTTTATTTAATAGCCTTTTATTTACAGGTTATATGCATGGATAACTTTACAGCATTAACAATTGCCAAACCTCTTGTTCCAATTTTTCACCTCTTACCCCCCACCCCCCCCTAGATGGCAGGATGACCAGTAGATGTTAAATACATTAAAATATAAATTAGATACACAATAAATATACATGACAAAACATTATTTTGCTGTACAAAAGAATCAGACTCTGAAATATTGTACAATTAGCTTGTGAAGGAAACCAAAATGCAGGTGGGCATAAATATAGGGATTGGGAATTCAATGTAATGGTTTTTAGTCATCTCCCAGAGTTCTTTCTCTGGGCGTAGTTGGTTCAGTTCATTACTGCTCCATTGGAAATGATTTGGCTGATCTCATTGCTGAGGATGGCCAGGTCCATCAGAACTGGTCATCATATAGTATTGTTGTTGAAGTATATAATGATCTCCTGGTCCTGCTCATTTCACTCAGCATCAGTTCGTGTAAGTCTCTCCAGGCCTTTCTGAAATCATCCTGTTGGTCATTTCTTACAGAACAGTAATATTCCATAATATTCATATACCACAATTTATTCAGCCATTCTCCAACTGATGGACATCCATTCAGTTTCCAGTTTCTAGCCACTTCAAAAGGGCTGCCACAAACATTCGTGCACATACAGGTCCCTTTCCCTTCTTTATAATCTCTTTGGGATATAATCCCAGTAGTAACACTGCTGGATCAAAGGGTATGCACAGTTTGATAACTTTTGAGCATAGTTCCAAACTACTTCCAAAATGGTTGGATTTGTTCACAACTCCACCAACAATGCATCAATGTCCCAGTTTTCCCACTTCCCCTCCAACAATCATCATTATTTTTTCCTGTCATCTTAGCCAATCTGACAGGTGTGTAGTGGTATCTTAGAGTTGTCTTAATTTGCATTTCTCTGATTAATAATGACTTGGAGCATCTTTTCATATAACTAGAAATAGTTTCAATTTCTTGAAGAATGCTTTTTAAAAGATCATTATCTCTTTCTCTTTTTCTGCCCCCTCCCCTTATTGTCAAAAAAAAAAAAAAAAACCCATGTTATTCCTGTGCTATTTCCTAGGCAATTAGAAGGTATTGTAGATAGAGCACTGGATCTGAAGTCAAAAAGACTCATCTTCCTAAATTCAAATCTGATCTCAGACTCTTACTAGCTGTGTGACCTTGGACAAGTTATTCTACTCTGTTTGTCTCAGTTTCCTCATCTATAAGATGAGCTAGAAAAGGAAATGGCAAACCACTCTATTATCTTCACCAAGAAAATCCCAAATTTGATCATGAAGAGTTAGACAAGATTGAAATGATGCAATAACTTTTAAAAGGCCCTTTATTCTTTAGATTTTTAAGTTATCATTATCCTTCTCTTTTTCTGCCCCCTCCTTATCATTAAAAACATTTTTTCCTGCATTAATTTATGCATTGCACTGTGCTAGGCACCATATAAGAAATTTACATTTTTCAGTTATTAGAATTGAGAAATCAATGAAAGTAAACTAATATTAATCTAGCAACCTTTTGATAAATCCACATAAAAAGATAAATTGCAGTTGGCAACCTACTTATATGAAAAACCTATTTCAGTAGGGTGCATATCACTGTGAAATATTTGGAGTCACCTTTTCTGAAACTTATTTTCTACATTCAGCTCTTCCCAGAAAATGGAAATATTCCAGTATATGATAATATAGGATAGCGTAAGTGTATTTTGCCTTTCATCTGGAGTAGCTGAAAGAACTTTGGAAATGCTAATGATTTAAGAAACATGTGAAGAAGCTATTATTATACTCGATAGAGATTGAGAGAGTCTAAATCACAAAAAGGGATTTGCCTGGCATTACCTCCTAAGTCCATGACAGCAGATTTTCAAACTCCATTTTTTCAAATGATCTCTTTCTCTCCTTGCCTAGAATTCCTGTGTATCCCCCTTCTAGTTCCATATACCTTACCTGGAATGGGTAGGAATATAAATAGGGACAGTAATACAGCATGTCACCCACAACTTAGAAAGTTTGTACACCTAACACCTCAGTGCCCCTGTCTTTGGTTTAGCTGCAGAGAGGCAGGGCAAGTCAATCTGAAAAGTGACAATGGAGAAAGTGATAAGAGACTTTACACAGATACAAGATCAATAAATGTTGTTGACTATTGATAAGAGGAAATTGAAGAGGAAAAGAGATCTGTCCAGAGCTACTGTGTGATAACCCTAAAGTACTGCCTTCTGTCTCATAATTACCTCTGTTCTCCCAAATCCAGCCAGGTTCTCTAGGAATTTCTTCTGGTCAGGGGGGGACAAATCCCAGGGGAAAGGTCATAATTTCATCCTGGCACCTAACTTTTGAAGTAGCCCTGCCCCAAACTACAGAATGCACTTGGAGATGAGGCCTTAGATTTCACTATCATTGTAACTTAGAAGCCAAGTAGCAAAGGGAGATTCCATTTCCTCCTTCTCCTCCTCCCCCTCTCCTTCCCCCCACCCCCCGAGTTGTGTTGGAGATTCTGCTCACTGTAGGTATCTGTAAAGGTAGTCAGGACAATTACAAATGCCGGCATATCTTGTGTGTGTGTGTGTGTGTGTGTATGTGTGTGTGTTGGGCACATAGTTGTATGTGAGGTTCAGTAAAGCCATATCAATCAGCCAACAGATATTCATTAAACACTTGCTTTGTGCCAAGCACTGCACTAGGCACTGGAATCATAGATACTAAAATGAAGCAACTATTCTCAAAGAGTTTAAAGTCCATCAGCATGAGATAACATGTGCATATATAAATATATACCAAATAAATATATTAAAAAGTACAAAATAGATATAGAGTAGTTAAGTAAAAGGTAATTAGTAAAGGAAAACTCTGGTCTTCTGCCTTTCTAAAGATGCTTTGAAACCCCTATATCTAGTTACTTCTTATTGTTCAGTCTTATCTAACTCTTCATGACCTCAGTGGTTTGCCATTTCCTTCTCCAGATCATTTTATAGATGAGGAAACTGAGGCAAACAGGATAAAGTGATTTCGCCAGGGTCACACAGCTAGAAACTGTCTGAGGCCAGATTTTTTTTAATAAAGCTTTTTATTTTCAAAACATATGCAGGGATAATTTGACAACATTGATCCTTGCATAGCCTTGTGTTTCAGATTTTCTCCTCTTTCCCCCACTCCCTCCCTTAGATGGCAAACAATTCAATATATGTTAAACATGTTAAAATATATATTAAATCCAATATATGCATACATATTTATACAATTCTCTTGCTGCACAAGAGAAATCAGATCAAAAAAAAAGAAAGTAAATGAGTTAGAAAACAAACTGCAAGCGAACAACAAAAAGAGTGAGGATGTTATGTTGTGATCCCCATTCAGTTCCTACAGTCCTCTCTCTGGGTGCAGAGGGCTCTCTTCATCGCAAGATCATTGGAACTGGCCTCAATCATCTCACTGTTGGAAAGAGACATGTTCATCAGAATTGATCATCATATAATACTGATGTTGTCATGCACAATGATGTCTTGTTCTGCTCATTTCACTCAACATCAGTTCATGGCCTTTCTAAAATCATCCTTGATCATTTCTTATAGAACAATAATATTCCATAATATTCATATACCACAATTTATTCAGCCATTCTCCAATTGATGGGCATCTACTCAGTTTCCAGGTTTTGCCACTACAAAAAGGGCTGTGAGGCCAGATCTGAACTCATGAAACTGTACCTTCTTGATTCCAAGTCCAGTGCTCTAACCCTTATACCATCTAGCTACCTATGTATCCATGTAGTTAGAGTCACCCCTAATTAAAGATTAGTGAGGTTGAGAACCAATGTTGGTGTATCCCAATATGCTATTTCTTTCCTCTCTCCTATCCTCCTGCCTCTTCTCTTTTGGGGGGGGGGGAGGGAGGGAAGGGGAAGCACAGTAAGGTGGGTCATAGTTATTTAGATTTCATTGAAACTGAAGTTTGTATCTGCCTCCTAAATTTCTAGATTGCCTCCTAAAACCAAATGAAACTTGTAAAGCCCTATTTGACACTAAATTTCTAGATTGCCTCCTAAAACCAAATGAAACTTGTAAATCCCTATTTGACATGGTTATCAGATTGACCTGTGTTATTAATATTTGTAATATGGTCATATCTGTATCTTCTTTTTTTGTTTCTGGCATGAATAAATGAAATTTTATTCTATTACATTTAATATCTTAAAATTTTCTCCAAAGCTCTGCTTTTTCACTTCATCTTGGCATAGAGGTGAACCTAGGATCTTGAGAGATAGGACAACAATGGTATAAGCCCTAGGAGGTCCGAATTCAAGGGCCAGACTGGCTAAATTGAGAGACTCATCACCACAGGCTTACCACCATGAGATAAATCTTTTTGTTTTTTTTTCTTTTTTGGCCCCAAGTCATAAAACTGTTTCTTGTTGCAATGCAATCTGATTTTTAGCACACAGAGTACCCACGGTGATAAAGTTACAGATCCTTGGAATACTGACGTATTTCAAGACAGATCTTTGAAATTAGAAGACTTGAAAGAGTACTCCCCCCTTTTACGTCTTTTGCATTTACATTGCATTTGCTTTTGTGTATACTGGTTGTTTAATCCACCAATAGAATGTGAGCTCCTTGAGAAGAGGTACTGTTGTTGCTTTTGTCTCTGTGCCTTCGGGATAGCTATATGGTATAGTGAATAGACAGAGGTCCTGAAGTCTAGAAAATTCGTATTCTTGAATTCAAATCTAACCTCAGACACGTACTAGCTGCGTAACCCTGAACAAGTCACTTAACCTGTTCCCCTCAGTTTCCTCATCTGTAAAATAAACTGAAGAAGGGGGGAGGAGAAGAGGCAAGGCACTGCAATATCTTTATCAAGAAAGCCCCAAATGGGGGTCACAAAAAGCTAGATAAGACTGAAAAAAAACCTGAACAAACAACAACCCTATCTTTAGCTCTTAGCACAGTGCCTGGCATTTATGAAGGGGATTCCTAATAAATGCTTGTTGATTTAAATTGAATTTCAACTAGTCAAAAAGAAGTCCTGGTTTCCCTATTAAAATGGGTAACCTGGATCAAGCAGGATACGTGGTCACAGATTGAAAAAAGCCTAAGAAGGGCTTTTGTAGCAAAGAAAACTTCAGTTTCCTTATTTTCAGTTCTCTGCTTTAAGAAATGGACAGTCTTTAAGAAGGAGTCTGCCTGTTTCTCTGTGGAGTTGGAGTTCTTTGTTCTATGAAATATAAATAGGTCTTTAAGAGGTCTTTAAGTGATTACAGGAAATCCGCATACGGTTCTTTAATGAATCAATGAATCAACATGGCATGACCAAGGAGTGTGGGGGTTGTCCTTTATTTAGAGTTCAGAGGAGAAAAAAAAATTGCACCAACGTCCTTGTTTTTCTAGAAAAATCACACACTTCTGAAGGCGGTGGGGAAGGGGGAAGAAAAAGCCCTCCTCCTTAAAAAAAACAAAAACTAAGACTTTTCCTCTTCATCTCTCTTGTTACCATCCACTATTAAAAGAAAAACAACCAGAGTTTATAAATAGTAAGTGTATAAATATTGTACCCGAGGATTATTTACTACAGCAGCCCCAGACAGTTGGACTGTTAATTAAGAGATTTCCAAAGAGGCTATTTCCATTTTCCCCTTGTAGGTGATATAGCGGAGGGTGGGGCATTTCCACAGTTTTAACTTGATGTAATTTGAATCTAAGAAAAGAAACAAGCATAGGAAGGAACTAACAACAGTAACAACAGTGTGTTGACTTGTGTGTAATCCTATGGGTCTGTCTTCTGCAAACTCGTTTAAAAAAAAAAAAAAAAAAAAAAAGACAAGAACTTATCCCTAAATTGATCATGTCTGCAAACTACAGACTGTGACGAGTGGGAACCAAACAATAGCTCTCTGCTCAGATCTGTTCCGTTCAATTTTGCAAGGTTTTCTGCATGCCTCTGTGGTCCAGCTGCCAAAAAGAGTTATGTAAAGAGAGACGGAGGCAGTGTGTGTGTGTAAAACCCTCCATCTAGAGGCCAGCAGAGCAATTGCAAAAATATCTCCATCAAACATCCTCCCTCCTCCCTTCTCTTTCCCTCCCTTCTTTCCTTCCTCTCTCCCTTCAATCCCCTCTTCCTCGATTTTAAAGCTGTTCTGGAGGATTGCGCCTGAACTCATATAACCAAAACAATCTATTGTATAAAAGCACCAACCATGCCGACAATTACATGGCAGCGATTTACATTCAATTCCTTATCTGATTCCCAAACCAACCCCACGAAGACAGAAACTGTTACATACCCGTTTTAAAGAAAACTGGGATTTAGAATAAGAATAAAAGTGTCTAGTCCATGGTCACAAAGCTAATGAGGGTCAAAATCACCCACCTCTTGACTCAAGTCTAGGACTATTTCTTCTACCTCATTATTCCAGTCATGTCCGACTCTTCTTGATCCCTGTACGGTTTTCTTGGCAAAAACACTGGAGTGGTTTGCCATTTCCTTCTCCCCTCATTTTACAGATGAGGAAATTGAGGCAAATAATGCTGTGATTTACCCAGAGTCACACAGCTAGTAAGTGTCTAAAGTCACATTTGAACTCAGGTCTTCCTGCCTTCAGACTCTGGTGCTCTATCCATTGTGCCACATAGCAGCCTCTACTACTCTATGCTACCTCTCCAATACATGGTGGAAGATGGATAGTGAAAAAACTTCCTTCAGCTTGGTGCAAGTTAAACCATAAAAGTTATTATTAACTCTCTTTTTTAAAATAAATGTATTAAATAACTGTCTGCATACATTTAGCCTAAAGGAATATATAAGATTGCCTTTTAAATGAACAAGAGAATTTCTTTCGCCCATTAATGATATAACAGAATTTGCTGTTATGATCATTTAGGAAATTAATGTTATACATATCTTTGAGAGTTCAATTAAATAGCTTTGTTGACAGCAAGATTTTTTTTTTACTGAGCAAGACACTGTGCTAGGCATAATTGGGTGATTAATGAATCATGGTCTTACCATGTATTTATTTCATTCTCCATTTTTATTTTGTAAAGCTGGTTGTAAATCTATTTAAATTAGTAAAGTGACAAGATTTTGGATTAATTCTGGATTAATGCAGATAAACCTAACACTGCCCTCGGATATCTAAAGGAGATAACTTTATCAGATTCCATATATATTAATTATTCCTTCAGTCACTGAAGAAGAGTAAGAAAAGTGGCTCTGCCACTTACTATTCATGTGGGCTTTTGGACAGACAACTTTTGCTACTTCTTTTAGCCTCAGTTTGCTCATCCAGAAAATGGGAACAATAATTGTTGTACTATCATCTCCACACTATTGTTTTGAGAATGAACTTAGATGTTTGCAAAGCGCTATACAAATTAAGCTATAGTTATTGTTATCTTGATTTTTTTTTCCTTTTTATTTGGTGGGTTTGTAAACCTGCAATTTGCCATTGGCCTTGTAATATTTACACTAGTATTTGCAAATTTAGTTTGTTATTGTAATTATAGACTCTATTCTTTCATAGCATAGTTCCCATAATTTCTTTCTCCACATTTAATTGCATGGCACTACCTTCCTGTTTCATTTCCCATTTAACTGTTTCATTGCTATTCCATCCCAGCAGCACTAAAGAGGAAGACTGAAGCTATCATGATATTTTAACATTTTAGAGAATTTATAGTAGCAAGCTTTAGAAAAAAATCTTAATTTTGTGACTAATGAAGCGTTTTGTTCCTCACAATTGGAATATTAGGTGTACATCATAAATTTTTGATTATTAGAACTGGAAGAAAAAACAAAATATTAAACAATTAGTAGTCATGTAATTTTATCTTACCATCTTCTGTGATTGTTTATAGTTTCCACTACTTCCAAAAGAAAAGATGGAGTCATTCAGACCATGATTCAAAGTATTTCCTGATATAGTCAAATATCTATTATTTTCATGGGTATATTCATTTTAGGATGATTTCTTTTTTCCTTTCTTTTGGAGGCTTCTTTTCCATGATTCCTTTTCTCCCTCCCTGTCAGTTGCACTATTCTCTGGGAGTACAAAATAATTTTAATACAAGCAAATAAAATACAATGATCATTGCAAATGTTACAAAATAAGGAATTTCAAAACTAAATATCTTAATTACTTGTTTTCACTGTAAAGAAAGAATTATTAATGATTAGAGCTGGCCAAAGGGGAAATGGATTCTTTTGGGAAGTAGTGGCTTCTTCGTTGGAGGATTTCAAGTAAAGGTTGGATGATCACTTATTGGAACTGCTAATAGAGGAATCTATTTTCAGGCGTGTGTTGGACTCTATGATCTATTATCCTGAAAGAGGTCTTTTTGAACTGATATTCTGCAAATATAAATTTGTATAGGATGACATTGACTTAGACTTACAAGTTTATTATCTCCAATTCAAATTATATATAGCTGCTTTGTACATAGTAATTTGGATGTTCTCTCTTCCATTATAATGACCAAAAGCTCCCCAAATGCAGAAATTGTCTTTTACTTTTACTTTTTGTTTGTACCTCCAGTACTTAGCACAGGATCTAGAACATAGTAGGTAGGCACTTAATAAATGCTTGTTGGCTATCTCTATTGATGTTCTCTTTCATGAGTTCTCTTCACCTAGACTTGACTGTAGTCTCAATTTTTAACAATGTGCTGGAATGCATGTAAATTTAGGCCTAATTATATTGTCTTTTTTCACAAAATAAGAGAGCCAGAAATAAACCTATTACTTCTCTATAGCTATGATCTTTATTGTGAAGAGTAATGTGGGCTCTACTGGAAAAAGCTCATTACTTAGGATTCAAGAGATCTCATTTGTACTTCCATTACACCCTGACTCATTCTGACTCACTCTGTTACATTGAGCAAGTTGTTCAACCTCTAAATGGTTCAATTTTCCTGCCTGTAACATGTGGATAACATTTGCTTCCTTCCTTCCCGACAGTTATGTTGGAAGAATAAATAAGATGCCATACTACTACCACTATATATTTATATTGAGCATCACTTTTCTTCTCTAGAACTCAACATTTTTATTATCATGAGTTTATCCAATACAATCCAATAAATATTTACTAAATGTTTCTCCTATATGAAAGATATGGGATCACAAAGGCAAAACAAAAATCTCTGTCCTCAGGGAATTTATATTTCAAATAATCAGTAAACATTTATTAAGTGCCTACAAGCCAGGCATTGTCCTAAGTTCTGGGGATACAAAGAGGTAAAATACAGTACCTGCCCTCAGAAGCTTATAATCTAATGAGGGAGACAACATGTAAGCAAATATATGCAAAGTAAGATATGTATAGAATAAATAGAGATTAATTAAAAGAGGAATGGCACAGGAATTAAGAAGGGCAAAGGAAGATTTCTGGTAGAAGGCAGAATTTTAGTTGGAACTTAAAAGGAACCCAGGGAAATCAGTAGTCACAGTGGAGGAAGGAGAGTATTCTAGGCATGGATAACAGCCAAAGAAAGTATCCAGAGCTGAGAAATGGAATGTCTTGTTAGGGGGACAGTAAGGAAACCTGTATAACTAAACAGAAGAATACATGAATCATTAAACATTTATTAAGTGCCTACTAGATGCCAGAGACTTGCTGAAGAGATATAGCATATAAATAGAAAAGCAAGCTAATTTGAAGAGGGAAAAAGCATAGTTCACTAATGATAGTACTGTTAACTCTTTCCTCCCATAGGAGATAGTCTATGCATTGAGCATTGAAGCACATTTGGGGATTTATAAACCAAAGAAGAAAAGGAGAGAACATTCTAGGAGTGTGAGGTAGTTGTGCAAAGGGTTGATGTGGAAAATAGAATAATGTATTGTAGAGGGTCACAGATAGTGGGGGAACTCTGGGTGAGGTATAATACCCTTCAGCCCAACAAGGGAACTTGCTGATGTGTTTGTTTTGGCTCCCCATCCCCCCTGAGGGCCATGACAACCTGTGCTGTAATTAAAGCAGAGTTATACTAAGTGGCAGAAACATCTACACACATTAGAAAATTGTTTATGAAGGAATTTATGACCAAAGAAGAACTAGAGATCATTACTGATCACGAAATAGAAAATTTCAACTATACCAAACTGAAAAGTTTTTGTACAAACAAAACTAATGCAGACAAGATTAGAAGGGAATCAATAAACTGGGAAAATATTTTTACAGTCAAAGGTTCTGATAAAGGCCTCATTTCCAAAATATATAGAGAATTAACTCTAATTTATAAAAAATCAAGCCATTCTCCAGTTGAAAAATGGTCAAAGGATATGAACAGACAATTCTCAGATGAAGAAATTGAAACTATTTCTAGTCATATGAAAAGATGCTCCAAGTCATTATTAATCAGAGAAATGCAAATTAAGACAACTCTAAGATACCACTACACACCTGTCAGATTGGCTAAGATGACAGGAAAAATAATGATGATTGTTGAGGGGATGCGGGAAAACTGGGACATTGATGCATTGTTGGTGGAGTTGTGAACAAATCCAACCATTTTGAGAGTAGTTTGAACTATGCTCAAAAAGTTATCAAACTGTGTATACCCTTTGATCCAGCAGTGTTACTACTGGATTATATCCCAAAGAGATTATAAAGAAGGAAAGGACCTGTATGTGCACGAATGTTTGTGGCAGCCCTTTTGTAGTGGCTAAAACTGAAACTGAATGGATGTCCATCAGTTGGAGAATGGCTGAATAAATTGTGGTATATGAATATTAGGGAATATTACTGTTCTGTAAGAAATGACCAACAGGATAATTTCAGAAAGGCCTGGAGAGACTTACACGAACTGATGCTGAGTGAAATGAGCAGGACCAGGAGATCATTATATACTTCAACAACAATACTATATGATGACCAGTTCTGATGGACCAGGCCATCCTCAGCAACGAGATCAACCAAATCATTTCCAATGGAGCAGTAATGAACTGAACCAACTATGCCCAGAAAACAACTCTGGGAGATGACTAAAACCATTACATTGAATTCTAATCCCTATATTTATGCCCACCTGCATTTTTGATTTCCTTCACAAGCTAATTGTACAATATTTCAGAGTCTGATTCTTTTTGTACAGCAAAATAATGTTTTGGTCATGTATACTTATTGTGTATCTAATTTATATTTTAATATATTTAACATCTACTGGTCATCCTGCCATCTAGGGAGGGGTGGGGGGTAAGAGGTGAAAATTGTAACATTGGAACAAGAGGTTTGGCAATTGTTAATGCTGTAAAGTTACCCATGCATATATCCTGTAAATAAAAGGCTATTAAAAAAAATGACCAACAGGAAGATTTCAGAAAGGCCTGGAGAGACTTACATGAACTGATGCTGAGTGAAACGAGCAGGGCCAAGAGATCATTATATACTTCAACAACAATACTATGTGATGACCAATTCTGATGTACTTGGCCATCCTCAGCAATGTGATCAACCAAATCATTTCCAATGGAGCAGTAATGAACTGAACCAGCTTCACCCAGTGAAAGAACTCTGGGAGATGACTAAGAACCATTACACTGAATTCCCAATCCCCATATTTTTGCCCGCTGCATTTTTATTTCCTTCACAGGCTAATTGTACAATATTTCAGAGTCTGATTCTTTTTGTACAGCAAAATAATGGTTTGGTCATGTTTACTTATTGTGTATCTAATTTATATTTTAATACATTTAACATCTACTGGTCATCCTGCCATCTGGGGGGGGGGGAAAGAGGGAAAAATTGGAACAAGATATTTGGCAATTGTCAATGCTGTAAAGTTACCCATACATATAACCTGTAAATAAAAGGCTATTAAAAAAAAAAAAAAAGAAAAGAAAATTGTTTATGTGGTCCTGTATGCGCAGTATATAGTTAGCACATGTGCAGTATGCTATAGTTATGTAAGGGTATTAGGATACATAGAACTGAGGGAATTTTGAATAAACGAACTCCTGTGTTGACCATCTTGGAGAGTTTCATCCCTTCACTTCTCCCCTATGATCAGGATTCAGACTGGTACCAAAATCCTCCAGAGAGCAGGTCCGGACAATGTATCACAAACCATGAAAAGTACCCTGGAGCTAGGTGCTGAAAGATCCCAAATGAAAAACATTTATTTATATCAATTTTCTTTTTAGAGGGGAAAATCTCATATATTATTTATATGCCACCTGAAAGGTAGAAGACTTACCTAATAAACATGGGGCCAAAGAATGCCAGCCCTATTCTTTTTTTCCATAATTCTTGCCTGATACCTACTCCCTATAGGCAAATTACTTAATCTCTCTTAACTTCAATTTCTTCATCTGTAAAAGGGGAAAAATAACAACTGGGGAACCTATCTTGAAGAATTATTGTGAGAATCGAAAAGATCATAAAGGGGTGCTTGGCAAACTTTAAAGTGCTGTGTGAATATCACTTATTACTAAATTAGGCTTACTGCTTTCTGGGCATCCAGAGGCCAGAGAGGATACAATACTGGTCCTGGAGTCAGAAAGACTCATTTTCCTGAATTCAGAGTTGGCCTCAGAGACTTACTAATTATGTGATCCAGGCCAAGTCACTCAACCCTCTTTGCCTCAGTTCCCTCATCTGTCAAATGAACTGGAAAGGAAATGGCAAATCACTCCAGTATTTTTACATAGAAAATCCCAAACTGGGTCACAAATACTTAGATGTAATTTTGCCCAAAATCACAACAAATTACTTAAGCTGACCACATGTTCACTTAGAAATCCTATTGATTCTATAACACTTTCTCTTTAGCTGTCTAGAATGTGAAGCATGTAAATATTTCTCTGGAATTTTCTGTGAGAGATGAGAGGGGCTTGCTCCCTCTTCCATCTCAGAAATTATGGTAGCTTGGAATAAATATGTTGGGATCATGGATCTCTGCTTGTCTCTTTGTTTCTTTTTCTAAGAAGAGATCTCTGAGTATTGATCCTGAGAGATGAATTTTTGAGGAATGGTTAGCTCAGGAATTCAGTTATTTCTCATTTTCTCCAATCAGTGTTGTATGAACATTGGAAAAGGTCTCCTAGAGCTATTTAAGAGGCATTTTAGAAAGTGACTGTGGACAGAAGGAAGAACCCAGTCTCTATCTGGCCAGGTTTGCCAGGAGACATTTACCTTAAGGAAACAGTTCAGAAGATGTAGAGCTAAGGGAAAAGGTGAAATGTTTATTCACCAGTGCTACAAAATCATTTCATATTTTGATGCTTCAGGTATCATCAGCTGTCTGAAGTTGCTATATCACTACTTCATGTTTAAATCTTTATTAATATACCCATGTGAGTTGTTTGTATTTTAAGTATTCTTTAGTGCATAGTAAATACATGGTCATTCTCTACCTGACTCACAATGTCCCCTGACTTACTTTTGTGCTTCTTTTTGGGAAAGAACTTAGACATGAGCCAAACTGAAGTTTCCAGGGATTCCCCCTATGGTTCTGGAGTAGGGGTATAAAAATCTAGAGAATTAGAGAGAAGAGACTGGTCCACTTTCAGAGGTCACTTTTCCCCTGGACTGGGTCCAGTCTACCTATACATGGGCCCACAGAAAAGATCAAATATCATAGTCCTTGTGGACTCAGGAGCACTTTTGTTGTTCAATATTTTAGTCATGTCTGACTCTTTGTGACCCCATTTGGGATTTTCTATGTAGAAATACTGGAGTGATTTGCCATTTCCTTTCCAGTTCATTTGACAGATGAGGGAACTGAGGCAAAGAGGGTTGAGTGACTTGGCCTAGATCACATAACTAATAAGTGTTTGAAGTCAGATTTGAAGTCTTCCTGAAGATGAGTCTTCCTGACTTCAGACCCAGCACTCCATCTACTGCACTACCTTGCTTCCCTCAGTAGCACTTTGGATTATTACATTTCCATATTGGAATTTATTACTGATGCCTACAGCAAGGATTCCATGAGCAGCTTTTCCAAATACCTCCTATGACCTTTACTTCTTTCCAACCTATCAATTCATTATTGGAATACTAGCCTTCTTAGTCCGTGGCATTCTCATATATCTCATAAACTTAGGTGGTGATTCATATATTTGTATCTTTTAAAATAGAAAATAATGTCTTGTCCTGTAAAATATCTTCTTTAATCCATATTCACTAGGCCATCCAATCATCTGATCTATTCTTTAGTATGTTTCTGTATTTCTCTTAAGGTGACTAAGCATATTGCCATCTCTATTTCTTTTATTACACTGCCTTGGGTTCTGCTGGGATTTCCCTGTGCTGATGGGCTTCCTGGCAAGACATGCTCTAAATATCATTTCACAAAACTCATTTTGCTCATATAACAACTTGGGGGGGGGTTATGTGTAGAAGTTTGCTTCTCATTTTTATTACTAAAATGATATATAATGAAAATGAATACTCTTTTGACTATTGTAGTTTTCTAATTTCTTTGGCATCCTACAGTTTCATTTTTGAAACTGAGAATGTAGCAATGATTAAATGATTGTTTGAGCTTCTTATTAAAAATGGCATTTTAATTTAAAATTATAGTTGAATTTCTTTTCATAATAGTGGCTAGAGATATACGGATAGCTAATTTAGAACCAAAAGGCAGCTATTCAGTCCTGAGTAATGAATGGTTTGAATAGCTTACCTGTAACTGTAGGTGACCACCCTTGTTCAAGAAACTCCTTTTCAAATTCCTAAGTTAGTAAGCACTCTACTTTACCTAGCAATTTATGAAAGCTTTGATGTGCTAGATGCATTCACAAAGGTAAAATCCCCATTTTTCAGGGCTCTGTGTTCTCAGTAAAGGAAATATGTTTATACATTTGTATAATTTTTGTTTATTCACCACTATTTCTGACACATCTGCTTCTATATATGGTAAAATTATGTTTCAAGACCACATAAGCCTAGGTTGTATATTGAGGGACTATCTCTAAAGCAAGGCTATGATTATTTTTAAAAGCTAAATGACCTCAAACAAAAAATTTGGAACTAGGGAATGGTTACCTTCTCATCTTTTCACCAATTAAAATGTTGGAAAGTCCAAATCAAAAATGGAGAGACACAAGGTTCAGAGATAATGGCTCAGAAGGAAGTATAAAAAGAAAAGTAGGGGAAGGTTCAACTTGCACTGCTTTTAATTGGTGCCATGTGTGGGCATGCAACTGAAGTGGTATGTCCCTGAGGCATTGAACTAGGACATATTAAAAGGACCAAAGTTAGCCTTCTGCTTCAACCTTCATGGGACTAACTGGCAGGGGTATGTTGGTAAATGTTTTAACAACCAACTCTCTGGGAAAAAAGTATTCAACACAATTTTAAGTTTAACACACATTATTAACACTTTCTCAAGTGTAGACAACCAAAAGAATAATAAATCAAGCCCTAATTTGCAATGTTTGCTGATTTCTGAAAAGGAAATGCTCATGATGAAAATTTAACAATAAACTTGTGCATCCAGCTGGGCTGATTTCCAACACACTTCTGCTCTGCAGATATCACTAAATAAAAGTAGAGGCTGGGGTATGTGTGTCCCCCTAACCCCCAATTCCCAAAGTGGGAGGGACTGATCCCTCTACCTTTGCTGACAGAGTTTAACCTAAAGCTTCCCAAGCCCAAGGTGTCATGACCTAGACTTTCATTACTCCTAAGCTTGGCTAGGACAAGGGAAAAGAACAAGAACAAAAAACTAAACTAGATGAATTACAATGTCACTAAAAATTTCACATCCTATAATTCTATGATGAATAACCAGAAATGACACCAGAGGACTTTAAGTTACAGAATGAATCAAAATTACTTTTATGGGATTCAAACACTTTTTTTGCTTCAATTTCTTAATTAAGGGATGAGGAATCCCTACGTTTACCATGCAAGATAACAGCAAGATAGCATGCTGGGTACAAGAAGTGTTCTGGGAAATGTTTAAAAACCCGTTCACCAGGGGGAAAAAGTATACATGACATACGTTTGAATTTAACCTGCATTATTGACATTTTCTCCATCACTTTGTTAAACCTAGAAATCAACAAAACAATAAAATCAGAGCTTGATTTACAGTTTGCTAATTTCTGAGGTACAAATACTCAGAATGAATCGACTCTAACCCCTGCTTAGGACTTGCCTTGTGCATGGAGGGGAAGTGATGAGAAATATTTTAAAATATTGATTTTTAAATTTTATTTACTTATGTGAATGCCAGAGATGAGACTACATAGTTTTTCTGAATATTACCAATCCATTATACCAAATAACCTCCCTTACCTTTGATACACTCTAGCTGTTGACAATCAAAATCCAAGATTTTAAGTTTCCTACTGGGTATTGCTCCAAATTAGCAAAAAGTTTCTTCATTTGGACTCATGTTGGAAAATGCTATCCACAGCCAGATAAAGAACAGATGCAAATCAAAACATACTTTTTTCACTCACTTTTGTGTGTGTGTATGTTTCCTTTTGATCTATTTCTTCTTTCACACTGTGACTAATATGGAAATATATTTTACATGATTGCACATATATAATCTGTATTGCTTACCATTTTAAGAAGAGAGGAAGTGTGAGAGAGGGAAAATTTTGGAACTCAAAATGAATGCTAAAAATTATCTTTAGATACAATTGTGAAATAAAATAAAATATGATTAGAAAATTTTTTCCTAACTTGGAGTTTGCTTTATCAATAAAATAACAGGACTGGTAAAAAAAAAAAGAATTTTTAAATTAATTTAATAGCTTAGACAGATAGTGTGTGTCCATACAGCTATTTAATGGCCAAATCACAGTAAGAACCCAATTCTCCAGTATCCAGTACTCAGCTGGTTAACTTTGTAGATTCATATAAAACCCTTAGAGAACTGTAAATTTTCTGACTATATATATCAAGGTTGGGTTTTTCCTTTTTCTTTTTGTTTTTCTTTCTTTCTAGGATCATGTTCTACTGCTGAAAAGACATGGTTCTCTTTACAAGTTTAGAATTCACAAATTCAAGTCATAATTTATATATAGGTCAGGTTACTAATGGATCAGGAACAGACCCCTTACCCTCTCATCCAAGCTGACTTCATCACAGTGTCTGAATAGTGTGTTTCTGCCTATATTGAGATCCTTTCCCCAATCTCTACCAATTAGTGTACTGACCAGGAGTATTTTCAAAAGTATTTAACAACCATTTCAAACATATCTAGCTCAAAAGAAAGATTTCCTCACTTTAACCAACAGCTCTCTGAAAGTTTACATACCATTTTAAAGTTTAATCTGCATTAACATTTCCTTTATCACTTATTTCTAGACAATTAATAAAATAATTAATCAATCCCTGATTTTTAAAAAGTCTTTTCTTTTTCCAAGATAAATCTGCTTACATTGAAAATTTAACCACTGACTGTCTTGAGTCACTCTGAGCTGGGTGCAACACACTTCTAGTCCTGAGTTTAGCAAGTCTCTGGAGAGGAGTTACTCAAATTACTAGAGACTGCTTCCCATCACATCCCGGGTAAATGAATAAGCAGAAAAAGCCACGTGATGAGATCAAGTTTGATCCTACTACCCAGCTCCAGTAAAGTATTCAGATTTTTTTCTGAGGAAATATTATCTGTCTCCTCTCCTCCTTACCCCCATTCTGTATCAGTAAAAGTTTAATTTTTTCCTCATAACTTTCATTCTATTAGATGTGATCAGTCTTTCCAACCTTTGGGGGCTTTCATGGTTCAAGACTCTAAAATCTGTGCTATTTCTTCAGTCTTTGTGTTATCTCTAAATTTTACAGTCTATGATATCTATACAAGAGTAATGGGGGAGGATAAGTGGGATGTGCCAAGATGGGCTCCCAAAAGTTCTTAGAGCATATACGATATCTGCCTGCTGCCAAGCCACATGAAGACTTGGTGAGTCTGTTTAGGAGATTTGTGACTTTTCCCCACCCTAATTCAGAGCTTGAGCAATTATTTTCTAACTTCTCAGTAATAAAAATCCTTCTGGCCTTTGAACTAGAAGTACTATATTTTGCATACTAGATTTGAATAAAAAAAAAGCTGACTCTTTGCTCTATTTTATTTGTTTGTTTTGAAGTAGGAGATGGGAAGAAATAATGTGAATGTCTGGGTAAGAGGAAAGTTGGAGGGAAGCTGCCTTATCTCCTCACCTAGACGTTGTCCTTAAACAATCAATCAATTAGAATTTAGTAAATACTATGTGTCTGTCACTATGTTAAAAAAAAAAAAAAAAGGAGTTGAAAAAGCCTCCCTAGATCTCAAGAAGCTCATAATCTGATGGGAACCATTCATCTATGCATCATTCCAAAAGGAATATGGAAAGTGAAAATTACTGAACTGAAATAAATCACCCAAGGCAAAATGGAAGGCTTTATGGAGAAGGAAATTTTCAGCAACATTGTTGCAAATTTAGGAAATCATTCTTTTCTTTCCTATTGAAGGTGATAAGACTATGGTTTGGAGGTAACAGAATTGAGGGTTTGAAGAAACCAAAAAGAAGGAGGTTTTATTGCTCCCTAAACTACAGGTTTTAAGATCTTTGTAGCACTCTAACCTAAAAGAGCCCGTAACACTCCAAGTGAAGACAGCCCAGTATCCTCTCAGACTAGTCATTTGTTAAAAGTCATTGTTTTGTTTAAAGAGGAAAATTAAAAAAAAAAAAAAAAAAAGAACTATAACCACTCATTGAAGAGTGAACCCTGGAGACCAACAGATTAGCCCATCCAGGAGAGACATTATATCCAATGAAGAGCCCAAGAGTTGAACAAACTGCCTCCACCCCTGTTCAGTCTAGCAATAGTGAAACAGAGATGAGTCATCATAGTCCTTAAGTAACTTTCTTGACCCAATTAAGTAGTAGATTGTCCTATCCAGCTGAGACACTGTATCCTCAGTAAATCAGTCAGTTAAGAAACATTTATTAAATGCTTACTATGAGCCTGGCACTGTACTAAACACTTTTCAAATATCTCATTTGAATCTCACAGCAACCTTGGGAACTAGGTGCTGTTGTTATCCCCATTTTATAGCTGAAACTGAAGCAGAGGGTCCCCTGGATTATGTAACTAGTTTCTGAAGATGGCCTTCCTGACTCCAGCCCAGAGCTCTATTCACTATCACTTCAGGATTTCAGGAGGAACAAGACCTGCTGAAATCACTAAACAACAGAGATACCCCAATTGCAGAGAGCTCTGCATAGAGCCAGCCCACCAGCCCCATCTGAACAACAGCATGACTGAGAAAACTTGAAAGGAGAAAGGATATTGATCAGCTATTGTTTCTAAACTGGGAGTCATTCAAGCAGTGTATGTCTCCTATAAGCATGGTAGGTGTCCAGGACCCTATATATGCATGGACAATAGTGGCAGGGTGAAAGGAAATTCCAGGTGGATGAGGATTAGTATTAGACTTACTCTCAACACCTGCTGACCTTGAGTTCCTGGAATTAGCAACATATGACCATGATATAACCCATGCCCTGAGGCCCTAAAACTTTGTAAGTCTATCCCATACGCTGCAGGGTTAACACATGTGGTGGTTCTTAATTTCTTGTCTATCTCTTAGGGAACCCTTAAGATAGCTGTTGTCACAAGTTATTTTCCCTATATCATCTTAATTTTGCAATGTGTGGACAAATTCTGAAAGCCCTCCCCTAATTATGTCTCTGTCAAAATGGCATGTAGTAATATAATAGCATAGTATATAACTCTTTTATTTTCATGGACTATATAGATGTACCAAATAGATCTATAGCAGATAGGCATTTAATAAAGGCTTGTTTCTTTCTCATTCCTCCTAGGACTGGTCTGTCTGTAAATCTGTTCTCCACCTAACTTTCCATATTCATGTGTCCTGACAAGTTCAAAGTGTATTACAAATGGGGGGAGGGAAGGAGATGTTATTGAAATAAAGAGAAGATCAGAACTGTGCATGCGCTTTCCCTATTTTACAAATGTTGTTGACTGATTCACACACTAGATATGTAGATCTGGTTGCTATTCTCAATTATCTGACGCCCTGTGAATAAATCAACTCCCTAAGGGAATTGGCGTAAACAGAGAAGAACAGAGGGTTACAGAATTTTTATTTTTTTTACTGTATGCCCCAGGATCAGCATGTCTCACACTGGAACTCCTCTGCAACCTCCTTGCCCTGCTCCCAAACCCCTCCCTCTTGAAAAATGTTGCTGTACTACAGCTTGATGAGATGCCATGGATTTCCTTCAACCCTTTGGGAATATGATAAGTAGAAATATTCATAGAATTGGGAGGTGCAGGGCATGGAACTACTATCATTTGAAACTATCAAAGGTGAAGTTGGGTAGGGATATTTTGAACATAAAACTTTGCCTGATGTGTGGAGCTCCCAGTACCCCACTTTCCTCTGTTCTTTGCATCTTTTGTGGGAAGGCAAAATTATGTCAAAATTTATCTCTTGGATTCTCTTTCTAAAATATTTTGTCTCCACAGTTCCTTCCTCCTCTTTATGCACCCTAACAACCTCCCCAATACACAGACATTGTAGCATATAAAATCTTCATGTTCTCCTCACCCCAGTTAAATCTTCTTCTCTAGAAAGGAACCCATAAATGTACTTACATTAAGGTGTAAATAACTAATAAGGTTTTAAGTGCTACCCATCCCAGGAGAATTTACATTTTAACAGAAGATTAAACCTTCTAACACCCCAAATTCATACTCCCTACCATTAATGATGGAGTGGAGTGATTCCAACCCCAGGCAAAAATTAAGGCTGGGAGTGAATCCATTAATAATCAAACTTGCTTTCTGTAGAGTTAATACATAGTTATGTCTCAAAAATTCAATGCTAATATTTTTAAAGACATGTAAATACTGTTGTGATTTTTTAAAAAAATGAATACAGATTCACTTGGAAGCCTGAACTCATCGTAGCTAGTCATTATGATGTATTTTCTCAATCAATGAAACCTAATAGTACAATCAGTATGATGTGAAGGGCCTAAAAATTTATGGGGGGAGCTTCTAAAAAGGAGTACATATAAAAATAAAAACGAGTGCCTTTTTCAGTCAGATTCCACATTTGAGAAAGGGGAAAAATTCAACCACCCCCCTCATATCTAATCTGTTACCAAGTCCTGTTCATTCTCCCATAGTAGCATCTCTCCCTTATATCTCCTTCTCATCTTGAAACAGCCACTATCCTGATGCAGCCCCTCATCAGCCCTTACCACTTTGAACCTGGACTCTTACAATTACTTTCTTGTCTTTTACTTTCTCAAATCTCACCATATTCTGGCCCATTCTCCATTGCATTCATCCTCCCAATGTTATTTTCCTAAAGAGCAAGTCTGACCATGTCAGTCTTCTCCCTCACTCGATAAACTCTGGTGACTATGATCTCCGTAATCAACGTATACAATCCTCAGGCATTCAGAGCGCTTCATAACCTGCTCCTTTCCTTCCAGTCTTCTTACAACTTAAACTCCCCTGCCACATACTCTGTGATTCAGTGACAATGGCTTCCTGATTATGGAACAAGACATACCGTTTCTGGATCCTGACGGGCATTTTCACCGATTATCCCATGTCTGGAATTCTCTAGCTCCTCATCGCCCCCTCCTGGCTTCTATAGCTCCCTTCAGTCCTCACTAAAATTACAATTTCCATTGGAATTCTTTCCTTATGCCTCTTAAATCTAGTGCTTTCTCTCTATTGATTGTTTCTCATTTATTTCTGATGTATCTTGTATAGTTATAGTCGTTTGCATGTTGCCTCTTCCCCTTAGGAGGTGAACTCTTTGAGCTGTTATGGCTTTACTTAGCACAATATCAGGAACACAGTAAACATTTAATTAATGCTTGTTGACTAGACTTGATTTGAAGCAGGGAATTTATCTAAGTATTATTTATTAATATTTTTTAAAAGATAGAGCAAAGACATAAGCTAATCTGTGACATAGCTACCTAGGAGATTTTTGTCCTGATTTGGGAAATGACACAGCACACATGAGCTCCAATCAAGAGTTTATCTAACTGCACAGTAACCTGATGGCTTTTGAACATCTGGACTTAATCTACTTTGTACTCAGAAGTAAACAAAAACAGCAGAAGCTCTTTATAAATTTGGGAATATAGATGAAACGGACCCTTCCCTATTTAGATTGTCATCTATGTTGCTTTCTTTTTCTCTCTGATAGTAGGGACCTCATATGACTCTGGCTCTGAAAAGATTGAAAAACACTGGTACAAATAGGAAAAATCCTGGACTTGGAGTCAGAAGCTGGGTTTGAGGCCCAGTAAAAGGTTCTACTGGCTCTTTGACCTGAAGCAAGTAGTTTTATCTCCCAGATCCATTAAAGGGAATAGCACTGCTACCCAACCAGAATTTTTGAGGAATAAGATGATAATTTCCTTAAAATATTTTTTGTGTTGTCAATTACAAAGTGATCCTAAATTTTATAATTTCTAGTCTTTTCCTTATCTTTCCTATCTCTTCTGATCCCTTCTTTCCCTTTTTCGTTAAGTAGATTTTGGCCTCGAGGTAGACAAGATAGGCAACCATCTAGAATATAACAATTAGGGAAGCAATGAGGGACATTTTTCACTACAGTGTTAAATTGCATAAATATTTATATTATTAATATCAGAAAAATCTCTTATATCAGGTAACTATTCATTTTGTGATGTCAATTGAACATTACAGTGAAGATTCTAATGGACAGTTACACATGAGCAGGACTGGAACAGAGCATTTAAACTTTATCTATTGATATACAAATGTCCTGTCCAAGATTTGTCTTTAATATTTATGCACTGGGGAAAAGGATTTAGGACTGCATTGAAAAGACTTCTTGAATCAGAGGACCAAAAAGTGAACAGTGTAAAAAGATTCCCTGCTTACTTCCTCCTGGCCAATCCACTGACACAAATATATAGGCGGATCTTGAGGATGAGAATTTGACAAGGATGTTTCCAGAACCTCATAGACCTACTATGGTGCAAAAATATGTGTACATATTATACTAATTCCAATTTATTTGTTTGGATATTGAAAATTCTCTGTTCTTTAAGAAATACTCATTGAAATTCAGATTAAAAAAGAGATGAAAAAACCTAATGCCGTGTTGAATGTAACTAGTACCCACCAGTAATTAGTAATAATAACAACTAACACTGATTTAATGTTTATAAAGTATTTTACAAACTTTATCTCATTTGGGCCTCACAACAACCTTGTAAAGTAGGTGGTATTGTTATTCCCATTTTACAGATTCAAGAACTAAGGCTAAAGAAGTTAAACAAGCTAGTAAGTATCTGAGGCAGGATTTGAATTTGTAACTTCCTCACTTCTAGTTTAGTATTTTATATGCTATACCACAGTTGCCTAATAATGTTGAATTTTTATTATTTTCTCTCAGAGCCAAAAGATAGTAGTGACTCAATGGCATCAATTTGGTTCTCTCATTAAGAGTTGGCTTTCTTTGCCAAGAGAGGTGGCAGTCATTGTTCAGTCATTTTCAGTCATGTCTGAATCTTCATGATTCCATTTGGGGTTTTCTTGGCAAAAATACTGGAATGGTTTGCTATTTCCTTCTCCAGCTCATTTTACAGTAAGAAAACTAAGGCAAATGGGGTTAAGTGATTTTCCCAAAGTCTTACAGCTAGTTAATATTTGAGACTAGACTTGAATCCAGGAAGAAGAGTCTCTATCCACTGTGCCACTTAGCAGGTAAGAAGGCATATGCCTGTAATAAGTCCTGATACTGAGGAAGCTGAAACTGGTGGAGAGTTTTGAGATCAAGAGTTCTGGATTGACTCAGAGCTAAAGTTGAATGGATGTCAGAACTCAGCATTAATATGATAAACTTCTAAGATAGGATGGAGCTATCAGGTCAGAAATGCAACAGATAAAAGCTGCTGTGCCATATGGCAGTTGTATTAGGCCACTGAATTCACTTTCAGCCTGGCTAATATTGGGAGGCATGGAACACATAGTTTTGAGACACAGGAGTCTGGATGGTGAATAAGATGGAGCTGTGATCAAGTAGTATATGAATCGTTTTCCTTCCCTCCTTCCTCCAGTTTCTTTGAGTTTCAGACTTCCGTCTTTGCCACATAGGGAAGTCAAGTTAAGCCAAAGAACAGACTGCCAAGTAGTCTAGGAGAAACAGATTTCAGGAATTGAGAGAATTGAACTGTGGCATTTTCTACAACCTCTGAGAAAGACTTTCTAGCAGTCATTAAGGACAGAGGCAAGTAAATCTGCAGATAAAGTGCTGGCTCAGAAACAGAAAGATTCCTCTTCCTGAGTTTAAATCTGTCCTGAGAAACTTATTAGTTGAGCGAGCCTAGGCAAGTCACTTAACCCTGTTTGCCTCAGTTTCCTCATATGTAAAATGAACTGGAGAAGTTAAATGGCTAGGAGCATCTCGTCTTCTAAATATCTACCAAGATTTGCATTTCTAGCTACCAAAAAAACAGAGAATGGCAGCAGGAGAGATGGATTGATCTGGGAGCTAGAGCTGACTCTCAGGAACCAATGAACAGAATCTAGATCTAGTAAAGAGACAAAATTTTCAAAAATCTCAGCAGCTACTACAAATGTGGGAGACAATGATGTCAGCAAAGTTCATTAACAATTCTAGATAGTTATTATCTCCAATTACTTTGTTCATTAGTCTTTGAAAAGTATCTGGTGCCCTTGACATACTTTGGGGCATTTGCTTAAACTGGCAAAATCCAGCTGGACAGATGAAAGCAGTCTTTTCTTGTACCCAGAGCATAGTGTACTAGTCCATATTAATACTTTTGCTCAAAATTTGGTAATCAAAATACGTTCATATCTTTCCATTTTCTTGGGTACCACCATGATGGGTGATGTATAAGGATTGCTAGATTCCCTAATGATATCATTAACCAACATTTATTTGAAATGGTTTCTGAGATCTTTCATCACAGACTGAGGAATCTTCCCAGATCTTTCTCTGAATGGCTGGGAATCAATGAACTGATTTCTATGGAACGTTCCTCAAGCACATCCGTTATTCCACTCATGCAGTGAGAACATATCTATGCTCTTATTGAGGTGAGCCACAACCTATTAATCTAGTCTTTTAGTATTGGGGAGTCCCCAAAGACTAATACCTTGGGATGCAGTGCAGAGGTCTAATAGTTGGAATAACTGTAGTATGCCCTGGACTCTCTTCTTTTTATTCTCTTACTATGGTCAAAGTGAATGGATATTGAATCTTAGCTTGTATTTTATAGTATCTTATTAGAATTTTTAAAAGATTAGAATTAGTTTTAATTAGTGATGACATGCCAGGGAGTATTGGAGGATTTGGATATACTTGAGCCAAAGTTTTCACTTTTCTTGAAACTAAGAACTTTCTTGGGAAATTTCAAGCTTACCTGGATATGTCCAGCATGATTACTCTTTGTCACACAAACTACAAGTCCAAGTCTCAGATAGATTTTAAAGGTATTTTGCTCAGATATGACATAAACAGATTGGAAAATTATGGTAACTTGAGATGCATGGTTCATGATAGCATTGTGGTTCAACTTCTTAATTTTACTATAATTTCTGCATGAGATCATTTAAGTCTAAGTAGAATACATCCATAAAGAACTGATTATAAGGTCAATTTGACTGTCTGTGGGTCAGGAGTGACCTTCCTTTGCCCCACTCTGGATTTTTTAAGCAACTGGAAATTTGAAGATGACTTCAAGTGACAGGTTTTATCAGCGTTCCTCCCTATACTTCTCCTATTTTCAAGAGTTTATAGTGTTTGATACCCAGACACTGATACTCAGAGGGGGTCCAAACAGGAAAACCCTTTTCTTAATTCCTTTCCTAACTTGTGGGAATACATGGTGTGGAGCTATTTCCAGGCATCCCAAAGAACAAGAGGCTAAGGGGAAAGAGATTTGGAGAAGACTGGGTGAACTGAAGCACTACACTTGTGGCATGCTTTTTGGGGTTTTGGCAGTTTTATTTTATCACATTTAATAAACCATGGGCCCAAAGAGAAGTTTATTACTTGTGAATCATCAATACAAAAAGTTGACAGAGAGCAGGAAATTTCCCAGATGTAGCATTGGAGCTAGAGCCATAGAAATTTACATATTTTAATCATCTAAAACCATATTTTATATCATATCTTAGATTTATGCAGGACCTGGGTCAATGAGAGGTTCCCTTTATCCAGATCTTTGAAGCAGCTGGACTTTTCAGGGTTGGGTTGCTAGCGTGAGGGGAGATTTTGTGTTTGTGATAAATCTGACAAAAACACCAGGCTAGCTGATGGAGCTGCTCGCCACCTGGTGGGCAAAACTATAAATTACACAACCTTGTTAATGGTATGGTGAAACCCCATCTGCTTGTAAGCCTTCAGGAAATGAGCCATGTGTAAACTGCAATTGTTCCTGTGGAAATTAAAATATCACCTAGTGTTCCCACTAAGTGCACATGCAATTTATCTCAAATGTTACACTTAGCAGAATTAATTTGAAGGATAACTCACGGATACCTTAATACTTCCATGAATCTGTGAACTCATATTTCCTCTCTTGTTGGTAGTCTCTCCATTGGTGCAGATTGCATCAATGCAACTTCAATTCTTTGGAGATTGTGCTATTTTCAAATAATTCAAAAAGCATATTCAAGATTATATGTTGTTGACAAAATGGTGTTTTGTGTCAGAGATAGCTTAGAATTCCTAAAAGCGCTATATGGTTTACCAGATGCAATTCAATTTATCTTCATCCCTCAATTCAGTTTTGAGTCCAGATAATTGTCTATAGTGCTTGTCACACACACGCACACACACACACTCACACACACACGCACACACACACAGATATAGACTATCCAACTATGCATAATCTAAAAGAAAAAGTATTTTTCATTTATGAGCTAAAGGTCAGTAGAGTACTTGTGAACTGTAATTGCAAACTTAGGCTAGCTTCATTTTGGGGAACTTCTCTTGAGTAATCATCTCTATAGATCATTTCCCTAACCCAAAAGTATTCCCTATGAACAACAGAATCTTTTTGTCTCTCCAATAGTTTTCCAGTATTCTATAAGCATCAAAATCCCAAAGCATTAATGCAAAGCAGGTTTACTAAAGGTATGGAAGTAACAGTGAAAGGATTCATGTCTAAATACCTTTCACAAAGTACTATAGTTATAAATTTAGTTTCTCT
Organism: Sarcophilus harrisii; assembly: GCF_902635505.1. Taxonomy (NCBI): domain Eukaryota; kingdom Metazoa; phylum Chordata; class Mammalia; order Dasyuromorphia; family Dasyuridae; genus Sarcophilus; species Sarcophilus harrisii. The sequence goes on along the minus strand of NC_045427.1, from coordinate 532,819,542 downwards.
TTTTATCTGGGACTCAGCCTTTGTAAAACTTACTTCAACAATGAGTGAAGTTCTGGAAGTAAGAAATGAGTTAAGTGATTTGGTAAAGGGCTGCCCCTAAGAATCACCATTCATTTGACTTCCTTCCAAGATATATACTGGCTTCCTGAACATCTCACTCTTATAGCAATTATTCTTGGCCACCATCTAACACTATTTTTCCTGGTATGCTATGTGAGTAAATAGAAATTTCATTTTAGAAGCTGAAGTCAGAAAGAATAACTGGACTAGAATGAGTACACACAGAGGAAATCTGTGCTGGAGGCTACACAATCTTGAAAGGATTAAGTGATCCTTTTACAACATAACTGTATCTCAGGGAGAAAATGATATCAAAGGAATGGAATCACAGATATTACTATCCATAAAAGGCCATTGTATGAACATCAATAATAGCCTATCTATGCCTCCTTTCACATCTTTACAAAACCTTTATGAGCAAAGAAATAATTAACAATATATCTGTATATAATAAAACATATATGTTGTGTGGATACAATAAATGTTTGTTGATTGACTGAGAAAGGTATTTCCAAATAAGTGATACTTAAAAGGGAGAGGGTCTTAACCTGAGATTTTGCTGGCATACCTGGGTGAAGTAATTTTCTTATCCAGGGTAAGTTGACACATACTTTGCGCTTATAATTAGTGAGAATTATAGAGAGTTTAAGTGATCAAGTTTAGTGATTAAGTTTAGGACCAAAATGTCACCATGTATCAAAGTTGGGACTTGAAGGCAGGTCATCATGGCTCTGAGGCTTGCTCTTTATTCACTCTATCAGGCGACCTTACATCTATTAGTGCAAAAAAAGCAGCAAATTGGAGCTGAGTGAAAATGAGCTGGACAAGTTAAATGGCTAGGAGCACCTCATACTCTAAACATCTGCCAAGACTTGTATTCCTAGCTACAAAAACCAGAGAATGGCAGAAGGAGTTTGCCTACTTCTCAGTTTTGGATTATCAGAAAAGGGATGCCTGTCTAAAGATAAAAGATTTCTGAAGAAAGGTTCTCAAAATTAAAAAAATAAAAAGAGGATTATCTCACAAGTACAAATAGGAGAGCTATCATAGAGGAGTGAAAATAATGATAGAGTAGGAGTCAGAAGAATAAATTCCAGCCACAACTCTGCCAATAATTATTTGGATGATCTGGGAAAAATCATTAACTTATCTGGATCTCATTTTCTCACCTATAAAATGGGTAAAATACCTGCTCCATTCACAAAATTGTTGTGAGAATGCAATGAAATAACATAAAAAGATAAAGGGTACTTTGTAAATGATAAAGTGCTATAAAAATCTAAGTTATTATTATGCAGAATGAAGATAGATGAGGCCATCAGATTCTTTGTCCTCTATCAATTCATCTTACTTTGGAAGAGACTGTATTCCATGGATTATGTGTGGGGATGAGTCTGCAGAGGCCATCCTATCTACAAAACTTCTGGGGAAGCTTGTGTTCATCTCTGAAGTATTTGTGGCTTTGGGATGATACAGCACATGCTTGAGAAGTTCCTTGGTCCTTCACTCCTGATAGGTGAAGACAGAGGAGACTTTGTCCAAACTTCATTAGACAGGGCTGGCTACTGAACCAGAAGGAATGGCCCACTTAGTCACGACTCTGTCCTCTCCTATCCTTTGATTCTACAGGACATGTAGCTAGGAACACACTATGACATGAAGATAGGAGGCTGCCTTTCTTTCCACTCCACATGTAGAGTAAGTGTAAAAACATAGTAACCAAGGCATATATCTCGAATGGGTGAACTTGACACTGGATCTTGGAGCCCCAGCTGCCTCTTTTATCTTTCTTTGTCTGACTTGGTGCCCAAGAAGTGATCCTAAGATGAACATCTCCAGCTTTGGGGGCCCTCTTGTTAGGTTGAGAAATTGAAAAATCCTTAGTTTTTGCAGGAATATTTTTTCTTCATTTACTATAGCATTTCTAGGAGGAAAAGACAACTAGTTAGAGGATGTGCTCAAAATTTGGGCTAACTTTTCAGAAACATAGAACTGATAGGAACTGTTTGAATAGGACAGAGTCAAGGTGAAACATAAAATATCTATTTTACAATCTCCAAAACCTCTTCACATTTGGGCAAGTCCTGACCACTTGGGAGAGACTATACAGTAGTTATAACACTACTGTATAATTATAAGTTGATGTTTCTTTGTTTTAAGTATTTAAAGGCCAATAGCCTTGAGTTTGTGTTTTTTAATTATCTTTTCTGTAGATAAAAATAAAACAAAAACTCTCCTATATCTTATCCACATTGTATATTGAATATCTTTCTACTCCCTTTCCTATCGGGGAGATCTTATATATTACTCAAAATCTAAGGTTTAAGTCATTTTCCCTAGGGCTTGAGTGTAGAGATGTATAGGGTCACAGAGTACTGTGTAGGAGAGCCTGAACCACCTTCTATATGATTAGGATTCCAAACCTAACCAAGACCTGAGAAAGGACTCATAGAAGTAGAGAGGGTGTAATGTTCTGGCTAGCTTTCTGAAGGTTCTTCTGAGGGCCCTTGGTCTCAGCAGGATAGACACCATGAGAATGGTCAGGAATAGAGTCTAAAGTCTTTATTCTGGCCCAATCTTGATCTTAGTGGTAGAGTGCAGGAGGCAGGAGAGCCACCAGGAGGATGGTCAAAAATGGAATGTCTCATTTCCAGTCCTCTCAGTCCTTAAATATTTCAGTATGATTACATCATTACAGCACACTAAATATGTGTGAACTAGAGAACCATTATATCACCATACTAAGTACTAAGTATATATGTAAACTAGAGAACCATTATCTCATCCCACTGAGTTAACACCTTGTTGTAAGTATCCTTGTTTCAAGTATACTTCTCCAGAGTTCAGGCCCTTTACAGGAAGGCAAAGCAACTCGGCTTTCTTGAGCTTAGCGATAGTTGTTATTTTTGTATTAGGAAAAACAAGAAGGAACTCAAAGGGAAAGTTTGGACTTTCGATTTTAAAAAGCATTCATTAAAAGAAAAATAGATGAGAATTTTTCAGGTCAGACTCTGATGCTCTAGGATCTTATATTAACCAGAGAGGCTTATCCTGTGCTGTATATGTCTCTGGGAAAATGTGGGTATCGAATAGTGTTATAAACCACCTGAAGTCTTAGAAACAGAAGATACCAAAGGCCAGGATAATAATAAACTCTGGATCCAAAGTCAACAATAGTTTATGTCCTTGATAATACCTTCTGGTCTGGTTCTGTACAGTCAGGACTGTAAGATCCCAATGACAACTGTTCATGGTATCTTATATCAGCTTGTAAAAATTAATATTAATGGGCATGCTCTATCATTCTAAGTACTAATCATATCTCATTGGATCCTCATAAATATTCTGGTAAGAAAGATAGTAATGTATTCATATTTTACAGATAAAGAAAGTAGGATTCAGAAAAGCTAAATGAGTTTCTTAAGAAAATGTAGTCATTAAATAGCCAAGTAAGAACTCAAATCCAAGTCTTTTTGAAGATAACCCCAGAGTTCTTTCTAATATGTTACATTGTGTTTTGGGATTAGCCATAAAAAGTATCAGGAAAATAGAAAAGGAAGCTTGGGTAATTGAATGAGAAGAGAAGGAAAGTTGTAGAAAATGATTAAGTTTATGTCAGATGCCTTCTAGTTTTGGAAGATCCAAAAAACTAAGGCTAGGATCAAGTTAAGGTTTTAGAACAACTAAAAAAAAATAGTTTAGCAGCTGTAGGAAAAAAGGAGGATCAGGAATAGTCACATGTGCTGGTAATTTGCTCTGATATGTTCATCTCAATGTAGAATACCTACAGTAGGAAAGATAATCAATCCTTACCGAGGACATAGAAGTAAAGAAAATAAAGGAAAGCAGTCAAATGGGATCTTGCAAGAAAAAAAAGGACAGCTGAAGTCCAGTCTTGAAGAGGTATTTTTCAATATCTTCATGTTATTGTGCTTTGCTAGGACTTTACCCATCTAGTAAGGGAATTGGTAAAGCAAGTTTTACATGCCATAGCCATGTTGTTAAAAGTGCCTTAATGTCTATGTCATGAAGATTTATCATGGATCTATACCACAGGTTCAGTGAAAGTTGTATCTCTAATAGTATATTTTAGGATTATTACTTCCTTTTTCAGGTGTGCTTGTTAAGGAGATTAAGGAATTTCAGTATTATGGTTTTGTTCACAAAAAGTAGCATAAGTGAAAGGTACCTTTAATTCTACTGAAGCACAATGGAACAATGGTTGGGATAGGAAAAAGATTTGGACTTTGTATTTTATTGGTAAATGAAATTCCTAAATGAAGACATTGCCTCTACTAATTCAAATTGATACCTCTGTAACTAATAGTCTTTTTTTAATTCAATTTTATTTTAATTTTAGTTTAAAATTCTTTCCATCTTGTACCTTCCCCTTCCATTGAAAAGGCAAGAAAAACAAAATCCAAAATAAATCTGTATGGTCATGAAAAACAAATTCCCTCTTTACCTATATATACCTATATATAAAGAAGGAAAGAAAGAGAAGGAAAGGAAGGGAAAGAGGGATCAAGGAAGGAAAGAAGAAAGGAAGAAAGAGAAGAAAAGAAAAAGAAAGGAAACAAGAAAGAAAAGAAAAAAGATGAGAAAGAAGAAAGAAGGAAAAAGAAAAAAATTATGCTTCAGTCTCCACTATGCTATTCTATAAATTATTCTCATAGTTCTACTCCCTTCAATTTGTATCAGTTCATAAAAGTCTTTGTATAGTTGTTTGAAACTATTACCTTGAAAATTTCTTAGAGCAGAATAGTATCTCATTTCATTCCTCATAATTTATAGTTTTAAAGCATGACCTAGAACACTGAAAAGTCAAGAGATTAGTCCAGGATTATCTATCAAGCATATAGTTGGAGAAATTTGAACTCAAATGTTCCGATGAGAGTCAATCAACTAACATTTATTAAGCACTATTATTATTATATTAATCCACTAGCATTTATTATATTTATGCCAGACACTATACTAAACATTGGGCACAAATGACAAAACAAAAGACAAAAAAAAATCTTTTTTCTGAAAAAGTCTGCAGTCTAATGTTAGAGACAACATGCAAACAACTGGTTGCACCCGAGGTATATATAAAATAAACTGGGGGTAATCTCAGAGAAAAGAAACTAAGATTAAGGAGCACTAGAAATGTTTCTTGCAGAAAGTAAGACTTTAGCTGAGACTTAAAAGAAATCAGGTAAACTAGGAGATGAACCAGAGGGAGATTCTTCTATGAATAGAAAACAGCCAATAAAAATGCCTAGAGTTGAGAGATAATATCACTAGATCACAAAGTACATGGAAGAGATGTAAGGTATATATTTTATTCTGGAGATGATAGGGAGCCACTGGAGCTTATTGAGTAGGGGAATGATATAATCAGATTTGTGTTTTAAGAATATGGATTTGACAAATGAGTGGAGTATGGATTAAAGTGGAAAATAGCTTGAGGTAGATATACAACCAGAAGATGATTGCAATAATCCAGCACTGAATGATGAGAGCCTATCAGGATAGTGGCACTGTCTAAGGAGACATATTATAATGGTAAGAACAACAGGACTTGATCACTGATTGGATATAGGGAGTTGTAAGAGAGTGTAGCCTCAAATCTAATAACTAGGTTGCAAGTCTGGAGCACTTGAAAGATGGAGGTACACTGGACAGCAAAAGAGAATTTAGGAAAAGAGGAAGCTTTGGGGAAAAGTTTTGAACACTATGAATTTAAGATCTCTGTGGGACATCTAATTGGAGAATGTTGAAAAGGTGGGTGGAGAGGTGAGAGAGACCAGAAGAGAAGTTAGGGCTATAAAAGTAGCTCTGAGAATTAGCAGCATAGAGATGAAGATTGAAACCCTGGAAGCCTATGAAATTATCAAGTGCAATGTAGCATAAGGGAGAAGAGGGCCCTGGAGGGAGACTTGGAGGACCTCCACTCTTAGTAGGTCTGACCAAAATAGAGATTCAACAAAAGAGATCGAGAGAGAAAAGTAGGAGAGCAGTGACATGAAAATCAAGAAAGAATAGAATATCAAGAAGAAAGAAATAATTGGCAGTATCAAGGGCTGTATAGAGGTCAAGAAAGAGAAAGATTGAGAAAAAGAAAAAAGATTGAGATTTGGCTATTAGACCATTAGTGACTTAAGAGAGAGGCAGTGCTTTGATTGACTGATAAGGTCAGAAGCTAGACTGAGTAGTTAAGGAAGAGAGGAAAGGAAGGTTAATCACTTACTCTTCACCGCTTCAGCAGGTATAGGTACAAGAGCACTAAATCTGTATTCAAGAATCTGTGTTTGAATCTTGATTCTGCTACTTGCTACTTGGTCTTCCTGATTCTGAGATTCAGAACTAGAATCATTAAGTCTAGCCTTGGAGACAAACTCATTTAGGTAGATGGAATGGTTGTTTTTGGTGTGTTTTTGTGTCTCCGACAGAAGGCCAATTTTCCTGTGCCCCCAAACCCTTTCACTCTCTACTATTTAGTAGTTTTGTTCTGGATTGAAACCTGTTCCCTTTTTCACAGATGTTAGAAATAAATTTCAGAACTGGGGTTCTCCCCCCCCACCAGTAGTCTCCGAGGTGGGCCATTCCCGCAGAGGGCGCTGTTTGGCTATAGTGGTCCGGCATCGTCCGAAGCTGCTATTGGATGGAGACCCTGGCCAAGGAGACGGCTCCCTGCCAGTCCCTCACCGAACCCCACCCAATCTTCCGTTATGTCATGTTGCTTTGCCAGTTTCTGTCCCAGAGTCGGTAGGACTCCGGAGCTGCAGGATCGTCACCTCCGCTGCAAGGGGAGAAGTGGAGGGAGGGGTCAAGGCTTGGACAGGAGGGGGACAGTTTTCAACCCGAAATTCTACCGCCCCCCCAAAAAAAAAAAACGAAGCCACGATGCTACACTGGAGGCTGTTGGGGGGAGATGAGAAAGCTCAGCTTCAGGAACTCAACGCCCGCCTCTACGAGTATGTGTCCCGGGTGCGGCAGCTGGAGCAGGAAAACCAGCAGCTCCTGGACGAGCTGCATAACCGGAGAGGGGAGGAGGACTGGTGGGAAACATGGCAGGGTCGCTACCAGGCGGAGGTGAGCAGCTTGAGGCGACAGCTGGAGGAGCTTAGCTGGGACAAGTCCCTGGCCGAGGGGGAACGGGACAGCCTGTGGCGCGAGCTGCAGGAGCTGCGCAGGCTGAGCGGGGAAGTGCGTGCGGTCCGGGGCCAGCTGGACGCCGAGCTGGGCGCGCAGCGGCAGCAACTGAAGGAAGCCCTGGGCGCTCGGGCCGCCCTGGAAGCGCTGCTGGGCCGCCTGCAGGATGAGCACCAGCGCCTGCTGGAGGGGCACGCGCGGGACGTGCGGGAGCTGCGGGCGCAGGTGTCCACCTTCTCGATGCGATTCCGCGCGCGCCAGCCGCCCCGGGAACCCCAGCTCAATCTGCAGGAGGTGCACGACAGCTACGCCCTCCTGATGTCCGAGTCCTGGCAGGAAACTTTCCAGTTGTACCAGGACAAGGTGCGCGAGTTGGAGGAGAAGGTGAGGCTGGGGCAGGAGAGTCGGAAAGAGGCGGAGGAGGAGAAGCGGCTTTGCCAGCTAGAAGTGGAGTCCCTGCACCGAGAAGCCCAAGAATTGGACCAGCTGCGCCAGAGGCTGGAGGAAGAGCTCCTAAGGATGAAGGAAAAATACGACCTGGACATGGAAGAGAACCAGGTGTGTAATAAAAATTCACAGTGATGCGTGCTTCAAGGCGTACAAAGCGTCTTATCCACAAACACATTGTAAGGGAGGGCATGTAACTCCATTTTACAGACGAGTAACTAGAGGTGCAGAAAGGTTAAGTGATCCCACAACTAGGAAATATCAATCAGAAATGGATTTCAGAGCGCTTGAAACCCACCTTCTGCACTCTTTGCACTATATCACACTGCTTGATTTATGTTTTTTGGGAACGGTTTTGGGATAACATCTCTGCTTTTGAGGTTCTTCTCTCCATCTCCATCCCAGCCTTCCCCCACAATAGCCCAAGAGTCGGTAACTTTTCCGGCTGCCCTGGGGCGGGGTTAATGTGCCAATGGTTCAGTGGAATGAAGCTTTCCTTTACTCTCAGAGTACTTTGAGTATTGTGTCGAAGGAAAAGTATAATTATCTCCTTATCTGTTATCAAAGGGTATGCTTTTAGTGGCAAAACTGCCCATTCACTAGGGAACGTTCACACCAAGCAAGAATCCCAGAGAAGACCAAATTAGGGGCAAATACTGGGAAGTTGATCTGCCCTTGCACGCATGTCTGTGTTTGGAGGTGGAGAAAGAAGGAACGTATGAGAAACTGCACTGGGCAATGACCCCAGGCATTTCCGAAATATCCAGCAAGTGGGGGTTGGGCTCTCTCTACTGTGTCAGGGTCGGTTTTTGGAAGCCAAGAGTCTTTTCAGACCTTTGTAAGAAAAAACATTTGGTTCTTCATTTTGGCTATATATAATGAACAATTCTCTTCTTTGTTCTTGGAAGTGACAGGAATGGCAGGAATACGTGATAATCAGATAATCAGATATAATATTGGATAATGTTAGGAAGTTAAATCAGATTTTACTTCCTCCCCTTAGTTCTAAAGAATCATGGTAAATAATGGCTCAATGTGACATTTTACTTACTCTATCTCTTGCAGTGGATTATTATAAAGTTAATATTTAGAAAAAGCAAAAGCCATACTTTCTTAAAAGTAAATGACTCCTGGAGTTGTGTATTATGTAGTTTAGACTGTGCATTTGATTCCATCAGATTTTATTGGAAATAATCCTAATTGTGCAGTGGTTCTCTGAGGTGATAATTTAAAGATTATATAACTGCATACTTTACGAGATCAGTTTGCAGTGAACTGTGCTGTTTCAATTTTGTGGCCTTTTTAGGTAAGACAAAAATAAAATGTTTGAGATTTTGAGGAGTCAGGAGACCTAGGATCCTTTCCTGAACCATTCCTGAAACATCTTGATACTAGCTTCATCATTTTGGGCAAAGCAGCCAATTTCTTTGTCTTAGTATCTCTTTCTAGAATGGGGAGAACAATACTTTCTCCACTAATCAAAAAGAACTCTTATGAATAAATAATAAACATGAAGTGCTTCAAATGTCCTGTCAAATGTTCAAATGTCAATTTTTTTCAGTTATTATATTACTGAGATTAGCCTCCCTGAAAAACATTTTAGATTTTTTTAAAATAGTTTTGTAAGCCAAGTAATCCTTTGCTTAAATGACAGCAAACCTTATATAACATCTCGAGTCTGGTGTCAATCAAATTAACAGATATTTATTGAGCATCTTTCATGTACCCAATGATGTGATGTGATCTCTGGGGCATACAAAAGTTTAATAAAGGATACCTCCTTAGTTTGTAATCTAGTTGAGTATCCTATCCCCCAACTTTCAATATAATGAGTTAGACAACCATTAAGAATCAGATTATGATGCTGTTCTCTAAAACAAATCCCTTGTTGCCTAAGACCTTCTTAGTTAGTGAAAACACTTTTGTCATAAAGCTGATATGACAAAACCTTGATTAATAGGAATGCTGACCAGTTGGGTTTTCTACTTGTTATTGTTATCCAGAAAATCCTGTATGCATAAAATAGAAAATCTTTCCAAAATGTATTAATCCACTTAGTTGTGTTGAGTAAGTTGGTTGATTAAAGGTATTGAAGTATGTCTGGAAAATCTTCCTGATGGTTTTCTTGAATGGATCATGATACCTGCATTAGTGAATATGAACACAAATCTCATTTGTGTGCTGTTAGCATTTTTGTAATGCTTATCAACAGCAAAATGCTGAATCAATCAGTACTTTTAAAAGGGAGTTAATTCTTTTTGGATTACCACAACATGATCTCTATAGAATAGACCCAAGATTTTTCACCCTCCCTTTTTGTTTTTCTGGTCTGGTCTTTAAATTTCTGTGAAAAACAAGATGGGGGTGGTGTTTAGAGGATGAGAAAGCATGCAAAATCCCCACAGAGTGTCCTTTCTTTACTCTCATGAATTGGAATGATGTAATTTGACAAATTGAAGGGAAGTTTTTCAGTTAGGAAGGAATCTTAGAGATCTCTAAATCAAAGCTCTCATTTTAAAGATGAGGAAACTAAGATTCCTATCTTCATTCGTTTATGGCCTGCTTGACCTGTTAACTAATGAGCCTACCCTCATTTGGGGATAACACTTCAATGTTACAATAGAAAGAGAGAGGTATATAGAATAAATTTTGAAGAAAGATGCTATTTGAATTCAGAAAAAGGACTGACAGAAGTATGTATAAAATAATTATGTGTATATATATTTATACGCATCCCAACACCCCCTATTTATGTTTAATGATAGCCATCTCTAGGGCAAGGAGGGGCAGAAGAAAAGGGAAAAAAAGAAATATACATGATAATTTTGTAGTATATTTGAAAAAAATAGCAAGTTATGCATAGTAGATCTGCAGTTTCATGTGCAATCATCTTTTTATTATACTATGTTATGGAAATGCTTGTTTTAATCTATAAATTAAAAATACAATAAATTTTTAAAAAAGAAAGAGGTATAAAATCATAGGAACTGGACTTAAATCCCAGCTCTGCCCTTTATTAGTTGTATGGCTAGTCAAATCATTTAATCCCTTTGAGTAGGCCTCAGTTTCCTCATTGGTAAAATAAAGTGGTTTGATTAGATGAGAGATGTAATTGTTTTTGTCTCTTTTAAAGTGATTAAAATTAGATTCTCAGTTAAACAGTATGGTGTTATATGAATTAAGAGATACAAAAATTACTTATCTGATTATCATTATTGAGATTTAATTTTGAATTTGTGATAGTAAATTGTCATTCTGTTTTGAGGATCAATTTAGCAAGCTTCTTTTATTAGTAACTATAGCATCAGAAAAAGAAATCTAATTCTAATCTTTAACAAGTGTCTGATTTTGTACAAATTAAGTGATTAAAAGAGCAATTTTATGTCATTTAGAATTAAAACAATTATATTTTTAATTTTAAAGGGAAAGTATTGAATGCCAAATTATTTATTTCTGTTTATGAAATTTTACCCTTGTTATTCTTTTCTCTGAGTAGAAAGTCACTTTAAGATTCTTTAAGAAGCACAAAATCATAAAAAGCCTCAAATGAAACTATTGTACATTTGTATTAAAAACAACAATTTTGGAAAATTCAAGAGCTGTTTTCGGTTTTCAGAAATGTTAATTTATATAATTAAATCTTTTAAATTTAATTTTAACCACTTACTAAATATATTACCTAGACTTTGCAATGTGATAAGATTTGTAGTATAAATTTTTTTTTAGTTTTTATACCTGAGAAACAGCCTGTTTTTGTATTTTAAGAAACCAACAAAATATTAATTTAGATTTGGAGATTAGTTAACATTTTTAACCTTTCACAAATATTTTAAAATGTTTTTAGTACTTTCAAAAGTGGATTTTTTAATCTCTAAATTCTCATCTGGACTCTATCCTTTGGATTTTGATCAACTAATTAAATTCATTTCTTTAGTATACTAGAAAAAATAATTAAATATAAGCATAATATTGACAGAAAATTTCTTCATACTCAATAATATCTAACATTTAATCCAACTGAAATATACTTTATTTTAGATTTTTATTTCAGCCTTATTAATGTGCAAAACACATATTATACATATTAATTCAAATAAACACAAATTTGTGTGTAGGATGCACCTTTAATAAACTCTACTAGCTTTGTCTCACATAGTAACTATTTGTCAGGATGAGTTTTTAATTCAACAAAATATTTTCCTCAATGTGAAAGCCCTTCTTTTTGTTTAGAGAGTAATTGACTTCCTGGAAGATGAAAAGCAGAATTTGACCATGACCCTCACAGATCGACTTAAAGACTACCAGGAACTATTACAAGTGAAAACAGGCCTAAATCTTGAAGTTGCAACTTACCGGTAAGGAAATATAGTGTTATATTTTTTTTTCTTGGAAGATAGAAACATGAAATCCTCCTAAATGTTTTTCTACCTAAGAAAATATTATTGTTATTATCATTGCTACATTTTGAAAGGTACAAAACATCTCTGAATTTAAAGGCCATAGCTGCTGAGTCAAAATGAAACAATGCCAAATAAATTATTTAATGGATTCACTATCATTCCTATTGGAAAATTGGTTTGTGGTTTTTTTCTCCTTCATTAATACATCCCAGATTTCTAATCTTTATCTGCTTAAATGGACTAGGTACTCTGCTTTGTTAACAACTCTGAAGATTTGACTTAAACATATCTTTAGAACCATAAGGCAATTATTTTGGAATCCTAAATGGGTGTCTTAAATATAGAATATCAAAAAATGAATGGAAAATTGTGGAATCTTAGTTTTCTTTCTTTCTTGAGATGCAAATCATAAGGACACAGAGCATGGTTAGAAGGAAGAACTCTTTCCTATTTTGTGCATATGGATTAGGAGTCAGAGGGAAAAGGAAAAGGCAGAATATGTTAGCAAGTTGTTCCCAGAGCCTGGAAAACCTGGATTCAAATAATGTCTGTGGAAATACTGTCTTTGTGAACCTAGGGAAGGGCTTAATCTCTCAATGTCCTAGACAACTCTCTAAAACTGCTAATTGCAGCAAGCATTCAAATGTGAATTAGTGGGAATCTCTTTACCTGGGAGTTCCCTAGTTTCATGAAATCACAGGTCTAATTCTCTCTTTCTCTCTCTCTCTCTCTCTCTCTCTCTCTCTCTCTCTCTCTCTCTCTCTCTCTCTCTCTTTCTCTCTCTCTCTCTAACACACACACACACACACACACACACACACAATAATAGGCTTTTTTATTTGTTTGTTTTTTGCTGAGGCAATTGGGATTAAGTGACTTGCCCAGGGTCACACAGCTAAAAAGTGTTGAGTGTCTGTGACCAGATTTGAACTCATATCCTTCTGACGTCAAGGCTGGTGCTCTATCCACTGCACCACCTAGCAGCCCCACAATAATAATTTTTTATTTTTCAACATACATGCAAAGGTAGTTTCCAACTACCCTTCCAAATCTTTTGTTCCATATTTTCCCTGCTCATCCCACCCCAGACAACAAACAATCCATTATAGGGTAAACATGTGCAATTCCTTTAAACCTCTTTCTACATTTTTCATACTGAACAAGAAAAATCAGATCAAAAAGGGAAAAAAGAGAAAGAAATAACAAGCAAGCAAATAACAACAAAAAAAAGGTGAAAATATTATGTAGTGACCCACATTCAGTCCCCATAGTCCTTTTTCTGGGTGCAGGTGGTTCTCTCCATCATAAGTCTGTTGCATTTGACCTGAATCACCTCAGTTTGAAAAAAACCAAGTCCATCACAATTGATCATTGCATATAATCTTGTTGCTGAGTACAATGTTGTCTTGGTTTTACTCATTTCTCTTAGCATCAATTCATGCAAGTCTCTCTAGGTCTTTCTGAAATTAGCCTGCTCATCATTTCTTATAGAGCAGTAATATTCCATAATATTCATATACCATAACTTATTCAGCTATTCTCCAACTGATGGACATCCATTCAGTTTCCATTTCCTTGCAATTACAGAAAGGGCTGCTACAAACATTTTTGCACATATGGGTCCTTTCCCCTTTTTTATCATCTCTTTCGGATACAGACCCACTAGTGCTGGATAAAAGGGTATGCACAGTTTGTTAGCCCTTTGGGCATAGTTCCAAATTACTTTCGAGAATGGTTGAATCAGTTCACAACTCCACCAACAATGAATCAGTGTCCCAGTTTTCCCACATCCTTCAACATTTACCATGATCTTTTCCTATCAATTTACCCAATCTGAAAGGTGTGAAGTTCTAGTCTCTACACCCCCCCCCCATTAGGAGTCAAAAGAGATTTGGCTTCTAAATGTAGAACAGCAACAGTAATGATGAATTTGAGAAGTCAGGATGGGACTGCAGACATATGCCCACCATATATGTTTCACACATGTTGCACTAATGTATAATGAGCTTGTACAATGTAGATATAATTCTTTTCTGGATGTTTGGAGATCATAGGTAGAGCTAGTGTTGAGAGATTTTGATAGAGCTTTTAGGCCTCATAGAGGAAAAATCAGAGAATCCTGGGTTCCTTTAACATTAGAAAGTCAATAGTCATAAGCTTCCATTTGATTGATGGGACAGAAGTTACCCCCTACTATAAAAAAGTATAGTTATCCTCTAACCTCCTCTGGCTCATTTACCTGACCCAGATGAAACATAAAGATGTCAATATCTGGCACTTCTCAATGATAGTCCTAATTGTTCTTGTAAGCAACACAAACTTGAAAGGAGTCTTACAGAACAGGTCTTATTTACATGGTAAAGGACATAGGAATCCCACACAGTCAGGAGAAATTTTTTTTTACCCTGTCTGTGGATGAAAAAGGGATACACTTAATTCTAAAGTATAGTCCCTCTAATTTAGTATGGCCTTCAATAAGGGGGAGAGGTTGCATTGTTCATTTGTTCACTTCTCAGAGCCAAAGTTTTTTCTGATATTATATTGTGTCTTTGGAGCCAAAATGTTATTAGTCTACTTAATTTTTAAAATAACTGAATCTGTTAAACACACTCTATAAACACCGGATTCTTCAAATGCTGCCTTCTATTGTCCTCAATTAAGTCTCTTATTTCTCATTGCTACCTTAATTAAGGTGAATCTGCCCTATTTATTTCTTTTCCCCCAATGTTTTAGTAATAAATGTGTCCTACCATCAGTACCTTCCATGTAATCTTAGAGAGCTTTGAAAGGGAGTAAGCCAGCTCCCTTTCACTTTTTGTTTCCAGTAATCTTCTCCCAGGGCAGCTGTTCTGGGTCATGTAAATTATTCTCAGGACTGCTTTGAGTAAGTACTAGAAAAGGACAGGGTACAAACAGCCCTGCTGTTGAGAACTGGTAAAGAGTCATCCCCACACACACACATCCATATGATAAAGCCACAGGTACAGAGGCATAAAGTGACTAGTTCAGGGTCATATCACTATTTACTGATAGAGGCATCAATGGAATCAAAGCCTATGGAGTACAAATTCTGTTCATTATTTCTTTCCACACTATTTTATTAATCTTATTTATTATTTTGATTATTGAAGTCTGTTTGGTTGCTAATATATTTATAAAAGGCAAGGTTAATTTAAAAAATTTTATTTAGTTGAGTTGAAAGTTTATAATTTTGGTCTCTCCCATTTCCTTCTTTGAGAAAGACTTCTAAGTTAAGCTTTAATCAATTCTTTCCTTTTAGTGAATGGAGATGCTAAGTTGTAATTTTGGTCATCTTTATGAGCCCTTATATAGATTAATCAGGATGGGGAATTGTTCCTTGAGTTATAGTAGTCCACATATAAGCCATGGGGTTTTCAAAAAAAGGAAATTGTTCAAGATGACCCAGAGTAGAGATGTTGCCTATAGCTTTAACACGTCTACCACTTCATAGCTTTACTGTGATTGACTTCTAAAGTGAAATGCTACTAGTGCATAACTCTTTTAATAGAGACTGTAATGTCAGATATCCATTAGAGGATTTTTTCATTCTCTTTACCTGCAGCTTCTATTCAGGAGATCTGGCAAGATGTAGATGTATAGTACCATGCTACTCTCTACCCAGTATACTGAGACTGAATTCCCACTTGCCAATATGCAGTTTACAACATTACAGAACAAAGTTTTATTAAATAAAACTAAAATCCTTAGTGAAACTTAGTCCCAAAGTTATGTGTAAATGTTCTAAATCATTTACAGTCCTAAAGCATGTGGTTCTGCCTTTAAATTGTCTCTTGGTTTATTCTTTGCTGCTGATTTAGAATGGGGGCTTTGGATATTTCTCTTTCTAATTTTCTGACTTTGCTTATAGTATTTCTAGGTCCTTAACATGGTTACTTGTCTGTCCTATTAGTTGATTAAGCCAGGAAAATGACAGTTTTGAGTATTCTCCCATCTTTCTAGGTCCTTTCCCTGTATGAAGTGAACACAAAGCCCTCCAAAGTCCTCTTCCTGTTCCCTACTTGTTTCTGCTATCCCTTTTGGTTCTTTTCTCCCTCTCTCTTTCTCTTCTCCAGTCTCTCCTAATTAGCAGACCCATCCATTGTCATGCACATTTTAGGGCAAATCTATTTCATGATATTTATACTCAAAGAGAGAATGGGGAAAATGTCCAGCACTCCCTACAAGGCTTTAAAATAACTTGTGCCTCTTTTGCATCCGGCAGCCCTGGTAGTGTAGAGGTGAGATGAAAGTATGAGAGAAAACAAGAAGTGTAAAACTGTTTTTTCCTTTATTTTAAAGCATTGTATTTTTGAAAACTCCTTGGAGTTGAATAGTTAGAACAGAATTGCTCATTTTAAAGTAAGATAACGAATTAATTGGTAAAACTTCAAAAGATCAGAATACATTTTCACTTTCATTATTTGATGAAGATTTGATATGTGGCATAGGGTTCATTGGGCAAAGCAGGTTATTTTACTGATGTATTTCACTACAAATGTCAATGCATACTATATATTTCCTAGGTCTTTGGGCTATTTATTTCCTTCTATTGAGACTATTGAGACTACACAGACAATATTTACAAGAGCTCTAGAGTCTGGAGGCCATCAGCTATGCTATTTTTGAAGTAATTTATCATTAGCCACTGTTGAGAAAATAACAAGCAGCTGACACAGGGAGCAGTTTGTTTCTTTTAGTATTGATGATCTTTCATAACTCAATTTTCGTTCTAACTGCTTTCTCATAAATAAATTAGGAAGCCATCAGCATTTTTAGGGAAATGAATGATTGATATAATTGGCTGTACATTCATTTTTTTTCTGTGGTTTTCAAAAGGGAGATTTAATTTCCATACCTAAGAGCCTGGTGCAAACATAAGCCTACTTATCTATATGCCATCACCCTCCTCAGGAGTATTGGCCCATACTAAGTGTTCCGTAGTTACAGCTTAAGATAGAGAACACTGATATAGAACCAGGTAATAACTTGTAGTCAAATGAACATAAATTAAATAGTAATGGGTTGCTATTATACATAAGTAAAGGACTAAAGGCATTTTAAATGATTTATGTGTTGATGATAAGTCCCTATTTTCACTTGTGATTACCTGATTTTAGCATATCTTCCCCCATCCCTCCATTTTATACTGCTTTCTGGAATTCAGAATGGTGAAGGAGAAAATAACATCAGCCTAGGAAGTGGATACTGTCCTGATCTGTCATTAAATTGCCCCAGGATCTTGGACAAATCACTCCTCTCTCTCTCTCTTTCTCTCTCTCTCTCTCTCTCTCTCTCTCTCTCTCTCTCTCTCTCTCTCTCGTTTTTTTTTTTTTTTTTTTTAAGAATTTAGACTTCAGAATCTCAGAAGAATCTTCTAGCTCTAAATCTTATGATTCAGGATTACAAACAACATTCTTTCCTGGGAGTCTATGAAAACTCCATAAGAATAGATGGATATTTAGATTTGTACAAAGTCCATTTAGTGTAATTCTAACTGAGGTTTTTAGGTTTTTTTCTCATTCTTCAAGATGGCACTTGTTCTTCAGAAATCTTGATTCATAATCCCTCTAAAATGTGTTTAAAATGTGACATTTCTGGATTGTTTTTTTTTTTTTCAGCTCTGCTTCACAAAGAACAAGGCTGATATAAGCAAGATTCTCATAGAAGCATCAGCTTGGTGAATTCTAACAGTCTTGCTATTCCCATAGGCCCAGCTTTTTAATATTCTTGACATTTACTGATAATGAGACTACAACCTTTTTTTCTTTCATGATTTTATTTTAATTTGCCCATTGTGGCAAGTTTATCTAAAATGCTTACTTGAAAGTTCCTATCTTGCTAAAAATTTCTGTGACAATATCTATAAGTGTCTTTCACTAATACAGTACATTTCAGACCTTGTCATAAATCTAAATTCTGGATCTTGTAGCAAAACTTGGCAAAGAGGTGACCCCTCAGTCCACTACTGCCAGTTTTCTTATTATTTTTCTGGGGGGCAATTTGAGGAAAGAAGAGATAAAAGATATAAAATCATTCAGTTGTCGATCTCCAGTCATTTTTAAGGTTAGGAGTAGCCAGATTTTTCTGCATATAATTCCTGAGGGAGGTTTTGTTGTTGTTAATTAAAAGGATAATTATGTTCTAATTTCAAACTCACATCTTTTATCTACATTAAACAATTGAGAAAATGATTCAGAATCATATGACTCAGAGTATGGATGTATCTTTTTATTTGGGGATTATACATAAAGACACATACCATACAATTTAATTTATCTAGGAGTCAGCCTTATAGCAACTTGGAGTTGGAGGACTTAAGTTCAATTCCCATTTCTTCTCCTTATCATTTGGGTGATCTTAGACAAATCCATTATTCTCTTTTAGTTTCTCTATCTGTAAAATAAGATGGATTAGGCTAGAT
Organism: Sarcophilus harrisii; assembly: GCF_902635505.1. Classification (NCBI taxonomy): domain Eukaryota; kingdom Metazoa; phylum Chordata; class Mammalia; order Dasyuromorphia; family Dasyuridae; genus Sarcophilus; species Sarcophilus harrisii. Next base: position 532,801,053 of record NC_045427.1, on the reverse strand, counting down.
GATTTTCTTTTCTTTTTTCTTTACCCTGCTTGCTTATCTCCCTCTCCTCTCCCCCTCCCCACCATTGTCCCCCACTTAATAATACTTAACTTTTTCCAACTACCTATAAAGATAATTTTCAACATTCACTTTTATAAGATTTTGAGTTCCAATTTTTCCCCTTTTCCCCTTTCCACCCCTCCCCAAAATAGCAAACAATCTGATATAGGTTATACATGTACAGTCATATTAAACATACTTCCACATTTGTCATGTTGTGAAAGAAGAATCAGAACAAAGGAGAAAAACCGTGAAAAGAAAAAAAAAAAACAAAAAAAAGTGAAAATCATATACTTTGATCTTCATTCAGACTCCAAAGTTCCCTCTCTGGATGGATAGCATTTTCCATCATGAGTCTTTTGGAATTGCCTTGGATTATTATTTTGCTGAGAAGAATAAAGTCTATCAAAGCTGATCATTAAATAGCATTGCTTTTACTGTGTACAGTGTGCTCTTGACTCTAATAACTTCACTCAGCATCAGTTCATGTAAGTCTTTCCAAGTTTTTCTGAAATTAGACTGCTCATCAATTTTTATTAGTCTAGATGATTTCTAAAGTCCATTCCAGTTCTTCAATTCAGTGGAATTGGCCCTCTTTTTATGTATATCCTATCAAACATTTTAATTAGAAGAGTTTTAAAAACACTCCCTAATATATTTGGGAATATTAGTGTGTTTTTTTCTGAATTGTCCCTTTCTTCTGAGATGTATTTTTTAACTTTTATCTACTCTCATTTCCTTTGGAGTTTATTAGTGAAATATTTATCATTTGGTTTAGTAGACTCTGACAAATACCAATTATCCTATACCAAAATTGTATTAGAACAGAATTGCTCATTTTAAACTTTTTAACACTTTCCTAATAAGTAATCTAAATCTACTCTTCCTCAACTTCCTAAATATAACTGCATTTAATCCTCTTCCCTCTAGGTACTATCTCCTCCCAAGATATCTTGGGATTTGTAGGCTACATTTTTTTCTTAACAACCATGTCTTAAACCCAAATCACTCTGGTTCTCATTGACTAACTAACAACAGGTTCCAATCCAAGGTTCAGTTGTTTGGAATGGTTCAGAGTAATAGCAATTGTTTTTATTTTGGTCAGAAACTGTGAGAATCCACCCCTCCCATGTTGATTTCTCTTTCTCTCTGTCTCTCTCTTTTTTTTTTTTTTTTTGTCCTGGTAAGAGAGGCTATTCTTTGCCTTTTTTCTTGCCTATCCCTAATCAATGAATGGGTGCTGTCTCAATGAAACAGATCTGAGAAAGATCTTAATTTAACAATGCCAAGGTCTTCTGCTGCCTCCAGGACCATTTCCCATCATCCTGATGATCTATATCTTTCCACTGACCCAGCTGGCTCCAGAGGAGAGAGCGAGCTGGTGATTTAGCATAGTCTTGCTTTGCTTCAAATGAATTCACTTGAGACTCATGATGATCTTAATGTCATGATTTTCTTTGAGAAGGAAGGATAAACCACAACCACAATCATTTGAATAAAGTGATAGTCTGGAGTTTTGTTTTTGTTTTTATTTTTGCCAATAAAACGTTACTTGGTTGAATGTATAGAATGACTCAGAAACATTTCCCCTTCTCTTCTTTGAATATAAGAACATAAGAGTATAAAATATGTTTTTTAACTTTGTATAACATTTCATTACTCTACTCAGCTGAATGGATTAGCAAGTGATACAAGATGGCAAATTGGGCAGACGATACTAAATGTTAAACAGATTATAAAGTGGCTCGTTTTATACCAAAGAGAAGGGAATTTTAGAAATCATCTCAGTCAATTTTATTTTACAGATTAGGAAATTAAGATTTAAAGGAAGTTATATGATTTATTCAAGATTACCCAGTTAGTTAAGGACAGAAAAAGAGTATCCAAGTAAACCTTTAGGATAAATCCAATGGAGATGTGGCTAAGAAATAAAGACTGCTAATATTTATGTGGAAAAGTTGAAAAGCCAGAGGCATTAGCACCCACAGGTGAAAACTCACTCATTTCCATTTAAGTATACATATATTTAAATTATCAGAGGGATCCTACTTAGGTTCAGTCTTAGAGAGATGCTGAAGAATTATGGTTTTAAAATTAGAAGGAACTTCAATCTCTAGTTCAACATTCTCATTTTTCAGGTGCGGAAACAGAGACCAAGAGAGACTGAATGATTTATCAAAGACTACACAACAAGTAGCAGAGTCAAAACTAGAACTTTATTTTCTTTCTTGACTCCCAGGCCAATACTTTACCACTCACCTAACCAACAATAATAGCCATTTAAAATGAATACTGTATCAAAGGAAGGAATGGAAGAAATGTAGGACATGACATTAGGAGACTATGTACATTTTACAGATACATTTAGCTAAATAAAAAACATATTATTGGTCTATTAATAACTACTTTATGCAGTAAGTTAAGTAAAAAAAAAACCCTAAACATTTAGTTCCAATTATGTATATGATACTGAAGTAAGTACTATATGTATGCTATATTACAGTAGTATACTATGTATACTGTGGTACATACAGATAAGTTTTAAATAGAGTCTCTGCATTAAAGAAATATATAGTATGATTGAAAAAATAAGAAAGTAGCAATTCAAAATTTAAATAGCAATTAAAAACAGTCATTGATATTTATGTAGCCTTTTACAGTTTGAAAGTACTTTACATAAATTCTCTTATTTGATCCAAACATCAGCCTTATGAGAGAGAGATAATATAAATATTATTCTTTGCATTCTATATATGAATCGGCTAAAGTTCAGCACAATGAAGGAATTTTCCCTGAGTCAGTGGATAATAGATGACTTATCACAAAGACAGTACATAATTAATTGCCAGACTAATGGTACAGATAGTTGTTGCAGGAATTATTTTTATGTAGTTCAGAAATTATTTTATAGAGGCATTGGGATTTGACTTAGTTATCTCTAAAAAAGGATTTAAACAGGTAGAAAGGAGGAGAAAGGGCTTAAGAAAAATGGTATGAGAAAAATGGGGAGTTGGAAGTATAAGGCACACTTGAGAAAAGAGAGAATAAATTAGGATGACTTTAGAAGAGGTTTTAAGGAAATGGAAATAAGTCTGAAAAGGTAGATTAAGTAAGGATAGAGGGTAAAGACCTTTGAATTCCAGATTGAGTGCTTTGTTTATGCTATTATCAATAAGAAATTATTGATGGTTTTGCTTTTTGTTTTAGTGGGGGTAGGAGAGCTTTGAACCAAGGAGATTAGTTGATAAGAATGTAAAGGCCTAAGAACAAATAAGGAAAAAGAATGCATTTATAAAATCAAAACTGGAGAAAAAAACTACACATTTTGTAATAATCTAGCAATAATTTTCTGTAATAATTGTAAGTGTAATAATGTTCACATTGCAAATTCACATCATATAGAAAAATAACTACTCTCTCTTGTAATGTGAGACCACAGTATAGTTAGTAGAGCACCTATCACAGTAAATGTCCTATATTTAGCAGACCAATAGTATCAAGCTGGGATTACTTAAACCTTACTTAAGGATTCTTGTGGGCTGTACATTGACTTAGATCATCACAGATTAATATTATCTATTTTCTATTGTATTTTTGATAATTTTGTTAAATATTTCCTAATTATTTGAGAATGGCATGGTAGTCATATAGCATGTTTGACATCTCTATGGTAGACCAGTTCAGAAAACTTTATAACTGTGGATGATGCTTCAGTGTTCCTGAGAAAGAAATGCAGTAACATCCTGGTTCAGTGATCAAATGGGGTCCTGGGTCACCTGGGAGCTTGACTAAGTTGAGAGGTCACAATATGGTGCAGTGGAAAGGCTTAGAGCCACAGACACTCAGTTTGGATACCAACTCTGCTATTTACTAACTAGATGGTTTCAGGCAATTCATTTAATGTCTCTGAGCTATGATTTCTTTAATTGTAAAATGAAAAAATTTTGACTAAATAATCTCTAAGGTCTCTTAGTGCTAAATCTTTGATCCTAAATCAAAGAGACTGATGCAGTCTCAAAAGATTTGAAGATTGAACACAAAAAATCTTCAGGATTCACCTTGAAAGATATTCATATGCTATTTACAACCACTGAGGGTCATAAAATAAGGTTCTTAAAATTGTGTCTAATACAGGAAAATCTATATCATCTTTGGTTTGCAGATTAGGTTACAAACCATTTATTGATTTTTTTTTTTTAGTTTCCTGAAAACTTCTAAAGCTTTCTGCTTTCTGCTCCTGCTTTTAACCTATGGAAAACAGTTTTGATCAGAGGGGGGAAATTGATTTAATGTCTGGTTTAGATTTTTTTTTATTTTTTTAAATTTTCTAAATAAAAGATCTGTAAGAGACAACTTGATATTTATTTACATTTTTAATCATCTCTTTTGAGTTACCCCATTGTTTTTCAGTACTACCCCCAATATCTTAGAATTATAATTTAAACTTTTAATTTTTATCAACTTTTACTTTTCACCTGGGTAAAATCTTAAGAAAGATATTATTTTCCATTTTGGGTTTTATTATGTTTAGATAAAGCCACAAAAGGCATTTTTAATTTAATATTTAAAAGAGATCTTTTTCAAAATATATTAAATCTTAGAGTAATGGTATCTGCTAGATAGAAAATTGGCAAAGTGTTATATTTTTAAATATATGTAATTGAAAAATAGACAAACGTAACTCTAATCTTCTAAAAATAGAGTTTCAGATGTAGGTCTCTACATTCTTGTTCTGGCAATTTTACTGCATAAATAGCTTAACTAACCTTTGGTTTATTAGAACAATTACTTAGAAACACCCATTCATCAACTATCCCAGTTAATTAGTGTATTATTGGAATTCTCTCCCTCTCTGTCTCTCTCCTTTTCTCTCTCCCTCTCCCTCTCCTACCTCTCTCCTCTTCTCTTTCACTCCCCCCCTCCATACAACCATCTATGCACATGTGTATCTGTATCTTCATATTTATACTTTTTCTGTGAAGAAAATAATTTGAAACTTTTCTCTTCCATAATATTTGCTTTTTAAAGGCTTTAATATTTACCATATTAGATTTTGGAAGTTATTTAATACAAATTTCTAGAGAAAACAGACAAGAAGATAGAATATCATTATCTAAACAAGTACTTAGAACTAGCAATCAAAATAGAGTTTTTATTTATTCTTTACTTCAGATTATCTGTGATCTCGTCAATGTGGATATTCCCATTGTAAGTGCAGATCACAGGCTATTCATGCTTTCTGTATAATTCTTATGTTGTGCAGTTCTACTCTGTGTTCTACACATTCTGCACAGAGGATGCATTCAAGTGATAGCTTTTTCTTAGTTTTTTTTTTTTTTTTTTTTTTTTTTGTGGCTACAAGTTAATCATTCTTGCTGTCCTTTACTTTAAATGCAAAACAAGCTTCCCACCTTTCCTGGTAAAATAATTTTTTTATGATACCTCTAATACCACTTCTTATTTATAGCTCATCATTAGAAACATGAACCAGCCTACTTGTACCTACACATCTCTCCATCATCTACTGAGTAAACTACAACTTGTATACATTGGGTATTATAAAATTTGAAAACATATAGAGTTCCTGGGAGAATGCTTTTTTGATTTTCAGAAATATTGGTCTGTGAGCCAGTGAATGACTTGGGTAAAAAATAGGAAAAAAATGATGCAATATGTAATCTAGACTATTCTTCTCCCAATCAGTCCTTGGCCCAAATCATTCTCCATCTGCAATGCCTGTCCCAGCTATAAATACTGCTTTACTAACTCACTGAATGTGCTATCCTATTGTGAATTGAAATATGGTAACTAAGCATATTTCACCCAATTAGTTTTTTCCACATGGATTATTGGTTTAAATAATTTTGAACAACCATAGATTTTATTGATGAGGTTCTATAATGTTCTAGATCTTAGTGAAATTATAGCCTGAAATCAATTCTAAAAAAATTCTAAATAAATCTAAAAAAATAGAAGGTGCTCATTGTGATTAGATAACCCCTCTTTTATTTGGACTTTGCTTAAAACATCTTCTGTTTTGTTCTTTGGTGATTGTCTCTGCATTTTATTTCAGCTGTTAACAATAAGGAGAAATATATTCCTATTTTATGTTTCACAAGTTCATAATCAGAGATTAGTTGAAAAGAAATGCTTGTGGGTTGCATTTATCAAGGAATCTTGTATAATCAGAAAAAAACAAAGCAAAACAATGGCTTCTAGTCCTGTGTTGCCCCCTAATATTTCTTCACTGATGATGGCAATGTTAAGAAATGAGGCTAAGGGTTCTAAGAATCAAATACTTTTTGAGCCCTTGAAATCCTTTTTTTTTTAATTGTTTTTATTTTTTTTTAATTTTTAAAAATCCTTTTGAATTAGATTTTTAGAGCTTTAAAAAATCTTTAGTGCTTGCTCAGTGACATAACTAAAATCCCATTCTGATGCCTTATTGTGTTATGAAGTGATTCTGTACTCTTGAAGGTTATGCCAGTGAAGAATAAGCTCTGTTAAGTTGTATTGAATTAAGGACAATTCTTAGACAACCATATATCTATCATCTAAGGACAAGGCTAGCTATGTTTGGAAAGTCCAATTGCTATCTTTTACATAGAAGGATGAATTTTTTCAACTGCAGCAGGTTTTGAAGATCCTTTATAAGTCCTAAAATTTGTGGTTAGTGTCCTTCAGTGGACTGTAGCAGTTATACTGATGAAATCACACAGGATATTGAAATATTGAAGAAACTGGAGGTATAGAACTGGGAGCAGAATGTGGTTAGACAGGAGAACAGAAGAATTAGAACAAACATGATAGCTGTGTTCAAATATTTGATGTTTTGTCAGGCACAAGATATGGTTTTTATGGACTCAGAAAGCAGGACTATGAGTAATGAATGGGTGGGAGTTTGAAAGAGACAAAATCAGGTTTGAGGGAAGCAAAAATTTCATAACAATTTTGGATCTAGTAAAAGAAAAATATAATACACGGCCTTGGAAGTGTAGTATGTTTCTACCCCCTGGATATCTTCAAACAAGAACTGGATAACTGACCACTTACTTGTCAGTTAAGTTGTAGAGCAGAATATCGTTTATTTTTGGTTGTGGAAAAGGTTGTATAGTCTTGTACAGTTTAGCAATGATGACTATCACTTATACAATGCTTTAAAGCATGCAAAGTTCTTTATGTATATTTGCTTTAAACCTCACAACAACCCTGTAAGGTGAGTACTATAGATATTATTTTTCTTGTTTTATACATCAGGAAACTGAGAATCAGAGAAGGTGATTGATTTGTCTATAGTATCATGAGAAGAATTTGAATCCAGGTCTTCTTCATTACACATTTAGTTCTCTATCCTACATTTAGACTAGCTGGCTTCTTAGGGGCCTTCCAATTCTGAGATTTTCTTATTTTGATTCTCCCATTTATTCTAAGGTCTTGGGAATCAGGAAACAAGAATTTTTATCCTAGCTCTGCCATTTTTACTGGCTGATATTGGACAAGACACTTAATTGCTTTGGGATGCCTCAACAATGAAATGAGGGGACAAGAAGGATCTGATTTTGAGAGTCTATTCCATTTAGTGACTCTCTGATACTATTACTATCTAATTTATATTTCTACAGTGTTTCATGCTTTTAGCTATAAAAATTCAACATAGATCACATGACTGGCAGATTCCACTTTAGGAAAGCTTATTTTATTGCTCTGTTCTAATTCTTTCTGTGACCATGAGATTCAAAGTTGGGAGAGGGAGTTATTTTCCTATTAATTTTCTGTGGTAATATATATTCAGAGAGCAACAACTTATATAGGTGGCATAGTGGATAAAGCACTGAGCCTGAAGTCAGGAAGACTTGAATTCAGTTCCAGTATCTGATATTTACTAGTTGTGTGAGTTTAAGCAAGTCAATAAACCTCTGTTTGCCTCAGTTTCTTCATATGTAAGATGAAGATAATAATAGCACCTATTTCTCAG